>NC_045631.1:54036245-54659745 GCF_009829155.1 Mustela erminea | reverse complement strand
CAGAGGGCTGGGGCCGCACCTGCAGGGGAGTGGCAAGCAGGGGCCACAGGCCCAAGGAGGGAGGGCATGGGTATGCTGGGTGGTGTGGCCAGTGCCCTGGCTCTGGGGTGGGCCTGACACCCTCCTCTCCATCTTCCTGCCATCCTGTCTTTTGGGGACGCAGCTCCCTGGGGGAGAAACCCCACAGTATGGAGGGTGTGCACCCAGCAGAGGCTTGGGGCTGGTCCCTGCGAGACTGCTCACTAGCTCAGGGACCTTGGACAAGGCTCATTTGACCTTTTGAGGCCTCAATTTCCTCATCTTTGTCAGGAAAATAGTAACATCCACTTTCCAGGGTAGCCATGGGGATTAAAGAGATAATGTGTGCATAAAGCCCTTGACGCAGAAAAGTGTTCACCATTATCAGGGCCCTACTGCAAGCAGCCTCGGGTTCCCACGCTGGCCCCCAGTGGCCTGTGTCTCCCCTCTTGACTCTTACAGAGTTCAGGATCAACAGACGCTACAGAGTGGGCTCTCTGCTCAGTATCACCTCTGTCCCCAGAGCTGGGTACCCTCTGGCCCTTCACCCCCGGCCTCTGCATCTGTCCATCCACTTGAGCAGCAAAGTGCCAGGTCACCCTCTGTGGTCTGGAAGCTGGCACCAGGCCCCACGGGCTGGATTTGGGACACTGCAAGAACCCAGGACGCAGACAGCCCTGAGTCTGTCCCTGTCCAGACAGGCTGGCTCTGTGTGC
The DNA here is from genome assembly GCF_009829155.1 of Mustela erminea. Classification (NCBI taxonomy): domain Eukaryota; kingdom Metazoa; phylum Chordata; class Mammalia; order Carnivora; family Mustelidae; genus Mustela; species Mustela erminea. The sequence goes on along the minus strand of NC_045631.1, from coordinate 54,659,011 downwards.
CATCCGGAGGCACAGGGTTAGGCTCTTGAGTTAAGAGCTTGCCAAGGGGAGAATCTGGAGAACAACGTAAACAAAGCCAGAGTGAGAAGTGCACACGCGTTGACTCCCTGAGAAGCAGCAGACCCCGAGGCCAGCCAGGGCACACTGGTTGCTGCTGGTGGCTGTGTCCTCTGAGGCTCTGGGGTCAAGACAGCCTGGCTGGGTACAAATCCTGTTCCCCAGGTCCTGTTGGTGAGATCTGGGACAAGTTGCTTAATCTGTTTGAGCTACAGCCTCTCCTGTCCAGGGTGGGTGGAACCACACTACCTGCTCCATTGGATGCGGGGCTTGTCCAGGGGACAGGGCACAGGCACCAGGAAGTGCTGGTCATCAGAATTGTCTGGCTGGCTGGTGGGAGGGCAGGGACAGAGGTCCAGGGGTCTGTAAGTGAAGCCTGCTCTCAGCTCTGTAGCAACAGGCTATCCTCAGCGTGCGGTTTCTGTCCACCTTTAATCTCTCCTCCGGGTGGCCCTGGGCTTCGGCTGTGTTAGAGTGTAGCAGGATGATGTTGTTGGAGGACCTAAGCTTCTGCCTCCCTCCATGGGTACAGAAGGAGCTGCATCTCTAGCTTCCCCTTTCCTGTGGCCATGGGGAACTCAGCCGGGTGGACGCTGGATGCTGGCAGGAGGGTTTGGACGAGTCTGGCAAAGTGAACAGGTGCACTTCCGGAAGGTTCTCCGGGGGGCACGAGTTGGTGCTCTGGTGGAGAGCTCTCGGTCATCGCCAGGCCAGGTGGATGGCCGCCTCCTCGTGTCCCTTGCCCCCTCCGATTTCACTCGTGACACAGATGTCCTGAGTCCTCTCCAAGCTGCCTTAACATGAGGGAATTCTATCTCAAATATGTTGCACAAATGAATAATAAAAACAAAGGAAAATTACCCTCTTTATTGAAACTCATTTTATGAATAAAACAATTATTCTGGTAATTGAAAAAATGTGTCGTTAAATTAAATGCAGTGGTTCCTATTAAAATTTTAGTGCGTTTTTGCTGCTGCCGGCTAGAGGCTGGTAATTATAGTCGAGAGTTTAGCTTTCTCTTTATTGTTTTTTAATCTCTCTGTGCTGCGGCTCTCCGACGATATTTTATGTCAGAGAGATTTAGAGCTGGGCTCGCGACGGGTGGTGGGGGGGGCTGGCCGAGGGGCGGGGGCGGCCAGGAGGGGGGACTGCTGTGGCATCTGCCTCTGACACCCGGCTGGCAAGCACCCGGGCTGCCTAGTGGACTCGATTGGTCTCCTCGGTTATCTGTCAGCCTGGTGGCAGCCAATCACAGCCCTCCAAATCTAGAGCCCTCCCACCCGCTCTCCTCTCCAATCTCCTCCTCCCTTGGAAGGGGTTGGGGGAGATGGAAGCCTGGACATGCGTCTGGGGGATGCCAGGGCCTCGGAAAGCCGAGTTTGGAAAGCAGCGGGGTGGGCAGACCTCCTGAAGTTCTTCCCGCCCTCGTGGGGCAGCCGAGGAAGGCTGTGGGGCTGTGCGTGCAAGCACCATGAGGGCAGGGACCCTGGCCGGCTTGCCCCCTGTGGCATCCACAGCTTCCAGCATAATCGGTGCAGTGGAACCTTTCAGTTGAGCCTTTAGCTTGTTGAGGAAGGGTGGGGGGAGAGGAAGTTAAGGCTCTGATAGGGTTAGGTATGAGAGTAACAGGACCGGGGAGTGCAGAACAGGCTGGAAAAGCTGTGAGTTTCCTTTCCAGGCGCCCGCCCGGTGCCAGGGGTGGTGGGAAGAGAGCAAACCAAAGACAGCTCCATCTCCGATCCCGGCGGGAGCTGCGAGGCTCCTCGGCTGACTCAGACAGTTGGTACCTACCCTTGATGTGTTATATGTCTCCCTGGCTCAGGCTGCATTTCTGTTCTTTGTCTGGGAGATTAAGCTCCTGGTGGGCAAGGTCTCTGGCTGCAACGCCTGCCACTGGGAGCCTGATGAATTGGGCTGGGGGTGGGAGCTTCGGGGCATTCATCACCAAGGCTCCAGGAGCTGGGAAGGAGCCAAATGCCATTGTCCAGCATTGTCAGACGAGCCCTCGGCACTGGGCAGGAAGGAAAGCAGGGAGCGTCCCTGGTTTGTATGCTCTGTGGCTTACAGCGACCATCTTGACTGTGCCATTCCTATGCCATTCCCAGGCTGTTGCCCCCAGAATCCTTTCCAGTGTTTCCTCTGTTCTGTCCTATATCCCAGGGGGCTGTCTTGCTGGTTTCCCAGGCTCCCAGGTGAGCTGTCCCAGGCTGGGCTTGGCCCATAGGAGGCTCAGGCAAGAGATCACAGGTGGAGGAAGAGAAGCCAGGATGCACACCCTTCTTTCTGTCTCTACTGGCATCCCTCAAAGCAGCTCTGTTTCATTTCTGACTCCAGCTCCAGCTAGACAGAGTGCCCTGTCCTAGCTGCCCATGATGATCTCCTGTGTGCTCAGACAACCCCCCCTTTCCTCCCGGACCCTTCAGCCCAGGATGGTAGAGTTTTCTGAGGCTGCTACTCTCTGGGTCCCTCCCTGTCTCCTGTAACCAGCTCACTGTAGCAAATTCCTTCTGGGCTGATAGAGCAAGTCATTTCTGCTTTCCTGGTTGGACTCTGGCTATCCGTCTGCCCTGCAAACATCCCAGGAAGAGAGACAGGTGTATAGGCACCATGGGGAAGAGGGTGGGGGAGATGACTGCCCAGGAGAGGTTGCTGTGTCCAGCCACTCTCTGCACTGTGCCTCTCCATCTCTCCAGACAGGTGGCAACTCATGCCCAGTCCACTGTGCTGATCATTTTATGCTGGTCCGTCCACATGGGACAGTACCTAATTTTGTAGTAATTGAGCTATTTCCCAGCTAGGCAAAGGGTAGAAGGTTAGGGTCCTGTCCTTGGAATGCAGCATCTAGCAGAATAAATTACAGAACCATTAACCCTAGAGCAGAGTAGCTGGGAGGCCAGGGACAGCCATGGCCCCCAACCCCTTCAGCCAGCCACCTCCCCTCCCCTGGCCCCTACTGTGTCCGTTTCAGCTTGAGTCATTTTAGCCACATCTCCACCAGTCATATTTTTAAGACAGGCTGGCTCACCTTGATAGAGAAATAACCAGGGCACTAGACCAGAAAAGAGCTCGACAGGTCATGGAAGAAAGGAGCCGTGGCGAGAGGGACTAGATGGTGCAGCGAAAGGTCCGTTGACCTGGCACCGTAGAAGCAGAGGGCGCAGTCCCCCAGTGATGCGGTGCAGAACAGCAGGAGGGCGGGTGTTAGCTGAGCGCCTACTATGTGCTAGGACTTTCTTATCCTGTGTATTTCTCTCTACCCTGCGAAGTAGGAATCATCATCCATGTTTGATAGATGGACAAAACTGAGGCTCAGAGATGTTCCGTAGCTTACCCAAGGTCACACAGTGAGGACCCTCGTCCTGCCTTTCTTTGCTCAGTCATCTTCCTGAGCATCTTCCAGGAGACTCACCGAGTAGCCTGTGCTGGCCTCTCCCTCTGGCGAGTCCAGGGATTCCGGGTGCATAGAGTCTAAGACAGCAGCCCACCCATAGAGGGGCACAGGTGCACACATGTACTCATTCATTCCCTTGCTCATTCATTCATTCACTTGTTCCTTCATTTGCCAAACATTCAGAGTCGCTCCTATTTGCCCAGCACTCTCAGGGCGCTGGGGGGAAGGCCATGAGTTAGACACTTGTTTTCATCCTCAGATAGCTTACAGTCGAGCAAGGAAAACTCACCCAGGAACTGGGCACGGAGTCTGCTTAGGATTCTCCCCCTCCCGGGGTGCCTGGGTGGCTCAGTCATTAAGCATCTGCCTTTGTCCCAGGGTCCTGGGATCCAGCCCTGCATCGGGCTCCCTACTCAGCAGGAAGCCTGCTTCTCCGTCTCCTACTCTCCCTGCTCGTGTTCCTTTTCCCCCATCTCTGTCAAATAAATAAATAAAATCTTTAAAAAAAAAAAAAAAGATTCTCCCCTGCCCTTCTGTCCCTCTCCCCCTCCCTGTCATTTTTTCTCCCTCCCTAAAATAATAATAGTAATAACAATAATAATAAGCCCTATCTCACCCATCTGACCCTCCTGAGCACAGAGCCGTTGTCCACCTTCGCGCTGCCTTCCTGCCACTTGAAGGCAGAGCGGAGGGACCGTGCCGCGCTGTGCTGCTGAACGTCATCAGCTGGCCCTGGGCTCATTGGTGCATCTGTCAGTCTCTGTGGTGTACATGGCCCACCGTGGCCGACATCAGGCCACCACCCTGACGTTACTGAGCACAGAGCTGGGAAGAGGGGTGCAGGGTGAGCTTTTGGGAACTGTGCAAGCCAGCTGCAGCGTGCCAGACAAGAGCACGTGGACTCCCTCCCCGGGTGGGCCCCATCTCTGGGGTTCCCAGGTTCAGGGCGTCGAGCCAGAAGCCCTCCTCCGTCTCCGGCCTCTTGCAGCCAGTCACCAGACACCTTCCGTTCTACCTTCTTCACCTCCCAGGGGTCGTGAATTCACGCGCGTGTCTCTGTCCTGTCTGCGCGCATCTCCATGTGGCCACCGCCACCTCCCTCCCTGCTCGTTGTTAGAGTGGCCCAGCTGGCCTTCCCTGTCCGGTCTCCAGGTCGCCGCTGGAATGATCTTCCCAGTGCAGGAATCTGGTCTGTCACCTGCTAAAACCGTTATTGCTTTCCCAATAACTAAGCTACCTCTGAGCCCCTCTTCCCCAAACTGTCCCCTGACCCCTGCCTGCCACCCTGCCCACCGCACACCCTAGCAACTGGGACCTGCCATGTTCCCTCAGGCCTCTGGTGGTGCGTGCCTCCCCTCCCTCTAAAGCATGCCCCCATCTCTGCTTGGCTGATTCCCACCTGTCCTTCAGGGCTTGGATACCCTCTCTTCCAGGAAGCCTTCCCTGATGCCTCCAGACTGATTGATCCTGCTGGCCCCCCAATAGCACTACAGAGTGCCTTATCCAGATCCTGTGTGTGTTCACCCTCTTCCCCTGATCCGTGAACAAATTGAGGGCAGGGGCTAAGCCTTCGCTCACAGTGCCCTGCACTTGCTAGGCTCCCAGAGAATGGTTTTTGGGTGAACGAATGAAGGATCAAAATACTTAAGTAAAAATTACTTAACTACAAACTAAAGGACAAAGAGCACCCACAGAGTCCCGTGTGATGGTGCTGCAGGAAGCTTTCTCCAGCAATAACTGGCCTCCGGTGGCTGGCGCCCTGCTCTGTAGTAATCAAAGAAGGCTGCCTGGTGGAGAGGGCCACCTCCTCTCTTCCCATCGTCTCTCCTTTGCTCCCTTCCTGCTCCCCTGCTCTGCTCCTCCTGTCAGCTTCAGAGCTTCATCACCAAGGAAGACTGCCGCTTGCTGGCTTTCCCCTTTGGCAGGGAAATCGTTCCTTTATCAGCCGGCAGCCAGGCTGGGCTGGGGCTCCTGGCGCCCAGTGTCTCTGTGAACAATGAGAAGGCCGAGGGCATCACGGAGACGGGAGTCCTTGATGTGTCTCTTCAGGAGGGAACAGGGGTCATCACTGAAAGCCGGGGTGCTGAGGAGGGGAAAGCTGGCAGCAGCTGCTGGTGTGTGTGCCACATCTCGGGGCATCTGGGCCCGTCCCTGAGGCCAGGAGGCGGCTGCCCGAGACTAGCTGAGCTCCGGACGGCAGCAGAGCCAAGTGTATGGGCAGAGGCTTCAGTCACACAAAAGCTAGATATTTGCTTGGTGAAAGGGAAGCCTGATCCCCCTCCAGGGTCCCTGGGACAGGGCCAGGCCCCAGGCCATGTCCACCCCAGACATATCCTCCCCAGGGAACAGGCACGTGGCCCTCAGAGTGCAGCGAGGCTGCTGCCAGGAGCCCCAGCAAGCCTGGGCTGCGGAGAGCTGATAGGAGAGTGGCAAGCAGACAAAACCCAACGCTCCCGGTTCCCGTGCCCCGTGGACCCTGGGCATCGTTTCGGTATTCCAGAATATTCCAAAATAAGATGGAGATTATGTGCCTGCCCTAGGGGCTGTGATCGCCCCATGCCGAGGAAGCTGCTGGGATGCCAGGCGTGATGCCGCGCTGGCAGGAGGGCCGCTCGGGGAGGCACGGAAAACCAAGGCCAAGCGGCGGGGCCCTCTGCCCCCCGGTGGGAGCATCACCAGAGTCCTGCAAACTCTGGGGCTGGAGGGAGGGCACAGGCCCCAGGCCTGAATATCACCATGGCCACTTCCTCGCTCCGTGACACCCAGGACACGACTTAACTGCTCTGAGCCTCCATTTCCTCACTCTATAGAATGGGCCAGTAACACCTCAACCTACCTGGTCAGTTGCGATTAAAATAATGGAAACAGCAAACAGCACAGTCTCCGGCATGCTGGACAGCTCAAAATACGTGTGTCCTTTCTTCCTCTCCCTTCTGACCAAGAGCCTGGAGGAGACCAGTGAGCCTTTTGGAACGACTTCATGGCCTCTGCCCTCCCATGGTGGTACAGGCGCGCCCGGCCTGGAGGGGAACGGGGTGCAGAGACCAGCTGAGCTCCACCCCGCATCGGCACTCTTTGGGGGCTCCCCTCACTGCAGACCTGCCCTGTCTGAGCCCGTGTCATACAAGCAGCATAGACAGGATTGTGCTTCCTGCCCCCCGCCCCCGCCGCCCCGCTTAATGATCACTGTAGCTTCAGAGTCTTTTACCCAACCAAGCCCAGATTCCGCCTCCTGTCCAGGCCTCTGGAGGGTGGATATGAAGGACTGGCTACTTCACTCAGCAGCTGTGTCCAAAAGAAACCAGACTCGGTCCCCTAAGCTGGGCAGGAGACCAGCACGGCTGGACAGACTGTCCGGGAAGTGTATGCCAAGGGGGTGGGGAGGTGAGCATCTGGGCCCCAGGAGACAGCCCAGGCAGGTGGCTGTGGTGGGACTGGGGGACTGGGTCTGTGTCCCTGCTGTGCCCCTGTTAAGCTGTGTGACCAGAGGTGATGCCTGCCCCTCTCTGAGCAGTCCTGTTCTCTGGTGCGAGACACTTTTGAGTGGTTGAGCATTTGAAAATAGTCCAGGCGCTCCTCGGGGGGGAATCAGTCAGTTAAGCATTCGACTCTTGATTTCAGCTCGGGTTGTGATCTCAGGGTCGTGGAATTGAGCCCCGTGTCGGGCTCTGCGCTAGGTGTGGAATCTGCTTGTTCCCTCTGCCCCCACTCTCTCCCATGCACTGTCTCCATCTCTCTCTCTCTCATAAAATCTCTTAAAAAAGAAAAAACGATAGATTCTGACGTGAATTTCACTCAAAATCACAGATCCTGGAGTATGAGAACTGGAAGGCAAGGGCCTCCACAGACCCACAAGGCCCCCAGGGTTCAGAGGCTGGAAGCGGGTCTCCCCACCAACACTGATGTGCCCCACTCTGGTTACCCGGGGACAGACAGCGTAAATGTGGCCTGAGTCTTCACCCGGGAGGTGGCCCAGCAACGAACTCTGCCCTTGTCTTCCCACTCTGCCTCTGCCCCTCTGCCTTGGGGAGCCAGCCCCACCGTGCCTCCCTCCGGCTTTAAGCATGTCTTGTGCCATGGAAGAAGCTGCTGGCCCAGGTGTCATGTCAGAGCAAAAGTGCCCATTAAACCACCACTGGCTGCCAGGCCCGTCTAGTCCCGGGAGCGATGTTCGCAGACATGCCAGCCCTAATCAGTTAATTGATTCTTTCCTCTCTGCCTGCCACGAGAGAGAGGGAAGGACTGAGCGCAGCCCCTCAGCCTGCCCCCACCCGAGTCTGGGCAGGGGAGGGTGAGGACCCAGGCTTCCCCCGTCCCTCCCTCTTCCTTCCCTTAGGACTCCCCCCAACCCTTGCCTGAAACATTTTCTTGGCCACTTTCCCCAACCTCTCTCCAGTTGGCATCTTTTTTAAATGAAGACTTTATTTTAGAGGTTCCATGTGCCCTGTGCCCCTACACGTCCACTGTCTCCCCGCTATATCGACATCCTGAGTCAGGACGCACACTGGTTATAATCCGTGAACCTCCGTGGACGTGCCGTTATCATCCAGAAGTCCTGGTTCAGGTTCACAGTTGGCCTTGTCCATTGTCCATCGTCTGGACAGATGTCTCCTGGCCTTCATCTGCCGTGTCAGCAACACACAGAGTAGTTTGCCCTCCAGATCCTCTGTGCCCCACTGTTCGTCCCTCCCTCTCCCTTCCCCCGCAACCTTTGGTCTTTTTATTGTCTCCATGGTTTTGCCTTTTCCAGAATCTCATAGAGATACAATCATATACACTCTGTAGCCTTGTGATGGGCTTCTTTGATGTAGTGATACGCATTTAAGGTTCCTCCGTATCTTTTCATAGCTAAATAGCTCATTTCTTTTTAGCCCTGAATAATATCCCATCGTCTCGATGGGCCACAGTGGGCTCTTCCATTCGCCTACTGAAGGGCATCTTGGTTGCTTCCAAATTTCAATGATTATGATTAAAGCTGCTCTGTCTTTCATGTGCAGGGTTCGGCTGGACCTAAGTTTTCAACACATTTACCTAAATACCAGGGTTCTTCACGATAATGATTCTGCTGGATCAAATGCCAGGAGTCCACTGAGTTTAGTGAGAAACTATCCAGCTGGCTTCCAAGGCGGCTGCACCATTTTGCTTTTCCACCAGCCACGAACGCGCTCGCTGTGGTTCCCCGTCCTCCCCGGCGTGTGGTGGGACCAGTGTTGTGGATTTCCCCCGTTCTGGGGGGCGCGTACCCGGATCGCGTGGCTGTTCTCATTCACGTTTCCCTGAGGACAGAGGAGGTGGGGCATCTTTTCACACGCTTCCCCGCCGTCCGTCTGTCTTCCTGCGGGCGGCGGGGAGGGGGTTTGTGAAGGTCTTTGGCCCATTTTTTTAATTGGGTTGTTAGTTTTCCTGTTGCTGAGTTTTAAGAGTTGTTTGTGTGATTTGGATCACGATCCTTCGGCAGATGCATCTTTGGAGACTCTTCCCCCCAGTCTGTGGCCTGTCTGCTCCCTTGACAGCCGTCCTCTTCTGAGGCGGGTCCGGGTCCCTGGCAGGGTTCAAGTCCAAGTCAGGTTGGGGGAGCAGCAGGAAGTGGCAGTGCTGTCCCCTGACCACCTCCCAGTGGGACATTGCGTCAGCCTCTGGGGCTGGGGACTGGGGTGATGGCGTGTGGTGGAGGGGATTCTCTGCTTCTGGGGGTTTTGCCCACTTGTAACAAGAGCCTCTTTGGCTCAGTGTCCTAGTGCCTTTGGTCCCTTCCCTGGTCCGTGTTCCTCCCTGCGCCCCCCCATATTCCCAGTATCCCCCACCAGCTCTAGTGCACATACATTAATGAATTAAAGAGAAAGTCTCACGAAGAGGATGGCAGGGTCAGCTCTCCCAGGGCTGGCACACAGCGGGTGGGTGGGCAGCTGGGGAAGAAAGGGCAGGAAGTTTGGGGGTCCCAGTAGGGGCACACTCTCTGCATCTCCCTCCCCAAAGTCAGAGGTATCTTGGGGAGGGGAACCCCAACAAGCCCTAGAGGGTGTGACATCCGGCCTTGAGAAGAGGATGTGGGGTTCAGAGACCTTTCTCTGCAGGAGGACAAGGAGGGAGAACGGGTGAGCTGGATCAGTGGCTGTGACCTTGACTCACTCCCACCTGCTAGAGACCTACTGCCCCAGGGTCCTGGGCAACTGAGAGGCCCTGGCATGGGGACCTGGGCTCTGACTCTGGCTGTTCCCCTGATGTGCTCCAGGTCTCACGTGAGCCATCTCCCCCCTGGTGAGTCTGTTGTCTACCTGTGAGATGAGGATTAGATGGTATCTGAGATGGTTCTTGGCGTGATTCTTGGCATGGTGTGACATGGTAATTCTGGGGCGGTAGGCATCTCCATCCATCTGTGCATCCACCATCTATCTGTCCGTCCATCCTTCTACATACCCACTCATCGGACCGTCCACATATCCGTCCCTCTGTCCGTCAGTTGATCCAAGCATGCATACATCGTCCATATACCTCTCTATCTGTCCGTCCATCCGTCCATCCGTTATCCACCCTCTGCCCATCCATGTATCCATCCACCCATCCATTTGTCCTTTTGTCCATCTGTCTGTCCATCCATCTCCCCACGTGCTTGTCCATCCGTCCGTCCATCCCTCTGTCCGTCCTTCTCTCCATCCTCCCTCCCTCCATCCAGTAGAGAAGCACCTGCTCCGTTCCAGATCCCGTTGCAGACTCTGGCGATGACACGGGGACGGGTGAAGAGAGGAAGCTAAGTGAACGCACAGGACAGGCCCCAGCCCACCCGCTGGGGAGGGGCAGGAGAGGCTTTGAAGGAGGTCAGCGAAGCTTCAGCCTGAAGGATGAGGGTGCCAGGCAGCCTCCAAGTTTGTTGTGTGGATTTAAGGGAGTTCCGGGAGAGCAAAGAAAGTGGAGCTCCTCTCTGTTAAGAGCAGGTGACCATCATCATGGGACAGACCTTTTGCATCTCCCAGTCTCCAGATGCCCTGACCTCCAGCTGCATTGAAGGACCTGGACCTCCCATCCTCCAAACACATCTCATGCGTATCTCACCTTTGCTCACCTTTCCATTCCTCTTGAAGATGGTGCTCAAGTGTGATTTCCTCCATGGAGCTTTCCTTGGGTCCCCGGGAGGGTTCTCTCCACCTGCAGCTTCAAAGCACTGCCTGTGGCCTGGGCCATGGCAGGCAGGTGGCCCATGGTGGTCCCGTGGGTCCCAGGAGTGGCCTCACCCAGGAGGTGTCCAGTCCGTGCTTGCTGAAGGCTAGTGCCCAGGGTCCAGGGGATGCCTCCTTCCCCTCGTGCCCTGGGGCTCTTGGAGGATGGGCCTGTGTCCTGGACCCTCACTTTCTGCTGGAAGCTGGCCAGGCTGAACCCTGAAAGGTGGCGGGAGGCTGGCTGACCCTGTCTCTAGCCTCTGCTCATGCAGAGGGCAGGGGAGCAGACCGAATATGGCCCTTCCCACCAGCCTGAACCAGTGGCTCTTTCTGGGGTCAGGTGCGTGGCCACTTCAGCATACAGATGTGCCTCCCGGCCCTTATCATCTTCCGTAATAGTAGCTCCTGCATGGATGGGGGGAAAGGTTTGGGGAACCTGCTCCTTACCTCTGCAGGGCGGTTCCCTGTGTCGTAGGGGCAGAGAGGAGAATCTGGCAGACTGCTGCTGACCCTGGGCTCTGGTTTTATACTCCAGGGCCAGGGGGTAGGGTGGGGAATGGACTGTGTGAGAAATCTGTCCTGGGAAGGGGAATCCTTTCCCAACTGTTGGGTGTCTGCTGACCCCTACGCCCCGCCAGCATCCTCCTCTAGGGACACAGGAAGGACACGTCCCCCAGTACCGTACCCAAGAGGGAAGGTGAGAGCTCGCTTAGCCAGGCAACATCACTGCCCTTGACCCCAAGCTTGCTTCCCACTGCATCCCCTCCCTTTACATCCCTTGGAGTCCCGAGTCCTGAACAGGAGGACAGGAAAAAGAATGCAGGGGCCCCTTCTTCGCCAGTGCCTTCAGTGAACTGCTTAAACTTACTCATAAAATCACAGAAGCAATGAAAACTTCTAGGAAGGATCGTCAGGTCCCTCCTCATTTGCAGACAAGGAGGCTAAGCCCTAGAAAGGGGATGTGCCTGTCCCATCCTGATACATGTGGCCTGCCTGCCTGGAGCTCACGCCAGCCCCACCGCACTTGTAGGCCGTGGACCCTGGGGCTGTGCCCTCCGGGGGGCTCAGAGCAAGTGTGGAGTCTAATGAGTGGCATGACTTCTGGGCATGTGTGGGAGTACAGCCGTCCCCGGATGCCTCCTGTGGTCATGGGCAATTTCCTACCAAGCTAATGAGGCTTCGGAGTCCCTTACCTGCACGCGCCACCCCCAACCCCCCACGCTGAGGCTTTTATATGTAATTTTATTTGATATTTTATATCCTAAAGAGAATCACCAAATCATGATTCTGCAAGCCTCAGGCCCCTTGCAGGCTTGGGGATGGAGACCCAGAGTCCAGAGGCCCAGAGCCCCGACCCCTCCACCGTCAGGGGGGCTCAGTCTCCGGGGTGCTGAGAATCCAGACATACACCCTCCCAACTGTCTGGCACTTGGCGGTTTGCAAGGAGCTTCACCGTCTCACGACGCCCCCTAAAAGAGATGCACTTGTCATAATTTAGTCACAGACGCTCAGAGAGGCTGGGGGCTGTCCTAAGGATACCCTGGTAAACACAGACCAGGACTTAACACCCTAGATCTCAGACTCCAAGCCCCACTCGATCACCACCAAATCACGAGCCCGGTTGACTAGGATCTTACTCTTGTGTCTAAACACAGCCCAAGTGTTCCGTGGGTGGATTCGTTAGTGACAGGCTGCTTTGAATGCGACATCCGCGTCTTCCTGTCACTCAGCACGGGGCCACCCTGCACCCCCTTCCCTCCGCCGCTAGGCATTCTGGGAAAGCTCATTTTCCTATCAAATCAAACAAAAGCAGACTAAATCAGGAAGGTAGGTCCTCCAGGAGAAACGCACAGCCAGCAGGGAGAGACAGGGAGGGCGGGCGAAGGGACAGGGTGGGCCTCGGTGCCCCCGGTGTGCCCGATACAGGGGGAGATGGCGAAGGCGGTGAGCATGAACCAGCCAGCAGAGTGCCACACCTAAGTTCGTGGTCAGGGTTCGCTCAGGTCCTTCCTGTGCCATCCACAAAGTGGAGACTGCCCACACCTCTGTGTCCACTCTGCCAGCAGGACAGCTGGTGTCTCTGGGAGGGTCACAGAGCCCTGGGCAATGGCCTCTGCCCATGTTGCAGCCCAGCCCTCCAGATCCCCTTCCCCGGCACTCCCCGGCCCCCAGCCCTCCGGCCAGTCCCCGGCCAGTGCTGCCCTCCTGGCAGCCCTGAGGTGCCCACACCACCTGGGCTGGAGCAAAGGGTTCCCACAGTGAGGGCTGGGCAGCAGCTGGCAGGAGCCCCCTCGCAGGGCACTTGGCGGGTGTCCATTGACCGCTCACTCAGCCGGCACCGCACAGCACTGCTGTGTACCGGTGTTGGGCGGTAGGGAGCTGGGGCATGAACTGGCAGCCAGAGCTTGGCTCCTCCAGCTGGGGCTGGGGCAGCATTTTGGAGGGATGACCCTGCCCCCTACACTGGCCTTACTTGCTCGTCCCCTACCTCCCAGACCGGGCTTGACTTGAGGGTTAGGTGAAGTCCCACGGAGCAGAGGGGTGCAGGGAAGGAGCCCGTCCTGGGGCCAGAGTCTGGGACTCTGCTACCAGGGATGAGTGTCTTCAAGCAGAACCTTGGCAGCTCGTGGCCCTGTTCTCATCTATAGTGTGGGCGCTATACTAAATGTCATACCTAGGGTCAGATTCCGTGAGGGACATCAGAGACGATATCTAAGGTAGAGCGCTACGAACCCTACAGCCGTCTCTTCCCTGCAGTGGGAGGGATGGGGGCTAGACACAAAGAAGCAGGTTCATTTGGTTTGTGGTGTGCGTGACTGTGTGTGTGTGTGTACGCACACGTGTGTGTCAAATGTTCCTTCCCACCGGTCATTAAAGAGTTCCCCAAACCAGACCACCCTTGCTGAGGGACCTTTTGTAGATACCTGAGGTCATGGAAACCATCCGCTCATCCGAAATGAGGACGTCTGAGAAATTGTCACAGTCTGTAGGAGCCTAAGGAGATGTGACCACCAACGTAGTGTGGCATCCTGGATGGGATCCTGGAACAGGAAGAGGATGTGCAGGAAACCCTGGAAAAGAACTTTAGTAGTTTATGTAGAGGACATTGTGGAGTGTTGGTCCCTTAGTTTCGACAGTTGTACCCTCGTGATGTAAGGTGTGATCCCTGGGGGCAGCTGGGTGTGGCCTCAGTGGGAACTCTTTTTGTGAATCTGGACCTATCCCAAAATAAGAGGTTCCTTCAGCACCACTGCCCCCTAATGCTCGCTTCTACTGGGACCGAACGAGAGGTCTCTCCGTTTCCGGTCTCAGATTTGTATCTAACTTGAACCTGTGTGTGCCCCAGACACAGTGATGTTCCCCTGGACCTTGCCGCTGTGTCTGGCTGATTCCTGGCTGTGTAGTGAGGCTGCTGGGAGTGCGGGAGGCAGGACAGCCTGGTGGCTGGGAGTGGGGACCCTGGCTGCACCCCATCTTGGCAGCTGCTCACCAGGGGTCTTGCTGACCGAGCCACCCAACCTCTGTGAGCCCCAGGCTCAACTGAGCCTCAGCTTTGTGTGGGAAACTGTGAAGCCCCGGAAGGGGTCCAGCCTGTCATAGGTGTGTGTTGGATGGAGACTGTGGGTCTCCCTTTATGCACATGTCCACTTGTGTGCCCAGGGCCATGTCTGTGTCATTCCCCCAAGGCCTGCCCACCAGAGGGGTTCCTGAAGGGCACGGTCAGAGATCAACAGTGGCTACAGGCAGCCCAGCCCCGTGCCGGAGAAGTAGCCTTGAAACGCCTGCCCTTGCTGTAATTCAACAAGCTGGGGTGCTGCTGGCCACTTGCCTCCTGCCTTGGCCCCTCCTTCCGCCTTTCCATCCTTCAGTGGGATGATTCACCCATCTGTGCACCCATTCATCCATCTGTCAGTCCATCCATCTCCATCTGCCTGTCCATCCGTCCATCCATCGTCCATCCATTCTTCCATCTATCCATCCGTCTGTCCATCCATCCATCTATGGTTTTATCCATCCATCCATCTATCCATCCATCTGTCCTTTTTGTTCATCTATCCATCCAGCCATCCATCCATCTATCTGTCCATCCAGCCATCCATCCTTCTATCCTTCCATCTGTCCATCCATCACTTCTTTGCTCACTGGGCACCTTCTGTGTGCCAGACCACAAAGAGGTTCTGGTTTTACTCCAAGGGCAGCCGGGAGCCGTGGGAAGGCGGGGTTTTTGAAAAAAAATTCTTGTGGAGTAAAAATACACATAACATAAAATTTACTACTTTTATCCTTTTTTCCCCCCAAATAGAGTAGAATCACCATACCTTATTATATTAGTTCTGGGTGTACAGCACAGTGATTGCACAGTGGCACCCCATACAGAAGCTCGCCACGGGAAGGGTAGTCTCCATTTTAACCACTTGTTACATGGCCACGTCACAGGCATTGAGCCCACTCGTGCTGACCTGGCACTGCTCCCCCCCCCCATCACCCCCAGAGCCTTTCTCATCTTCCCCAACCGAAACTCCATCCCCATCAACCCTAGCTCCCCGTTCCCTCCCCCAGAGCCCGGGCGTCCACCGCTGTCCTCTCCGTCTGCACAGTGTGACGGCTGTAGCCACCTCGTGTGAGCGGACCCACGCGGCTCTTGTGCTTCTGGGAAGGGCTTATTTCACAGAACGTGACATCCTCAAGCTAGCAGGTGTCCATTCCTTCCTTTTGGGGGCTGAATGATATCCCGTCATACAGACTGATGACATTTTCTTTATCCACTCACCCATAGATGAGCATTTTGGATCTCTGGCAGCTCCCGGCTGCTAGGATCGTGGGTGCACTCACAACCTCCGAGCTCCTGCCTTCGGCTCTGGAGCACGTGCCCGGACGTGGAGCTGCGGGGCAGTGGGAGGATTGAGATGGTGGGAAACAGGGGAGTGGACTGGCCTCAGAGTTCATTGGAGGAATCAGATCGAGGACAGACTGTGCTCCCGGGACTCCTAGGAGTTTCCTGGGGCTTCCAGATCAAAGTACCACGAGCTGTGTGACCCAAAACAACAGAACTTTCTAGTGTCACGGTTCCAAAAACCAGAAGTGTGAATTCACGGTGTCAGCAGGGCCGTGGTCTGCCGAGACCTGCATAGAATCCTGTCTCACCTCCTCCCTGCTGGGCAGCCCTTGGAGGTCCTTGGCTTACGGCTGCCCACCGCCACCCCTCAACCCCCCAGACTCTGCCTCTGAAGTCACGTGGCCTCCAACCCATGTGTCTGGGTCCACATTCCCCTCTTCTTGTAAGGGCACCTGGGTGAGGACCTGCCTTGATTATCTCATTTTAATTTATGTCTGTAGAGGCCCCGGTTCCAAATAAGATCACAGTGGGAGGTCCTGGGGTGGGCCTTGAGGCTCTCTGTCTCCTGGGGACACAGTTCCACCCCTAACAGGACTCTAACTCCCACCCAGGCCAAAGGCTTTGTAACCCTAGGGCGTGACCTGAGGGCCCAGCTGTGCCATTTCTAACCCCTGCAGCTCACGCCCCCCAGGTCCCTGGCTTCTGCCACCTCCTCTCCCCGGACGGCATCCCCCAGCACCCCCTCCCCGAGTGGGCCGTGCTCAGTTGATCTAAGGCAGGCGGGCAGGCCAAGTGTTTAATCTCCCTTCCTTCCCGCTGACCCTGCCCAGCCCTCAGGGGCTGCTTTCCTTAGACTTCACTTCCCTTTGATGGCGAACGAGTGATTTCTCATTCTCCCATTTACGGTTGTTTTTCCTCCGTAAGAGGCCTGCTCGGCCTGTCCAGTGAGTGATGGCCAGACAAATTTCAAGCGACAAGGAAATGTCCCCGAGGCTTCTCCTTAGTTCTTGGGGGAGGTTTGGAGGGGAAGGGGCAGAAGCGGCCTCCTCTCTCCTCTTTGGGGCTGAGGAGGAAGTGAGGCAGGGAAGCGTGGATGGTGTTCAGGATGGTCGGGGTCGCCTCACCTGTCCTCTCTCTGGCGTTTTTCTGAGGTCACCAGCCCCTTTCTTCTTGGGGGGGATCACTTTGCTTCGGAGAGCACACCCGGGGTGTGCAACGAGACCAGAGGTTAAAGCACCAAGGGGGAGGCCTCCGGAGCATGGCAGGGCTGGAGGTGAGGGGAAGGGGGTGGCCCGAGGCCCAGCGTCTAACCACGGTGCTTCTGCTGGTTGGTTCCCCTGTCCGGGAAATGGCGACACCATGACCATGACCAAAGTCCCCCTCCCCCGACAACCCCAATCGTTTATATTTGAGAAAAGGTGGCCCCAGTGGGGGGCTTGGCTGTTCCTGAGCTTGACCTTGTTTGACTTTATTCATTAGGAGGCCCGCAGGTGGTTCCCTGGGCTGCGGTCTTCTCACGTGTCACCAGTGCACGTTGACTTACGTATTTACTGAGAAAGCTATCCTTGCACATTTTAGAACCGGAATCCTGGTTTGAGGCCTCAAGGCCCCAGCATCACAGGACTAGTTTCTGGCAGAAGGCCCTCAGTGATCCCTTTCAAAGGGGGCAGAGAGACAAAAGGAGAAAGTGTGGGGGGAGGTGTCAGCGAAGGAGAAACGCAGGGAGCCTGGTACTGGGGCTGCCCACTCGGGAGCCGGACGGCCGGTGATTAGCATGACTTCGGGAAGCGGCTTCCCTGATCTGTGCCTCAGTTTCTCCAAGTATAAAAGGCACAGTCATGGCACCCACATGGGACGTGTGTGCTGCGCCCCCAGTGCTCACTGACCCCTTCCTGCCAGGCCCAGCATCCTGGGTGTCACGAAGCTCATCACCCAAGTATCAGCTGGTTGTCCTCAGGCCACCGTATCTGCCTCGGCATCCCTCACCGCTGGGGTGGGAATAAGCCACGCGCCTGCAGGGTTCAGTGGGGCTGAGCTCACGCGGCAGCAGGTACCCTCCGCCGGGCAGCGGGGAGCAGCCCAGGCCTACTTCTTGATTCCCTTCTCTGCAGCCAGGGGCACGTTCATAACTGGGGATGCTGGGTTTTTCTCCTCCACGGTCATTTGTACTCGTAGGTGCTTCCTGGCAAACAGTAGAGAGGGGCGGAGGGAATTTAAGGAGGGAAACTGAGTCAGTGCACCAGGGAAAGATGCCATAGGGTTGGCACATTGAGAAGGGCTCTACCCGGGTTTAGAGACCTTTCGCCCTCCCTTGGTGGGTTTCTCTGTCTTCCTTCGCCCCCTGTGGGCACGTGCCCCCTGCCTAGGCCTCGGTCCACTAGAGGAGAAGACCCTTCTCCCCCGAGAGACAAACCGCCCTTTCTCTGCCAGCCCCCACCCTCCAGGCCCCATGGCCACCCTCTCTGCCCCTTCTACCACCCTGCACCCCCCACCCCCTCCACCCCCTCCACCCCCACCCCCTACTCTCCATGATCAGATCTGGAGCCGATAAAAAGGAGCCCTTCCGAGTGGGGTCAATAGATCCAAGTTGGGCAGATAAAAGCATGGGGGCTGGGGAACAAAGTGGAGAAAGAATGGGAGGCACAGGAGGCAGTGGTTGGGGCAGGAGGAGGGGCGCTGCGGAGTTCTGAGGGCCCCGGAGCGAAATCATGGACAGATTGAAAATCTGCTTTGATGGCCTCTGCGTTTATCTCCCTCGTTAACAGGCATTTGGCAGGGGTGAGGGGAGCGGGGCGGGAGGCTGGCCGCGTTTCAGTTTGATTTCTCGGGGCTTACGGTCCGTCGTCTCTTTGCATAAAAAGGGATTAATATCTGGAGCTGAGCATTAACTGAACCTCCAGACACACGCGTGTGTGAGTGTGCGTGCGTGTGCACACACGCATGCACAGGCCTTGCTCTCCCAGTCGGCCAGCTCAGGCAAGCGCCCGTCCAAGGTCCAGCCCCTATCTGCAAAGCCTCAGGGTAGGCTGGTGCTCCTGCACCCCCAGAGTGCCCTCCTGCCCCCACCCCCAGCTGCCCTCCAAGGTCTCTGGAGGCCTCCATTATGTAAATAAAGTCCGGGCAGGCTTGATCCCTTTGGGAGGGATTAGAGTATCAGGAAGGGAGAGGCAGGGACCAGAGAGAGCAGGGGGCTGGGCACAGTCACCTGTAGGCTATTCATCATCTTGCAACACCAAAGAGGCCCCAGCAGCCCCTGGCCACCTGCCCCCTCGAGGGCAGGGGTAGGAGCGGGGAACCAGCATTGTACCCCTGAGTTTGCTCCTGGGGGGACACCCCTATAGGCCTCGGGTGGGAGGAAGCAGAGAAGAGGTGGTGAGTGACTCCATGACCCCTCATTAGTTTGGAGGGGGGTGTCTGTCTCTCTGGGGCCTCCCTAGGCCATTCTCCCCTTGTCTGAACAGACATCAGCACATCTGGCCCTGTTTCAGAGGGCGGGGGTGCCCAGGTGGCACACAACACCCAGGGGAGGCTTGGAGGGCATGGAGGGGAAGGCGGGAGGTGGGACCTCTACTCCCAAGGCCTGTGATTGTCTCTTAATTAGACTGGGGTGTGGAAGGCAAACACGAAACCAAGTCCTAGCCTTTCCTGGGCTTAGAGAAGGGTCTCTGAGTCCTCCCGGGCCTGTGCTTCTGAAAGCACGGTCCCCGGACCAGTAGGAACTTGTCAGAAATGCAGATTCTCTTCGCTGAATCAGGCACTCTGGAGATGGGGCCCCACATATCATTTTCTTTTTCTTTCTTTCTTTCTTTTTTAAGATTTTATTTATTTATTTGAGAGAGGGAGAGAGAATGAGAGCGAGCGAGCATGAAGCGGGAAGGTCACAGGGAGAAGCAGACCCCTTGCTGAGCACGGAGCTCCATGCGGGAGGGACTCCAGGATCACATCGGAGTCAAAGGCAGATGCTCAAGCAGCCTTGTGTGTCCGGGACTCATTAGCCCAGCCCAGGTTCCAGAAGAGCCCCCGCCAGACAAACCCACCGGCAGATTTCTGCTCCGGGGTCCTGCTTCGGTCGCGTGCAGGTGGCGGCGGGCCAGCGCTCGGCCTCATCGCCGCCTCTCTCCCCAGTCGCCGCTCAGGGTGTCCCATCACGAGCTTGGAGTTGGCTGTGCTGGGAGGGTTTAGAGCGTGGAAATTTGGCAAACCCGACAGGTCGGGGCCTTTCTCTTTTTCCTGGTGCTCAAGGGACGGCGGGGGAAGAAGGAAACAGAAGGAAACGGTCTGCTCTCTCCCGGAGGCAGCCAGGCCAGAGAAGGCCCCCCGCTGCCCCTCACTCCGGTTGTCTCTGCGACCAGGCACCATGCTAAAAAGAGGAAACCGTTGTCTCTGTCCTCATAGACACCCCCAGGTGCGAGGCGTTGACAGCCCCATTTTACAGATGGGTAGAGAAGCTCAGAGAAGTCGTGCCGCGTACCTTAACCCACACGGTAAGAAAGTGGCAGAGGGTCTCCCAGGACCCTCTCTCCAGGGGGGCACATGGACAGCTCGCACACCAGTGAGAGCAAGCCTAGGTGTCTGTCACCCACTGGTGATGGTTTTGAGTTGAGGTGACCCGTGGTTCCCTGGTCAGGGCTACAAGGGTTGGCAGCATCTTTGGGGATGTCACGAGGAGACAGGTAGAGATGAGGTCCCACCCTCCCCCCACCCCAGCCCCCAGGCTGTCCTGTACCCCAGCTCCTCACACCAGGGCCTGGAAACCCTGCCTCTTGGAGGCTCTTGGGTCCCGGGCCTGCAGCCAGCTGATGGCACGTGGCAGCCGTCCCCAGGGAGGCCCAGAGGATGCAAAGGGGTTGGGCAGCTGGCCCTGCGGCCCCACAGCCCCCGAGCCCGGGAGAACAGAACTTTGGGGAATCGCAGCTTCTCTCTCTGAGATGAGTAAAAGGGAGGTCAGGGCCCAGGCTCTCCGCTGCTGGCTGTCATGCAAATGGATGGTTTCAATTGAGCCTGCCCACGGGCACGGAGATTTCTCTCAGATGCAATCACACCTCTTCACCCCGAACCAGGGAGCCAGCGTTAAGTCTCCTTCCCTCCACCCCCCTGCCTCCCCCTGCCCTGCCTTCTCCCTCTCCCTGGGCTTCTCTTTCTGCCCCTGGCTTTGTGACTTCATCTTGCCTGCCTGTTCTCCCCACACCCCGCTCTGCCCCCGCACCCCTGACCCAGGACCCCAAAGGTCTTGCTGGGGTCCCGTCTCAGGAAACCCCGCCCCCCGGACCCCGCCCCACCCAGTGCCATCCCCACTGAGCAGCGGGCAGCTTCCGGTCCCGCCCTCCTTCCAACCCCAACCACACGCCTGGTCCCACCAACACTTTGGTCCTCATTCAGGCACCTGCTCGGTGAGAATTCACGGAGTCTTGACCCTGAGCTGTGCACCCGGCCATGCTGGGACACCGAATCAAAGGGCAGGTATCCCCAGGCCCTCTGGGGCTTCGGGGAAGAGGGGGAGAGAGGAGGAAGAGGAGGAGGTGGTAGAGGTGGAGGGGAGGGGCAGGGCAGGAGCCGGAGCAGGAGGAGCAGAATGGCACCTTGGCTCCTGGCTCCGAGCGGAGGTGCAGATGTTACCAGATCGCTGTGCTCCTCCGGCTGCCGTGTTGTGTTTGGAAAGTGATGAATTTCAGCACCAGCTAATTAGTCTCTAATTAGCAAGTGGAGTGTAAACAATCACAACAGATGGGGGAGAAAAGGCATTAGCAATAATGACCCTTCTTCTGGGGTGCAGTCTCGGAGAGGCCCTTCCTGGAAGGTGCTGGAGGGCAGGCTGGAGGCGGGGCTGGGCCGTTCCTGCCGGTGACAGGTGCCCAGGGATCCGAGGGCTCCGTGGAGGAGGTGCTGGTTGGTGTCCGTGGTGGAGGGCAGGCCTGTGGGCCTGATGCATCTGGAGCTGGGGAAGCCCATGGAGCAGCACAGAGCACCCTGGGATGTGAGCTTATGAGCGGACGGAGCTCCTGTGGTTATGACGATGGTCGAGAATGCTGATTCCGAGCCGGGTGTGGCCCCTAGAGGCTTGTGTCCAGGGCCTTGGGGTTTCCTAGACCTTTTGCACTCTTGCCGGGGACACAGACCTGTGTTGCTGGCCACTGCCCAGGGACCAGACAGGCTGTTGGGAGATGTGCTCACCTGCTCTGGGCATGTCATCCTTCCGGGCTCAGCAGCCTTCCTCTGGAGCCGGGCCAAGCCACCGTGCCAATGTGCCCAAGTCGGCCGTGGGGGCCCAGAGCGTGCCCTGGCTCCATGCCCACCTGGGTCCCGGGGACACCGGGCCAGGGAGGCTGAGGAACCGGGCCGGGATGTGGTGGCTGGCACAGCCCCGTCAGCACTGCCAATAGAAGGGGACACTGCAGGAGTCACTGATCTGTGCCTTGCTCAGTGGAGTGCCGCTCTGCCCACATCCGGTGTGGGCATCAGGGTCACCCCAAGGGCTGGGGGGCGTGACTCAGGCTCAGAGAGGGGACAGCAAAGCGGGACATTCCCGGGGGATGGCAAGAAGGACCAGCGCGGAATCTGAAAGGGGAGAGAGCGCCCTTTGATGTTTATCCTCCTCTTCATTAAATGCCTTCATCAAGGGCCTGTGTGGGCAAAGTCTGGTGCTGAAGGCGTAGGAGAGCTAACTGGTCCACCCCTTACCCTTGGGGAGCCAGGGGCTAATGACAGAGCGTCTGACCCCACCCGCCCCACCCCCACCCCGGGCTGTGACGGTCTTCTTCCTCCATTTTTGAGAAGTGACAGAGCCCAGCCTCAGACCCATCTCTGATGGGACAGGGGAGAGCCCCCAGCCCTCTCTTTCCTTGGGACAATTGTCCTTTCTGCAGCTGCCAGTAGGGGCCTGATTAACAGCCGTGTGTCTCACCAGCCTGGCCGTCGGTGCTGGTGAGAAGGCCAATTTCATTGTCTGGCCACATTATCACAGTCCTGGCAACTCGTTAGCTGAATTGGTCACGTCTGCCCTGGCTCCTGGAGGAAGCCGCTTCTCTGCAAAGGGCTGCCTTTGCCCTGCTGCCCAATTCTCAGGGCCGAGAGACAGTGGCAGCCTTTCTTTGTGGCCTGGGCCTCATGCTTGGAGAGGTCACTGGGTGCCCCTCAGGCTGGGGCACGGTGCAGTGATACTCCCTCAGCCAACATGTGTTGAGGACTTAGGGCGTGGCGGGCACAAGGCAGGCCCTGAAGTATGGACGCAGGCAGACGTGGACCCCATGCGTGTCTAGACCGGCCATTCTCAGCCTCGGGATTGCTGTCATTTGAACCAGATCCTTCTTTGTCGTGGAGGCCTTCTTGTGCGGTGTAGAATGTAGGCAGCATCCCTGACCTTGGCCCTCGGGGTACCAAGAGGATACCCCAGCCAGTGTGACAACCAGAAGTATCTGTAGACATTGCCAACCATCCCCTGCAGGTGGGACCCCTGGTTGAGAACCGCTGGTGTAGAGAGACAGATGCATGACAAGATCATCTTGAGGTCACACAGTGGAGGTAATAACCTTGAGCTGGAGACGGGCACCCCCTGAGAGGCTGGGGCAGCAATGCCAGTGGAGGTGGACGGGGGGAGTCAGACGGTGGGTTAATAGGAGCAAAGACCCAGGGTAAGGCTGTGTGGTTTGGTAGGAAACCACTGCTGAGTTCTTCCATTTAATCGGTATTTCCAGGACACCCACCATGTGTCTGGCACGACAAAAAGGGCCTTGTATTCCATGTAAAGGAGTATTTTATCCTATATGCAGTGGGTCCCACTGAAGGAATTGAAGCAGGAAGCGCATGGTTAGAAGTCCCTTTAATTAAGTGGATCACACTAATAACCAATGGCCAGGAGGCCAGTCAGGGCTCGGCGGACGAAATCAAGATCAGCGATGAAGGGAGATGCGATGGGGCGGCTTGAGGTCAAAGGAGTCTCTGGGGGACAGGGAGGCAAGGAACTCGAGGGTGGCCACCCCTGCCTCCGGCTTGGACCGCCCAAACACTCGACTCACTGCAGAAGCTAGAGCGTTGGAGACCTGAGTTCAGCTTGGATATTTGAAACGTTTGAACCGGAAGGTCATCAGAACCCAGTGGTTCATTCGGGTAAGGTCTGAGCCACACGAGCGTCTAAGCAGAAGCTGCTGCCAGAAGAAAAAAGTAGGTGTTTTCACCAAAAGAGGAAAGGAGTGAGATGGGAGATGGCAGGTCTCAGAACAGAGACCCGGGATCGCCAGCATTTCAGCGCCCAAGGAAGAAGAAGAGCCAAGTAAGGAGGCAGGGAAGTCAGACCCAGAAGAAGGTCATGGAAACCCCCGTGGGCAGAGTTTTGGGGAGGGAGCGGCCGGCATGGCCAGATGCTGTAGGCACGACCCGTGAGACTTCGGGGATGCTGAGGAGGAAGGATCTCTTGCCCCTGTCAGAGAAGACAGACAGAGCTGCCTTTTCCCATGGGTCGTTGTTAGCCAAAAGCTTTACTGGGAGTCCCAGGCCACTAACGCTTGACAAACACGGTTCTGCGTCATACCATTTGGTAAGACTCTGATGGGGAAGGGGTCCAAGGCAGTTACATGAGAACAGGCCCGTGACACAGAGCGAAAGGCGCACCCGTGGTGGTGCCATTTTTACACCATTCTTCCCATCCAGCCTACAGTGTAGGCCCCGCCCCTGGCCCGCCCTGCAGCCTGGCCCCCAGTTTCCGGGTTATGTGTATTCCCCGGATGCTAGAGACAAGAGTATGGACACCGGAGAGGACACGAGAAGCTGAGCAAAGCATAAAGAAGCTCCTTCCTACCTCTCTTCCAAGTGTTGGTCCAAGCTAGAATGGGACACCGGGGAAGGATGGTTCTGCCCCCGCCCCGTCCCCCTCTGCACATCAGAGAGGCAGGAATGGGTCCAGTGCTTGTGGCTGCCGTAACAAATTCACACACATTTGTTGGCTTAAAACAACAGAAATGGGACACCGGGGTGGCTCAGTTGGTTAAGCAACTGCCTTCAGCTCGGGTCATGATCCCGGAGTCCCAAGATCGAGTCCCACATCGGGCTCCCAGCTCCGCAGGGAGTCTGCTTCACCCTCTGAACTTCTCCCCTCTCATGCTCTCTCTCGCTGTCTCTCTCTCGGATTAAAAAAAAAATCTTTAAAAAAATAACAAAAACAACAGCAGGAATGGATTGTCTCACAGTTCTGGAGCCAGATGTCCAAAAGCAAGGACAGTTCCTTCGGGAGTTTCTGAGAGATGACCTGTCCTGTGCGTCTCCTCAGTTCTGGTCATCGCCAGCCGTCTGTGACGTTCTTTAGCTTGGAGGCATGTGACTCCGACCTCTGCCTCCGTCTTCATGGGAAGTTCCTCCTTGTGTGCCTGTGTGTCCTCGCGTGGTCTTAGAAAGACGTCGTTAGACTTAACCGCCACCCTGATGCAGCATGAGCTCAACTTATGTCTGCGGAGACCCTGTATTTAAGGTCACATTCTGAGGTTCCAGGTGGGACATGAATTTGGGAGAAAAGCCTTATCTAAGGCTTAGCCTTAGCCTTACCCCCCGTTTCAGACAAGCAGCTGTCTGATATTCCACAGTCCCCCCAGCTCGGGGAGGTGGAGGCAGGCCCAAGCGAAATCTGCCCGCGTTCCAGCCCAGTCTCTCCTCTGGCACTGCTCAGCGGCCTTCCTCCTCCCTAGTCCATGCAGGGCACCCTACAGCCGAACCGCTTCCTCTCTCCAGAATCATCTCTCTGGACAGGGGGACGTTTTCTCTCTATGACTGAAAGGAAAGCTAAGCCCCACCCCCCCCCACCAAAGGAGAGATTTCCGGAAGGCTCAGTGGACGAAATGGTACAGGAGTTCTCCAGAAAGAGTGACGAGGGAAATAGCAAGGCCCAGCAGAGCTGCCCAAGGGAGCTGCAGAAATTGGGGAGCATTCGGGGGGTGCCCCCGGGAAGGCACAGGTGCATGGAGCAGGGCTTCTCCATCAGCTCCCTCCACCTGTGCCCGGGAGCAAAGGGGAACGGAGGCCCTGATGGGTCCATGAGTGTTCTGGAACAGGGCATGGCCAGAGGGTCTCCTCTCTCACCCAGAAACAAAAGCTTTGACCTTGAGGGGGATGGATGGATGTGGTGTGCGTGGGGGAGCCGCGGAGAGATTGATCCCCACTGCTGTCGTACATGATGACTCTGTGGCGTCCGAGAGTTGGCAGCGGGTGGGAGAGGGGCTACAGGATCGGAGGACCCGGCCACAGAGGGAGAAGGAGCAGAAAGGCAGGGCCGGGGACGGTGGTGAGTCCCCTGCTGTCCCCGCTGGGGCTCTTCCTCCGGCTGCCCCTGTGGATTTTCCCCGGAAGCCATGGCGTGCTGCCATGCGCCCACAGCCGGGGTGCTGCTCGGAATGTGGTCGGCATGGCCGTGCCCTCTGGGGGGCTGCTGCTGGGGGGTGTACGCCCTCCTGGTTCTTGAAGTGTCCTGGCAGAACATGGTTCAGGCAGCCGTCCCTGTTCCCTTGGGACTCAAGGTGGCGGTCAGTCTCCTCGGGGTGAGAGCCCGGGCCGTGGACTTGGCCAAGGCTGTGGGCGTGGATCCCTCCTTCACCGCTCTGGCCCACGTGATCTTGGGCAGATCCCAGCCTCTCTGCACTGCTGCTTCCCCATCTGTTAGAGGGGCAGTAATGACCTTGAAGGGTGAGTGCGTCGATTCGGTGGGATGTGCGCCTGGAGCTCCTGGAGCAACCTGGCAGGACGCAAGCGGGTCCCCGTGTGGGCGCGTGCGCATTCTTTCTTCCGCTGGGCTGTCCTCTGCCTGCTTGTGAAGTGGCCGCGTGGGTGCTGGAGAGGCCAGAGCTCCGCTCGGCAGAGGCCACACGGCTCCCTCCCCGCTGCTCCCCCTGCCTCTCGGAGGCCTGCCAGCCCCGGTTGCACTCCCCCTTCTCCAGCCCTGGGGACCAGCCGCAGATGCCCACCTGGACATCCAGTATGCCACAACACACCCGAAGCGTGAGTTAGGGTCTTTCCATCCAGCTGGCTTCTCCGGCGTGTGTGTCGGGAAGTGGCCCCATCACCGCTCTCCTTCTCTTCCAGACAAAGCCATTGTCCCTCCCAGCTAGCTCCCAGATCTCCGTACTTCCCTGAACTTTCACCAAGCTAAACTTTACCTTCTTCTCTCCTCCACGTCCTCTCTCTCTGGGCAGGAAGTGTTTTCCCCAGGCCTGAAAGAAAGCTGAATCCCCCAAAGGAGGCATTTCTCCGCAGAGATCATCTCTCCCTGCACGCATAACCAGCACCCCGCCAGCCGGACTCTGGCACCTGCTCTCACCTCCTTCCTCCCACACACCCCCCCGCGCTACCAGAGAAACAGGCAGAATGGGCACAGGTGGCCATGTCCCTCGCGTGGCTTCCGCTGCCCTGCAGAGAAAGGCTCGACCCTGGGCATGGCTCCCTCGCGAGGCTAGCGCCGTGCCCGCACATGCCCTTCTCTGCATCTCTTTTTCCTCTTCTGCTCGCCTCCGGGGCTCTGGCCACAAGGGCCCCCTTCCCACAAACTCTGGCATACCTGCTCTCACTCTTGCCAGCTTCAGTCTTGGCTGGCACGTCCCCTTTGGGGACATCTCTCCTTGGTGTCCTGTGTGCCCACCACCCCCTATACCTTGCTTTCACAAACCTTCACTCTTGTAGTCCCTGGTTTAACACCTGCATTTCTTGGTAGAATCTAAGCTTCGAGGGGCACCTGGGTGGCTCAGTGGGTTAAAGCCTCTGCCTTTGGCTCAGGTCATGATCTCAAGGTCCTGGGATTGAGTCCCACATCAGGCTCTCTGCTTAGCGGGGAGCCTGCTTCCTCCTCTCTCTCTCTCTCTCTCTCTTTGCCTACTTGTGATCTCTGTCAAATGAATAAATAAAATCTTTAAAAGAGAATCTAAGCTTTGTGAGCTCAGAGACGGCCTGGCCTTGCTCCCCACGGTGTCTCAGCGCATCACGAGGTGGCCGGCACAGAGCTGACAGTCCAGTGCCTCTGTTTTCCTCAACAAGCGAGTGACTCACATGATGCCTCCTTCCTCCATGGAGCTCCCTGACCACCCACCCAAGCCTGCCCCTCCCCCACTGCCCCCTCTGTGTCCCACGTGCCCGTTGCACCTGGTGGTCGCGTGCACAGGTGCTGTGCTCCTTGGTGCCTCACGCCGTGAGTCATCGCCGCCCCTGTGAATCCTATCTCCCCGGCCAGCCTGCTCGGTCTCTCCTGGCCTGCCCACAGTCAGTGTTCACTGAGCGGGAGAGGGCAGCCTGATGAGTCATGACCTTGAGATTGTGCTGAGAAGGTGAGGGCCCTTCCTCCATCCCCATCAAGGGTCATTCGGCACCACCTGCAGCTTCTCTGTTTTCTCCAGCTGGGTCCGACTCTCGTCTGGAAAACTGGGAACAAAATAGACTAAAATTGGGAGAGCAGTGGGGGCCCCATGGGCACTCAAGCGAGCCCCCAGTGCCAACACACGCACGGACACGGGCACACGCGCACGGAGTCTCCCGTGCCTCTCCCCCACTCCCAGGTGACACCCAGATTCCTTAGCGCGATGTATAAGCCCCTCGTTCTTTGGGACCCCGGCCCTCACCATTCACTCAGAACCCCACCATCGTGCCGGGAGCCAGCTCTGCATTCTCTCGCTACGGCTCTGTGAGGCAGGGGCTGTTATCCCGCAACGAGGAAACCAGCCTGAAGGGGCTAGGTGGTTTGCCCAAGGTCCTGCGGCCACCCCCTGCCTGGTGCATGTCTTGCCTTCTGGGGGCACCTGCCTCAGTGGTCCTCTGTGACCTGGGGGCCACAGCTGCACGGGGAAGCTTGATGTGTCCCGGGCTTCACTCCCGTGCGCCTCTGGGCAGCTGGACGGGAGAGGTTTTCTTCTTGTTCACCGTGACGTCTCCGAGCACGTAGCAGGTGTCCAGACGGCATCTGCGGAAGGAGTGAATGAGCCTGAATGAGCGCGGGAGTGAAAGAGCAAAGTGCACACTCTACGTTGTGACTGAGGCCAAGAGCATTTGGGCAAGTTGAGGCCCAAGGACAGCAAGAATCTGGAGAGGAGGGAGGGGTGGAGCCCGGGGAAGCAGGTAGGCAGTGAGTGCTAGGGGGCAGGGGAAGGGGTGGCGGGGCGGTGAGGGGATGGCAGGAGGGTCAGGAGCCCCCTTCTGCTACACCACCCTGCAGGCTCCCTCCTCCCACCTCCTCCTCCCCCTCCCAGCTCTGCAAGAGCCTTTCCCGCTCTTTCCCCCTCCATTGAGAATGCCTCCTCATTCATTCTTCATCCTTGTGACCGTCTTGCGTGGGGCTTTTTTGGACCACATGTTTTATCCCTTGTCACCAGCCAAACAGCCCTATTATATTAATTTATTGTCCTTTCCGGTAACTTGAAGGCTTCCTGGAAACCCCTCCTTTCCCATGCTGAGTTTGCCCATTGCCAAACCACAGCCCCCAACTCCCCCTCCTGCTCCCCGCGCTGGGCACAGCTGGACCGCGGGAAGAGGTCTCCTGCGACCCTCCTGGCCTCAGCCCTTTGGTGGTGGCTTCTGGGGCCCACCCTCTCCTTGTATCAGCTCCCCCTGGGAGCCTCCCTTGGGTCTCACCCTGCTGGTAACGAGACCCTCACTCCTTCTGGTTTCCTGCCTGAACTGCCATCTCTCATTCACTCCCAAGCTCCCTGGGGAGGATTGGGCAAAGATGAACCTGATCATGACCCGCCAGGAAACTGAGGCCTGGAGGACTAGCCTGGCCTGTGCAGGGTCACGTAGGTCCTGGGGGAAGTGAGTCTCTTGACAGCCCCAACCATGTGCTGTGTGTCATGGTTTGACCTCTGCAAGAGACCTGGCCCTGCCCTTCCTCCTCTGACCCCGGGCCAGCCCACACCCATGGGAACTTTGTGCTTATTACAGAAGATGGAGCTTTTTCCCCTGAGATTTGTCCCTGACAAAGGGGGACCCAGAGATGGCTCCGTCACCTTTCCAACCCACTTTTCTTGTTATAGCAGAAGGTGCATGGACTTGGGCAGTGGAGAGCCCTGCGTGCACATCCCAGTGCCCACCCCGGCCTTCGCTGTGGCCGAGGCTGAAACACTTCATGTCTCGGAGCATTTGTTTTTCTATCTGTACAGTAGGACAGTTGCACCTGCCCGGGCTCAGGGACCACACACAGAGTACACAGAAGACACTGGCCCTCAGAACCATGGACAGAGACTGGACCCCGGGGGTGCAGAACCCTGACTGAGGGTCCCCTCTCTAACCAAGCCAGGAAGGAGAGGACAATAAATGCATGACCCCCAGGTCACCCTCTCTGGATGGGGGTGTCCCTACTGGAAAAGGGGGACACAGGGAACATCTCTTCGACTCTCTGAGCCCATGAAAGCTAAACATCCCACCCACCGCCTTGCCCCAGTCATCAGGAGACCATGCAGCAAGCGGGGAGGCTGCTCACACGGGCGGTGGGCCGTGCGGGGTGGGGGGGTCGTGCTGCTCCCCTTCCCAGAAAGGCTTGGCTTCCGGGGAGTGAGTTGGAAATGGCCACGCAGGGCCATCCGTCATGACGGGGCCTCCTGCCAACCTGCCAATCCTGGCGCGCGGGGCGTCGTCAGTCATTAGCGGAGCTCGGCCTGTGACAGAGCGGCCAGCACGACGCTGCTGTGAGGCCACGGAGGGCACGTGGCAGCCTGTGTGGAAGGGGAGAGAGAAGGGGACGTGACAGGTTGGGGGCAGGGCAGGCTAGGGATCACAACAGAGTGCCTGGAAGCAAGAAGGCTCCCCTTCATTCATTCATACCGTCCTTCGTTCCGTGCCGCGTGCCCCGTCTGTGCACAAAGCCAGGTTAGGGAGCGAAGGAGCCGTCGTGGCCATCGTGAGATGCGTCCTGTAACTGCTTCAAGTCCCCCTGGGGATTTCTGACGTGTAGACGTGCCACCGCGGTTACCGGCATGACAATGGTCACGTGTGGGCTCAAGTGAGCACAGAGGGGGCTCACTTCTTTCGGGGAAGGGGCATCTGTGAAACCTTCAGAGAGGACGGGCTGTGAGCCGTGATGGCTTCTTTTGGGGTGGGGGCGGGGGGAGCCGGGGGGAGTTGCCCAGGGCTGTCCTGCACAGTGCCGCAGCCAGCTGGTTCAACAACAGGAACATCTCGTCTCTTGCTCTTGGCGGCCAAGTCCAAAGTCAGGTTGCCGGCGGATCTGTGAGGGAGAGAGGGAGAACGCTTCCTTCCCTCTGCCGCTTCCTGGTGTTGCCCACAATCCTCCGCCCCTTGGCAGGAGCCGCATCCCACCCTTCGCGCTCACGGGGCGTCCCTGCTCCGTGGCTCCGTGTCGGTCACACCCGGGCCCACCCGCACGTGCTGACCTCATCTTCACTTGTTCACGTCGGCAAAGACCTCGCTTTACAACAGGACATGGGGCAACACGCAGCAGGGGGTATAGCAGGAGACCGTGAGGAACATTCCAAAGCACCCCGACCTCGCTCCATCGAGAGGGGCACCTGGGGCTCCCTCGGGGAAGAGGCTCTCCTAGCATCAGCCGGTCCGATCCCCAGGAAAGCCCCGGTGTGACAGCTAGATATGGAAGAGAACAGAGGACATCTGTCAAGCCCTCAGTCCATTTTACAGAAGGGGAGAATGAGGCCAGGAGCTTATCAAGTGACGCGGGGTAACCTGGTATCCGAAGAGCTGGGCTCAAACCTTCCCTTAAACTCCTCTACCTCAGTTTCCTCATTGGCCAACCAGAGGGGCTGGCCTAGGTGCTTTCTACAAATGCTTCTTGCTTGAAATACTTGGAGCCTACAGGAGGCCATGGCAACTAGGGTCTTGCCTGGGGTCAGGACCCCACATGCAGGAGGAAGGGTGGGGTCTGGGGTCGGGAGAGACCCCAGGTCCGTGTGAGCTGGGGTGCCATGGCCATGCTTTTGGTTAAACCTGGCCTGTCATTGATACGCATCCTGTCTCTGTCTCTGTCATATGCCCTGCGGTATCTGCTGGGAGCCCTCTTAGTTCTCAGGAACACGGAGTCGAGTTAGGGAAGCCAGGGGTGCTACTGGCCAGAGAGGAAACCACCTGTGCTCCCAGGTGGACAGCTGGCCAGGGGTCGGCAGCAGGGTGCTGATACCGTCACCTCCCCCCGAAGCCCTGGGTTCGGTCACTGTAGCACACAAAAGATGAGTTTTCGAAGCAGCCAAGTGAAGAGGCAGGGTGGGGAGCCTGACAGGTTCGGGTGCAGGGGTAAGTTACGGGGGGACCTCTGCCTGTCCTGTGCCCCTTCCCTCCACCTCCCCTGCTTTCTGCAGGCTGCCTCGGCTCCCCAAAGCAGGACCACTGGGTGCTGCCCGGAAAAGCCACCTGCCACCAGGCCATGTGAGCCCAGCAGCCAGGCCAGGGCGAGGCGGGCAGGGGGTTCGGGCGGCCCGTAGTTGACCTCTGCCCCAGAGCTGTGCGCACCCACTGTCTTTCACGGCTTCAGAGTTCACACTCTGGCTGGCCTCGGATGCCATTGCGTTCTGGGGGAGGAGCAAGGGAAGGAGGTCCTAACGTCCACCCAGGCCACTCGGGGCCACCTACCGCAACAGTGAGTCGGCTCCCCCAGCCTCCAGGGCATGGCTAGGAGTCTGAGCTTCGGCACAGATAAGAGGATGCACGACATCAGTGCAGAGGCCCCACATGTGGTGAGCGCTTGGCGGACCTTGTGTTCCCAGTGTCTAGCTTCTGTCACAGCGGGTCCTAAAGAAGGGGGTGCTGCAGGACCCCTTCCCTCATGCAAGGGAGGAAGGG
The DNA here is from genome assembly GCF_009829155.1 of Mustela erminea. NCBI lineage: Eukaryota > Metazoa > Chordata > Mammalia > Carnivora > Mustelidae > Mustela > Mustela erminea. The sequence goes on along the minus strand of NC_045631.1, from coordinate 54,626,814 downwards.
ACAGCTCAGGAGAGCCAGGGGCTGCCTCGGTGCCCAGCAGCCTGTGCGCGCGGAGGTGGGGCTCACACCCCGTCATCCACCTGCGAAGCCAGCGCTTCCTGCCCTCACGGCAGGTGGCCTGTGGGCTTGGGCTGTCCCGGGAGGGGGCTTCCAGCCCTGTGCCCGTGACACTGCTTGCAACCCCCTCACCCTCCACACCCGCAGCGGACAAGGGAGATGCCCCTAAGTGTCCCGGCACGTGAGAGAAGGTGGAAGGGACGGGAGGAAACCAGGTGACTTCTGGGGACGAGAAGGAACACGTACAACCGCTCGACCTTCTGGTCTCCCTCCGAAGGCCCGGCTGGGGCTGGGGAGACAGAAGGCGCAGTGGGAGCCCTCGAGGGGCGTAAGCAGAGCCATGGGGGCCAGGGAGAGACCTTTTGTACCAGATTGCCTTGTTTGTTTGTAATTGAGATCAGACTCGCAGAATATAAAATCCGCCACTTCAAAGCGAACAATTCAGTTGCCTTTAGTACCTTCACGGGGTTTGCAAGCACCATCCCTGTGTAATTCTGGAACACTTTCATCGCCCCAAAGGGAGACCCTTGTGCTCATGAAGCAGTCACTCCCCACTCCCCTCTCCCGACCAGCTGGCAGCCACCGGTCTCTGTCCGGTCTGTGGATTCACCCATTTGGGGTATTTCGCCTACAGGGAATCCTACACCTACGTCTGCCCTGGCCCCTCGGTGGGAGCTCCCCTAAGCAGCTCCCAATGTGGAGCCCCCAGGCGAGTGACTGCCCCCCACATAAGGGGCCTCGGTCACTGCCGTACCCCCACAGACCCTGTGAAGTTTGGAGGAGAGAAACAGGGCTGCTCTTGGAGGCAGAGGCACACTGCGGATCCGAGGACATCCAGAACACTTTCGGAAACAGGAGAAGGGACTGACTGTGGCACTCACCCTGGTGGCAGCAAGGGCTTGGTCTCTGCCAGCCCCCGGGGCTTTCTGCCAGTGAGTGCCAGTGAAGGGGACAAGGAGGACTTCGGGGCAGGAGCTGAGCCCAGCGTCCAGGGGTGGACGAGGACCTGTCTCCCTCCAGATCGGACATGGCCCCCGGGGCGGGGGGTGACAGGGAAGGCGGGTGGCACCGGTGCCCACGGGCGGGGCCAGGGAGGGGCAGGCACATGCGGGCGTCCGCGTGTAACGCCGCTTGTAAATTGCTCGGGGCCGCGTCTGCTGGAAGGGCTGGAGAGCCGCGTTGTGTTATTATTTATGGTGAGGTACAGAGGTACCTGCCAGGGAGGGGAACGGGCCGGGCGCTGCGCAGTGTGGATGGCAAATTGAACTCCAATTTTCTGCTCCACAGTCTTTGCTACACGCCACAAAGCGCGGGTACACCGGGGTCACCAGCCTGATGGATGTGTGTGCTTCTTTCGCGGCGGGTTCCAGCTCGCGGCTGCGGAGGCGGCCCCGCCGCTCTGGTTCCCCCCACCCCCACCCCGTCCCGGGCCCAGCCTCGGTCTCCCTTCCAGCGGTCCAGACACCGCGCTGACCTCAGCGGAGATCTGAGGCCTCGCAGGGAAGCAGGCGGCCGTGGGTTCGGAATCCCGGTGACCTCACGCCACTCTGCTCTGAGCGTCAGGGAGAGAAGTACAGGTGGTAGTGATGCTGTCCCCCAGGTGGTTGGGGACTAAACGAGGAAACACAGGGTGGTCGGCCTGGGTGAGGTCTTTAGCAAACCCCTTTCTTTTTCCCTTCTCCCCCGGCTGAGCTTTCTGCCTTGATGCCAGGGAAGGGAAGGCAAGGAGAAGCCACTACAGTTGGGTGGTAAGTGCCCATCTGGGAACAATGAAGCCGAGGGGGAGCCCCCAGCGTGCCCGCCCTGCGCCTCAGGTCTGGTGGGTATCAGAGAGTCGATGACCAGTGCTCGGTCAGACCCCCCACTTCTGTCTTCCCTCCTTTCGGGTCCTCCCTTCCAGTGGACCATCTCCTTTAGGTGACGACCATTCTCAAGGGCAAGAAACAGGAGAAAAGGGGGTTACCCTTGGAAAGCATGCTAGCTGGAGCTCAGGGCCACTTGTTCCCTGTGCCTGGCACAGACCTCACTGCCCTTGTAGCTGGTGGTGCCATCACTGGGCAAACTAGGCACCAGAGACCTCCAGGCCGTGGGCTCCTGGAAGCATCTCTATCTCGGCTTCTCAAGGCCCATGAAAGGTGGACGTTTCCCCATCACGAGAGCTTAGGAGACAGGCCAGCTGACGGTGGTACCCTTGTGACAGAGAGAGCTCACTGCAGGAATCTTCAAGACCCGTGCCCTGTGGGAGTGCCAGGTGCCAGTGGGACAAGTCTCCACAGGCCACCCAGGCCTGGCAAGGCAGCTGAGCTGTGGCAAGTCCCTTCGTGGCCAGGGGTCTCAGGTTCCAGCCGTAGAACCGGAGAATTGCTCCAAGCATGTGCCCTGCCCTGGGGCCCCCAGGGGAAGATGAGCGTCGTCCACACAGCATAATGGGGCTTCTTGGGAGGAATTCCAGGAGTTCGTGAAATTTTTACTATTGCTGTATTTGTAGCTCAAGTGACTCTGAACACAGTGAAATGACAATAGTGCCGTTCGGCAAAAATATTCTCATCAGTGGTGTAAGTCTAAGCTCTAAACCCTCCTGATGAAATTTAAGAAGTAGCTCCCTTCTCTGTTGCTTGCAAGATAAACCCGGCAGAAATGAGAACCCTCTTTTTTCCGCATGAGGCTGGGGATGCTTTGGCGTTATGTAGCAGCGCAGTCCTGCTGGAGGCCCTGGCTGTGACATGGCTCGGAGAGGTCTCACCGATTAAAGATGAGGGCGGGCCACTGGTGCCCAGCACCAGTCTAGCTCAGCCTTCTCGCCAGGCCTCGGAGGCAGCCGCTGCCCATACCCCGATTATCAGGTTGGGAAACTGAGACGCAGAGGGGTTTCGGACCTGCCCAGGGTCCGAACACAGCTAGTGAGTGGCTGAGCTGAATTTGAATCCAGATAATCCCTCCTGCTCCAGGGCCCAGCAAGGTCACAACTACGCAGATCTTGCAACATTCAAGCCAAGAGGGAACGTAAAGACCCCCCCCAGCAGTAACAGTCAACAAGAGGGAGGTGACCTGGCCACGTTCAACGGCAAGTTTGTTTGTCTACTTTTTCACTCATGGATCTGGGCCCTTCTGCCTGCCAGGTGCACTGCTGGGCTCTGGGACCGGGGAGGCGAGGAGGCCACTGTCCCCATCTTCCAGTGGAGACTAGCCTGGGTGCCACCACACCTGGGGCTATGATGAGCATCTTCCAAGCTGTAAGGGAGGTAACCTCCCAAGTCTGATGTATGTGGAGGAAAAGTGACAGAGGACAGGATATTTGAGCTTAGAAGGGACAAAGGACAGAAACCAACATGGATTTAATACCTACATTTTCCCAGCAAAGAAGGAAAGAAGGGACTCTCCGGGAAAGGAAATGGCATAAGCAAAGGTCCTGGGACATGGTAGACATGGTATGTCTGAAGAAGGTCGTGGTCCAGACCAGCGGGACTCCGGGCTCCAGATTCCCTTGCTAGTGCTCTTTGTTCTCCAATAGGCTGGCTTAGGCGGAGCGACAGGCACAGGTCTCTGTAAGGCATTGTATTCGCTTCCTAGGGCTGTCATAACAAAATACCATAAACCGAGTGACTCAAACAGTTGTGGAGGCCAGCAGTCTGAAAACCAAGGTGTTGGCAAGGCCACACTCTCTCTGAAGGCCAGAGGGAAGAGTCCTCCCTTGCCTCTTCCTGCTTGTGGCGGCTCCCAGCAATCCTTGGCATTCCTGGGCTTGTAGGTGCAGCGCCCCAGCCTCTGCCCCCTCCACCCCCTGGCTATCTTCTCCCCGTGTTTCTGTTCCCATGTGTCTCCTCTTACAAAGACACCAGTCATTAGGGCACACCCGACTCCCTTGGACCTCAACTGAACTAGTGACAGCTGCAATATCCTGTTTCTAAATAGGGTCTCATTCCGGGGTTCCAGGTTGGACGTGAATTCTGGGAGCGGGAGGGACACCATTCAGCCCGGTTCAGGCATCAACACGTCTTACCCTGGACGTTGATGAGATCGGCTACCATGGCTACCTTGGCTACCCTGTTGGGTCTCATCATCATTCATTCACCGCTCATGACTTCATTCATTCATTTCCTGAGCATCTCCTTTGCCTTGGACTCTGCCTAGTGCTGGAGCCCAGAAGAACAGGAGGCACCTGCCCAGCCCCAGTGGCCTCTCCGTGGTTTATATTCTTTTCCCTGTGACTTTTGGCTGAATGTACCACGGGCCAAGCTGGTGGGGTGGTGGGCTTGGGGCATACACCCTTCCTTCCCCACCCTGGGTGCCTCCTCCAGACTCACGGTTCCCCGGGGCCATGTCAGGGCTCAGTGGCCCTGGCCACCCCGGTGACTAGGCCCCCCTAATCAGATTAGATGTGTATTCAAACAAATTGACGATCCGTTCCATTAGATGCTTTTTGAACACGCTTTTCTGAGCGAGAAATCCATTCGGCGGCAGCTGTGGAGGCCGAGGCGTAATTGATTGTCCCACCCTCCCAGGCCCCGGCATCAGAAGGTGCCTGGCTCCTGAAGGTCACTGGCGGGGATTAGATTAAGGAGGGCGAGAGCCTTCTTTCCTGGCTAATGAAGCACTTGGCATGCAGGCGGCACTGGGGCTGAGCTGGGCCAGGCATCTGCCAGGAGACAGTGGAGGGGCATAAATTAGCATCTCATTTGTGGGAGGCAGAAGGGAAGCCAGAAGGGAGGGCCTACGGGGCTGGGGTCCTGCTGCCCTGGCTGGGTAGGGTAGGAGCAGGCTTGGCCCTGCCAAGCCTAAGGATGGGAGGGGAGGAGGGAACATCCGTGGGTCCTGTGGTCTTTCTCAGGCATTCAGAGAGTGCCTGCTGGCACCTGCCACTGTGTGTGGTCCCCAGACGTCTCCAGAGGACAAGGGCTCCAACAGGAGCACGCATGGCAGCCTGTCCTTGTGCCCACAGCACTGTATTCCTGAACGTTCTCCGGCCCGGGCAGTGCCAGGCTTAGCACCCCTACCCCCACCTGGATTTAGGTGAAAGAGGGACACACGGGAATTTCTGATGTTATGCAGAACCCTGCAGTGCCCGTGTTTCTACCTCGTCCTGGCCCTTTGCTCAAGACCTTACAAGCCATCCCTAGGCAAGACTCCGTTCTTGAGCCAGCTTGCCGTGGCCGTGAGGCAGCTGAATTTGGACGGCTCCGATCTGAGACATCTCTAAGATGCAGGAAATGATCATAGCACCCCCTCCCCATTTCCCCACCTCTTCCCTGTGGGGTCACCTCCAAAGGTCTGTTCTGCAGAGGGAGCAGCCCGGAGGTGCCAAGCATGGAGCTCCAAACGTGGGGTGCGTTAGCTCACTTGGCCTTCCCAGCAGCCTCTGGGGCAGGCATTGGAAGGTCTTTTACTGACAAAAGGAGTAAGGCTCCAGAGTTAGTCTGCTCGAGGTCAAACTTGAGTTAGCATAGGAACTGGGATTGAAACCCAGATTCTCTTCTCCCACTGGGACCTACAAGCCAGACCCCTGGGGAAGGTTGGCACCCGGAGGCTTGAGCGGTGAGCAGAGCTGTTGGGGGTGGGGCGCCCCCTGAGCTCTAACCCCTGCTCTACTTACCTGACCCTCACACCCACACCTGTTCTTCCTCTGCATCCCTTATTCCCAGGCTTCCTTCCCTGCATCCCGCAAGCTCATAGCCCCCTCCTGTACCCCCACCCCAAGGTGGCCAGGCTCCCCGTGCGTTCTGCTCCCGATGCGTTCCCAGCCAGCATGCCTCTCATCCCTGGATCTGATTCTGGGGCTGTGACATTCGAAGCCGGAGTGGGAATGCCCCTGCCACACGACCAGCATGACCCCTGCTTGTGGCTTCAAAACCAGTGCCCAGAGATGGGCACCGTCCCTCACTCCCCACCCACAAGGCCGCAGGTCGGGGTATGAAGAGCTGGACAGCCAGGCATCAGATATGGAAAGATCTGGAGGTTCTGGAATCCACCAGATGTGACATCACATCCGGGAGGCAGTCAAACGACTGAACCTTCTCGAGGGTCCGTCTTCTCATCTGTAAAAGGGTAATGACAGCACCTTCCTTGGACGTTCTCATGACTCTTAACTGAAATGATGGAAGTAAAATGCTCCCCGTATGGAAAGTTCCAGCAAAAGCACGAAATAAAGGCAGAGGGAATAGAAGTGGGGGTGGGGGGGGAAGTGGCGAGGGGGACTGCCGTGAGTCCCTGCTTCCTATGACCTAGGACCTGGGCAGCTCCGAGGAGCACAGGCTTTCCAGCCGGGACCAGCTGGGAGACCTTGGAGGTCAGTGCAAGACAAAGATGGTGGTGTAGAGACCAGGGCATGGTGGGGAGAGGTTTGCAAGAATCCCAAGGTCCCCCCGGTTCCCACACATTCCAGAGATGCCCCACGACCGAGCGGTCCTATCTGTGTGCCCAGAGAGCTGAGAGAGGATTTGCCCCTGGAAGCGTGCTCTGCAGCTTCCGACCCACGGGGTGGCGGGTGGAGGTCTTCACCCCAGGCTGGCGAGACTCTAGCTCCAGGGCATGTGGGGTTCCCTGGGCTGGGAACCAAGCCCGGGCTGGCTTCGGAAATCAACTCCCAGGAGCGATGGAGGGACTCCAGAGAAAGAAGGCGTTATGTTGCTGGGGGGCAGGAGGGAGGGGGGGAGAGGTTGGAGTTGAGATAAGTTTCTCCGTGGGGCCGCGGAGCCTGGAGCCTGGAGCGGAAGGTCAATGGAGGGATTTACTGGGAATAGGAAGGGCAAGGCAGTCAGGGGCCACCGAGATGTTGCAGAAGACAAGAAGGAAGCCCAAGACTGAGGCCTCTTGTCTGCCTCCGAAGGCAGCTCTTCCTTCGAGGGTCTCAGACTCTTGGTGGTCAGGGACCTCCGGCCATGCCACGTCCCATGTCTCGTGCACGCACAGGGCCTGCCTTTCCTCTGTCCCCGGTAGGACTGGCCCGTGGCGGCTCACCTTACAGCCTCACCTGCGTGGACACAGACACGGGCATGGATCTGATTATAAGTAAGTGACCCATCCCCGTGTGACACAACAGAACTTACCAGAAGGTACAGAGTGAAAAGTGAGGCCCCTCCTACCCCGGTTCTTCTTCCCAAAGCCTCGCTGAGCCCAGTCTCTTATGTAACCCCCTAGAAAAAGCCTCTGCCTAGACAAGCAAATATATTTTTATGCTTCAGGAAAAAAGAACACACGGGGTGGCAGATGACACGTCCGTTCCGCACCTTGCTTGTTTTCAGTAACGGTAGTTCTCAAAAATCCATCCCAGAGCCCGATGCTGCCGAGAATTCTTGAGTTTGGAAGTGCTAACATCGCTTTAACCACTACCGGCTTGCCGGACATAAGGGTCATTTTTTTGAGCGTTCTCTGATGCAAAGCGTAACAGTGCTCTGAGGGGCTGTCCCTTTGCCCACACATGGGTGTGTCTGCAAAGAAGTCTCCGGAAGAGCTGGTGGATGGGGAGGGGGAATGCTTGGTGGTTTTGATGGCCCCACCAAGACCGCTCTCTGCAGAGCTGCGGTCCCACAGAGCCTTGACCGCACACCTGGGTCCCCGCAGGCTGCCCAGCACCGGGCGCTATCTTGCTTTCAGATCGTGGCCCAAGTGATAGGGAAAAACACTATCTTACTGAGTCTTGTTTGCCTTTCTCTTATCATGAGGTTCAGCATCTTTGTCTGTATTTCAGAGTTATTTGTAATTCTTTTCTGTGAACGGTTCATATCCTTTGCCCATTTTTCTGTTGGTTTGTTCATCTTTTTCTTGCTGATTTATGGGAATATTTTTTCTATCGGGAAAATGAGCTCTTTGTCCATGATAGAAGTTGCCAACATTTTCCCCGAGTTTGTCATTTGTTGCTTCCTTGTTTATGGGTATTTTTTTTTCCATGTAGAATTTTTATAGAGCTGAAGGTATCAATCTGTTTTATGACTTCTTAGAGTTTGTGTAGTACTTGGAAAGTACTTGGCAAATACTTCACCTCCTCGAGATTATATATTTTTAAACCTCTGTGACTTTCTTCTACTTTTAGAATTTCATTTTTCATGCTTCAAACATTGATCCAGCTAGCATTTATTTAAAGGAAAAGTGTGAGGAAGAGATTCGACTTTTTCTCCGCCCCCCCCCCCGCAAATGGCTCCCTGGCTGTTCCAAAGCCGTTTGGTGAATAATTGATCTTTTTCCCACTGACTTGAAATTCTGCTTTCACCATATATTAAATAATCCCATATGTATTGGGGTCTGTTTCTAGATTCTAAGTCTGTCATTTCATCAGACTACGTGTATAAGAACACACCGTTTTAATTATTGCAGCTTTATAATATAGTTATCTGGGCTAATCTTCTCTACCTACCATAGTTTCTCAGATTTTCCTGGTTATTCTTTTGTTATGTTTTTAAACGTGAACTTTAGAGTCACGTTGTTCTAATTTTAAAAAATCTGTCTTTCGTGTGTGTGTGTGTGTGTGTGTGTGTGTGTGTGTGTTTTCAAAGTGAGAAAATGTTTAAGGGAATGATACCCATGTAATATTGATTCTTCTATCCACAGTTCTCTTCCATTCTCAGTTAGCTCCTTCCCACTAAGAAGGTGGCTAACAGGGTTGTTGTGTACAATTGCGCAAGTTGTATACTGCATAAAGGAACAGTTGGTGCCTGCCCACAGGGCACAAGCTCTTCTCTCCCTAGTCTGCCCATCTGCATGTACGATCAATAGTAACAGTAGCCACACTTCCTATGGCATGTTCCAGGTGCTGCTCTAACCTCTTTATGTTTTTAAATTTATTTAATCTACCCCACAAACGTATCCTCCAATTTACAACTGGGAAATTGATATGCAAAAAGATTATAAGTTGCCCAAGGCTAATGATTTGTGTCACCCGCTGTGCATTCATGGCACAGAAATCGCCCTGCATGTAAACAGAACACACTTGAACACACAGACACATAGATACACACATACGGAAACACACCTACACGCATATGCAGAGACACGTAGACACTTGAGGACATGTACACAACACACCCATGAGTGCGCACACACAAGCATGCTCGCACGCACACACACACACACACAGCTGTCCCCCGGCCCCAGTATCCTTTCCTTATCAGTGTCTTGACCTCTAGAGTCCCCACAGTGCTAGTCGCCCTGCTATCCCCTGCTTTTGGAAAACGGCAGGCCCATCCAGGAAAACCGGTTGGCAGAACTCCTGCCATTGCTCCGGGCTGGGGAGGGCCCCCCTCCCAAATCCCTGTATGAGATGGTGTGGGGGTGGGGCACCACACAGCAGGCCCTGGGGGAGGGGAGCCCAGGGGCCTGCCAGGCCTCCTTGTGAGGATGAGGTGAGCTGAGGGATGCAGGGATGCTCGGGGCTGGGTGGTACCCAGCAGGCTGTCTCCGGAAAGGGCATCCCCGCCCTCCTCTTCCCAGCATCATTCTCGGCAAACCCTGGAATCAGCCCATCCCTGTGCCCGTCGCTGGCCTCCCTCCAGGCTGGTGCCCAGGGAGCCTGGGGAACGAGCTGGCACATGCGGCCCCAGGACCAGATGGCCTGGTGAGCCGCTCTACGGAGGCGAGGGGCTCTGGGTGCAGAGCGCGTGTGCCCATGTGTGTGTGTGTGTGTGCAAGCTCCCAGTCCGCCCGCCCGCCCAACTGACGTTCCGGCTCTGAGTCAGCCCCGCATCCCAGGGCCTGAATCACTGGGGGCTGGGAGTGTTATTGTTTTAAAACAAACGGGTGATGACAGGAACTAACAGAGGGTTTTTAAAAACTCGATTCAAAGGGCTCTTGAACGCTGCTGGGGAATAGGAATGTGCCTTTGAAGTGTGAATGTGCCCATTTGTCAACCAGGGAGCAGAGCCAGCTCCCTGCTCCCGCAGATGGGTGCCTGCTGGCCTCTGCCCGCTGCTGCTGCTGCCTAAGGTGGGCGAGGGACGGGGTGAGGATGGGGACTGCCCCTCGCCCCCCTCCCGCCCCCACACTCCCCAGAGAGTGCCTTCTGAAAGACTTTGTAAGGTGGTGGTGAGCTCCAGGAGGGTTGACAGGCGCTGGGATGGGGTGGGTTCAAGGAAGACCATCCCCAGGAGTCACAAGTCATCCACTCGTCAGATGGAGACCAGGGCTGTGGGGGTGGGACGCAGTCAGGCCAGTTGACTGGCCCTCGACGCACATCACTGGTGCTGAGTCGTCAGACTGCTTGGGGCCAGGGTGAGGCCTTGACACAGCTGGGAACCCCACCTACAGACCACAGACACCCACTTCTGGCCAAATCTGGGTATAGGGGGACGGAAGGATCAAGCAGCCTGGCCGTGGAGGGGGCCCATTGGATGGACTCTGCCCTTGATGCCTTTGAGGGGCTCCCCCAGCCTCAGGGGCAGGACCCAGCACACCTCTGTCACCTGTCACTTGTGTCAACCCACCTCCCTGTTTTCCTTGTGACATTTATATTCCCTTTGACCAAAGTGCCCCAAGGGCGTCCGTCCCTTCCTTCTCTCCTGGAGGGAGAAATCCAAGGGCACGAGGTATCCAGTGGGTGGGGATCCAGAAGGGAGGGAGACAGAAAGGACTGGAAAGAGGGACGGGGTGGCAGCCAGAGAGAGTCTGGCATGGTCTAGCAGGAGGGAGGCGGGGAACTGGTTGGTAGGCATGGAGGACTCACTCTGAAGTCAGACCGTCCCAAGCTCAAGTCCTCCCCAGCCACGTGACCTTGAGCCTGTGACCTGGCTGCACCTGCTCTGTCAGCCCCCCGGGGTGTTAGGGCACAACATGAACAACGAGGGGAAGGTGAGCAAGAGATAACTGGTGGCTTTGGGTCTCTTTCCCACAGATGACGTGGCCCCCTATTTCAAGACAGAGCCCGTGCGGACGCAGGTGCACCTGGAGGGGAACCGCCTGGTGCTCACGTGCATGGCTGAGGGCAGCTGGCCGCTGGAGTTCAAGTGGCTCCACAACAACCGAGAGCTGACCAAGTTCTCCCTGGAGTACAGGCAAGCCTCCCCTTCCCTCCCCTCCCCTCCTTTCTTCCCTCCTGGCTGCCAGGGAAACCAGGATGGCAGCCTGTCTGGCAGGTTGGGGGTGAGAGTTCCCATGCCAGTGCTACTGGGAGCCTGGGGTGGCGGAAGTTGGGGGACACAGACAGCTCTGCCCCAGGAGTAAGAGGCCCTGCTCTGCTGAGCCCAACAGAGGATGTGTAGGGAGTGGGCCAGGGGTGCTACCCAGACGGGGTGGCCCATGCAGCAGGGAACGGAGCAGAGACAATGGTTGGGGTCAGGGAGCCCACCAGCAGCTGCTGGGCTGTGGTTGTGCCTGCCACCAGAGCCCCCCCCCCCCATCCCCAACTGCTGAGAACTCTGCTATCTCCCGGGGACATGGAAGGGGCCTTGGTCCTGACACTTGGCCAGGGGGGAGGGGCATGTGGCAACGTGGGTTCAGTGAGGGAATACCTTGTATTTGGGGGCAGTGCGGGTGTGACACGGAGGTGGCCTGCCCTGGGCCCTGGGGCTTGTCCCCACTCCGTGTTCGTGCCCATGCCCAGAGCTCTGGACTGGCTCTTCCCTCCCCAGGACACTGCCAAGTTAGGGAGAAAGGAGAGGAGGGACAGGCAGGCACAGGGTCGCAGTGAAGGGGGTTTCTGCTGGCAGCCTGCGCTGCCCCCCAAGCCGGCCCTGGCCTCCAGCACTTTCCTCCTGGCAGTTCCTCCCTCCTCCTCCGATCTTCCCATCTCTTCTCGGCCTGTGTTTACTGGCTCCCAACCCTGTGGCTGGTGATTAATCCCCAGGCCTGATGTGCATAATCGGTTTTGTTGGGGAAACAAGATTGTCTTGCCCTGGGGATGTTGATACAGATCTCCCACCGGGGGACCAGAATGCAAATGAGAGGAGGGTATTTAATTGCTTCAGGGTCTGTCGCTTCCTGAGAACCGTCCTTTCCTCTGCCGAACAACACCGAGGCCAGAGTTTGGGATGCACCACCTTGGCAGCCCCAGCTTCCTTCTGCCCCAAGCCTGGAGTGGATTGGCTGGGGGGTGCGGCCACTTTGTCAGAGGAGGGAGCAGGAGGACCCGGGATGGGAGAACCACCTTCCCCTCTGTAGGGTGAGAGCCCAGGGCCCTCCAGTGTCGGCCATTCTGGGCGGCAGGTCTCTAGGAAGCTCAGGAGGGAGACTGGGGGGCGCCCCCATGAGCAGCCCCTGGGGCAGTTTTCAGCTGCCCCCCCCCCCAGAGCTCTCCTGGCTGCCACCTGGCATTCCTGGGGCAGTTAGGGCAGTCTCTGTGAAGAGTCCCTGCCTTTTTCGGGTGGGGGACATGCCTGCATGGGAGCACCACGAGCACGTGGAGGGCACACCGCAGGTGTAAGCCTGCCCCTGGCTTCTGCTGGCCGGGAGCTGGGCCAGGATCCAGGAGGAGGAGGAGGCTCAGTTCCTCATCATTTTGTCCGGCCAACAATCCTAGGAGTCAGTTCAGTTATTTCTCCAGTTTGATGGGCAGGCTGGGGCTCAGAGACATGAAACACTTCACCCAAGTTCAGATGGTTGAGCTGGGTTCAAATATAAGTCGTCTGGCCGCGGGGCTGGAGGTCCTTTACGTCCCAGTGTCTCATCCAGGAAAAGCCAATTCCTTAATATGCATCCCACAACCGCTGCTCACCGTGCTCCGCCGTTTCTCGAAAACAGAGCAGGGGCGGGGAATGCAAGCACCGTTGACCCTTGAACAACATGGGTTGAGCTGCGCGGGTCCGCTCACACGCGGATGTGTTCGGTTCAGTACAGCACAGCGCGGTAAATGTGTTTTCTCTTCCTTATGGTTTTCTTAATAACATTTTCCTTACTCTAACCTACTTTCCTGGAAGAATGCAGTACGTAATGCATATAACGTAGGAAATCTGTGAGGATTGCCTGGGTCTGGTCCTGCTCAGGTTTCCCGTCAACAGTGAGCTGTTAGTAGTTGCGTTTAGGGAGTCCAAAGTCCTGCGTGGATTTTCCATGGCGTGGGGGTCATCGCCTGGCTCTCAGGGTAACTCAGAGTCATCTGGACTTTGTTTCCGACCTTGGTTGGGTGGCATTTTCAGGGGGACACAAATAAGCTTCCACTGAGGAAGCCCTTTTCCCTGAGTGGCCTTCAAAGGTCGTTAGGGTTGCTCTTGGAGACATGCACCTTACCCACTGTTACTCCCACCTGACGTAACACGCTCACGAAACAGGACCTTCCCATCCCAGGACCTGTGGCAGCCTCCCGCTCCCGCTCGTGCCCTCTGTGCTGCCTCTGTTCAAACCGTCCTGTACCCTCTACTTGGAGTATTGCACCTTCTAGAACCTTCTTTCTCTCTCCTGCAGGGCCTCTTCAGAAAGCCTTTCCTGATAGTTCACACACGTGTTCTCAATCAATCTCTCTCTGCCTCAGCCTCACAACACACGTACACTCAGGTCCGCCTCTCTCTGCCCTTTGTGACCATCCACAATACACCCCATTACACCTCCTGCCTTCTCTTCATTTATACGCGACGCTGCGAGTTAGCCACAGACCTGAGGTCAGGGCTTCGGGAACCTTGGCATTTCCGGAGTCCTCCGGGCTCGGCACGGAGAACTTGATCCTGCCCGGCGGGCGCTCTCCTCCAGGCCGCTCAGCAGCGCCACCTCTGGGTGCAGACTTCATTCTCATGTGGTGCGTGACACTGAGAAGTACATGGTCACGGGCTCATACCCCCATGATTTTAGGGCAGATGGAGCATCCCTGGAAGTTCCACGTCGTAAGTCCCGGGGAAGGAGTCTGCTTGGTCCAGCTTGGATCGTCCCACTTATTTTTGTAATTCTTTGTTTTGTAATTCTTTGTTTAAGAATTTGGAGACATCACGTCCCTTCACCCCTAAGGAGAATTTCCCAAGAATAAGACGTTCTCCTATAGAACCACAGGACAATGTTCCCACTGGGGAAATGTCACATGGATAAGGTGCCACGATCTCACATGTGGCCCAAACTCACATTTCTCTGTCCCGGTGATGTCCTTGTGGCCATTTTTACTATTGTTTGATACCAGATCTAATCAAGGACCACACACTAAATCTGGTTGTCAGGACTCTTAGACTCTGTCAATCTAGAATCATCCCTCATTGTTCCTCCCGTCTTTCATGGCATTACCATCTCTGAGAGCCCAGCCAGTTTTGCAGAATGTCCCCCAGTATAGACTTGTCCAGTTCTAGCCTCCGGATTAAACTCATGTTAATCCTTTTGGGCAAGAATATTACCCAGGTGTGTGCCTGTCTCCGGGCTTCATACGCGAAGGCCCTCAGCATCCACTTGCCCCATTATTGGTGATGTTGGGTTTCCTCAGTTGTTCCAGGTGAGGTGTACCAGATTTCTCCATTGTCAAGGTATGGAAATATCCTCTTGCCTTTGGGGGGTGACTGGAAACCGTGGATACTCTCCTTCCCAGGAATCCCTTGCCCCGTGGTTGAACACCCATCGATGAGTCTACCCTGAATCCGTCATTAACACTGTGGTGGTGAAAAGCAGATTTTCTACTAATATTTTTTTTTCTTATATTGTATGTCATCCTTTTATAAAAGATCCTTTCCCTTTCTCATCTCCTTCCAAATAAGATAGCACCAATATGAACTGATGGATAATTTTCCCTGTTCAATGCGTCTTCATCTATCCCTGTCATTCTTCATGTTGATGCTCAGTCGTAATCCGTAATTGGCCAGCGGAGCTTCTTCGAGCTACATCCTGGGTCTTTTGGCCATGTCCCCGCAGGATTTCTAGCATTCTCTTGCTTTTTGGCTCAGTAAAGTGTTCCAGATCCGCCTTTGAAATACATGCAGACCAAAAATTGCATCCCAGAGGAGGGTGGCTGGCTTCTCATCCCGTGGTTCTCTGGGCACTGCTTGCTACTTCCTGTCTCTTGCAAACCTCAGGCTTTGAGTTGGGTGAACATATCCAGTTCTCAGGCAGAACGATGGCTGAATTTACTCAGCAAGTCAAGAGAAAATAAGATTCCAAGTGCCGCCGTAAATCTCACTGGTTCCTACCGTCGCCAAAGGAAGAAGTTTGCATTCACTCCAGTCTCCACCAGCCTTTATTTTCGGTGCGATCTGGAACCGAAGGGGCGTGGCGTGCACGTGCGTTTTGTGTGTATGCACACGTGCGTGTGACATTTACCCGAAGGGAACCCAGGGCGTCCTTCTGAGCGCGAGTGTCTGGGACGAGTTAGTGGGGCCACATCCATCCCTGGGGGATCGAGTGCAGAGAGCATGGGCTTTGGATCTAGGGCCTCCTGAATATATTCACGCCCCTGCCACCGCCCAGCTCTGTGACCATGGCCAGAATTAGCCACCGTGCACTTGTTTTCTCATCTTGGAATCGGGCACATGCCTACTTTGGAAGGTTATAGTTAGAATCAAATGAGGCTATGGGACCAGCCCCGTTGCTGGTGTCATGGACCAGATGGCACCTTCTAGGATGATCTGAGGTGTTTGTCTCGACAGAATCACAGGACAGGTCTGCTCACAAACCCACCTGATCTCACGTGCAAGCGAATGCATCTCTGAGGTGGTCCTGGAGGCTCTGAACACTATCTCAAGGCCACCGTCATGGTTCTGGTCTGGGACCCTTCGTGGAAATCTCTTTTTTTTTTTTTTTGTCAAGTGCTGTGAGAGCCCCCTGTTGGTGGTCTGTCTGACCTGTTCTGAAACCAGCCTTGAACTCCCAATTTGAGAAGTCAAGTGTCTCTAACCGTTGGCGGTACCACTTGATTTGAGAAGTAAAGTGTCTCTAACCGTTGGCGGTACCACTTGGGTATACAAAGCAGTATCAGACTCGAAGGAAATGACACCCCTTTGCCCATATGGGTGGGACCCTGCAGGGGAAGACCCTCCCAGAGGTCTGGGCGCCGTCCCCGCTGCCTTCCTCTGTCAGTGGAACAGGTGCACGGCTTCCTGCAGTGACTCTCCGTGTGTGTCTTCGGGGTGGGTGGGAGGAAGTTGTAACACAATCCTCAGCAGAGGGTATAAGGTCTAATGTGTTTGTTGGTCTCTGTGCATGTGTGCGCACGTCGGGGTGGGTAAATGAGGGGGGTGACAGTCCTTCATACTCTTGTATGCGTGTGTAACCATTGTCAGTCTGTGTGCAAAACGTGTTGGCGTGTTGGTCTAACTGCCTAACCGGGTGGGATGGTGACACATGAGAGGTCAGGGCCGCTGTGTGCCCCGGAGCTTCTGCCATCAGATCCTATCCCCCCCACTCCTTCCCCTCAGCCCCCCTCTTCTGCCCTCCCCTCCCCTCCCCTCCCCTCCCTTCTCCCCAGGCTGCTTCCATTCTGCCCCCATATGCTTCCACGGAACCAGGCAGGGCTGTACAGCTGGGGACTACCCACCCGCTCAAGGAATGGCAGGTCAGGCTGGAGCAATGGGGGAGGTGAGAGGCGGGGCGGACCCGAACCACCTGTCCTTGTGACCGTATCCTGGCAAAGCCATCCACCGGGTTCTGCGGCCCTGCCCTGCTCATGCTTTCTCCCCTAATTTTCCTCACCATTAACATTGGATCAGAAGAACGAACCAGCTGGGTGGATCTCACACACACACGTGCACACACACACGCACACACACACACACACACACACACTCCCACGCATGGTTAACAAAACCTACTCTATCTCACAGCAGCATTAGGTGAGTGCTGGAGCCTGCAGCTCAGAGGGGTTCTGGAACTTGCCTGCGGTCATGAAGGGAGCAAGAGGCAGATCCAGGAAGTCTGTCTGGCCGAAACATGTTATTGTCCAACCTAAAGAGACACACACGGTGTCCCGATCGGGCTCCTCCTCCATGCTCCTGCCGCTGTATGTCATTCTTCTGCCCTGGGAGGCAGGAAGCCAGGGGCCCCCTCCAACCCCCTGATGTGCATGCTGGAGGGAATGAGGCCAGCAGAGGCGGAGTCCTGGCCCTAAGGCCCCAGCTGGCCCCTGACTGGCCTGGAGAAGAGCAGGTGTGTGGAGGGGAAGGAAGCTGGAATGAGCCAGGCAGGGCGTGTGGCCGGCCTCAAGCTGGGTCCCCAGCCCCACTGCCGGGCTGGTGTGCCTAGTGGGGGAGCCGTGGTGTTGGGGCACTGCATGTGGGCTCAGCCCCAGAGAGTAGAGCCCCAGAGAGTAGAGCCGAGGCAGAGCCGCAGGTATGCCACAGCCCTTGCTAGGGGCACAAAGCAGGGGACACATGTGGAGAGGCTGCAGCCTTTGAAATTCTTCAGAGGAGGGGATGAAGAGAAGCTCTCCGAGCCGGCTCCTTTGTCTCTAGCTTATCCTCTGGCCTGCCCTTAGAAGTGAGAGCCGGCAGCAGAGGCGGGGAACGCAGAGGCCAGCGGGCTTCCCAGAGGCCACTGGAGCGCCTGCCACGTGGGTGCCTGGGACTGAGCCAAGCTCTTACCAGCAGCGGTTCTGGGAGGTTAGAGCCGCATAGCGAGGAGTCACAGCTTGGAGAGATGCAGCAACATGCCAGGGTCGCACAGCCAGACCTGGGTGACTCCCAGGATCTTTTGGACACCAAGCCTGCATCCCTCCCCCTCCCCCCACCCCAGTCCGAGCTGTCTGGCCGCGTTTGTCCCCCCGCTTCACCCCACAGAGCCGTGGCACTGGCAGGCCCCTGCTTTCTGCAGTTGGCCCCAGCCAGTCTTCTAAACCAGTGCCGGAGAACCCGTCTTGGGGACTTAAGGGGCCCAGCCCTGTTTGAAGGATTTAGCGTACGTTAACTCTTGAAAACAAGCCGTCAGAATGATCACCCACCTCGTGCCGGGCCCCTCGCCGGCCCCTTTCCTTTAGGCTCCGTTCTCCATCCCTAAACTTCAGCAACTCCTGCAGGAGAGGCATCTTGGTAGGGAGGGACACGCGGCTTCGTGGCTTAGTTCCCTGAAGTCGTAGAAGATCTTCTCCCTATTGGCCTGATGGACGGGCGTCAGGAGAGGCCCACCTTTGCCGGGTCATGAAGGGCAGATCTGGGACCTTCTGCCCACCGGACACGGAGCTGGGCCAGGGGATCAATAGGGAAGGTCACTGCCAGCCCCGCCCTTCCCTGCCCTGTGCAAACGTTTGTTCTAGCCGAGGAGTCTACGGTGCCCTTGTGGCCCATATGGGCCTGGACTAGGGAGGGACAGCAGGTGCAAAGACCAAGAAAGGGTCCCGGAGAAGTTCGGGGCCACCCATGAGAGATGTTGAACTTGGAGGAGAAGAGGCATTGGTGTGGACGCGTTGTGAATGGCCCCAGGGGTGGGGAGGGAGAAGGGGGGGGCCTGTGTGCAGACACCGGGTGCTGAGTAAGCCAGGAGAACCTTCCCCCCCCTCCCGTGGAGCTCGCGGTCCGAACGGAAGCAGAATGCCGTCATTCTGCACGTATTGAGGGACCCCAGTTTCGACACATGCTGTCGAGGGAAAGCACAAGTCGGACGTGTCACCGGGGACACTGAGACCTAAAGAGAGTTAGAAGGGGCAGAAGGGGGCTTGCAGACGGAGCCGAGCGCCCAGACCCTGAGGCCCGGGGAGCTGGAAGATGGCCAGCGTGGACAGAGGGCAGGACCCCGGAGGAACAGATGGCGTCAGTTAGGACGGGGCCTGCTGGCTGTCTTAGGGAGCTCTTATCTCAAGCCAGCAGCGATGTGGGGCCCCTGACGCGTTTGTCACAGGGAACGGACACGATCGGGTGTCCATTTTCAAACCACGTAACCAGGCAGCTGGGTGGGGAGTGGGCTCGTGGGGAGAAGGTGGGAGCCGGGCTGGGCAGTCATGGCGGGAGAGGGCTGGCCGGGCCCCCATAGAGACAGCGGGGTTGGAGGGACGGAGGGGTCTGACATGGAGACCTGTCTGGGAGGCAGAATTGATAGGGCTGGATGTGTGGGCGAGGGAGGGAGGGAGGCAGGGGGTGGAGAAGATGCTGGAAGGGACACTGGGAAGTCTTCAGGCTCCCTTAGGGTGCCCGGTGAGACTTCCGGCGGCAGGGCCCGGCAGGCAGGAAGGAATGGAGGAGAGAAGCCCAGGCTGAAGGTCTCGATTTCCGTGTCACTATCGTCACCCTGACGGCTGACACCTTAGGAACGAGCGGGATGAGAGAGTGGATACAGCATGGGGGAAAGGGCTTCAGAGCCTGGGAGGCAGGTGAACAAGAGGTGAAAACCTGCCCAGCAGCACAGAGCCAGCTGGCCACGACGGAGACTGGGGTGTCACAGAGGGGGGCATTGAGAAGGACCAAGTGGCCAGCTGCGTCAGCAGCTGTGGGACACTAACTACTGTCAGCTAGATTGAGGGACAGGGGTGACCTCAGGGAGAGGGAAGAGAGCTGGATGAGGGGCCCGTGAAAGGGACAGTGTGGGGGCAGGGGTGAGCCTGAGAACCTTCTGGGCTGCGTCCGGTAAGTGGTGGGTGGTCTCTGGAGGATTTGAGTCAAGGGAGCCTCAAGACCCCCCGGTGTCCTGGTCCTGCCCTTCTGTCCCGTCTTCTCTCTCACTGACACCCTTGGCTCAAGGGCGGAAGGAGCCCTCTCCCAGTGGTCTCTGCTGTTCGGTACCCTTTGCTTTTACCTGTCCCCAACCTGGCCCGTCTGTACACACCTGTGATGCCCACTCTCTCTTGACAAGGCACCAGCATCCCCCCTCCCCAGTATGAATCCCAGTCCGGACCCTCAAGGTGACCCCTGCCTCAGTTGCCCGGTCTGTCAAATGGGAATAATGACACCAGTCGCCACCTCCCAGAGGGTCGTGAATGTCACGTGAGGTGAAGCATGCAGAAGCGTGTCTGGTCATCAGGGGCTGTGTGAGGGGAAACGGTGGCCCGGAAGCCAGCCCAGAGACACCCACCCATGTCCACCCCGCAGGGGAGGCTGTCCCCACTCCTTCGGCCTGGTCAGGGTCTCACTCTGCCGCTCCTAGGAGGTCCAGGTTTCTCTTCCACAACAAAGCCGGACCCACGCACCCCTTGCCAGCCTCTTCGGAGGGGGCCTCTGATTTGGCCGTGAGCTTGGACATCTTGTCTGAAAATTGAAGGCTGCCGGTGAGAAAGCCGGAGTGTAGGAATTAGTTATGATGGGCATAAATCGAATTTTAATAGAGATGTACGTGGCACAGAGCCAGTGTACTCAGGCAGAGGGAAGGTAGTAATTAAAAGTTAACGAGTTTAGAGATGTCGTAATCCTTGGGGAGGGATGGGGGAGGTGGGCTGGGAGGAGGGAGAGGCCCCCAGCCAAGCGTGCTGTCCTTCCCCTGACCCAGAGGCCCTCCCCCCGCTCCTGAGCGGCCTGGGAGGGAAGGAGCGCAGCAAGGAGCCCGGCAGACCCCGCATGTGCACACACAGGGCAGGCTTCCAATGACGGCGGGGTGGGGGGAGGTCGTAGCAGAGTTAAAGGGACCCCCCTCCCCCAGACAACACTCATGTTGCCCACAAGGAGGACCACAGGAGCAGGGTTTCTCAACCTGGGCACTGTTAGCATTTGGGGTTGGAGCATTTCTTGTTGGGGGGCGGGGGCTGCCCTGTACCCTACAGCATCCCCAGCCTCTACCCGCCATGTGCCAGCAACCCCCTCCCCCCTCAAATGGGACAACCCAAAATGTCTGCAGAACTGCCCAGTGTGCCCTGGGGGGCCACATCCACCCCATTGAGAACCAGTGGTTGAGAGCGAGGCCCCGTGCCCATGTCCCCCCCCGCCCGACCCTCCCAGCTGGAGCCAGGGCTGCCCCCGTGCACGCAGGCTTCCTGCCACGCTCGAGTCAGTGGCTGGCTTGGTGTGAGCCCAGCTGGCCCAGCATCGGAGGACCCGAGGGCAGGACTGGCTGGCCATGCTCGTGGGGGACTCTCCTGCCCCGCTTCTTTGTTTTTTCCCCGATAATCCAAGTAGCAACGAGCTGCGTATCTTGGAAGCTTTATTTGTTTCAGGGCATGGGAGGGATGGCACGTAGGACAAATCCGGGGGACAGCTGAGAAGACCGAGGCCAGGAGAGACCCAGGGCCTGGCCCAAGTCCATTCACCCAACGGGCAGAAGGGCAGAAGGGTTTGCTCCTCGGCTCCGGCAGTCCTGCTGGGAGAGGACACGGCCTCTCAGTTCCGGGGAGCATCCCTGACCCCATTCCCACAGGTGCCCAGGAGCACGGGGGCGCAGGCCTCCCCCTGCTTTAGGACAGGTTCTTCCTGGACCTCAGAGGGCCAGCTGTGGCCTCGGGGTTTGCTGGTGAGTGACAGAAGCCGGGAGAAAGGCGACAGGGAGAGCCCCGGAGAGTCAGGGCAGGTGGTGGGCGGCAAGGGGCACAGCTGGCTCCCTGTGCCTCTGGCTGACGTTGCAATAATTATGTCAATTAAGATGAATAAGTTCAAAATGTAAGGGGAAAAAGGGAAACAAGAAGCAAAAGTCTCTGAAGCATTGGCTGTCTCGGTTTCCATAGCAACCCGGCTCTCACATTCTCATTGCTGGGTCCTGACTGGGGGAGGAAGTGGGGCCCCCCCACTCCCGCGGAGGCGGGAGATGAATGGTGGGTGTCACCTCGCTGGACCCCGAGCTGAGGGTGCGGGGTCTGGGGGCACACGCTCGGGGCCTGGGTAGACTCCCACGGTCCCGGCCTGCATCTGGACTGAGCCCTCGGTCCTATAGCCGGGACACCCTGAGAGGACACCCAGAGAGGACAGTGGCTTTCCTCCGAGACCAGAGACCGGGTGTGAGGGTCAGAACGGCCACTCCAACCCAGACCCCCTGCGCTCCCATGCAGTGCTGCTCGGGTCTGACCAGGTGCCCGGGTCGTGCGGTGCTCTGGGCCGATCGAAGGCAGAGACTCCACTGGAGGTCCCGGCTGATTCAGTGACATGTCCTCTGCCGGCAGGCTGAACCCCTCAGGAGGCAGGAGGTGCTGGCCTCGCCTCTCTGTCCCCTTGGATGTCTGCTGCGTTCTCCTAGTGTCCCCATGGGTTCAGGTGGGTTGCGAGCATCACTCCAAGGTGCCGTGGCCTGAGAGCCCTCGCAGGTGGGGCAGGGAGGTCCTCCCCGTGCCCCGTGGGCCCCCTGAAGCCTGAGCAGGCAGGGAGTATGCTGTGTTTCCTCTGATGACATCTGCAGTAGACACAGCTCCGGGTGTCCATCCAGGGCCCGTGTGTGGGCTCCCTGCAGGACCCATCACACGGGCGCACATGCTGTGAACTCAAGGGGTTCACGCCCACAGGCGGACCCAGGAATCCACGAAGCACTTACTAGGTTCCTGTTTCACAGATGCAGAAACTAACAAGCAAGGGATAAAGTGACATGCCCTGGGTTACACAACAAATTAGGGATGTGCACTAGCTAGCTTCCAGCTTCACTGCTGGAACATTCTAGAACACACAGGTGGGCACACACAAGCCTCGCTCTCTCTTCTGCCCATTCCCCTCCTCCCGTTTTGCAGGGACCGGCAGACTCTCCAGAGCCAATCCCAATAGCCCTGGGATGGGGAGCGGAGGTCCCCAGATCCCCCAGAGTGCAGAATAGAACGTGCGGGCGAAGCGCTTGTCTCCACTTTAATGAAAGGCTCCCAAAGAAAGCTCTGATGAACAGAGGCTATTTATTTCTACCGCAAGGAAACTTAACATGCAAATGAGGAAGGGCTTGATCATTCATCACCTGAAATTGACAGATTTAAATCTGGCCCTCATTCCTGGGAACCAGTGCACAGAGAGGGGCACGGGGCGGGCAGGCGTGGCCCGAGGTCCTTGGGGAGGCGGGGAGCGGTGGTCTCCATCAGAGGCACATATGGTTTTTATCTGGGATAGTCCAATATATGGAAATGAGATGTTCATTCTTTCTCCCCACACAGCTGGACTGGAGACCCCAGCGTGCCCTGAGAACTCCCCCGCCCCAGATCTTCCTGTGGGCCTCCCCCCCACTCTGGCTTTCAGCCACGACACAGAAACTAATTAGATCTTGACTCAGTTATGTGCTCAGGCAGGCAAGTGGTCTAGACAGATGCCTGGGGAGTTGGTAATGACCCCTTCTTCCTGGGGGCTACCGCTGCCTGACTCTTCTCTCCCTATCCATACCCCTCAGAGCCACTTTCTGGCCCTTGCCTGGGGTGTCGCTATGTGGGAAGGTTCATGGTCTCTGCCCCTTGTCTTTGTCCTCCCAAGAGGAGGACTTTCCTGCTCTCTGACCAGTGGGGTGCCGAGGTGTTTGTGACTTTGAATTTCCCACCCTGGCCAAGGAAGCGACCTGCTCCCAGCTGGCCGCCCTAGTCTGCGTATGCAGAGCCTCCTGGGAGTGGGAGGAGGGGTGGGGGTTGGGAGCAGGGGTCACAGCTCCATCTGGCAACCTCTGGGGGCTCAGTGTCAGCAGGGAGCAGGTGGGGCTCACAGAGGACTTAGGGAGGGGAGAGGCCATTCTTCCTGCAGAATGGGGAATAGTAAACAAGTAAGACAATCCCACGGGCACAGACTCTAGGGGTCAACCCACAGCATGTCCAGAAACTCCAACCATTGTACCTTCTCCTTTACCTTTGACCCCTTGGGAGTATACGGAGATGGGGGACCCCGCCCACAGGAGCGTGCTCGGCCTGACCTTGGCCACAACCTCTGGTCAGATACTTACTGCTGTCCAGGAGAACATTCCAGAACTTCATGACTGAACAACCATGATTTCTCATTTCTCTGCTGGTCTGTGCTGGGCACACATGAAGGTACATTCTGCTGGCCATCTGCTGGGCTGGGCTGGGCCAGACCGGACAGCTGTGCTGCTGGTCTGTCTTCCCATGGCGTACCATCCTTCATGGCCTAGTGGTTTCAGGGCCTGGCTCTCTGAGAAGTGAATGCAGAAGCTGCACAGCTATTCAGGCCTGGGCTTCAGAAAGTTCCACCAGATTCTATTGGTGAAAGCAAGTCACAGGGTCAGTCCACATTTAGCAGGAGGAATAGACCCCACATTTGAGTGAACTGTTGAGAAATATTAGAGCCATGCTCTTCAGGCTCCCAGCGTCCGATCTGGCCGGTGCCTGGCCGTGCACACGGATTACCTTTTCCAGATGGCAGCTCCCAGGCGGGTCCTCAGGGACTCATTAACGCCGTTCTGGCCCGGTTCCCCCCAGTACATTCCCCTGAAGTCCCTTTTGAGGGTGACTTTAGCAAACCGAAAGAGAATGGGCAGAGGTGGCAGTGAGGCACGCTGGACAGAGGCCAGAAAAGTCAGGGCCGGTGGGATTGTGTTCAGCGCCCGCTGCCTGGGGTCTGAGCAGGTGTTCAGAGTAGGGTGGGGAGGGGAGGCTGCTCTGGTTGCCCCAGCCTTGGCTCTGCTCTCCGGGCAAAGACTTGTCCTGGATGAGTGGGCTTTGGGTCCTTGGTTACGGGGGCTCTCAGGGCTGAGGGCAGTGCTCCCTCCTTGCAGGTTGGATGACTAAGTGAAAAGTAATAACTTTAATAACCCAGGGGCAGCTCACTCTTAGCAGGTGCTTACGTCACTCCTCACACTGGCCCCATCTTAAGCCCATCATAGGTGCCCTGTCCTGACACCCTCGTGACCAGCCTTCAGGGAGGGACTAGAGCCTGGTGGTTAAGAGCCCAGAATCTAGAGGCAGCCCCCTGGGGCTCTGCTACTTACTGGCTGTGTGATATCTGGCAAGTTACTTAACCTCTCTGTGCCTTGACGTCCTCAACTTTTTCATCTGCCAAATTCGGATAAAATTAATTCTGACCTCACAGAGTAGCCAGTGAGGAATAAATGCATTTTCGTAATACAAGGGACTGAAGGTGATACCTGGTTTAGGTTATTATTAATTGTTATTATTACCTCTATCTTATAGATGAGGACATGGAGGCAGAGAGAGATCAGGCAACTTGCCCAAGGTCACACAACAAGTAAAACACACTTGACGGTCAGAAACCTTCCTTCTCCACCAGTGCCCACCGCCCCGCGAGCATTTGCCCCCACAACCCCCTGCACAGCCCCCGGTGCTGCTGGTCGTTGGGGCATGTTTCTGACTTCGTTGGAAGGGCCGCCAGGACTCTCACGAGGGGAGAGACCGCAGAGTCAGGAGCGCGCTGCCTGGGTGCCTGAGCCTCAGGACTTAGGGAGGAGAAATGCACTGATATCTGAAGCCTGGCGCCAGGTAATAGAGAGGAAAATCGTCAATCCTGACCTTGAACCAGGTCTCCTGGAGGACTGAGGAATGGAATGGGCATCTCACCCCCCACCCTGCCGGAGCTGCCAACAGCAGGCACTCAAGGTGGCCGCGGTCGTCTCTTCCCAGCGTGCCTCCCCCTGACCTGCTTGGGCCAGCTGGGGACCTCCCCAGGGTGTCTGGGCTGTATCCTCCTGCCTCATCAACATTCATTAATGCCACAAACATCTGGCCTGGTGAAGGCCAGGGAGCAGGACGTGGCTGGGCAGAGCCTGGCAGAGTTCATTCAATCACCCGCCCTTCGAGCCCACCCAGGGCTCCCCCTCTGAGACACCCACGTGCCCCACCTCCTTGGTGTGAATTTACCATTATCCTGTGTGGTGTGGTGATAAAAAGGGCCGTAAGAAAGTCCTTCCCGCTCAGAGCTGAACGAATCCCCGCTCCCTCCTGTGCTCTGGGACGCGGAGATGCCCAGGGGCCTAGGTTCGGTTCCCGAGGCAGCACGGTGTCTTGCGGATAGCGATAAGAACCGACAGGAGCGGAATGGGCCGGAAGTGGAGCTGGGCAGCAGTGTGTTTCTAAGCAGGGGGCAGTGGTGGCAGTCACATCGCTGTCTCAGCAAAGGCGGCATGGCACCCTGGATGCACGGTCTCACTGTTCTGTCTTGCTGATGCCAATCTCAGAGCCTAACTCAGTGCCTGGCCTGTCGTGCACCCACCCCCACCCCCGGTCCGGGCCGAATGATTAATAAAACAGCACACACGAGGACACATTTCTCGAGTGCTTCCCAAGCGTCGGACACCGACCTAAGCGCTTTGCAAGTCATTTCTGCTGGAAGGCAAAAACCATCACACTATGCAAAAACATGCAATAAAAACCACAGGGCTAATGGGGGAGATGGGGTGCAGGAACACCACTCAAAACCTTCATTAGGGACCCATAAAAAAAAAGAGAGCAGCCCGCTAAAGCCAATCACATAGGCTCCCGTGTGTTCGGTGGGTGAGAAGTGCAGAAATCCTACAGTTACTCCGGCCCTCCGCCTCGGAAAGGGGCCCGCCGTGGGGTTGGTCAGCTTCAGGAAGTAGGAGGCTGAAGGCTGCAGCTCCCCAGTTTCTGTGAGCTGGGGGAGGGAGCGGTGTCTGGGCTGGAAAGGAAAATTGTAGGAGCAGCCCCCGGGGCGGGGTGGGGTGGGGGCTGAGGATGCTTGGGGGGGTGCGTGGGGAGTCTGGGTCTGCGGCCAGAGTCCGCTGTGTGCGTTTCGTGCGTTTACCTGGGGTTTTTCGGGGGGACAAATCACACGCAGGCAAATTCAGAACTCGGGCTGTGCTCACGCTGTACCCCACCCTCCACGTGTCCCTGCAGCGCGGAAAGAGAAGGCTCCCGGTGGCCCCTTTTCAGCCCTCCCTCCCCGCCGGCGGGTCTAATTAGGAGGCCGCATCTCTGCCAGGGGCGCAGAGGGGCCGTAAAGGCAGCCCCTCCCCCTGCATGTGAGAGGCTGAGAGAGAGAGAGAGAGAGAGCGCAAAGCAGTCTGGTTGGTGAGGTCCGCCAGGTCCTCCCTGATTTGGTCACAAAGCACAAGCAGTTTGGCTCCTGGAGGCCCCGGATTTCCGAGCAAGCCTCTTACAATGTGTCAAAAGAAAAAGGCCCCTGGGGAATTTCAGCCAGGTGCCAGCAGCCCAGGACAAAGGAGCCTCCTTGTCTGCCCCAGAGGCGGAGGCAGCAGAGAGTCCTGGGAGAAATTCCTGAACATCCCTGTAGACAGAAGACGGGCCCCACCTCTTGCCTCTCTGTTCTTCCTTTCTCTTCTCTTTCCTTTCTAATAAATCAATAAATAAATAACCGCAGTGGCCCCCAGGATCCCCTCCGACCTCAGGATTCCTTCCATCCCCGTCATGTGTTGAAAATCCATCTGCGGGCCTGAACTCCTTGACCCCAGACAGGTCTTGGCGTCTCTCCGCTGCCGGCGAGAAAACCCGGCGTCCTGTCTCACCGTGCGCTTTGCAAAATGATCCCAGATCCTGTGACTCTGGCCTCGTCTCGTCGGTGATTCTCTCTGCGGGGCTCCTGGGTCAGGACCAGGCTGGCAGCTCCCGGGAGGCATTGCCCTCTGGGCTGTGCCCGCTGATCGGCAGGGGACACCAGGTCAGGGGCAGGTGTGGGGCGGGACGGGTTTGGGTTCAGATGGGCCTGACATTGAAAGTCGCTTTTGCTGCACACCCTCTGTCTGGGTGACCTAAGGTGACTTGGTCCGTCGCTGGGAGCCCAGGGCCCTGGCTATAAAATGAGGCGGGAGTCCCTTCCCCCTGCAGTGGGTGTGGAGGTGAGCAGATGATGCATTGTCCGTGTTCGCTAGGAACCGGATCTTCTTATCGCTGTTCGAGAGGGTGGGGGCCGTCCCCGCTGACTCTCCCCACAGTGACAGTCCCACCTGTGCCTGCGGAGTGGCCACGCTGGGCCTCCCTCCGCCCCTACCTATCTTCTTGCTCCAAGTCTGTGGGGACCACCACGCTCATAGCAGCCCTTAATGAGGTTCTTCGCCCTGTTCATTAAGGGCAGTTAACTGGCCCGGAAGGTCGCAGGGCGGACAGACACCCTTCCTGGCCAGCTGTAGCCTGGGCTGTCATGGTGCCAGCAGCCTCTGGCTCGATAATGCCACCAGCCCTCTCATTGACCACAGGCCCCAGGACCAATGCGAGTGTCGCGGCGTCTCCCGGTGGGAGCCGGGAGGCTCAGGGCCACGCACAAGGCTCCCCGGGAAGCAGGGAGGCCGGAACAGGGAGGGAACGCCTGGCGCAGAGGGTCCTGTGCTGCCCAAATGAACCGTCCATCAGGAATGGTGATCCAGGCCCACGGGTTGTGTCTTGTCCGAGCAGCTGCCTCGGGCCATTCTGCAACAACCAACCCAGCTCAGCCCTCCGGCTGCCTGCTTCATAAGGGTCTGCAGAGAATGGACAGCGTCCAGCATCATCCCCGACTCTCCGCCCCCTCCCACATTGTCTCAGAGACGTTCCCAGCCCCGGCTCCATCCCCGGCCTGCGGGGGATCTGGCTGCATGAGCTTCCCACCGCAGCTGGGATTAATACAAATAAATTTGTATTATTTGTATGATTAATACAAATAAGTTTGTATTTATAACAAATAAACACACTTAGTAACTTAGAATAAAGCCCACGCATTCTCCTACAGTTCCAGGGGTCAGAAGCCCTAAAATCCAGGTGACAACAGGGCAGCCTTCCTGCCCGAGGCCAGAGGGGAGAAAACCCCTCCTGTCCTCCCCTTCCCCAGCTTCTAGAGGTGACTGTACCCCTCGGCTCCGGCTCCGCACCCCTCCAGCCTCTGCTGTCCTCACATCGCGCTTGCGGCAGGACGCTTGGGACCACGCAGGCCCCTCGAGTCCTCCAGGATCATGCCCCCATCTCGAGGTCGTAGCTCATTCACAGCGGAGGAGTCCCTGTTGCCATCTGTGAGTCACTAGAGCTGCCATCAGAAAGTGCCAGAAGCCGGGGGTGGGGAGAGCTTAAAGCAATAGGCCTGGATTCTGTCTCGTTCTGGAGGCCGGAGGTCTGAAATCAAGGTGTCCACAGGGCCCCTCTGTCTGTGGCTCCCAAGCCCCCGTGCCCAGTCCCCATCATGTGGCCCTCCTCTAGCTTCTGGTGTGGTCGGCGCTCCTGGGCCCGTGGCCCTGTCACTCTAGTCTCTGCCTCCAGTGGCCCGTGACCTTCTCCCTGTGTGTCTCTGTCTGTGTCTCTTACAAGGTCACCAGTCATCTTGGATTAGGGCCCATCCTCGTGTCCTCATCTGAACTCACTGCCTCTGCTAAGATGCTGTTTCCAAATAAGGCACAGTTGCACATATCGGGGTTAGGATGTCAACCTAGCTCTTTAGGGAACCGTGTTCCACCATCACTTCTGTAAGCTGACATACTCATAGGCTTTGGGAATTCGGATGTGAACACCTCTGGGCGGCAGTGTGCGACCGTCTACATGGCCCTCTCCTCTACTCGTCCAGAGAATGTTCGTTGAGCATTTTTTCAGGCGTGGCGCACAGGGGATACGGGACTGTGCACAAGGCATGACCTCAGGGGGACACATACAGGCACATAGAACATTATATTCACTTGTGACAAGTGTGCCAGCTCTGGCAGGAGAGAATTCTGGGACAACCCAGGGGGCATTCAGGAAGGCTTCCTGGAGGAGACATCCTGTTACCAAAACCCCAGTTTGGCTGCCCATCGCTCAAAAAGCCGCTATTTGAGAGACTAATTTTGATTGGAAAGGAATATCAGCTTTATTCAGGAGACCAGCCACCTGGGGAGAAGGCGGACTCTTGTCCCAAGCTGGCTCCGAGGTTTCTGCATGGCCCAGAGATGTTTAACAGGGTTTGATCAGTTAAGGGAGTAGAGCATTCTCTGACGTTTCTTGATGGTGTACAGACTTGATGATGCCACATACAGAGTTGTCTTGGTGCTTGGGGGATTGTGCAAGAAGTTCTAGTTCCTTGATACCCGGTGGGGCGGGGGGGAGCGGTGCGGGTAGGGGAGTGTGTGTGTAAGAGAGCCTGGTGCTGTGCACAAGTGCTCTTGTCTTTCTGCAAAGGAGGGCACAGTCTCCAGATGTGCCAGAGGAAGTCATTGAGGTCATGGTGTGACTTTAAAAAAGAAAGACATTTTGCTAAAAGATCACTAGGCTAATCAGAGAGCCCAGGCGGCTTCAACAGATTTGCTGGCCTCTGTGGCCTAAGAATGTTCCGGTCCTTCATTCTCCAAGGCCAGCCGTCTGCGGATCTCAAAAGAAAGCAAATGAGCTCTGTGACAGGTCAAGGGCTTTAGGTCTGTAGGCAAAGAATGTGTTCATGGGCCCGACAGCGCTTACAGCCCTGCCACAAGGCAGAAAGGGAGGGACCCTGTGGGCTGAGGGGCCTCTGGCGGAGAGGTGAGGGGCAGAAGTGCCAGAAGTCTGGTAGAGCTGGAGAGTGGGGCCAGCGGTGAGTTTTCCACTTCCTGGAGGCCCGTGTCTTCCCAAGCACCTGTGCCCAGCCCGGTCCCTGCAGGCTACAGGTGCCACAGACGCCTGCGGTGTTAACAAGTCCCAGCTGCTCCCACATCTCTCTCCCTCACCCGCACCTGGGGGCACCCCGGTGCTCCCAAGGTTCCAGCCACCCCCCTGTGGCCACAGGGGTGACGCTGAGGCAGGAGAAGGGGTGTGAGTGCGTAGACCCGGCACCTGTAACCCGGCATCCGTCTCCCCATATTCTGCAGTCAGAGTCAGGGTCCTCCCCTTCTGTCTGTTGTGACACCCTCCACCCTGCAGTCCTCCAGGTGGTGGGGGCACCCGCTGTCCCCAAGTCTCCACTCTCCGAATGTCTGCGGTCTGTCAGGGGTGAGCCCATGACCGTCTCACACCTTCCGAGGATCCCGGGGACAGTGATGCTCACCTGGCCTGGGCCTCAGTGCCGCCTGTCCTATGCCTGCTCCTGCTCCTGCTCCAGAGGACCCTCGGGCCTCCCTCAGCACCCCACCACCACCACCAGGCTGCCACCTCCCTTCCAAGGGTGACCCCTCCCCCGGTCCTTCCCCGCGACACCATTAGCACAAGCCACTTGGGCGCGTAACACTCTTCCCGAAGGTGTGGGAGGGGAATTGCAGCACAGGCTAGAAACGGCTGAAAATAGAAGAACAGAAATCACGGCGCCTGAATTGCCCCACCAGCCCTCACCACGGCGGGCATCTTCCTGACATCATCCTCCCAGGACCAGCCGCCCCCAAGAACCGTCTACTTCCTGTGCGGGGGCAGCTTATGCCTCCGTGTGTCTGTCTGTCTGTCTGTCTCTCCCTGTCCCTCACTCACTGCCTCTCCCTGCGTCTGTGTCTCTCTCTGGTTCTCTCTCTCTCTGTGTCCCTGCATGTGTGTCTCTCTGTGTCTCTCCGCACCCCACCATCTCTCTGTCCCTCTCTCCTTCTCTCTCGTCCCTCCGTCAGCAGTCTGTCTGTCTGTAAGGGGAAAGAATGTAGATAGTCCGCACTTCCTTCTTCCAGGCAAACCCCAGAAAGGAGAGAAAGGAGAGACCCCAAACTATGGGGTTCACGTCCCCTGAGGTACCTCCCGTCTGTGGACTAGACTGCCTCTGTGTGCGAGGTCCTCATTCGCCGTGTGACCTGGGCTGGTTACTTAATTCCTCTGGGCCCTTTTCTCATCTATGAACTGAGCTTCCTGTTCGCATAAGCCCCCTCCGGGATCGTGAGCTTTGGCGGAGCTGATGTCTGTTAGATACATGACGCTTTTTATTTTAGTGCTAATTACGTTAATGATATAATGGGACATTACTATTATCTATTTTCTGGTACATGTACTTTCCCCTTTAAATCACTGTGGACAGAGTTTTGCTTTCTTTCCTGAGGAATCTTTGCAAAAGCAAACCCATGAGGTGGGGCCCGTTTCCAGCCTGACGCCGCCCCGCGGCCAGTGCTTAGAGCACGTGCTGCCTGCCTGCTGCAGGAAGAAGGGAGACCGGGTGTGTGTCCCCAGGTCTGGGAGGACACCTGTGCACACTGGGACTTGCTGTGTCTCCTGTCGCCCAAAAGCCCATGGAAAGAGGGAAGGAAGCCTGGGTCCCCAGAGCTCAGCTACCCACCACCGTCCCCACAGCCTGTGTCAGTCTTGGCAGTCTGTGGTGACACCTGCAGGTCCAGAGCCCCCGCGGACCCCCTAATGGGTGGAAAGGCTCAGCTGCTTCCCCCACCGACCCCCACCCCCCCACTCCGTCTGAGCATAGCTCACTTGAGGCAAAGAGGCCTTGTGGCTGAGTCACAGAGAGCCCACATCTTAGTGAGGGAGCCCAGGGAAGGGGCACGGGTGGGGAGGATCTCTTTGCCCCAAACCTCAGTCCCTCCTTGTCCAGCTTCCCTCCTCCCCACACACGATCCTTCTGGAGAGAAAAGCCCTAGCATCAAGGGGTCAGTCCCCAGGGGCTCCCTTGCCCCTAGATGATGTGGTTTGGTGGGAGAGAATGTGTGTGTGTGCGTGACTGGACATCCGCGGGTCCTGAGTGCATCTGAGTGTGGCAGCCCGGCGTGCTGGGGCCTCCCAAACAGGGTGGATCGGGGTGCCTGGGGTGACCTCAGATAGGACTGGCTAGACATGGGGTCACCCAGGAGTGTTACCTGTGTACATGAGTGTGTACCCATGAGTGTGTGGGCTGTGAGTATGCACGTGTACACGTATATATACACTGAGCACCTTGCGTGAGTGTGCACAGATGTGCATGACCATATGCACAGTGTGTGCAGGTATGCATGTGTGCAAACGTGGGTGTGTGCGCAAGCACTCGTGCTGGGTGTGTGTGCCCATGTGTATATGTTGCATGAATATACTTGTGTGTGCACAACTTCATACACGTGTGCATGAATGTGCATGCCTGTGGGTGTAAGCGTGTGCACGTGGGTGCAAACACGCGAACATGCCTGGGTGGGCCTGCGGTGTTGCGTGCGTGTGTACACACGTGTGCACACGCGCCCACCCCCCCTTCTTCTGTGTGAGCATCCGTGCGTGCCTCTCCGGGCGTCTGATTTATTAACGAGGACAATACAAGGAGAGTGTGCCTATTACTTGTGGTGTCCGCATCAGCTCCTGACAGCTTCGTGGAATTGAAATATCTTATTTAATGCGAGTAAGAATCATTTTAAATATCAACTGTGACACTCAAGGACTCGAACCGAAAAGGGCACTGTGTGTTTCCTCCGGTGCCAGAGAAGACGCCACATTTGTTAGGTCCTCGTTTTCTCCCTGCCGGGCTCGTGTTGCCGAGAGTCGGTCATCTGTCCGGACTTCTCCCCGCCTCACCGTGAGCGCCGCACCGGCAGCTCATCTCTCCATCTCGGAGGAGGGCACTGAGCCGCAGGGTCCTGCGGGCCAAGTCAGGACACTGTGAGGGGGCAGGAGAACTGTGCGGGTCATTTCCTCCCACCCTGGCCAAGCCCTGCCCCAAGGCTCTCCCCCCAGCCCCACTCTCCCGCCGCTGCACTTGACCCACTGATGGGGACAAAGCAAGGCTTGCTCAGCGCTGGCCACTCTGCCACTGTTAGGAAGCCTGAGGAAGCCCAGTTACGTGCACACACGTGCAGTTATGGAAAGATCTCCTTGCCACGCAAAGCAAGGGGAACAGCTAAGGGAGGCCCCGAGTCTCCTGCTGTAGAGGGGAGGGATCGTGAACTTGCATTTGCTTGTGTTTGCATAGAGAGGTTCTGAAAAGCTACTCAGGAAGCGAGTCGCTGTAGCTGTGTGTGCGCGCGCGTGGACCCGGGAGTGACCGGGCAGCTGGGGCACGGGAATGGGAGAGAAGTTTCCTGTGTGCCTTTTCTCTGAGTCTTTGCGTCCTGTGAATATGTTTCCTAGAAGGAATCCATCAATAAGTGGTCCTTTGAGAGAGTCTCGAGGTGGGTCACTCCAGGTGTTCCCCAGTCCCTCAAGCCGTGACTTGTGACTCTTTGTCGTCGGAGGGAGAATAAAGTTTCAGGTCAGACAGGAAGAGGTGCCCCTTCCCCGCCGTCCCCTGCGTCCCCAGAGCTCAGGGTCTGCACGCAGAGGACACAAACCAAGGTGACCAGGAGGTTGGGAGGTCAGGCTGGCGGCAGGAAGTCCACTGGGGTCAGGAAGCTGAGAGGAGTTGCCTTTGGAAGCGGATCTGTCATTTTCACTGTCGTCAGTGTCCCTGAGGAGGCAGAAGAGCAGGGCACCTCCTCTGCTGGCCGCTGAGGGGCTGAGGTCAGGCTCCTCTACCTGTAAAGGGGCCATGGCAGGTCCTTCACTGGTGACTGGGGTCAGTTGGGGTTCACACGCCCATGGGGAAGCCAGAGAATTTGCAAGGCAAGGGAATCTGACACTTGGTGTGAGCCCCTCCTGGATCCCCTGGCAGGAGGATCTGAACCTGCTCTGAACCTGCGCATCTCACCCCATACCTCCCACTCCCCACCAGTGACTCATACACCTGCTCCCTCATCTGTCAAGCATTTGTGCCGCACGTGCCGTATGCCTGGCGATTATGTCTGGGGCCTCTTATGGTGAGCCCATCAAAGATGGCATCATTGTCCCCATTTTACAGACAGCAAAACTGAGGCTTGTGAGGTTCTATAATGGGCGGAGCCCAAATTCTTAAGAAAGAGTAAAAGGGAGGAGCACCTGTCTTAGTCAGTCAAGCGTCTGCCTTCTGCTCAGGTCATGATCCCAGGGTCCAGGCTCCCTGCTTGGTGGGGAATCTGTTTCTTCCTCTGTCCCTCCCCCACTGCTCGTGCTCTCTCTCTCTCTCTCTCTCTCTCTCTCGAGCTCTGAAATAAATAAATAAAATCTTTTAAAAAGAGAGAGAGAAAGAAAGAGTAGAGGGAAAAGTCAAGCCTAAATTTTTCGGAGTCAGAGGCTCCAGTTCTGTCTCCAGTGCCATGCTCCCCCTTGGGTAGATCAGGTGTCGGGCAGTCCACCCATCCCTGTGCCCCTGGAGGGGACCCAGCCGGGGCCAGGCTCCTCCACTTCCCTGCCAGGTCAGCGGCTGCAGGTGGGTGGGGCAGACGGCTCTGCGGGTGGCGTGTGTCCAGAGGAGCCAGAAGGGAGCACTTCACGGATAACGAGTGTGGCTACTGTCATGACCAAGGCTGCGTACAACACACTAGATTTGCAAGCTGAGATGCTGGCCAGCTGCCCCGTCCACCCGCCTGGGAGGCAGGGAGACCGAAGCTGCCATTGGGGTGGAGTGAGCGGGCTTCCCTGGTAGGAAAGGCAGTGGGCGGAACTGTTACTTTAAATAATGTTGCCATCCACCCAGAAATAGGTCTCCCAGGCGGGGATGAGAGGGAGGCTAGGGGATGGAGAGGAGACTGCACCCGGCTCTGCCAGGCCACGGAGCGTCTGGCCTCAATTACAGGGGGACCGACGGGAGGCCCAGGACCAGTGCCCCTCTTCTGGCCTTGGGGGAGCCTGCAGCCAGTTGACCTTCCCTGGGGCCCCAGGGGTTCCTGGCTGAAACAAATAGAAATAGAGCCCTCTGCAGAAATCTACTTTTATTAAAGTTTAAATTTCACCACGCGTCACTGACATCAGCAAACAGACCCGCATCCAATGAGTCCCTGGTGTCTGTTTTATAATGTATACTTAAATTATATGCTCAAAGTGCATTTTTACATTTTATTTTTAAAATAAAGGCAATATATGCATACAATAAAAGAAATTCTGATGGCACAGAAAGACATAAAAATAGAAGTTTCCCTCCCTCCCCACCCAGCACTTCTCCCAAAAGGGAGGTAACAGGTATCCATCGAGTAGCTCCGTCTGGAAAACGTTTTCTGTGCCTACATGATATATATGCAAATATATACATTTTAGGTACTTGTATCGTATGCAAATATATACATTTTCCGTAAGTGTGATCGTGCGTATGCAAATATGTACAAATGTGTATACTGTTTCATTTACCCACATGGTATCATACCATTTACGCTCTTCTTTTTTTTTTTTTTTTCCTGGTCCACAAATTGAAATTATTTTTACTGGGTCATTTTGCATGATCGTAAACATCAAACGAAGGGTGTGGTAGCCCGTGTCCGCGCAGGGCAGCTTATTGAGAGCCATAACCATCCGGCATCACTCCGGTCGCTGACGCTCCGCCGGGGCACTGCTCGGCTTCCTCCCTCCGTGCGTTGCTGTTTCCATGAGCCTCTCGCCCTCTCCAGCTTCCACTTCCTTTCCGTGCTTCATGCATCTCGGAGACCATTCCGTCTCGGACAGACACGGGCTGCTCGTTCGTCCTGCGGCTACGGCATCGCTGAACGGATCTGGTTGCATTCTCGACGGACGTCTGGGTTGTTTCTGGTTGTGTGTTTCTCTCTGCCTTTGGAAGCAAGGCCACCTTGAGCATCCTTACACCTGTGTGTTTGGCTTGGTTTGGTTTGCTACATTATTGCCGCATACCTAAGAGGCCAGCTCGCAGGAGTGCAGCCTCTGGGTCAAAAGGCTTGCCTGTTCTCATTTTGATAGATTTTGCCCCAAAGGCCGGACCACTCTGCACTTCTGCCTGCAGATCTGGGGGCACACCTCCCCTCCCCCTCACTCTGGCCAGCGCTGTGCCTGATCAGACATGAAAGTCTTTGGCAGTCTGATGTGTAAACATTGTCTTGTTGTGATTGGTCTTTCATTGTGATGGAGGTTGAACATCTTTTTGTTAGTTTCAGGGGCCATTTCTGTTCCTATTCCGCTCCCTGCAGCTTTTTAATAATTTTCTGACTCTGTTTTCAAAGCTAGAGAGCCGTTCTAGCCAATCTCACCTGCCATCTCTCCTCTCCGGTCACCCCATCGTTTTTGAGACCCAGACCGTTTCCCCAAAGCTCTCTCCTCTCCCTGCGGCCGAGGCAAGTGAGGCTGGTAAATGGCTTGAGGGTGGGGTGGAAAGAGAAGGGGAAATGTGCCAGAGCCTGGGTGCCTGCTATCTCCCTTCATCACACCTTGCACTAGTGAGGGACAGATAAGAGCTGCAGCCGGTGGCAGAGATAAGAGGCTTGGACAGCCAGAAGGTTCTGAATCGTGCTGCAGAGACAGCCAGAGCCAGAGCATTCGGGAGTCCCAGGATGGAAGCGTGGGGGCCTTTGGAAATTGACGTCTGCATTGAACTGGTTAACAGCTGAGCTTGGGGTCAGGCAGGCTCTGTGGGACCCTGGCCTCGCCTCTTAGCACCTACCTATGAGACTGCCTGGCAGTGAGGCAACATCTCTGAACCTCAGTCTCCCCCCTGCCAAAATGAGGGCACTGGAAAATACACCCCTCCAGGAATTAAGTGAAGGACTCTCATATTAGCCCCACAGCTGTTTGCCTTTGTTCACATACAACGAAGAGAGTGAAGCTAGGATTAGTGGGTTTGCATAAAATTTAAGTTTACAATTTGTTAAAATTGCTTTTATGCTGAAATTACATTTCTTCTCTATGACCTCAAAATGTCCTTTTTAGATAAAATGCTGACCATTTCTGTTTATTTTTCTCTCCCTGCCTGGCATTTTTTAATATTATCTTTTTTTTTTTTTTTTTAAGTTTTTGGTTGCTAGACTGTTTGTTTGCTTTTTGGTTGGTTGGTTTTAATGATCTTACTTGGCAAAGTAAAAAGTTGACAGTCTTATGTCAAGCCCATTTTTTTAAGTGTTACTGGTCCATGATATCCAATAGTCTGGGAACTGCTGTGTGAAATGAAAAAACGTAGGAAAAGTATTTAAGACCACGCCAGAGGCATAGCTGGCACTCAGAAAGTAACTGTTGTTGTTTCACGATTGTGAAGTGATGATGATGGTGGGTTGGTGATGATGATGGTGGTGTTGGTGATGATGAAGGTGATTGTGGTAGTGATGGTGGTGGTGGTGGTGATCGTGGTGGTGGTGGTGGTGATCGTGGTGGTAGTGGTGGTAATGGTGTTGGGTGATGGTGGCAGTGGTGGTGGTGTTGGTGATGATGGTGTTTGGTGATGGTGGTGTTGGTGGTGTTGGTGGTGTTGGTGATGGTGATGGTTGTGTTGGTGATGGTAGTGATGTTGGTGGTGTTGGTGATGGTAGTGTTGGTGGTGATGATGGTGGTGGTGGTGGTGATGGTGATGGTGATGGTGATGGTGATGGTGGTGGTATTGGTGATGGTGGTGCTATGGTAGTAGTGGAGATGGTGATGCTGATGGTGGTGGTGAGTTCCTGCTGAAACTTCTGTAAGAGAAAACTTAGCAACTCTTGAGAATAAGGTTGCTCTGCCCCAGGGTTGCCATAGCCTAGGGACAGGCAGCAGTGAGCTTGTCCACCAAGTCACCTGGACAAACGCTAGGATATCCAAGGATGGAGGAGATGCCTAGGCACAAGCTCCTTAATCCTTGAGGTCCCTACTGGGCCATCTACTGGCCAGAGACAGGAAAGGTGATCCCAGAGGGGATATCAGGGGAACTAGCCCCCTCCACACCAGAGAGCACCATGTGCCCGTGTCTTACCTGCCAGAAGCCCCTCTCACCGACTTGGCCTGGCCTCCTCCCTGCCCCTAAGCCATGTCAGTGCACCACACACCTGCTCTCTGGCTGCCTTTCCCCCAGCAGCAGGCGCCCGAGGGTCCTTCTTGGGCCCCTCCCCTCCCAAGGGTTGATCCTGGTGCCAGGGCCCACACGTACAGAAAGCCGTCCTATCCTGCTCGGAAGGCTCTGCCTCTTCCCTCCACAAAGCGGCTGGGAGCTGTCTGGAACGTTAAGAGTGAGATGATGCAAAGCATTTGGGGAAACATGTGAACGTTCCTGCCTCTGCCGACCCCATCCATTTCAATGAATATTTACAGTACGGTCCTGAACCTGGCCAAAATAGAATGCCCCCACGCCCACTTTCCCAGTCCTGTGAGTCACAGGCAATAAAGGACAGCAGCCTCCAGCAGAGGACCTCCAGTCCTGTAGGCCAGGTCACAGCCAGGGTCAAGGGCTCAGGCACAGCACCTCCCATCCATGGGAAAAAAATGCAGGCTGCTCCCTAGGCACTGGAGCAAAAGGCTGGTTGCCCTTGGGTGGGACGTTTCTATGGATAGGGACCTTTCTGTGACTCTAAGACGTGGCCAGAAAATCCAGAACTCCCTGGTGCTCTCCATTGGAGAAGAGGGTGACCTCCACCAACTGATCCCAGTGTGACATGTGCATCCGTGCACCTGCCGGCCTTGCTCACTGGCTGTCTCATCTGCCCCCAGGTACATGATCACCAGCCTGGACCGCACCCACGCGGGCTCCTACCGCTGCATCGTGCGGAACCGGATGGGCGCCCTGCTGCAGCGGCAAACTGAGGTCCAGGTGGCCTGTGAGTAGTATGATGGGTGACTTGGGGGCCGGGAGGGGTGTGAAGCAGGAGGCGGTCTGCAGGGTTCCTGCCCACCCCCAGGCTTGGGGCAGAGCCAAATCCCGGCCGTAGCTTTCCATGCTCGTTGGGCCCTGATGGTGGCCCTTCCTGCCTATCATGGGAGTGCCCTCGTTTTGTGGTTGCCGGGTGCTCTCAAGGCTGCCCCACTGATAAGTGACGCACGCATCTGCCAGCTCAGGGTTTAGCACTCTGTGCGTGGGACTAGCTGCTGCCTCTTTCAAAGTGCCTCACACTTGGGGGTTTAACGATGGCCCGTCTGAACCTCTCCAGCTCTGACACTCCTCTCCACAGACTTGCTGGTGCCCACCCCTGGACCCTAACCTTTCCCTCCTCTGACTTGCTCACCCAGGAGCCGTAACGGCGAGCGGGTCCCACGGTCCGCGGGGTCATTGGGAGATGCCTTATGGTGGCACCATGACCCTAAGAGGAGGGGCGGGGAGGACGAGTCTAGGTGTTTGGAGGAGCCAGGTGAGCTGATAGTGAAGTACAGAGACACCGGTAGTCCCTGCACCGGTCCCCAGAAGGACGTTCTCAAACGGAAGAAGGGAAGGCAGCTTCACAAGGAGGCCTCTCAGGGACCCAGAGCACCAACCAACACCCTCCTCCTGAGACTCAGCCTCCCCGTCCCCGCCCTGCCCCCCTTCCTGAAATAGCTGCTGTGTGCTAGAGTCAGCCTCATTCTGGGCTCTTCCAGGGGCAGAGGTCTGAGGTAGCACAGTGGGACATGAGACCGCGGAAAGCCTTAGTGAGCCTTGAAATTAAAAAAAAATAATAATAAGGGACACCTCCTCATCCAAAGCCTACAGGGGATCGCCTCTGAATTAGCCCAGGAGAGAGCTTGCTCCTCGAACAGAAGTAGGGGAGAGAAATCTAAAAGGAAACCTCAAGCGAGGCGAGGAGTGTTGATAATAATTATGGAAAACAACCGTAATCAAAAGTGGAGGACGGATTGTCTCCATAAATCAGCACTAAAGGCAACTCAGCTCACTCAGAGGAGTGGAAAAGCCCAGAATTAAAATGATGGATCAGGACACTGTCGGCGGCTGGAGAACTCCCGGGGAGCTTCATTTAGCCGGTGCCTGAGGTCCCACGGGGCAGGGGCAGAGCCGCAGACCAGCCTCCAGAGGGACCACGCGTGCAGGCGGGTGCTTGTGTGCAAGGGTGCGTGCGTGAGTGTGGCTTCACGCACGTGTGTGTAGACGCATGTGCATGTGCATGAGTCTGCTGCTTCGTGCCCCGCGTGCGGGAGACAACCCATGTGCACATGCAGGTGTATCCGTGTACGTGTGTGCCAGCCTGTGTGGAAGGGCACACGCCGGGGTTGGTCTGCCTCTTGACTCACCTCGGTGCTGGTGATACCGTGTGTGTTCAAGTCCGTGTGCGTGCAGTTGAAACACCATCCAGGACACGGTCTCCCTGACCATCTAGGCTCATCCAGAGAATTCCTTGAGCTGCTGTGCCCAGTGCACCTGGCCCGCGCCTGCCCGTAATACTCCTCCAGTCAGTGAGCGTTACTGCTGGAATTAATATTCTGTAGCAGCATACCGAAGAAAAAAGAAACAGACCACAGAACGGAAGGGCTCCTGGCGCACACTCTTCTGACCAAATGCAGAGCAGTGGGCTGATGCAGCTGGCCCTTGAAGCCAGCTCAGCGTCTGCCCCTCACGGGGGCGTCCCTGTCCCCCTCAAAGCCACATGGCAGCCTGGGCTTCGGGAGCCTCTGCACACGGTCACGGCCAGCATTACTCCCAGGCTCTATGGGGCCGCTGCTTAGCTGTGCCCGTGTGGCAGCAGGTAGTTCCTGGCAGAGAGCAAGAGGTACCTGGAAGGGCCCGGAGGACCGAACGCAGTGGGGACACCCAGGTTCACCCTGTTCCTGACTGCGAGCTGCAGCTCCCAGGCCAGCCCCAAGAAGCGCTCCTCAAATGTCACAGCCGCCTTTCTCTGCGGTGTCATAAAGAAGCAGCTACTGCTTGCAGCCCTTCGGACCTAAAGCCAGAGGTGTGAGGGGAAGCCCTGGGAACTCCAGGGGGCAGTTGAGAAAAAACACTCACCCTAATACGTTAATGACGGTTTCACTGCGCCCCCTCTCCTCCCAAGGTGGCCACGGTGGGACGGAGAAGGGAAACTCACCTCCCCGTCCTGTCCCTTGCTGGACACACTCATCTCATCTGGGCTCTGGTGGGGGGGGGGGGTTGTTTCTCTCTCCCTAGTTGTGGAAGTTGAAGAATCTGTTGCCCAACCTGTCCCCCAACCCCTCAAACACTTTCCAGGATCCCGGGGGTGGAGAGCGGGGAGACCTCGCAAAACCTTCCCACCGACAGCATCACACTTTCCCACCTGTTGAAGGGCAGTGCACACCCTTCTCTCCTGACCTTACCCCGCAAGGCTGGTGGGGAGGAGGCTGCCTAAGTCACACGGCGAGGGAGTGCCAGAGCAGGACTTGAACCCGCAGCCGCCCGATTCCAAAATAGCCCCCTCACCTCCCTGCCATCTAAGATCAGGAAGAGAGAGACCAAACTGGGGTGGGGTGAGGTGCTCTTCTTGGCTCTCGGCAGAGGCGAACAGATGGAAAGGCCTACAGGTACTTCCTGGGTGGTTTTGTGCCTAAAATAGGATCATGCCATGGATTTGGGGGCGGGGAGGGGTCAGGAAGTGTGGTTTCCATCCCCAGCCTCGGCACTGGGTAGCTTAGGACTCTGGACCCCTGGTGTATGTGTGCAGCAGGCGGGGGGGGGACAGACAAAGAGGAAGCATGGCCTCATCCCCCTGGAAAGGGGGGCACGTGCCCCAAGACCCCTTGGAACAGACACGGATTCAAGCCCATGTCCCTCGGGAGATGCCAAAGGAGATACAGCAGAGCCTCTGGAAGGCTCCCTCTGCCAATGTAATTATGTGCCTGTCTTTCTTCCGTGGGTTCCCAGGACAAGTCTGAGAGACAGGAAGGCATCTCAAGATGGGGAAACTGAGGCTCAGGGAAGGTAGTGGACAGCCCAGGTTCTCACAGCCAGCATTTCTGCCTTCCACCTTCTCCTGTCTCGCTGTCAGGACACTGTAGGGTCCAGCCATGAACCGCCCCCCCACCCCCTCCCATTCAAATCCAGGCTCGGCTCTCCCTCGCTGTGTGACTTTGGTAAAGTTACTTAACTTCTCTGTGCTTTTGCTTCCTCTTCCCTTTGTGTCCTGGAATAAGCATTTCAGCTTTCTCACTCTGGCAGCCTTTGCAGCTCACTCCCGGCCACATGTCTGCTCTCCAGAGCTGAGGCTGGGGTAAGGCAAGTGAGACAAGGAGGTGCTCTCCCTCCGCTACTCACTGTGCACAAACAGGACGCTAAGAGCGGTGCCTCCTTAATCCTCACCCAGTCCCAGTCCAGGGGCTCTCCCGGCTGTGCCCTGCAGCCCTCCTGCATCTGTCTGTCTGTCCACCGGTCTCTCTTACACAGTGACACAGATGCCCACCGTCTAAGGATGGGTGGGCAGCGGCTGCTTCTCCAGACCCCTCCGTCTCTCCTGGTGGGTTTCTGCATCCCAGGGGCGGAAGCCTTTGCCCTGGGGCTCCAGGCAGCCTGTTCCTGGTGATGCTGCCCTCCCAGGCTCCTGCCGGGACTGGGCCAGGCAGGACCCACCTCTGGCTCGCACCCCCCCTTCCCAAAGAGGGACTGTGCATTGGGTTCTAACGAGAAATTAATAAGGCAGCTGTGCTAACAACTAATGATAATGGCAAAGTCGTTACAAAAAGATTCTTTACATGTTTTTAATTACAGCAATTAAGAGGAAGTCAATAAAACATCCACCCCCTCCCCAGCTCCCTCTCAGCCTGCAGTCCCCGCCCCCCGCCCCAGTCTCTTCTTTGTTTCTTTAAAGTTGCCATAAATTTCTGGCTTGGAGCAAGCTGGCTGACAGGCTGAGAGTGTTCGGAGAAGCTTCCTGGGTCAAGGAGCCTTCCAGGCTCTCTCCACATCCACATCCTGGGGGCAGCAAGCCCACCCACAGGTCACAGGGCAGAGGGCCCCTGTCCCATCTGGAAGCCACCTGTACAAAGAGGGACATGAGGGTATCGAGTCTGTTGTTGGGGCTGATGCCGGAAACGCCACCAATGGGCCAGCCCATTTTTCTTAATTTTTTTTAAAGATTTTATTTATTTATTTGACACAGAGAGAGAGAGAGAGAGATCACAAGTAGGCAGAGAGAGTGGGGGGGGGGGGTAGGGGGAGGCAGGCTCCCTGCTGAGCAGAGAGCCCGATGCAGGGCTTGATCCCAGGACCCGGAGATCATGACCTGAGCTGAAGGCAGAGGCTTAAACCACTGAGCCACCCAGGCGCCCCTTTCTTAATTCTTAACCTGAGTGTGAGCATTGAGTGTGGACTGTTCACCGGCCATGCTGTAGTTCTAGAGAACATGATCTGGTCTATCTGGAGCATTTTGCCTGAATGTTTCACTCACTCGTGCAACTACTACTGTACTCCCACTGCGTGCTGAACTGTGTTCTAGGCAGTGAGGACACAGGCAACAAAACCGGGACACCTGTTCCTGCCCTCAGGAAAGTAGTAGGGTGCCATAAAAGTTAAAAGGTGAATATATGATAGAATATAGAGCAGAGAAGCCCGTGGAGAGAAAATAAAGTGCAATAAGGAAAAATGAAGCCAGGTTACAAGAGATGGAGGCTGGGGCAGCCCCGTCTCAGATATCCTATTTGATATAGTGGCTACAAAAGGCCATCTGGGGAGGCGACATTGAACAGAGTCTCAAAGGAAGCAAGAGAGTAAGGCACACAAAGAGATAAGGTCTTTCCAGCTAGGGAACAGCAAGTGCAAATGTCCTGTGGTAGGTTTGGGTATCTGTTCCAGCTAGGGAACAGCAAGTACAAATGTCCTGTGGTAGGTTTGGGTATCTGTTCCAGCTAGGGAACAGCAAGTGCAAATGTCCTGTGGTAGGTTTGGGTGTCTGAGGCCAGGGTCGCTGAAGCAGAGTGAGGGAAGGAGAGAGTGGAAGGAGGTGTAGCTGAGGAACGGGGGCACTAGGGACACATGGCAGCATTCAAGAAGAGGTTGACGCTTTTGCTGTTACAGTGCAGTGGGAATAAGGATGCACAGTGGAGAAGAGGCATGATGCGATCTGATTGGAGGGAGAAAGCACTGTTTCCCGAATAAACAAAACCACAATGAAACACTGTCTCGTGTCCACCAGATTGGCAAAAACCAACAAGTCTGGCAAGACCAAGAGAGCATCTCCCATCCGTGTTGGCGGGAGCACGAAGGGGTAAATGGGCGCAGATTTGGAAACAGTTTGGTGTTATCCGGTAAAATTAATGTGTGCACGCCCTGCCACCCAGCAGTTCCGCCCTTGGGCTCATGCTCGAGGGACTCTCTTAGCCGCATGCACCAGAAGATCCCCAGGAGACTGTTCTTAGCAGGACAGCAAAACCCAGAAAACGGACCCAGCCTGCAGGTACACTGTGCCCTCTTGCCACGTGGACACCCATGCAGCCGCGACAATGACTGGACTGAGTGTAAGCCCAATGCTGGAGCTCACACACACACACACACACACACACACACCAGCAAATCACAGTAGATGACATACAAAATAATTCCAGCTGTAAAGGGCTTGGAACCAGACTACATTAACCCTAAATTGTTTAAGGAGGCATTTCTGTGCGGCAACACTTG
Organism: Mustela erminea; assembly: GCF_009829155.1. NCBI lineage: Eukaryota > Metazoa > Chordata > Mammalia > Carnivora > Mustelidae > Mustela > Mustela erminea. The sequence goes on along the minus strand of NC_045631.1, from coordinate 54,582,127 downwards.
GGGGGAATTGCCATAGCATTCGGGGCGACAGTTACCTCTGGAGAGGGAGGGGACGCACCTGGGGATGCGGGGGACACCGTGGCGGGAGCAGGGAGGTTTGTTCGTGTTCCGTTCCCTAAGCTGGGTGGCGGGTATGTGAGCGTTCGTTCTCGTCCTCTGCAAAGTATCCGTGTAATGACATTCACTCTTCTGTATGCGTGACATACTTCATGATAAAAAAAATGCTTTAGAAATAAATAAAGCAATGAACGTATTCTGAAGTGGGATGCCTACTTCACAAGATCTTTTAAGATGTAACAAAGACATCAGGAATTTGGAGGCCCCTTGCAGCTGTGCCCGAGGCTCACACTTCTTTGCTCTTTGGGGAGTTCGTTGGGAAAGGCGGCTCAGCGCCGTGGGCATCACGCGGTGTGTTAACAAGCGTGGACCTCGGGGAGCAAGTGCGAAACCCTTTATCTGTTTCCGCCCTAATGTGCATGCATTTTCCCAGGGGTTCCTGGGTCCCCAGGCTCTGCCAGCATGTGACCTCCCTCCCTCCAGCCTGCCTTCTGCCCCGGCCCGCTGAGTGGACGCCTTCTTGGCCCCTTGCTGCCGCTGTGCCTTGGGGCCCGTGAGCAGAGTGAAGGGCTCCGTGAGCGGGTCCCGGAAGCCCACTTGACTCAGTGCAGTGGAGAGAATGGGAGGGCGCTGGGGGCCTGAGAGCCATGGTGAGGCAAGGAGATTATGGGATGGAAACGTGGAGGAGGCATCAGTGGCCGAACTTGGACCAAGAGCAGCTGTGCCCTTCCTGCCGTCCCTCCCACCGTCCACATGTACATCCGTGCGCCCGTGTACAGTCATCCGTCGTCCTGCCCGCCCTTCCTGCACCCACCCCCTCCTCCCTCCGTCCATCCCTCTGTCTAACTCCTCCCTCCGATGAGGGCGGTGGGGGGGTGGGGGGAGGCAGGCTCCCCGCTGAGCAGAGAGCCCGATGCAGGGCTCGATCCCAGGACCCTGAGATCATGACCTGAGCTGAAGGCAGAGGCTTAACCCACTGAGCCACCCAGGCGCCCCTTCCTTAATTCTTAACCTGAGTGTGAGCATTGCGTGTGGACCATCCATCCATCCATCCATCCATCCATCCATTTATCCACTGAACAGACCCACTTCCCAATGTCCCTTGATGTTCTTTCTCTTGCTCTGCTTAGCCCTGCTCTCCTGTTTCCTGACACTCACGCACTCTTCTTCCTCTGGACCGTCACACCGACACCCCACCACACGCACACACACCCACTTAACTAACACCTACTCTTATTTATGTTTCCGCTTAGAAGAAGCCTCCCCAGCTCCGCCCCCAGTCTAAAAAGTAGGTCTCCCGCGGCTGCCTCTCACAGAAGAACCCCGTTCCTCCGTCCTCACGGTTGTCACAGTATGTCACTGAACATCTGACTCTTAAGTCCCACAAGGGTGGGGCCCGGGTCTTTCTTCACTGCCTCCCAGGACCGGCTGTGCCCTTCCTTCCATCCCTCTCACCAAACCTACATATGCGGGTCCAGGCATCCATCCTTCTGCCCGCCTTTCCCCCATCCGTCCCCTCTTTGTCTTCCTGTCTTCCTCCTTCCCTCCATCCATGCATCCCGCAGCAGGGGCTCAGTAAGAGCCCCCACATGATGGCATTGGGTGAGTTCAGAGGGAACCCACTGTGTGTGGAGTACGCCGCTAGCTGCCCGTCGGTTCTTGCTGATGAAGGCAGCTGCCTCTTGACGCTTACCGTGTAGTGGGGTGAGAGAAAGAATGTGCGCGAAGCTTGTTAAGGCAGGGGTGAGTTATGAAGGAAGCAGAGAGGAAATGTGGTGGCAGGGGGGCCAGGTTTGAATGCTGGCCCTGCCCAGCCCTGACTGCTTAAACGTTGGATAAGCCACTCTATCTCCATGAGCTTTAATTTCCTCACTGACGAAATGGAGCTAATAAAACTAGAGAGGGGAGAAAGAAACACTATTACCATGAAATTGCTTTAAATTGTTCAAATATATCTTCAGAGTTCTGTGAAAAGTTTTTTAAATAGATAAAATTATTGTGAGGACTGGAATCAATGTGATTTATTGATGCAATTTTTTTATAGACAGAGCCAAGTAATGGAAATTAATAAACAACTAAAAATGTGTATTTATTAGAGTCGTGCTGGCTGTGGTAGCATGAGCATTACGTGCACATGAAGTCCACCTAGAAAGAAAGCTGATGTAGGGTAAGCCACGGCAATCTCTGTTCTTTAATTCTGCCTGGTGGCATGGGATAATCTTTGCTGAAGAGGTCCATGTTTCAATGAAGCTGTGAAAAATGTACACGATTCTAATATTCTAATAATACAAACATTAGATATAATTTTTAGCACTTTAATATACTCTTCCAGTTTCTGTGTCTGCGTAACAAATTGCCGGAAAGCATAGTGGTGTACAACCATCATTTATTAGGCTCACCGAGTGGGTGAGCCTTGGATCTAGACAAGGCGCAGTAGGGATGGCTCATCCCCGCTCTGTACACTGTTAGAGGCTGGGGACTGAATTATGTGAGGGCTCACACGTTGATCTATATGTCCAGTGTGGGTGCTGGCTGTCTTCTGGGGACCTCAGTTCCTTTCTTCAGGCACCCTTCCCATGTCTATGTGGGCCAGCCCGAGCTTCCTTAAAACATGGCGACTGGATTCCAAGCAGATGTGTGAGGACAGAGAGATGGATCCAAGGGGAAGCTGCATCCTTTTGATGACCTAGCCTTGAACATGAGATACATAAACTCCAGCACCTTTGTAAGAAGCACATCTTGGATGGGAGACAAATATTGATGCCGCCATCTTTGGAAAGACACACATCTTTGGAAAGATCCGGACACACACGTAGTATCTCATGTGATCCTAACTACAACCTATGAGGAAGGGACTCTTCATAATTGCGTTTTGCAGAAGAGGACGTTAAGGCTTAGCAAGGTCAAAATTTTGCCCAGGGTCGTGCCTGATAAGTGGCAGAAGTAGGTTTTTTTTGTTTTTTTTGTTTTGTTTTGTTTGTTTGTTTTTTGTTTTTAGATTTTATTTATTTATTTATTTGACAGAGAGAGAGAGATCACAAGTAGGCAAAGAGAGGCAGAGAGAGGAAGGGAAGTAGGCTCCCTGCCTAGCAGAGAGCCCAATATGGGGCTCGATCCCAGGACCCTGGGATCATGACCCGAGCCGAAGGCAGAGGATTTAACCCACTGAGCCACCCAGGCGCCCCCAGAAGTAGGTTTTGAACTCAAGTCTCAGTGACTCCAAAGCCATTACCATTACATTTACTGCCTGCCGAGTGTAGATTAAGGATGCCAACAGTGCGTTCTCTTTCTTGAGATCCTTAATTGGCTGGATCCCTCTGAGATGCCATTGACTCGCGGCACCTTGGTGAATCATGGCTTGTTCTGGTGACATTCTAGGCAGGGGCCCCGCAGGCTTCTCAAGCCTGCATGAGAAGTAGGGTATAAGTAATTCAGCATGGCAGGAGGGCACATGATGTGGTGTGGGCATTAAGATGGAAAAGGTTGACTGGGGTCAGATTAGGGAGGGACCTCGAATCAAGCAAGGGGATTTAGACTTTCCTGGGACAATGAGGATATCCCAAAGTTTCTGAGCAAGTCAGCGATATGTCCAGAAAAAATTAATTAGGAAGAGCGTGAGAGATGATGGGTTGGGGGGAGCCTATGGAGACCTTGTTGTGGCGGGTGGTCAGAGCAGTTGGAGTGACAGGGTTCGCTTGGTGGTGGGCCTGTGGGAACTGGGGTCAGAGGGCTTGGTGAATGAGAGGGGTAACCAAGAGGAGGAATCAGAGGACTTTGTCAGGACAGGGAAGGAAGCACAGCACCACCGAAGGCTCCAGGGCAGGAGCAGGAAGGAGCTATACACAGAAGATCACGAGAAGGAGGTATGAAAGGCCAACATTTCTGTTGGGAATCAAGTGTTGGGTTTTGGAGCTCAGAGAAGAGCCAGAGCAGATAGGAGAGTCTTTGTAGAGGGGCTGTGATCAACATCATCAGAGGAGGGGAGGCAGTGTGGCAAGAGGAGAACCGAACCCAGGACTTTGGAAAAGGAGAGGGCGGGCACGTGGTTCTCAAACTTTGGCGTGCGGCAGCGTCCTGGAGAGAGTGAATCAAGCACTCAGAGATCCGGGTGCATCAAAGCAGGGCCTTTCCATGGGGAGGAGAGAAGGGTGGGGACAACTATGGGCTTACCAAGTTCCAGAGGATTCTGAGACCCACTGTTAAGAGCCACTAGCTTGAGCCCACCTGGTCATTCTCAACCTTGGCTCATGTTGGAACTACCTGAGCTGCTTCAGAAATACCCACACCTGCATCCCATCCGCCCCTTGGGGGACCTTAAAGGCCCCTCAGGGGGTTCGGAGGCTTAGCCAGCCTGGGGGATACCTGGTTGAAGGAGAGGGAGAAGAGGCAGCGGTGTTCGAGAGGTTGGGAAATAACAGTCAAAGCAGCAGGAGACCAGGTGGCTTGGAACGTGGCCCCCTGGGCAGGGGAGGGGACAGTGGGCCATGGGGACATGCAGCTCAGTGTTCGGTGGTCGGAACCTGATTGCACATGGAAACGCTGATGGTCAGCTCACACGCCGTACCAGGGGAAACAGAAATCTGCTGGTGAATTCTTGAACTTGGCATCAGCACTTTTTCTAATGGCCAAGCTGGGGACCATGATGCTTCTCACAGTTGAACGTGGACCATGCCCTTCACTGGGGGTCTGGTGACGATGCCCGTTCTGATTCAGTAGGTCCGGGGTAGGCCTGGAGACTCTGCATTTCTAGCAGCTTCCCAGGGGCGCCCAGGCTGCCGGCCCACGGACCACACTTTGAGCAGCAAGGATGTGCATTCATGTTCAAAAGTCCGGATGTTCAGCAGAGACACCCCTTCCTGTATCCAGCGTAGCCCTCTGCTACTAGACTCAAACCCTACCGCGGTTCCAGCCGCCAGGTGGGCAACCAGAAGTCACTCGATTCTGCTTCTCTGCTGCTCTCTTCCCCTTCTGGCTGACACACCAGAGCTGGGAGAAATGTTCCCTGCTTATCTGCCAGCAGGATAGGCATGTTTTTAAAAGAGCAATATGGTGTTTCCATTCACACATGCGTGGGCCTCCCACCCAGCGCAGAGGAGGAAAATCACCTCCTTTCTCCGTGAGCATCCGAGACCCCATCCTCTGCAGTGTACCCAGCCTTGCCTCCACCAAGAACCTGGCACACCAGCCCCATCAGCCCCGTGATACGCCCTTCACGTCACGCTGAAACCCCAACCGCCCTTCCAGATGCAGATCTGAGTTCAAATCCTGGCTCTGCCCCTTCCTAGCCCCGTGCCCTTGGACAAGTCGAGGAACCTCTCGGAGCCCGTCTGGGCAGTTTTTCCCTTTGTAAAATGTGTGAAATAATGACCAGCCTCTTCATGGTTGCGGGATGAATTGATCAGTTCACGGATATGGATGTAGACCCAAAAAGCTCAAAGAGGGACGTTTCCTAATGACGGGCTTCTAGGGTGGGGTGATGGGGTCAGGTGGGTGGTCTGCGCCCGGCGGCCTCCCTCCCCACGGTCATCCTGCTGCCGCCACACCCAGCGCAGGAGCTGGGCAGTCTGACCCCCACATCCGCTCTTCCCTCCTGCAGACATGGGGAGCTTTGAGGAAGGCGAGAAGCACCAGAGTGTCTCCCACGGAGAAGCAGCTGTCATCCGCGCCCCACGCATCGCCAGCTTCCCACGGCCACAGGTGACCTGGTTCCGGGACGGCCGCAAGATCCCACCCAGCAGTCGCATGTGAGGCCCTGCCCTGGAGGGGGGACCCAGGAGGCTCACCCTGGTGGGGAGGGGATCTGGGACCTCCCCGATGGCAAGAGAAGGGTGGCTTACAAGGAGGGGCTTTCTGGGCACTCCCGTGTGAAGACTTGGAGACACAACAGCTCGGTGGCTTTCCTGGGGAACCCCAGGGCGTTGGCCCCCCCTCAGCAGCTTCCCAAAGCACTTAAACCCCCAACAGTCAGCCACAGAAGCCATGCCCATCTGCAGGAGGGCGCTGGCGTGTCCCCGGCAGGGTGGCCGCCCAGCTGCTTCCTGTGTGGGGTGCGGGTGTGGCTGTGTGTGTTTTGGCTGCCGGGAGGAGGGGAGGCCAGGGGAGGCCCCGGCAGGGAGAGAAACACATGGCCCTTTCAGCAGTAACAAGGACCCCTCTGTGTGGCCCAGGGCGTGGGTTGTGGCAGCCAGTCAGGGGGTGCAGTTGCTGTGGAGCCAACACCTTCACAGGGCGCCGGGGGCAAAGCGTTTCCTCCGGGGACACTCCCGGCTCTCCTGATTCCGCCTCGGGGTCCGGAGCCAGCCTAGGCCCTTTTGGACTCCAGCTCTCCCGCCGCTCCCAGAAAACAAAAAAGACCACCTTTGTCCTGGTCCCCGCAGGCCACAGGTCAGCTGTGGGCGGAACCCATCCTCGGCTGCGGGAAGTGGGAGCCAAGATGGACAGTGCTTGCCCTTGGGCTGAGAGAGGCCTTAGAAGGATAGCATGATAGCATCCAGTGGCTGTCGCTCATTAAGTGGCCGCTGTGTCCTCGAACCTGGGCTGAGCACACTACACACGCCATCCTCTCCTAGATGGGCGTGTACCTCCCTGCGCGAGACACTGTGTCTCGTTCCCCTTTCAGTCCCCGGAGCGTACGCCCAGCTCGCACCCGCAGGAGGAATGACCGGCACCGCAGTCCTGCGAGGGGGCTGGCTTTGGCTTCGCTTTCTGGACAGGAGAGTCCCCCGGAGCTGAGCTACGCTGCCGGGTCTCACACTGCTGCTTCCAGGCTTCCCGACTCCAGAGTCAGGGTCCTTGGTTCTGTCTTGCATGGGAATTATGTGACAACAGGGACCCAGACAAGAAGGAGAAGAAGGATAAAGTGATTGTGCGTGCAGAGAATTGGTCCTGGTACAGTGATTCTCAACCTGGTTACCTGTTAAAATTGTTTTGGACGATTTAAAACGAGTTGATCTTTAGATCCTAGCCCTGCGCATTCTGGTTTGTTGACATGGGGTGTACCCCGGCACAAGCTCCCCAGTGACTCTGATGTGCAGCCACAATTGAGAACCACTGTCCTAGAATATGTCCGTTACCCACAGACACAGAAATGCTGCATAACAAAAGGTCCCAGGGGCTCAAGGCAGTGAACATTTCTGTGTCCTCTGAATGTGCAGACTGGGGGACCTTGGCTCGGTCTCCCTGACTCGCCTGGGGTCGGATTGGCGGGTCAGATTAACCAGGGGCTCTGCTCCACGTGTCCCGTCCTCCAGCCAGCTAGCGCCCGGCTTCTAGAAGTTGCAGAGGACTAGGGAGGGAGCAGAAACATGGATTTGCCAAGCTTCTGCTAACATCCTGGTGGTCAAAGCGAGTCACATGGTAGGACTCAGCCTCCAGAAGCAGGGGATGCACTGTGCCTCTTGAGTGGGAAGACCCGCGAAGTCACATGGCAAAGGGTGTGGCTTCAGAGCTGGGGGAGCACCGGGGTCGTCTTTCCGCCCGCCCAGGTTAACAGGCGGGTGGACAGACTCCTGCTGTAGGAGGCTCAGGCTTCCTCACACCTCCTTAAGGGTCAGTAAAGCCAGCAGAATGTGATTTACCCTTCACACAGACAGTGAGGCTGAGCTGCACAAGGGGGGCGTGGTGCTCCCCCACACAGGTGCGGAGACACCTGTGAACACGCGTGTCCCCAGCCCTCCCTGGCCCCCTTCTCTGAGGTTCTCGCTCAGCTCCAGGTATGCCCGTGATGGCAGCCCGCAGGCCGGTCACCGGGCCGAGGCCGCCTGGAAGGCTGTGTTGAGAAAGATGCTGAGGCCGCATCCAGACTCGGGGGCCAGAGCAGCGCTGTGACAGGTCACAGGGGGCGCCGTCGCCGCCGGAGGGCTCGTGGGCGCGTCTCTCCAGCGTCCGCTGTGGCAGATGAGAGCCTCTCTCCGCCCTCGCTCCCATCGCCCCGTGCCTCACACCGTGCCACCCCCTCTTCTCCCTCCTACCCTTCGTCCTCACCCCCTCTCCGTTCCCAACAGCCTCTGGCGCCGGGACAGAGAGATCTTGGCGCGCAGACACATGCCGCCTTCGTGGTCACACCCGCCGCCTTCCCGCCCGCTGCGGCGCTCCAGCCAAGCACACGAAGGAGGGCTGTAGAGATAGTATCTCAGCAGTTACAGCAGATTAATATTCCTGGCGGAGAGGAGAGGTCCCTGGAAGCAAATTCCCCGGCGTCTGTTTGCCGGAGATTCGTATCTGCTGCGCGCCGTCGGCCAGAGGGGCGTGCGGGGCGCCCGCGGCAGCTGCTGTCTCCGCGGGGCCCCCTCGCTGCCGGGGCAGGGACGCCGATTAGCCACACTTCGCCGGCGCCCTGGTGCTGCCAGTTGGAAAGGAGACAGGACGCCCCGCAAAGACCCATGCTGGGGGCTTCGGGCAGGTTCTACGATGATTTCTTTTATTCTTAATTAAATTACCAACGGGGCCCCCGTGGAGCCGAGGGGAAGGAAAGGTGTGGCTTAGTAGGAGGAGGGACGGAAGGCGGGGTGGGAGCTGGGCCAGTGATAGAAGTGGGAAAAATCGAGTCCGTTGGCGCCTGAAGAGTGTGGCTGGGGAACAGAAACCCATCCCTGCCTGAGAGCCAAACCCTGACCTCCGTGCCCTGTGCAAATTCCAGCAGCTTCCTTCAGAGTTGAGTGAGTCTGGGGTGCAGGAGGCCAGAAGGCCCTCTGAGTGCCAGGAACAGCTCTGTGCCCTTGGCAAGTGAGGTACGGGGCCATTCCAGAACCATCTATCGAGGGGGTGGTCATGCTGCAGAAAGCGGGAAGTCCAGGGACCTTCCTCAGCCACCTGCTGAGGGCAGGGGGAGGGCGGGTCAAAGGCCGTGAGGGCTTCCAGTCCCTCTGCCACGTTCGGAGCTCCAGCCCTGGCCCTGAGGGCCTCGATCCAGAGTGTTCTCCTTGCCCATAGTGCGAGTCAAGGCAACGCCAGCTGTAGGGACAGACCCCCAAATCCCAGGGGCTTAGCTCGTTTGAAGTCCCAGCAGAGGCAAGGGAGGAGAGGGACGCTCCTCCACAGTCATTCGAGGGCCCAGCTGATAGGGGCTCAGCTGTCCTCAGCCCTCTTCCGACTGAGGGGAGGACCTAGGAGTCACACAGGAGCCCTCAGGGTCCGAGCCTGAAGATGGCACATACCGCTTCTGCCGTATCCCCCCCAGCCCAGCCCCACGCCCCCACCCGGATTCTCGGCTGCTTGCGTGTCTCACTGGAAGGGGAGCCTGAAACAGGGATGAACTGCCCCCCGCTTTGCCCTCCCACCTGGAACGGGGCATCTCCACCACGGCCCAGTCCCCACTTGGGGCCTGAAAAACCGTTGTGTGGGTAGTACAGTGCGTTGTAGGACCCTTAGCAGCATCCTTGACCTCTACCCGCTAGTTCCTATCACAGCCCCACAGCTGTGATACCAGCACGTGTCTGGACATTGTCCAGTGTCCCCTGCAGGGTGAAGCCACCCCCGGTTGAGAACCACTGACCTAGAAGAATCCTTCATAATGTAGACAACATAGAGCAAAAGCAGAGATTAGGGGGTGAGGTGGGTCTTCCTGGTCAAGGAGAGAAAGCCCTGGACATGGGAGCCCTCCCTGGAAGCCAGAGGAGACTCAGGATAGGCAGGTGCTCGGGGAGAGTGACCTGGCCACGCCCAGTGCGCCCAGCTTCCAGAAACTTCCTTCAGCCACTCCTCCAGTGCCACAGTGTCAGGAGAGGGAGGGAAGTTCCCTTCAAGTGGTCCAGGGGCACTGCGGCTCATCACGTTAGTCCCCTCCCCAACCCTGGCCTGGCCCACAAGCTACACTAAAGGACCAGGACCTCGGCAGGAGACTTCCATGGAAGGAAATGGTCCCTGTTCCTGTCCCAGCTTGTCACTTTTGAAATATTTTAGCCTGGTGTTATCTGAACTTCCTATCAGCTCATTAACTGGAGGGTGGTTTTCCTCCAGGGGGAAAAAAAAAAATGGGTACTGTTAGGGTCCCCAAGAATTGGGGCGGGAGGGCTTTCCCCTCCCTACTTCCCAGAGCTCTGCTGGCATTATGAGACTCAGCCCAGGAACCCTCCAGAACCAGGAGAGAGGGGACACCAGCATGGCCCAGCTAGAGAGGCATTAGTGGGGATGTTTATTTGAAAGCCTGTTTAAAACTCTGTAACATTCACCTAATGGGAAAATTTGCAAAGAATTCAACTGGGTCTGTCCTTGTTAAACTAACATTAAGGATGTTTAACAGCTGTCTCGGGTACATCACATTAAAATCCGAGCTAGACTTGACAAACTAATGGTTTTGTTTGTCATGGAGAGAACCGGGGGCAGCGGGGCGGGGGGGGGGGGGGGGGGGGGGGGGGGGCGGGGCGGGCGCAGGCAGAGGGGGCGTGGGCGGTGCTCCTGGTGCTTTCTCCGCCATGTCAGATGGGGGTCCCAGCTTCCCACCTGGACCGGCACCTTTCCCTGCCTGCAGACCAGGTGCTGCGGGGCTGCATGGTGGAACCCCAGCAGAAGGAACCTGCACCCCACTGCCTAGCTGTCCTCTTTCCTCTTCAGCCCGCAACAGTTTCATTCTTGTTGACCGGCTTCGGGAAGAGAGCACCTGACGGCTCGAGAGGGAGCTGGGGGGGCCAGAGGAACCCCCGTCATGGGTGTTACAGGCCACTTGTGGCTTTGGGATCAATCCTAACAAATGTAGGATTAGGTTAAGACATCGATTCTGGAATGATCCTGCTCATCTCTAAATTCATGATCATCCGTCCTCATTTGTTCCTTGTTCCTGTCCACTGAATGGATTTCTTTGGTGCTGGACCCTCCTGGTGCAGGGAGGGTCACACTCAGCATCGAAGCTGTGATGAAGGAAAGAACGGAAGGCCATGGGGGCTCGGACGCCCGGGACCAGGCGTGGGGTGGGGGCCGGGAAGCCTCCCGGGGATGGTCTCGGACCTCTGTGCCCGTGCTGGGTTTGGGTCCGACCCCGGCACCGACGGCATGTTGGGATCCTCTGCAGAGAGTCATGCTAGAGTTGAGGCCGTGAATGGTCCCAGGAGTGGGGCTGGAGGAGGGGCTCCAGGGGCCTCCGGCTTCTTGTCCCCACGCCTGTCCTCCAATGCTCAGAGCCCCCGGGCCCCCATGTGACAGATCCCTTTCCTCTGCACAGAGCCATCACCCTGGAGAACACCCTCGTCATCCTGTCGACGGTGGCTCCCGACGCAGGCCGCTACTACGTGCAGGCTGTTAATGACAAGAACGGAGATAACAAGACCAGCCAGCCCATCACTCTTGCCGTGGAGAGTAAGTAAGCGGCCAGGCCCGGGACGGATGGAGGAGCGCGTCATTAAATCTTGGGAACGGGGCTCCAGGGGGTCGTTGGAAAGATGGAATGGTGGCGGAGTGCGGAGGCTAGAGTAGGGCAGCGGAGGGGCCCCGAGGAATTGGAGGCGGAGCCCCAGCACTGGGAGCGCGGGGAGTGGAAGCAAGGAGGGAGCCGAGCGCCAGACCCCATCCCCGTGACAAAGCTGAGATCCTGCATCAGGGGAAGGGACTCCGAGCTGGCTGTTAGCAGGGCTGCTGGGGGCCCCGGGGAGGACATGAGATGCAGGGGAGAGTGTGCGTGTGTGGCTTACGGCTGCTTCCGGGGCTCAGGTGCTGATGGGGAGCTCGTGCAGGAGATGGGGAGCTCGTTCGGAGAGAACCACTCTCACAGCTTCTGCTCCGCCGGTCCATACAAAGCACTCCTCAGAGCCAGGCCATCTCCACTCATGGGAACAGGCCCTCTGCCCAGGCTCCTGCCTGAAAATGTCTCTCTGCCCATCTAGAAACCACCCAGCGCCCTGGAAGAGATTCAGCTCTCCCCAGTAGCAGAGGCAAAGGGGTGGTTCCTTGGGTCTCCTTTGGCAGACAGAGATTTGTCCAGTGGAGACTGAAGGCAGGGGTCTGGTCCCCAATGGAAATGCTGGGGCGCCCCCCTGGCCTGATCCTCACCAACCAGCCTGGACCCCTCCTCCCTCTGCGCTCCGTCCTTGGGAGAGAGAAGGCGGGTGGCGTGGCTCCGGCAGCCGGCCCAGGCCTGGAAGCTCCGAGTACGTAGGACCAGAGCTTGCCGCAGCAGCCGAACAACCCCACAAGCTGGGGGATCCAGATGTTCACGTCCGTCCACATCTGTACCACTCCTGCTCCCAAAGCAAGTCTCATTTATCATCCATGGTCTCGTGGGGACAGAGCCACCGGCAGCAGGAGGCGGGTGTGGGTCTGCATGGGGCCTTCCTGTGTCCTGACCCTGATCCTGCCTCTGTCTGCCGGTGTCTGGAAGGCCCAGAACATTCCAGAGCCCTACCATGTCCATTCCTGGGTCTTCTGTGCACCAGCAGAACCCCTTCCCATATTCCTGGAATTCCTCTTTCTCCGGCCTCAGCTTCCAGTCGGCCTAAAAGGACACCTGAATGCACAGAGCGGGGTTCCTCCCCCCATCGGGGTCACATGTATACCTTCTGATATTGATCTGGGCTAGGGTCTTGGTCTGGTCCCCGTAGCCTGGGGCCCAGCCATCATGTGATCAGAATACCTAGAGTAATAGAATTCAGTCACTGGGGAAGAGGCAGTGTTCACAGTCTGAGTCAAGCCAGGTGTCTTCCTGGATGACTCAGTTTACTCTGGGACCAGAGGCTGGAGTCCCCCACTCTGTGCTTCTCCCCAACACCCAACCTCCTCCTCTCAGGCCTTAAGCCCGTGGCCCTGCGGGCGGACTCGGGATGTCCTTCACTCTTTGCTCCATCGCCGCTCCCACCCCAGCCCTGCATCTGGCCCGAGGGACCCTTCCGGACCCCCGTATCCGCCCCAGCCTCCCCCGGCTGTCTGTTTCCCCCACCGCATCACCCTCGCCTTCTGCTCTCACGTGGCGATTTGTACTGGATTAAGAGCAGCATCAGCTGATTTTCAGCTAATTTCTCCTCCCACGAGTGATTGCACTTCAAAACCCTGTTCATGTCACCGACACAAATCCCGCAGCCTGCCTGCCAGCCAATTTACCAGGAGCGACTGCCACTTCACCCACCACCAGCCGCCCTCGCTGATCTCGGGGAGCCCAGCCCCTCCCTCTGCTCCCCCTCCTCACCCCTTCAGCCCTCCTCTGCCCCGGGGACACTTTCTTAGAGGCCCTGGGGCGGGCAGGTGGAGGGATGCCCCTGCTCTTCAGAAATGGAGAAGTTAAGAACAAGGCCAGTGCCCCCCACCCCGGGAGCGGGGAGCAGATCCCTGCCCAGAGGTCACCCTGGTGACCTCGCACAGACTGTCAACCCTGGACCGTGGCCCCACACGCAGGAATCAGAGCTGTGCTGTCCGATGGAAACACAATGGGTGCCACAGGAGTAATTTACAATTTGCCAGTCGCCTCATTTTTAAAAAAGGAAAAAGCAACGGGAAATTAATTTTATTAATGTGTTTTATTTGCCCCAACATATCCAAAACATTACCATTTTCACATACAATCGACAGAAAATATTAACGAGGTCCTTGACGCTGGGCTTCTCTTTCCTACTGAGTCTCTGAAATCTCTGTGCGTTTCATGCTCTGAGCACATCTTTGGGCTGCTGAGTTCTCCTCTGAAATACGTGATCTGCATTGAAACGTCATCAGATTTACAGCTGGAAAGGTGGTGGTGGATACCCGAGTTGTTCTACACATACTTAAAAGTGTTCTAATAGCTGATTTGGGGATCTGTTTTTAATTAAATGTAAATTAGATCAAATTAAATCCCGTTCAATCAAAGGGGCGCCAGTCACATTTCAAGAGCTCCCAGCCACCTGTGGTTCTCGGCCCCCGTGTCGATGTCTGCCCAGGAGAGTAGCTTAGCTCCGTGCCCACACCCCCTGCGCACACACACGCACTTGATCTGTGGCCCAGGTGAGTCCTGTGGTCCTTGAGCTTCTGTTTCCTGGTGTCTCTGGCAAAGTGTACTTGGGACGATTCAAGGAGGTGACCCGGGGAGAATGCAGCACAGTGGTGTCCCTCCTGGTGCCCATTATCAGAATCGTCCCAGGGCAGCAGGATCCAACTTTGCCTGTGTGGAGAGCCCCGGTGCATCCAAAGAGCTAGCGGGCAAGGAGATGCTAGCTGTGCCGGGGGGGGGGGGGGGGGGGCAGAGAGTACCTGTCAGCAAGGTGTGTTCTGCTTGGGGCCAAGTCCGTGCCGCCCAGGGCCGTCTTGACATCCCCGGTCCACCCCGAGCTGTCCATCTCTGCCTTCATACCACTCCAGATTGGGGAGCTGGTGAGGCCAGAGGGAGCCAGGGAACCGGGCGTAGGGGTGGGAGCGACAAGGGCCGTTGGCTTCTTTACTTCTGGGGACCAGAGAAAGGGAGCGCCGCGTGAAGCACAGTGCAGGTGGGGGGTCCTGGAGGCTCGGGGAGGGAGGTCCACAGAGCCACGTGTCCAGAGCGGTCGAAGAGAATCAGGGTGGAGAAAAGGGGACTTCAACTAGGTGACGGGTGACAGGGGAAGGAGAATGCGTGCGTGGGAGCTGGGGGAGGGGGACCAGGGACGCCGGTGGCAGCCAAGAGCTACGCCAGTGGCAGCCAGGAGCTGGGGGTAAAGGCCGAGTGGGTGCTCAGAGGTATGTTCAGACAACTTCCGGCAGAGCGGACAGAGGCCAAAAGGGAGATTCGTTTCCCTCTGCGTCCGAGCAAGGACTGAGCCAGAGAGATGATTTGGGGAGTGGTTAATGGCACGCGTTTGCAGCCCCAGAGACCTGGTCGCATTCCTGATTTTGTCCCTCCTTAGTGACTGTCACTGGGAAGTAAACTACTTAATGTCTCCGGCTTTCTCCGCTTTCTCGTCTGTAAATTCTGGATGATGATAATGACCGGTGGCCGGTGGCCGTCATGGTGAGGGAGTAGGCGGGTTCAGCAGAGTGCGGGGAAGGGGCCGGATGGATGGGACCTCTTACCCCCAGTCGGAAGGTCCTGGAGGGTCTGCACCTTTCGCCTCCTGGTAGCCTCTGGGTCCATTACGTGGTTTGGGCAGGTGGGGGGAGGGAGACAAGGAAGCTGTCCCCCAGCATAGGCCGGTCCACCCCAGGAGGAGTACCGACTCCGCGCCCAGTACTGTGCATTCCCCCTGGACAGCTTGGCCGCCCCCACCGGGGCCCTTCTTCCCAGAAGCCATCCTACCAGCTCTGATCCGATAAATGTCTAAGCACTGATCTGAGATCCAGACCATGCGTTCCATGAGGACAGACCCCTGCCCATCTCCCTTAGTGGGGGATCCCTGGTGCCCAGCACAGTGTGGCACGAACAGAGCCCTCCCCCAGCAAAGATCTGTTGAGCGAGGGGCTGAACTCACAGAACCCTGCGATACAGTCATTTTTATTCCCATATTGCCTTGGAGAAAAATCAAGACCCCTCTGAGGCTCCCCGCACCCCCCTCCCTGGCCCCACCCCTGATGGCTGGGGTGGAACAAAGTTTTGAACCAGGTCCTCCTGACCCTCCCAGCTCTCCTCTGCTGGGCCCAGGGGTCTCCAGCTGTGGCTGGTCCCTCCCCTGCCAAGACTGAGGCATGACCCCCAGGGTCCCCGGTGGATGTCTGTCTCCCCTCCACCTGGCGAGCCACCCTGAGGCTCTGGGCTGCCCCTCTTACCTTTCAACTCCGAGGGCTCTGCTTACCTGGCTCCGCAGTGGGACGCGTTGCCTGGGCTCTAACTGTCTGTCTCCTCCTCCTGCCCCATTAATCTGGGCCGCGGTACCTGTGAGCCCCAGCATGTAATAAACAACTTAGAGCACACTTTTATGGATTTAGCTATATCAGCAGCTTTCAATCCGATCACTCTTTATGGCACCTACATGAGACTTTTATATTGTTGCAATTATTTTGCTTTATATGCTTCCTTTCTTCCCTCTTCA
Organism: Mustela erminea; assembly: GCF_009829155.1. Taxonomy (NCBI): domain Eukaryota; kingdom Metazoa; phylum Chordata; class Mammalia; order Carnivora; family Mustelidae; genus Mustela; species Mustela erminea. The sequence goes on along the minus strand of NC_045631.1, from coordinate 54,566,180 downwards.
TTTTACCTTATTTTTTACATTTTATTCCCTTTTCTAGCAAAGTCTGGAGTCCAGGCAGGAAAACCTGCCCGAGGCAGACCGGGGTGGCCCAGGGTGGCAGTGGGGCCGTGATACACTCTCCCCATAAAGGACGTCCTGGCACTGTCCCCGATCCCTGCCCGCCCAGGGCTGTGAGGGTCATTACAGTCGGCTGCCTCTGGAACCTCCCGGGAAGGAGGCAACTGGGTGGGTTTTTGGGAGAGAAAAAGCCCTTCGTGGTGGTTCTTCCAGGAGTCCTGGAGCAGGTGCATGGAGGATGTGGGAGTTTCTGCCAATATTGGGCCTGTGCTGACCCACCAAGAGCCGGGCCACTTCTTAAAGAACTCAAACAAGGCAAAAAGCAAAGCTACTCCCTCTGGTAGAAGAGTTCAGGGTACGGCCTTGTGGCGTGTTTAGAAAGCCCACTCGCGGTACATTCTCTTGCATTTCAATCACCGACCCCGAGGTGGCGCAGAGATAGCTCTGGGTCCATTTCCGTCTTCGCTGAACAAATATGCGTGCGCCCCTACTGTGTGCCGGGCATGTCTCTGCTGCTGGAGGAGGCCTGAGCAAGGCTGTCTTCGCTCGTCACAGGTTACCCAGCCGAGGGCTTCAGACCAGGAAGTGACCTCTCGAAGTTCGGGAAATCCAAGGTCAAGGGACCAGCGTGGTTGGGTTGCGCTGAGGCCCCCCCTCCTGGCTTGCAGACAGCCGCCTTCTCGCTGTGTCCTCGAGTGGCAGAGACAGAGCTCTGGGGTCTCTTTCTCTTCTGATCAGGGCAGCCCCCCTGTTGGATTAAGGCCCCACCCTTATGACCTCCTTCAAGCCAATGACTGATGAAAGACCCCATCTCCAAATACAGTCACATGCGGGGGGCCATGGTTAGGGCTTCAACATACGAATTTGGAGGAGATCTAATTCTGCCCAAAAGCAAGGCTCTGTGAGGTTCCTGCCCCAGAGAACGTATTAGCTTCCTTGGGCTGCTGTCACAAAGTCCTACACACTGCGGGGATTGTAACAACAGAAATGGACTCTCGGACAGTTTTAGAGGCCGGACATCTGACGTTGAGATATCGGCGGGCCTGCGTGCTCCCTGAAGGCTCTGGGGGAGAGACTGTTTTCACCTCCCAGCTTCTAGCGGTGGCTGCCAGTCCTTTCATTCCTTGCCTTGGGGATGCTTCACTCCAGGTCTCTGCCTCTGCGTGCACCCGGCCTTCTCCCTTGGGTATCCATGTGTCTGGGTCTCCATTCCACTCCTCTCGTGAGGACACGTGCTATCGGCCTCAGGGCCCACCCAGATCCAGAAGGACCTCCTCTTGACTTGATCACACCTGCAAGACTCTGTTTCCCGAGGTCGCATCCACAGCTGCCGTGGACGTGAATTTGGGGGGTTACTGTTCAGCCCAACATAGGGAGTGTGCATTCAGGTGGAAAAGGGGGCCGGAGAAGAAGTAATGTCACAAGAGAAATATGGATGGAGGGAAGGATTTTGAAGGCACAGACAGGAGAAGGGGCTCAGGGGGAGGGTATGCTGTGTGACAGGAAGGTGGGGAGGGCCCCGGAGGTCTCCAGTGGGCATTCGCTGGATACCATGGGAGCCCATGACCAGAGGGAGGAGGACAGGTGACAGGGACCCCGGGGTCCTGCTGCTTGGGCGGCTGCCCTGTGGTCTCGTGGTCACCTGCCCCACTCCACAAGGACCAAGGTCTCCCGAGCAGAGATGGGGTTTCCGCCCTCTGTCTCCTGCTAACTTCTGATCTCTCCCCAGATGTCGGGGGGCCTGCGGACCCCATCGCCCCAACCATCATCATTCCCCCCAAGAACACTAGCGTGGTGGCTGGGACCTCGGAGGTGACCCTGGAGTGTGTGGCCAACGCCAGGTGGGTAGTATGTCCCCCTCTCCCTGCTCCCCTGCACCCTGAACTCCAGCCAACGCTCCTGACCGGGGGATCCAGAGGGACCAGCCTGAGTTCAGGGAGGTCTGCACGTGTCACGCGGGGACCCAGGAAAGGAGATGGGGCGTTGACCCTGGAGGATGGGGTGACGCGTAGACCGGCTGGCTCATTCTCTGTGGCCCTCAAGGAGAGACTGGGCCCCGGTGGACGTTACAGGCCAGCAGACCTCAGTGCAGCCCCGAGGGTGAGCGGGGAGGTCAGGTGTAGTCCTGGCGCACAGGCAGCTAGGACAGGGACGCAGGGCTGGGCGATGACGTGTGTGGGGGCCTTGGCAGGAGGGCAGACCTGGGGTCGGCTGCAAATGGAGCTCCTTCCTGGCCACGTACGACCCTCACGGCCCTCACGTGGGAAACCAACATGTCGTCACATGTGGGTGCCGCGCTGTGCTTCCCACACGACTTCTGTCCCTCCCACAGCTACCCTGAAGGCCACAGAGGGCAAGCAACCTGCCCGAGGTCACCCAGCGGGCCAGCAGCGATAGAAAAGCCAGGCGATAGAAAAGGCCACCGCCCAAGGCCACCACCCAAGGCCCAGGCCCATTGTCGTGCTCTGGGCCTCAGTCTCCTCGGCTGTAAAGTGGGAATGATTTGAGCACCCACCTCCCCGGCAAGGCGTGTAGGTGGAGTGCTGAGCCCGCCTCGTAAGCACTCAGGAGAGGTGGTCGGATCGGATGGGACAGGCGGGGAGTCAGACCAAGGCCCCCAGGGTCACCTCCTATTGAAGATTCGCAGACCGCGGTCCTGTAGCAGCGTTCCCCGCGAGGGTGGGAGAGGCCTTTGCATGGAGCTTGCTAAGGGTGCAGAGAAGACCCACAGCACAGAACCTGCCTAACGCCCCCCCAAGCCAGGAAGGCCCACACTTACTCCACCTCAAGACCCTTTTCCATGGGACCCCTCTGCACCCCCTGTGGAGCTAGCACAGACCCCTTGAGGGTCCGCCAGGTGCCAAACAAGAGCAGGCCACGGGGCGCCCAGGTGGCTCAGTCAGTTAAGCATCCCGTTAAACATCCAGCTCTTGGTTTCGGCTCAGGTCGTGATCTCAGGGTCGTGAGGTCAAGGCCGGCCTTGGGCTCCACACTGGCTGCAGAGTCTGCTGGAGAGTCTCTCTCTGCCCGGCCCCTCCCCGCCCCACCTCGAGCTCACGCATGTGCTCTCACTCTTAATCCATCTTTTAAAAATATAAAAATAAAATAAATGGGAACAGGACAAACCCAATCTCGGGGGGTCTTGAGAGGTCGGGGTTGGGGGTGCCCGACTCGTCCTCTGTCTAGGCAGGGGCAGGTATGTCCTGCTGCCTGCCTTTCCCTCTTCAAACCTTGGGTGTTTCTCTCACGCCCCACCTCTAACGCTGTGCCGCCCACTGGCCTCTGCTCCGACAGGGCTCTGCGCCAGGGGGCAGAAGAGCGAGAGGCACAGCCCAGGCGGCTCCTGTCCTCTGGAGCCCCGTGCACCAAGTTAGTGCCGGGCTGGGCTCCAGCTGCCTCCCTGCGTTGGAACACCCGGCCTCGGCAAGGGGGGGCAGCTGTCCCATTCTGTAGACAAGGAAACCGAGGTCCAGAGGGCTGCCCCTTGAAGAGGCGGGCTGGGGCCCTGGCCTGTCCTCCCACCCACCCCCGCCCTGGCCTTTCCAGCCTCTCCCAAGTCCCCATGGCTGGGAACCTGCTTTCCTCTCGCCCTCCAGGCCCCTGATCAAGCTGCACATCATCTGGAAGAAAGACGGGGTTCCGCTGTCGAGCGGCATCAGCGACTACAACCGCCGGCTGACCATCCCCAGCCCCACGGGCAGCGACGCCGGCTACTATGAGTGCGAGGTGGTCCTGCGCAGCAGCAGCGTGCCCGCCGTCGTCCGCGGGGCCTACTTGTCTGTGCTGGGTGAGAGGGGGCGGGGCTGCTGGGGACCACCCCCCTCCCAGGGGTAGGGGCCATAGGGCTGTGTGGGGCCTTCTTAGGGGTGACCCGAGCAGTGGCTGTATCAAAAGGAGCATGCCTCTGAGCCCCTCCCCTGGTCCTTCCTCTGGCAGAACCACCTCAGTTTGTCAAGGAGCCGGAGAGACACATCACGGCAGAGATGGAGAAGGTGGTGGACATTCCCTGCCGGGCCAAAGGTAACACAGTGGTGGGGTCCTAGGGGAACAAGGACCCCCAACCCCCAACCCCAGACCTCCAGCCCTTCCTGTTTCCGTCACAAACTTTTCTAAATTCCACTTCCTTCTCCGGGCAGCGTCACTGAGCAGGGAGTCAGTCTGGTCATGAACAGACACCTCAGGAAACAAACAGGCTAAATTACCACACTCTCAGGACTGGAAATCAACCCACGTTACCATAACTTGAGGGCTACAAATGAATCCAAATTACCATAATTTCAGGATAGGTGACAGACTGAAATTGCCCATAATTCGGGAGTTGTAGACAAAGCCAAATTACCGTAATGTCAGAACCGCTAGAACTTGGGGACATCTTGCCTGAGATGGGTCTCATGAGCTCCGCCTGGTTTCTGGGCCATTTTGCTCCATTTCCTCCCCTACTCTCTCCTACTTTCAACACCCTTCATCCGAGGTCCTGAAGAATTTCCCCTTTCCCCACCCCCCGCCCCCAGCCTCCATCTTTCTGGCCCAACTGAGCTACAGGACAGCCTGAAACCGGGGTGAAGTCTGGGGTGGTCAGATGGGAGATAGAGAGCGTGCACCACGGCCCGTGGTCTGGTGGTGAGCAGAGAGACAGGACGTGGCTTAGGCAGGATGAGAGTCTCCGTGGAAGGCGTGGGTGAGGACTCCCCGTCTGAGACCGCACCAGGGGAAGGCAAAGCTCCATTCATTCACCCGACACACAGTTTTTGGAGGCTTTACCCATGTGCCGGTACTGCTCTCGGGCTGAGGCGATGCAGACAGGACCAAATAGCCAAATCCGTGCTGTTATGAAACTTACACTCTTAAGAGGAAGGCAGACGAACTGACAAGTAAAGATAACTTACTTCATTTCACTGAAAATGCCATGGATGGTGAGGTGCCCCATGATTTTATGTGCCACTAAGAAAGAAAAAAGACTGTCAATGAAATTATGACATGCTTTCGATAGTAAGACACATCCCGATCGCAGAAATGTTGCAACGTGGAAGAGTGTGCCCCCTGAAACAATGACATACAGCATCCTGAGATGTCAGCTTAGAGAGGGGCTGGGGAGGAGAAGGGAGAAGCAACCAGGCTTAGGGGGCTTGGAGCGCTGGGGTGCTCTTTTGAATGGAGTGCGGGAGCTGCTCTGGGGAAGTCGCCTTTGAGCAGAGACCTGGGGAGAGAGAGCGCGGAGGTTGGGGGTACCTGCGGGACAACCATGCCAGGCCAAGGGTGTGTGACTTGGGCAAAGCTGAGAGATGGGAGCCCCTGTTCACTCCTCTGCAGACCAGGTAGGAGGGAGCTCTGCGGGCCGCGCGGGATCCCTAGCCCCCTCCACATGCTCCTTGACATGGGGGATTCTGCGGTCACTGGGTCTGGGAAACCAAGCCCTGGTTGGAGGTTTCTGGGACACACCACAAACTCTGCTAAATTAAATGGCAGTTAAAAAAATTAATTTGTCTAATCTAGCATTTCCAAGCTAAACTAATCCAGCTAAATGTTCTTGGAACCCCTGCTATTAAAAAGAACTTGAGAGATGCCATGCCAAGAGCATTTTCCACCTCTTCGAAGACCATGAAGTAGCCCCTCTGAGAAGGTTCTAGAAACCAAGACACACAGGGACTCCCCGCCCCCTTCCCCTCACCCTGGCCACCAATTTCGAGGCTCAGAGGCAGGCGGGAGGGAGCCAGGAGGGGGGCTGACAGTACGCCCAGGCTCAGAGGCGGGCGGGAGGGAGCCAGGAGGGGGCTGACCGTGCGCCCACGTCTCTCCCCCAGGCACACCACCGCCCTCCATCACTTGGTACAAGGACGCGGCCGTGGTGGAGGCGGAGAGGCTGAGCCGCTTCCGGCAGCGCGGCGACGGGGGACTGCAGATCAGCGGGCTGGTGCCCGACGACACGGGCATGTTCCAGTGCTTTGCCCGCAACGCAGCCGGCGAGGTGCAGACCTCCACCTACCTTGCCGTCACCAGTAAGTTGGTCCTGCCCCTGCCCCTGCCCCTGCATCCCTCCCAGCCAGGACCCCGCTTTCCTCCAAGCCAGCAGCCTCTTGAAAAGAGATGCTGCATTGAGCAGGGAGAGGGTGCCCCGAAGACCATCCCCCAGCAGCCAGGGTGGCTGCCGCCAGCTACGCCCCCGGTTTTCACAGCCCAGGTCTGGTGCTCCAGAACCCTGAGCCAAGGATGACTTTGCTGGCTCTTTGAGAGAAGCAGCTGTGAAACCACAGTCCCCACTCTGGCATCTGGGCTGCCCCTGGCTTCCTGGCTCTGGCATCTCAGTGGTTCGCTGGCTTCCCAGGCAGGGCTGAAGCCGCCCCGTCCCAATGGAGAAGACTTGCTTACTTCCCCAGGGGGGGCCCAAGCTTGAATTCCAGCCCCCACTTCAGACCTTCTGCCCTCTCTGGCTCTCTCTGGGTGGTTACGAGAGCTCTCCTGCTCTCTTCGTGGGGTTTGGGTGAGTGTGATCTGCTCTGTGATCGGTCACACCGTAGACGGCCGAGCTCAGTGTGCGTGCAGAGTGGCGCTGGGCTCTTTGTCTCAGCAGCCAAAGGACATGTGATCGTGAGCCTCCTTGAGTCCGTCCTGGCTCATCACCCAGACCCACAGAGGTCCCCAAACAGGGCAGCCGCGGGGCAGAGAGCGAGAGGGCAGAAGGGCTGCCATCTTGCTTCTTGCCTCTGATGGGAGCCAGTGAAGCTGGTGCTGGTCCCTCCCTGAGCTCTGCCCCATGCACATCTGACTGGATGGTTCCCTGAGGGCCAGGCTAGGGAAGGCAGGCCCAATGCCAGAAGATTGCACTTAGCATTGAAGAACCATGGCTCAGCCAGGCTGCGGACTCTCCAGGGCCAAGCCTTGTGAAAAGTGGGTCATGTTTTTCTGTTGGCCATAACCACTTTTTCTTTTAAGAAACCGGAGCCTCCATGTCCTATTCGATGAAGGACACATCCTGTTTTTCTTGGAATGGAGGGTGGGAGCTGCCCTTGGGGGTCCTCAGTTCCCCCAAATGGAGGCCTAAGAATCCGGGCTGGGGCAGTAGTGTAGCCTGGGGCCGTCCACAGGGCAGGTGCTACAGGGAGCCCTCACGGGCCTTCTGGGCTTTTTCCCAGTGCCAGGGCCCCATCAGGACATCCACATCCTTGTCTGTGGGGGGACCCACAGCAGCCAGAGTGACAGGGGCAGGACGAGGACCTGTTCCTCTGGCTGTGGGGCCTCCTCCAGGGTGTAGCTAAGAGGCTTCTGTCTCCTTCTGCAGGCATCGCCCCCAACATCACCAGGGGCCCCTTGGACAGCACAGTGATCGATGGCATGTCAGTGGTGCTGGCTTGTGAGACTTCAGGGGCACCCCGGCCAGCCATCACTTGGCAGAAAGGTAGATGGGACTGATTTCCTTTGGACATTGTGGCCCTGTGATCCTCTAGGGCAGTCTTCAGAGCTCCATTCTGGAGCCAGCCAGGTTGGGTTCCCTTTGTCCAGTTGTGAAGGTCGTGCACTGCACAACCAGGAGGGCATCCATCTCTCATACCACATGATGCACCCCGTGCCACGCTGCTGGGCTCAAGGGTCAGCTCTGCATCTTCTGACACTGGTGACCTGGGGTGAGTTATTGTCTCACTCCAAGGCTTAGGGCCCCCGTCTATAAACTGAGGACCATAGTACACATACCCCGGGCTGGCATGAGGGTAGAGCAAGGACAGCGGTGAAGCCCAGTGAACTACAGTGGCTTGATGATCCTATTGTGGTGGTGGCCGTGAGTGCCGGTGGGCGCTGTCCCTCCTGCAGGTGGCACAGAGGCTCCGGACCCCTGCACCAGCCCAGCTGAAATGGCCCTGCTCCATGTGCCTCCTCCACCGCTGTTTCAAAAACTCACCTTCCAGGCTCTCGCCGTGTACACACACGCATGCACACACGCAGTCACTCCCTCCCACCTCCAAGTCTGCTACAACGAAGCTTCTCCCCAGGACTCACCTGCCCCCAACCCCCGAGTCCCTCCCCCCACGACCCTCCCCCACCGCCACTTTATTTTTGCACCTCCTGATATACAAGATAAACTGCCTATCCCAGCCACTTAGTGCCTGGCGCCCCGCAGAGTCAGGGCTTTCAGCTTTGTCTGCTGCCGTCTCCCCAGGGCCTGGGACAGGGTTGGGCACAGGGTCATTGCTCGGTAAGTGCTTGTGGAATGAGCGTGAGCACGGCCAGGCACTCGTATGGACACGAGCACCCTCTTCCCCCACACTCACTGGTTTGCGACTCTTGGCCGCGTGTGCAGATAGACAGACCCGTAGCCTTGCCTGTGGAGCTGCCCCTCTGTACAGACGGGGGGGCCTCAGTTGGTTAAGCATCTACTTTCAGCTCCGGCCATAATCTCAGGGTCCTGGGATCGAATCCCATGTCCGGCTCTCTGCTAGGGGTGGGGGAGGGGAGCCTGCTTCTCCCTCTGTGCTCTTTCCTCTGCCACCTTTCTCAACTAAATAAACAAAATATATTTTTTTAAAAAAACAGAATACGATAGATACAATCACCCAAACTTGTACTCCCGGGCTCCTGCACGGGGCAGACCCCATACCCCTCCCCCAGGCACCAGGCCTCCCCAGGCCCCGCCGCGGAGGGAGGGCTGCCCCCGTCCCCATCCCCGTCCGCATCCACCTTGCCTCCGCTCCTGGCTGCTCCCACCCGTCACGTTCTTCCGCTCTCCTGAAGGTGACCCTCGAGAAGCATCCTGCGGCGGGATGCCCGTCACCACCTTGTCAGAGCTGTCTGCCCCCTCCCCCCAGCCCGATGCCAGCTGTCTCCGAGAGCTGTGCCTGGCTGCATCAGGAGACAGTCCCTGGCCTTCTCTGGTGAAGGGCAGACAGCCTGGTGGGTGGAGAGACACCAGGAGACCCGGGCTCTGTGACCGCGTGCCCTTGGGCCCGTCACCGTGTCAGAGACCCACCTGGACCTCAGCCTCCATCCCGGCCCGGCCCTCCCAGCATTTCTAAAGCCGGGGTTGGCCTGAGAGCACCTGCCCAGAGCCCCCAGGGAGCAGGAGCTGGGGGGTCTCGGAGAGCCAGGGGCTGCGTGTCACAGTCTGAGCGCACTCTGAGCCCACCCCGTGTCGCCTTCAGGGGAGCGTATCCTGGCCAGCGGCTCGGTCCAGCTGCCACGCTTCACGCTGCTGGAGTCGGGCAGTCTGCTCGTCAGCCCCACGCACATCTCTGATGCTGGGACCTATACCTGCTTGGCCACCAACTCTCGGGGGGTCGACGAAGCCTCGGCTGACCTGGTTGTGTGGGGTGAGTGTGCAGACCGGGGACACCTGACACGTCCGCACGTGGGTGTGTGGGTGCCCAGCACGGGCTCTCACCACCAGTGCCCCCCAGCTGCCCCACAGTTGCCTCCCCAGGCCCCTATCTGAGAAGGTCAGGGACAGATGAATCCAGAGGAGAGGGACCAGGAAGGCCAGGACTCTAGACGGTGCCACACGAAGGGCCAGAGAGTCCCTCTTTTTGACTTTGTGGGCTAGACAGCCTCGGTCCCAGCCCCTCGGCTGACTTGTCTCTTTCATCAAAAGCCGCCGCCACCAGCCATGGCCGTGTTCCATTGCAAGAATATTTACCCAGACAGGCTACCAGCCAGACTTGACCGTGGACGCTCGGGTGCTAAGCCCAACTTTTGGGAAGCTTCTCACGCCCCTTGCACCATTAGATTGTACTGCCTGGGATCCCCACCCAAGATCCACACCGTGGGCCCCCTAGGGAGGCCGAGCCCCGGTGGGCTGGCTTGCGAGGCCGAAGACCAGGAATCAGACGATCCTGTTGTTACCCAGGCCGGACCACTCATGTGCTGATTGTCTCCGATTTCCATTCCTTCATCCCTCCCAAGGGTTTCTGGGGGAAGATTCAGTGAGATCCCACTCGGCACGTGGCTTCCAAGAATGCCATGGAGCCATGGAGCCACGTTGTCCTCATTAGCATTCTGGGTGACCCACCATGGTAGAGCTGTCCACATGCTGGGTCTGCCTTCACCTGCCGGTGGCCTTCAGCCACACGGGCCCGGGTCCCCTGAAGATGCCTTCCCCACACACCTGCCTCTCACCTGTTCCTCTGCGTCTGCTCCCCTTCTCACCACCCTGCAGCCCGGACCCGCATCAGCAAGCCTCCCCAGGACCAGAGTGTCATCAAGGGAACCCAGGCCTCCATGGTGTGCGGAGTGACCCACGACCCCCGAGTGACCGTCAGGTACTCCCTCTGCTGTGGCCTCACGGAGGCGTTTAGAGGGGAGGGCGGCTTCAGGGATAGATGTCGACACCAAGGAGGTTAAGTGTGACTGTGGGGCCGTGCTGTGTTGTGGGGGGACCACCTGCAGAGCTAGGGCAGGGCTGAGCTAGCTTGAACTGAACTGGGCCATGTTTGGGGGGGTGGGGGTGGGGATACAGAAGAATGGAGGAGGGAGGGGCGCGAGGGAAGAGCCATTGTTGTTGGTGACACGTGGACACTCTGAGGTGTTCTTGCCGTGGCACGGGACCTCACTCTACCCCAATCTTTGACCCAGATCTTAGATCCTCTGCCCCCCCCCCCGAGTGGACACCAGCCGGGTCTGGGTAAACAGGCGTGGGAGCAGAGATAGGCCAGGGCAGGACACACATGTGAGAGGAAAGCGCCCCAAAATGCGGCCACCCTGGGAGCTGGGACCTTGGTGAGCTACTTGGCTTGAAGGGAACAGGTCCCCCCAGGGAAGCCACTGGAGATAGGACAGCAGCAGCCAAGACGGGTTTAAAAGTCAGAATCACTCCTGAGCTTGGGCTGCAGACACCTGGGCCAACCCCAGGAAGGTCTTCGGGAACTAAGACCGGGAGAAAGTGGTCCCTTTCGGGCTCTCCCTTGAACTCCGGGATGCTGAGTAAAAAAATTAACTGCTTTCTTAGGAACAAATATCCCCTCCATGTTGCTTCTGTGTCTTATGGTCTTATGGCCAATATCACTGCCAAAGCAACTGGCTGGAAGGGGTCGGCGGGTGCCACCTGGGAGGCTTGGCCCCCACCGCCCTGGAGGCAGCTGCATCCTGGGGCGCCATCTGGTGGCCATTGGGCATATAACAGTCTATACGACCACACCGAATGGGCCCCCCCGGAAGCCAAGGTTGGCATAAAGAACACTAGACTTTTATGCTAAACGAAGTAAGTCAATCAGAGAAAGACAATTATCATATGATCGCTCTCATATGAGGAATTTGAGAGGCAGGGCGGGGTGTTGGGGGAACTAGGGAGGGAGAAATGAAACAAGATGGGATTGGGAGGGAGACAAACCATAGGAGACTCTTAATCTCAGGAAAAAACTGAGGGTTGCTGAAGGGGGGGCGTGGGGAGGGTTGGGGTGTCTGGGTGATGGACACTGGGGAGAGTATGTGCTATGGCGAATGCTGTGAATTGTATAAGATTGTACCCCCACAGACTTGTACCCCTGAAGCAAATAAAACATTCTATGTTAATTTAAAAAAAAGAATACTAGACTTAGACCCACACCCATTCTTTGAGAATCCATTGTGAGCCCCCAGTTTGCAAGCCAGGGCCCTAACATAGATGTCATGAAAATACTGTCAATGCAAGAAACAAAATATGCTTGTAACTGGGATTAGTAAATTTTGAAAAAAAAAAATATATATATATATAATTATATGTATCTTAACTATAAAAATGTTCTCCAGGAGAACTCTGCACATCCCCCTACCACCAGAGAATATTGCTGTGTGTCTCGGGCCCATACCTAAGTGGTAGCTGTAATTTTAGCCCCTATTAATTGAAAACCTTATAATAATAAAGGTTTTATTAATTTTTTATATTTATTTATATAGTTTATAGTTATTTACATATTTTATATATAATTATATATAAATTCAACAACGCTTTAAATTGGTGTTTTATTTATTAAAATAGCATCCAGCTGGCATTTGGACAATAGTTGCGTATTTTAGTCATTCTCTAGACAGTTCCTAATGAGCAAAGGGATTCGGGGACCCCTTGCAGTACAGCTACAGTCCACCTCCCAAGGACCCTTAGGGACCCACAGATGGGAAAACCATATTCCAGTTCACTGGGGACTCCTGGCCTTAGAATGGAACTCCCAATCTAGGGCAATCTTTCCTCGATGGGGAGAGAACACAGAATTTGTCCTGCAGGCCCCAAAATCGTCAGTCTGTGGCCAAACCCACCCCCCTATCTCCCACCCCTTCCTTGGACTTGAAAACCCTCCTGGAGATTTAGGGAACACACGGGAGTTCCCTGATCAGACAAGCTAGAAAGGACCCAACAAGCAACCCAGTCAAATTACAGTGATGGCCACTTAATTCTGTGTTCTGTGCCCTCCTCAAGATCAAGCCAGAGTCAAGGGGTCACAACCTAAGCAGGTGCAGGTTGCCTGCCCAGACAGCTTCCAGAACAACCTTAGGAGAAACTCTTCTGTTAGGTATCTGAGCCGAGATTGAAACCCAGTCTGAGCAATCCACTTGTGGCCACTGATAATACTAATCAATATTTCCATTGGCTTTTTTTTTTATTATACAGCTAATAGATACCCTTTATAGGAGGGAAATATAGAAAATACAGATAGACCACCAAAAATGGGGAGGGAGGGAAAAAGAAGAGAAGTAGGTTTATCTGTTTCTCTCAATAATTTTAATAATATTAATATAGTAATATAATAATAATATAATGGTAATAATATTAGAGTGTCATTTATAAAAAACCTAGAGACACACTTTGTCTGCTTTTTCCCCTAAGAACCCATTGTGAATCTCTTCCCTTGTCCATAAATATTCTTGTATAGACTTCATTATATGATTATTCACTCGTCCTTTGTGTGGATGTAACATAATTTTTGTTACCAGTTCCCCAATGCTGAATATTTGGCTGGTTTCTCAGTTTTTTGCTAATATTAAGAAGAATCACAGGGCTTGGCTCTGTTGGGCATCTGACTCAATCTCAACTCAGGTCTTGATCTCAGGGTCATGGGTTCAAGCCCCATGTTGGGCTCCATGCTGGGTGTGGAGCCTACTTTAAAAGAAAGAAAGAAACATTATGATGAATGTCCTTGTAACTAAGTATTTTTGCCCTTCTTTGATTTCCTGAGGACTATCTAATATTATTTAAAGCTGAAAGTCCTGAAATTGCTCATCAAAATTGTTTAATAGCCAGCTATATAATTACAGATGATTTTGGAAATTTTCTACCCTGAATTAAATGGACTCATGAGTTGTTGTTTTGTTTTGTTTTTTTTAACTTTCTACTGTGGAAAATTTCAAATATAGCCCAGAGTAGAGACACCCAGATCATCAGACCTTACGTGTCCAGCTTCTTTTTTATTTATTTATTTAAACTCAATTAATTAACATAGAGATGTTAATTAATTAACATCACATGCCCTCCTTAATGTCCATCACCCAGTTACCCCATTCCTCCCACACCCCTTCCCTCCAGCAACCCCCAGTTTGGTTCCTAGGATTAAGAGTCTCTTATGGTTTGTCTCCCTCTGATGTTGTCTTGTTCTTTTTTTCCTTCCCTTCCCCTATGATTCTGTGTTTGGTTTCTTAAGTTCTATATATGAGTGAAATCATATGATAATTTCATTTCTTTGACCGACTTACTTAACTTAGCATAATACTCTCTAGTTCCATGCACATTGTTCGTTGCAAATGGCAAGATTTCATTTTTGATGGCTGCATAGTATTCCGCTGTATATTTGGATCTTCCTTATCTATTCATCTGTCTATGGACATCTGGGTTCTTTCTACAGTTTGGCAGTTGTGGACATTGCTGCTACAAATACTGGGGTGCAGGTGCCCCTTTGGATCCCTACATTTGTATTCTTTGGTTACATACCCATCTCTTGGCCTCCGTGATTATCGGCATTTGGCTCACCTGTCTCCTCCTATCCAGCCACACTTTTTTTTACTGCAGTATTTTAAAAGCAAATCTCAAGCGTGTCATTTCACCTTTAAATATGTCAATGTGCATTTCTTACTTAAAAGGAATGTTCTTGAAACATAACAACCATGTCCCTTTCACACAGAACACAATGAACCATCCCTTGATGTCTGTAATACCATATTACAACGTCCCTGATTATCTGAGAGGTGTCTTTGGTTTTTTTAAGAGCATTTTTTTAAGATTTTATTTAGTCAGAGAGAGACAGAGTGCAAGCACAAGCAGGCAAAGGGCAGGCAGAGGCAGAGAAAAGCGGGCTCCCTGCTGAGCAAGGATTCCTAATGCAGGACTCCATCCTAGGACCCTGGGATCATGACCTGAGCTGAAGGTGGTGGCTTAACCGACTGAGCCACCCAGGCATCCCTGAGAGGTGTCCTTTTAAAAGTTGGTTGGTTTAACTCGGGGCTGAAACAAGGTCCACACGTGGCATTTCGTTGGTGTGTCTCCTTCATTCTATACAGTCCCCTCCCCTTCCTCTTAATGTTTGAGTTCATGACTGCTTTGTCTACCCGCAGTTAATTAGTTGCAGAAACCAGGTTCTACAGGACAGTGGCCCAGCTAACTTTTTTTTATAAAGAGACAGAGAGTAAATATTTAGGCTTTGAGGACTAAATAGCTTTTGTCACAGCTCTCCAAGTCTTGTTTGTACAAACAAGGTGCAAACAAATGAACATGTCTCTGTTTCAATAAAACTTTATTTACACAAACAGGCAGGGGGCCTTAGTTTGCTGACCCCTGCTTTGGCCAGCTGTTCATTTGTGATGCAGTACACCTGTTCTTCTATCCCTTGTATTTCTAATTAGACTCCAGTAAATGGCTGATTAGATTCGGGCTTAGTTGTTTGGGCGCAAACACTCCACAGGTGGTGTCCTAAGACACCATGTCCTGCGGCCAAGAACGTCTGTTTACCATAGTCTGTTTCTTAAGCAGATATTACTCTCCGCCCCCTAGATTTCCTTTTAAGTAAAATTCTACACGTGCCATCAGCGCTGTCAAGGATGATTCTTTTCTAGCTATGAAGATGAATTGAAGGTGATTACGTCTGACAATTTGTAAATGTATATAAAAAGCCTTAAAATTTAACTCCGCAATTTCACTGCTGAGAACTGATCCCGGAGGAAATGATTTAGAATGTATGGAAATCTGCGGCAAGGATGTTCCTCACAGCATTAACTATAATGTGAGAGAAGGAGGAGCCCTTCCCAGAAGGGCGGGAACAATTGCAGAGCAGCTACGTGGGTCCTACCGAGCAGCCAGTACAAACCAGGGTCTGCAGGGGTCACATTGGGAAGAGTCTGTGATACTTTGTTGCTACCCATTATTTACCAGCATGTGCTCTGAGAGTCAAAATCCATGACTAACTTCTATGGCTCCCTTACCACCGGAAGCCTTTTCTATGAACTTACACTATCCTTATAGGAACCCTAGAAGGTGGGTGGTATTATTTTTCCTCGTAGGACAAATGAGGAAACAAAGGCACAGGGAGGCTGTAAACACACCCAGGATCACGAAGCTGGTAAGTGGCCAAGGCAGCATTTGACCAGGGAATCTGAATTCGGAACCCAACAGCACTGTGGTGCCAGGCCCCCTTGGGGCAGGAGAGAAGAATCTGAAACGGCGATGTTCCGCTGTTACTCAGGGTTCCCCGTGATGGGAAAGCTTTTCAGTTTTCTTGCCCTGAATTTTTTTTTTTTTTTGTAATTGCAATGTGTAATTTGTCAATTATTTTTTTATTTGCAATTACAATTTTCTGATTTTTTTTTAACAAAAATATTATAGGCTCATTCTCCCCAGCAGTTTTAGATTCTCTGATACTGATAGCTGCCACACCTCATGGCTCAAGCCACATAGTCCCCGGCTGAGCGAGTGACGGGTCATGCGCAAAACTGCCCAACCCCCGTCCTGGCTCCCTGCCCTGGCTCCCGGCGCCCTGGCCAACCTTGCCCGGGGAGGGCATCAGCGTGACGTGCTCCCCAGAATGGCACCCCACGTTACACGGATGACAGTAATAGTTGTATTTCCTCCAGGATCATTCCAGGGGAGATATTTCTTATTGTCAGGCGCGGGCATGTGTGTAATTTCTCAAGTCCCCCTTTGTACTGACTGACCGAAGCTAAAGTGATTTTTTGGACACTAAAGTCAATTTGTCACGGTGATGCATTGATCTAATGATTCCCCTCATAAAACTAATTCCAAAATGTAGTCTGGGCGGAAACTTTCATTCTTCTTCAAGCTGTACTCTTTTAACCTCTTCGGAAGATTACCTTTTGCCGGCTCTTTCCTGCTGGCTGCTTGGCGGTGGCTTCTGGCCAAAAGCAACACGGCTCTGACCTAGACCTGAACAGGAGGTATAATGGCTTCGTGGGCTAAGCCTCCTGGACAGAGCACCCCACGACAGGGACGGAGGGCTGCAGGCTGTGCGGGGGCCCCCCCGCACCGTGCTCCCACCTAGGACCAGCCCCGGGGGGCCTGTGTCTCCTGGGGAGTGCCCTGCTGCCTTTGGGGCTCTGCTCCAGACCAGCCCCAGGCTGAGCCCCAGCAGGGACCCCTACTTCCCGACCCCTCTTTTCTGACCACTGCTCCTTCCCCTCAGGTACGTCTGGGAGAAGGACGGGGCCGCCCTGGGCACAGAGAACAGCCCCCGCATCCGTCTCGACAAAAACGGCTCCCTGCACATCTCGCAGACGTGGTCGGGGGACATCGGCACGTACACCTGCCGGGTGCTGTCCGCGGGAGGCAATGACTCTCGCAGTGCCCATCTGCGTGTCCGGTAAGGGCGCCCTGGCCCCAGTGTAGGGGGTACAGGCCACAACAGGAGGCTTATGATGGTGGACGCCTGGGCCATGTGGGACCTGGGTCCGCTGCCCTCTGGGGACATACCCAGGCCTCCTCCAAGGCCTTTCCCCAGCTCAGTTCAGCCCTCTGTCAAGAGCTGGGGACTCTGGATACAGCTTTGGACCGAATGGGAGGCGGGGGGGGGGGGGGGGGGCGGTCCCCAGAGCCTCCTGTCCGAAGGCCGGTGGCTGAGCACAGGCAGTTGTGATGTTCAGTCTGAACCCCAGGCACCTGTGTGTCCTCTGACTCCGGGCTTCACAGGTGACCCCACCATATCTCTCCTCCAGGCAGCTGCCTCACGCCCCCGAGCACCCCGTGGCGACCCTCAGCACCGCAGAGAGACGGGCCATCAACCTGACGTGGGCCAAGCCCTTCGACGGCAACAGCCCTCTGCTCCGCTACATCCTGGAGATGTCGGAGAACAGTAAGCCTCCCCCGCCCCAGCCAGCGGGGAGCACGGACTCGGACTCGGGGCTCCAGCTCCCCTGCTTCCCAGTTCCGTTCCTTTGAGCAGGCCTTCTGGAAACTGCAGCTTCCCTGAGAAATGCGCATTGGCCCGTGCCCCCCCCCACATTGTGACAGTGGCATAAGGATCGCTGTGGGGGGAGGGGACACGCCGGGCCTGCCACTCCAGAGCCCCCCAGGCAATGGCGATTTTTTGCTTTTTATTCTCCAAGACCCCAAGCTGTGAACTCTGAAATTAGCAGGCCTCATTTGAATGATGTTTTAAATACAGTTTGCCTTGGAGCTCATCAGTTGGCGGCGGGGGGGGGGGGGGGGCAGCTAGAAAAGGCAGGTGCATCTCCCGTCCTGTGAGCCCTTGCTTCCTCCCCAGGGCATTCCAGCCTCCCGGGACAGGTGGGCTAAGGGGACCCAGATAAATGACGTGACCAGCCTCCAGTGGACCAAGTCCAGGAGGCTGTCCTCTGCTAGAATGGGGTAGGGAGCGGGGCCTCCAGGGTTGTCCCCCTCCGCCTGCACCCTCTGTCCTCGTAGATGCCCCCTGGACGGTGCTCCTGGCCAGTGTGGACCCCGAGGCTACCTCGGTGATGGTCAAGGGCCTGGTGCCGGCACGCTCCTACCAGTTCCGCCTTTGTGCAGTCAACGACGTGGGGAAGGGACAGTTCAGCAAGGACACGGAGAGGTGAGGGGCCAGTGTTCTTCCAGAGGGGCTCTGGGTGACTCCGTCGAAGGGAGGGTCTGAGGGGACCTACAGCCGAGTCCCATGTGGCATCGTGGGGCCTAGCTGAGCGCAGACCCAGGCCACCGCCTCCCCGGCCCTGTGGGCTTCGGCGTCTGCCTCTGTAGAATGAGGCAGCATGACTCATGCCTGCCTCACAGGGACGCCACAAGGAGGACAGGAGGTGACTCTGTAAGCGGTGCCTGGTGTGGGATGAGCCCCCACCGGAGTTAGTGGTCCCCTCACTGGGAGCTGGCCAACTTCAAAGACTTACCTGATTTCCGCTGTAGCTCCTCACAGACGCCTCCACTGTCACGTGGCCATGAGGTATATGGGGCCGTGGACCCACACGGGTCTCTGTGTCCAGTGACTTGCACAATGCCAGGTCCTAGTAAGCTTTCAGCGAAGATTCTGCAAAGTGATGAAAATTAAGTAAAAACAGAGGGTCATCCATTTTCAAGCATCATCTGGGAAGACCCACTTATGTAGGAGGCCGTTCTGACCGCCTCAGCCCCAAAGGATGGAAGGTCAGAGTGACAGTGACACAAATCCCATGCCCCCAAGCTGTGGGAGAAGAGAAACCCTCTTCCGGGTTTCTTTTTAATTCTTCCAGATTTATTGAGGTACCGTCAACACAGAACATGGTGGAGTATAAGGTGGACAGGTGCTGATTTACACAGTGCAACAGAATCACCGCGTGGTGTTGGCTAACCCCTCTGTCCCATCGCAAAATCACCATTTCTTTGCGGTGGTGAGAACATTTAAGATCTATTTTCTGAGCAACGTTTAAGTATATGATACAGTCTTTTTAGCTACAATCACCGTGCTCCCCTTCAGATCCCCAGAACTTACTAATCTTATCACTGGAAGTTTGTGCCCTCAACCAGTGTCTCCCGGTCTCCCCCACCGACCCGCCCTTGGTAACTACCACTCTCCACTCTGGCTAAGTTCAGCATTTTTAGATTCCACATTAAGTGAGATCATACAGTAGTTGTCTTTCTCCGTCTGACTCTATCTCACTTAGCATCGTGCCCTCAGGGTCCATCCATGTTGTGAGAAATGTAGGATTTCCTCCTCCTCCTGGCTAAATGCTCTGCCGCTGTATACATACACCAGATCTTCCTGGTCCACTCCTCTGTGGACGGAGGCTTGGGGTGCTTCCGTGTCTTGGCTGCTGTGGCTAATACTCAGTGAACATGGCGGTGCGGGTGTCCCTTCAAGATCCTATTTTCATTTCCTTTGGATGTGGGACAGCTGGAAGTAGGACAGCTGGATCATTCGGTAGTTCTGCCTTTCATTTTTTGTGGGATCACCATCCTGTTTTCCATGGTGGCAACACCAGTTTGCATCTCCACCCCCAGTGCCTGAGGATTCCTTTTCTCCACGTCCTCACCAACACCTCTTATCTCTTGTCTTTTCGATGATGGCCGTTGGGACAGGTGGGAGGTGGTATCTCATTGTGGTTTTCATGTGCGTTTCCCTGATGTTGAGGGACGCCGAGCATCTTTTCACGTACCTGTTGGTCATCTGTGGGTCTTTGTGGGAAAAATGCCGATGCAGATCTTCTGCCCATTTTGAATTGGGTTGTTTTCCTTTTTTTTTTGCTCTTGGGTTGTATGTGTTCTTTATGTGTTTTGCATATTAACCCCTTATCAGACTTGGGGCTTGCAGATGTTCTCCCCCATTCAGCGTGTGGGCTTTCCATTTTGTGGAGTGTTTCTTTTCTTGGGCAGGGGTTTTTCAGTTTGCTAAGGTCCCACTTAACTTACTTTTGCTTTTCTTGCTTGTGCTTTTGGTGTCATATCCAGAAATCACTGCCCGGACCAATGTCAAAGAGCCTTTCCCCATGTTTTCTTCTAGGAGTTTTATGGTTTAGGGTCCTACAATTAAGTCTAATCCATTTGGAGTTTATTTTTGTGAGTGGTGTAAGATGGGGGTCCAGTTTCATTCTTCTGCACGTGGCTGTCCAGTTTTCCCCACACCATGAATTGAAGAGACTACCCTTTCCCCACTGAGAAGAATTACTATTGTTAAAATGTCAGTGTTAGCCAACGCCATGTGTAAATCCAATGCAATCGCCATCAAAATTCCAGTGGCATCTTTCCTGAATTAGAAAAAAAAATCCTAAAATGTGTACAGAGCCACAAAAGACCTTGAGTAGCCAAGGCAATCCTGAGAACAGAGCTGGAGGCATCCCATTTCCTGATTTCACACTATCCTCGAAAGCCGTAGTAATCAAAACAGCATGATCCTGGCATAAAAATAGACACTTAGACCAATGGAACAGAATAGAGAGCCCAGAAATAAACACTCACATATATCGTCAACTGATATTTTTACAAAGGAACCAAGAACGTACTTGGCTCTTGAAAAGACTCTCTTAGGTGTGTATGTACGCGGACATCTGGCTTAAATCGATCACTTGGTTCTGCCACAGTTCCAGTGAGCTGGAGTCTTTGTGACTCTCACGAGGGGGATGCCACAAGGGTCGTGACACCCTATCAGGAAAGCGAGGGGGGCAGGTAACAGCCTGGCAGGGAGGATTTATTCCCTCACTGTTTGTTGAACACCTGCTATGTGCCCGGCTGTGTGTAGACCATGAGGGCTGCTGGGAGCAAAGTGGCCGCGGCCCCAGCCCTTTGGAACTACAAAATCCCGACGACACAAAGCCTCCAAGTGTCCGGGAAACCACCCTCCACTTTCTCTGGATCTTCAAGCTTCACTTCAAGCCCTGATTCATCTTCCTGATGAATCTTCACACTAATAGCCCCGAGTCACGAAGAAAAAGGTTAAATCACCCTCGCTCACAGGCTGTACAAAGACATGGGAGTGTGCAGTACATTTTGGAAAGCTATCCGTCAGAAAGAAAAAACATAAAAATAAACTGAAAGGGAGAGACATCCATCAGAAATAATTAATTTCTGGTTTTAATGGGCGCGTGTCAGTTGGGCGAACGGCACACCGCAGTGGAACACTGCGTCCCCCAGCAGTGCCAGAGAAAGACACGTGGTGACGCTCGCTTCTGGAAATGGGGGATGGGCCCCCACCACCACCACATGCCTCCCCAGCCCCACCTGGCCTGCCCTGCCCGCAGCTTGGGGCTCAGCTGGCAGAAAAGGAAGCCTCATCACACAGCACCACCAGCCTGCAAGTGTTTAACACTCCTGCTTCCAAAATACCGGAGGGCTCAGGACGTCATCAGCCCCCACAGCAGCTTCTCTGACATCCGGGAAACTGAGGCCCATGTCCCTGAGCTGCACAGACACAAACACATCTGGGGCTCTGTGGTATTTTTTGAAACAATTCCATACATGGTGTCCTTGAGCCTCAACTAGTCTTAGAAAGCAGGCAAGTGGAGGTTTATTATACTCCTTTAAAAGATAAAGGAGCAAGCTCAGAGAGTTAAGTGACTTGCCCAAAAGCACACAGCAACTGTGCAGAGTCATCCAGGAACCGAGCAGCCTCCCTGTATCCCGTTAAACTCCTGTATTTGCCCTCGAGACTAAAAGTGGAAAGACCCACCCACTCTTTTTTTTTTTTAGGTTTTATTTATTTATTTGATAGGCAGAGATTACAAGTAGGCAGAGAGAGAGAGAGGAGGAAGCAGGCTCCCCACTGAGCAGAGAACCCGACGTGGGGCTCAATCCCAGGACCCTGGGATCATGACCTGAGCCGAAGGCAGAGGCTTTAACCCAATGAGCCACCCAGGCGCCCCAGACCCACCCACTCTTGATGTTTTTCCTATCCAGGGTCTCCCTCCCCGAGGAGCCCCCCACAGCCCCCCCGCAGAATGTCATCGCCAGCGGCCGGACCAATCAGTCCATCATGATCCAGTGGCAGCCGCCTCCCGAGAGCCACCAGAATGGCCTTCTCAAGGGCTACGTCATCAGGTAGGTGTCCCCTCTTCCCTGGGGAAAGGAGGGACAGCCCCCACCCAGGGGGAGGATTTGGAGTGGATGGGAAAACAACCAAGTCACCACAGGTCCTTCTCCATCTCACAAGGACCACCACGCGACAAGAAATGACTCTGCCCTTGTAGGAAGGACTCAGGTTAGATCTGTAGAGGAACTTCCAGAAGGCAGGGTCTTGGAAAACTAATGGGAATGCTTGAGAGAGGAGGTACAGTGTAATGTCCTCAAGGCTGTGTGGATAGGCAGGTCGGCCACACGTCAGGGCTTCACAGGATAGGGTACAGGGAGACGGGTAACTCTCCGACAGGCCAACCACCCCAGAAACCAAGAATACTCCATCTGAAGCCACCATACTGATCCAAGGGCTGGTCAAATGGTAGACCTCCTTTTGCTGGTCCTTATCGCAAAATGAAGCCCAGTTATGGAAACTTTTATGTCTACACTTGACCAAGGATATTTCACTGATCACCTCTAACTGAGTTATTAAGTGCTACTAATTGGGGGTCGTAAATTCAAATTAGCATAAAGTTGAAGTTCCTGAGCATCCATCAGTATGCTGAATTCTGGCAGGCTGCAAAATGTGCATTTCTTTCCTGTATGTGTGCGCTCTCCAGCTCCGGCATGCCCCAGATCTGGAGGGCGTTATGGTTGACTTGACCACTCCACGATCCGTTAATTTTATTGTGGGTTTTTGGTGAACCCTAATGGCGAGTGGTGCTCAAAGGGTGTTCCCTAGACCAACAGCGGCCTCAATTTGACTGCAAACTCTCAAGTCCTACACCTGATCATGGAAAACTTAGAAGTGGGCCCAGCAACCTGGATTTCTGCAAGCCCTCTGGGTATTTCTGATGCATTATAAGCCACTGAGGACCATTGTTACAGGGTCTTGTAACACATCAAAATAAGCTGGAGCCTCTAATTTTCCAATAACGTTTGGGTTGTGGTTCTCTGATGATCTAACCATTCCCCCAGATTTTGTCCATACAGACCCACTTCTGTATTATTTTGTGTTCTTTTTCCAGTAGAAATTGGTAGAGTAGGTAGCTCAAGTTTGTTCTCTCCACCTAAGCCAGTGACTGTCAAAAGAGGGAGGCACTCCTTTGGAGGGACAAAGAAAGTGAGCCCAGCCTTTGGACATGGCTCTCCATCGATGACCCCTCCTAGGTGAGACCAGTGTGGTCTGCCCAGAAACTCTTAGCTTTCATGGTTAGCTAACCTCTCCAGTGTCCAAACCCATCAAATAGAACAGACACGTCCTCTAGACCTGTGCTGTACAGGGAGATAGCTGTTGGTCTCCTGTGGTTATTTAATTTAAATACAACCCACGTTCCCAACTACACCAACCACATCTCAAGGGCTCAGCAGCCACGCCCAAGAGTGGCTGCCATGTTGGACGGCCATATTGGACAGCATATGGAATATTCGCACCATCACACGTGGTTTCCTGGGCATGCGCCCAGCAGGCTGTCTCCAGCCCGCTACCCCCTGCCTTCCTCCCTCCCCTTAGGTACTGCCTGGCCGGGCTGCCCGTCGGGTACCAGTTTAAGAACATCACAGACGCTGACGTCAACAATCTGCTGCTGGAGGACCTCATCATCTGGACCAACTACGAGATCGAGGTGGCCGCCTACAACAGCGCCGGTCTGGGTGTCTACAGCAGCAAAGTTGCCGAGTGGACACTGCAGGGAGGTGGGTGGGGATCGTGACCGTGGAGGAGCTGGCGCTTCTCTTTCTCCCTCCCTGTCCCGTGCCTGTCAGTCCTAGACCTGTCCAGTCCCGCCTCGGTCACGGCACCTGTATCCCCCAGTCCTGAGCTGTTGCCCACTGTGCCTGGCTACCCCGTAGGGCGGGAGGGTGCCGAGGGGCAGGGGAGTTGTCGGGGAGCATGAGGAAGGCAGAGGCTTCGGGGGTACGGGGACCTTCTAAAGGGTCCACGTCACCGGGATCATGAAACAGCTGGCTTCGAGGGTTGTGCAGAACGACCTTCCCCAAGCACGTTCCCATCCATCACTTCTGTTTGTCTGTACCCCATGAGTGGGTCAGGCGAGTGTACTGACACCCAGACTCATCAAGAGAAAGAGGGTGCCTCGAGTCCGGAACGCAAAGCGGGAGAGGGCGGGGCAGAGCAGACCCCTGCCTTTGTTATTTCTCTGCTTAATGCCCAAGACTGACTCCACCCCCTCTACCGTCCCCCGCCCTGTCCCTCTGCTCTCCTCAGTCCCCACCGTCCCTCCTGGCAACGTGCACGCAGAAGCCACCAACTCCACGACCATCCGCTTCACCTGGAACGCCCCCAGCCCCCAGTTCATCAACGGCATCAACCAGGGCTACAAGGTACGTGAGGCCTCCCCACGGCCCCCGGAGGAGGGCTGGGGATTCTCTGAGGGAGATCGCAGGCCGAGGAGCCGGGAGGAGGGGAGGGACCTCTGTGCTTCTGAAATCATTGGTTCAAGCCAAGCAGACGACACGTGATCAAGGTGAAGGGCATCCGGGCTTGCTCTCAGGCCCCTTCCAGGCTGTGAGGGGGCCAGGATACTGCCCAGCCTGTGACCCCGTGCAGAGGAGCTTTCTCGGGAAGACTGGACTATAAGCAAACCACATTTGTCTCAGGCTTAGGAACACCTGGGCATAGCCGCAGCCCCAGAAAATCCAGAATCTGCTTCTTCCTGCCAAGCTGTGGCTCTCCTAGACCCACACATGTTCTTGGGCTGCACTTGACCCCGCAGAGAGTGTGGTTAAGGGCACAGGACTGGGACCGTGACAGATGCGGGCTAAAATCCAGGCTCTGGCTCTGCCTCTTGCCGGCTCCCTAGACACGTCCTACAATCTGTCTGAGCCCTGCTCCTTCGTGTTTGTCGAGCCTTCCTATAGGCTCCGTTCTAGATGCAGGAAAACCAGAATAACCTCCCCTCCCCTCATGTATGCGTGAGGATGATACTCAGGCCTACTGCTTAGGGGCGCGTGAGGACTGAATGAGACGATATCCGTAACTCATTGGGCTCAGTGACACGCACGGAAGTGCCTTGCAGAGAGACATGTTTGCCCGAGCCGGGGGCCCTAACCAGGTGCCACTGTCCAGGCGGCTCCAACAACAAAAATCTTTGTTCTCCCACTTGCGGAGGCTCTAAGTCTGAGATCCAGGTCTGGGCAGGGCTGATTCCCTCCGAGACCACCATCCTTGGTGCATAGGTGCCACCTTCTCCCGGTGTCCACGCGTGGTCCCTCCTCTGCGTGCATCCCAGCCTCTTCTTGAAAGGACGCCACTCACACTGGACTGCGACCCCCTTACTGACCTCATGTTAACTTCACTGCCTCTTTAAAGACCCTCTGTCCGAATACAGTCCCCTCCTGAAGCCCTGGGGGTTAGGACTTCAACATGTGAGTTTGGGGAATTGGGGAGACACAGGTCAGCGTGTGACAACGAGCTTAGCAGTAATGGTAGCAGGTGTCATTCAATCCTGGTATTGGTAACGTGGGTGGGGGTCCTGTGGCAGCTGTGAATCTGCTGTCATTATAACCGCACAAGTCAGGACGTCTCAGCCCTCCCCTCCAAGATCCCGGACCTTGCTCCCATGCCCGGGTCTCTGCTCCCACCCCGCAGGGAGCACCCTGCCAGCCCCCTGTAAAAGAACAGAAGACAGATCACCTAGCACGCCGTGTGCAGCTTGGGGCAGGTAGGAGGAGGCGGTCGGCCCCCTCCAGAGGTGGGAGGGGTGTGCCACGGGAAGCAGGCCATGAAGGAGAAACCTCGTGGCCTCTGGCTTGGAGCCCAGGGATCCAGGGACTCATGATGACTGCCGACACTTCCAGAAGGCTCCTGCACTCGCTCTGCTCCACAGCTGCACGTGCGGGACAGTCCAGATAATTTCTAGGACTCGCAGCCTTAGCCGTTATTCCCGAGAGAAAAGGGTGGCTTGGGCAGAAAGGGACGGAGAGTAAATCACCCCGAGAATTTTCTGCTGGTGTTGCAAATAAAGGAGGGACGGTCTAGAGCCGGGTACAGGCCTGCCACGGCCCTCTCGCTCCGGGGAAGACAGGGTGCCAGGGCCGAGCAGGGCTGTCCCAGGGCAGGGGGCTGCTGCTGAACGCCAGCTGGCTGGCTGGCTGGCCCGAAAGCCTCCTAATTGGGACTCTGGGGGGAGGCAGGACAGGGAAGGGGAGGCTGGCACAGTGCTGAGAAGCAGAGGAGCTGAGCTGGGAACAATTAGCTTCTTGCTGCCAATTCTCAGTTTTCTTTCACAAACTGGGGGTGGGGAGGATGGGGCCAGGCTGCAGACTTCTAAGGCAGGTGGCTCCTGGCGGGCCAAGTAGCCAGGACCATCAGGGCCATAACCCGGACAGAGCAGGAGGAGGCTGCGGGAGCCCGCATGATTTCCAGGTCGGCCTCATGCCCAGCACCCATGGCTTGTCCTTAAAAATATCCACGGGCATGAACAGCCCAGGGATTTTGTGCGTAGGACGGCTTGGCCTGCCTTACATTCTTCTCTCAGAAGAAGGGAGTCTTCTCCTCACCCCATTTCACAGAGGAGGAAACTGAGGCACGAGAGGCAAGAAACTTGTTCAAAGCCAGAGCCACAGCAAAGCTCAGATTCAAACTTCAGTGCCTACATCTCTTGCTTTAAAAAGAAAATGCGTCGGGACCCCCGGGGAGCTCCGTCGGGGAAGCATCTGACTCTTGATTTCTGCTCAGGTCGTGGTCTCAGGTCATGGGATCAGCAGGGAGCCTGCGTACAGGATTCTCTCTCTTCCTCTCCCCGTCCCTCCCCTGCTCACTCACATGCTCTCTCTCTTTTGCTAAATAAATAGGCAGATAAAAAATTTTTTAAAGGTGTCCTACGATTTAACTATAAAATAATAACTATGCCTTAATTTTTTTTTTCTAAATACAAATGGATTCAAGCAGGGATTTTGTTTCTTGCTGCCCCGGCCTTCAGCGTCACAGGGAGAAAACAGCAGGGCGTGGCCTTTTACGTTCCTCCAATGAGAATGGACTCCCCCCCAACCCCAAACCTTGGAATTGTTAAAAAATGTTCAGACATCTCCCAAAGTAGAGGGAAAACAGTAATAACTTTAGAAGACCCTAACGCATCCCAGCGTTAACAATTCCCAGCTCGTGGCCAAATGTGTTCTGCCTGTTCCCTGACCCTCCGACTCTGCCCTGGAATATGGTTGAGCAAATCCCAGGCCCCCGTATCATTTCTCCATAAACAGTTCGGCCAAGAAGTATCATAAAGCCTCTGTTTCAGACACAACCCCAGTACCCACACTGTCATCATCGTGCCTAAAAATGTCACCGGTCCCCTTGATGTCATCGGATATGCCGTCGGCCCTGATTTCTTTGACTAGTGGCTGTATTTGCTTCAGGATCCCAATGAGGTCTTCACGACGGCAACTGGTTCGGTGTTCCTTTGGGTCTCAGCTGATCTAGAGAGGCTCTCTCTCTCTCTCTCCTTTCTTACTCTCTTTTTCTTGTAATTTATCTAGTCAAGAAACGTGATCATTTGCCCTATAGAGTTTTCCACAGCCTGGATTTTGCCGATTGCCTCTCTGTGGGGTCATTTAACACAGGCCTGTGCATGCTATGTTCGCAGCAAATTGGAACTTAAAACTAGAGGCTTGATCAAATTCAGGTTTAGTGATTTTGTGGTTTTTTTCCCCCCAAATATTGTTTCCTAAATGGTGCTGTGCTTTTACATCGGAAGGCCTAAGGTCTGGCTATCTCTCTTACTATCGCGTGGTGACCACCGACCACCCTGTGTGATCTGTTATTTCAGTAGGGCTGCAAAAGGGGGACAGTCAAATATTATAATTTCTCCTTGATGTATTAGCAGAAATGTTTTCCAGTAAATAGAAATTTCCCCTTACCAACTCTTTGCTTACCTGAAGGTTCCATTCATCTAGGAATATCCTGGTCAAAACTCTGTCCTTCTCCATTGCCTACCAATTTTCAGAGTCATGAATGCCATTCCTTAGCATCTTCTAAAGTGACAGGTGAATTTGGATGGGGGAGAGGAGGACATTTTTTTGTTTAATTGTTGGTAAATTATTATGTACTCAAGCATTGTTAACTCATCTGGTAGGTTTCAACCATGGCTGTCATTATTCGTGTTGATGCCACATGGGCCCAGCGTTGGCCTCTTTGGTTGCTGAATCCTTTTAACGGGGCCCCAGTAGGCTGATAGGATGGTTCAAGCTGTCTCCAGTTCCTGCCCCGTGTGTCCCTGGGATCAGCCGTGACTTCAGGCAATCTTGTTCTTTTCGGTGGGAAATGATAGATACCACAGCCTAGGCCCTGAAGGCTCTCCTTAACACCAGCTAACGCTGAAGGCCATTTCTAGGCTCTGTTAATGGACAGCTCGGAAATGCTTCTCCTCCTCCTCCTCTTCAGATAAGACACATACAGATACTTCAATTCAATTTCAGGACTATAAGCTCTTTAATCATCTTATAGGTCTTTGTCTCTCTGTCCTCCATACCGAAAATCCAGTTCCTACAACACCAATGTAATTACCTGCCTACTTTATCCCCAAAACACCCACAGCTGTCTCAGAACAGTCATCCCACCACGCTGAGGACCAAAGATCGTGGCAGGTGATTTGCAGCGCTTTCTGTTCCTGGGGCGTATCCCGCTGGGGACGTCCTTCCCCTGCCTGGGCTACAAAGTCTCCAGAAATAGTTTCTCTGTGTAAGTTTGCTACAGCTCAATACAGCGCTGGGTCGATTTGTTTCATTTTGGTTTCGATTTTTAGGGATTGATTTTTTAATTTAATTTTGTTCTATAATTATGGAACATAGTTACGTGGTTCCAAAGTTAGATATACAAAGTACGTTCAGAAAATCAGCCTGAATTCTCCTTTCCCTCCCCCATAGGTTTGATTTCTTTTTGTTTGGTTGGTTTGGTTTTTCCTTTCATTTCTTGAACATAAGCAAATGCAGACATGTATAAATGTGTGTTCCCCCCGCCTTCTTCGATAAAGAACACTGTACATTTTCTCCCTCTTGCTTCTTTATTTGCATTATATCCCGGGGATTGCGCCGTAGGAATATAGAGATTCTGGTTTCCTTGTCAACATCTGTGTTGGACTCCATGGCATGGCTTTCCACGTTTGGTTTCCACGTTACATTTCCAGTTTGGTCAGGCAGCTCCCCAGCAGTGACATTTGGGTTGTTTCCAGACTTTTACTCTAATGAACATCTCTGCAGTGGATATCTTTGTGCATCTATCTTTTCATATTCTTCACATTTCGCTTTGGAATAGATTCATAGAAAGGAGATTGCTGGATCAATGGATAAATGTATATATAATGTCCCTGCTACTGCCAAATCCTTCCATGATTTTTAAAAATTCTTTTAATTTAATTTTTTAAACAGGAAACGTATTTACATGATTCAAAAACCAAGGAAAGTAAAAAGATAAATGTGTAGCAGGACTCCTCCATTGCACTCTAGTTCCTCATCTGCCTGTCCCACCCACCCAACCCCGAAACTCTCCTCTCTCCTGGTAACCACTGTTGTTAATTTCCTGCCTATCCTTCCAGAATGTTTCAGAACTCTCCCCACTCCTGGTAACCACTGTTGTTAATATCCTGCCTATCCTTCCAGAATGTTCCAGAACTCTCCCCACTCCTGGTAACCACTGTTGTTAATATCCTGCCTATCCTTCCAGAATGTTCTGGAACTCTCCTTACTCCTGGTAACCACTGTTGTTAATATCCTGCCTATCCTTCTAGAATGTTCCGGAACTCTCCTTACTCCTGGTAACCACTGTTGTTAATAGTTGTTAATATCCTGCCTATCCTTCCAGAATGTTCCGGAACTCTCCTTACTCCTGGTAACCACTGTTGTTAATATCCTGCCTATCCTTCCAGAATGTTCCAGAACTCTCCCCACTCCTGGTAACCACTGTTGTTAATATCCTGCCTATCCTTCCAGAATGTTCCAGAACTCTCCCCACTCCTGGTAACCACTGTTGTTAATATCCTGCCTATCCTTCTAGAATGTTCCGGAACTCTCCTTACTCCTGGTAACCACTGTTGTTAATATCCTGCCTATCCTTCTAGAATGTTCTGGAACTCTCCTTACTCCTGGTAACCACTGTTGTTAATAGTTGTTAATATCCTGCCTATCCTTCCAGAATGTTCCGGAACTCTCCTTACTCCTGGTAACCACTGTTGTTAATATCCTGTCTATCCTTCCAGAATGTCACATGCAAAGAGACAGAGATGGGGGAAAGACAAAAGGAGAGGAAGGAGAGAATTTCCTCTACTTTTTCCTTTCCTCCAGCAGCTAGCAGGCTGCATAGACCCCCCTACCCTATCATCCCCATAACACATCGCCTCCGTCAGAAACAAAAGGCACATCACTTCATCTCTCCTCCCAGCAGCCAGCAAGGCAGCTCAAACCATCCCTGAGGCTCAGAGAGGCTGGGTGACTTTCCCAGGGTCACACAGTAAGGAACAGAGCTGGGTTCTGTTCTTCTTCCTCTCCTCTGCTTTCCAAAGCAGAGGGCCAGGATCCTCGATCTGGTGCTGTTCCCTAAGCCCACGGGCACCCACACCCCCCAGCCATGCTCACAACGCCCTAGTCTGCCTCGACTCCAAGGCTAATGGCCCAATAGCGTAAATGAACACGGAGCCTGAGTGACAAGATCAGAGATGCAGACAGCAAAGAGGAACTCCGACGCTCACCTGGGAGCCGTGTGTACCTCGGGAGGCAGAGGCCTTCATCCGGGATCTGCAGGGTGGGAGGGAGGCCCACAGATGTGAAGCCAGCCTCTGACAGCACCGTGTGCACCAGCCAGGCCTCAGTCTCTGTGGTCCTCAGTTCCCTTCCCGCAACAGCACAGGGCAGTGATGTCCACCCAGTCCCCACTGTGAGGATGCGGTGGGGCTGGCGGGCCACAAACTTACCCCAGTGCCTGACGCAGAGTATGAGCTCGTCCGACGGTAGCCCTGGGCTGCCCTGAGCCCATCTCCTTTCAGGGAACAGGAGGTGCAGAAGGCAAGTCTGTAGTCTTCCTGGCCTGGGGGAGAGACCTCTTAACACTGGGCCTCCTCCTCTGCAGACACAGCTAGAGAATGACAAGGGGCTGTCATCCCAGAGTAACTGTTTCAAGGCCGCCCTCTGCCATCTTGGGCTTCAGGCCTGGAGCCGTAAGACGAAGAAGTCGTCATTCAGGAAACCACACAACCCTGTGCATTCCTGGGGTCATTTTTGGAGCCAATTCCCAGTGATCGTATTTTAAGGCACCTGTAAAGATATTCTTTGTCCTTTATTCCTGTAATAATGGTCGTGATTATAATTGGCCTAAACCCAATAAAATAATATTTACCCAGATTTTGCACTTGCTGGGGAACAGACCACACAATTAATTCTATTGGCGTAATTAATTCAAATTTACATTAATTAAATTAAATTAAAACATTAAACTTGTTTCTTAATCTACTCCAAAGAAGTTCGGCAATTTAATTGCTCTGAAACAAGATAACCAAAATAAGGAGATATTTAACATACTTATTAAATGCCACTTAGTATTTCTGATTAGTATTTTTAGGGTCTAATTAGTGTCTAATTAACTTGCTATAGGCTATCTTTTCACAATACCAATTAAATTTCCAAACATCCTTTATAAACACGCAGCCACGAAAAAGGAGAGGCTGAAGCATTGTTATAGGGGCGAGTTAATCAGGAGACATCAGCCTGCTATTGTTTTATATCTATAAATACCCGTGCTTATTAAAACTCATCAAGTGTTGCTTTTCACCATTAATTGCTAGTTAATCAACTTCAAATGAACGAGGAACTCTCTGAGACCAGCTGTCATTGTTGGAGACAGATGAAGGGCCCAGAAAGCAGGAGTGTGAGGGCACAGATCAAGAAGAGAAGGAAGGGGAGGCGGGAAGCGGGTGCGTCCCGGGTGGGGTGTACGGCACGGAAGTCAGGCAGAAAAGCCGCGCTGTCCCCAAACCAGGCTTTCCTCGCCGACACCCCACCTCCACGTCGGGTCTCAGACTGAAATTCCAGCTTGGAACACGTTGAAAGCACTAGTGGAAGTGGCAGCTCTGTGGGGAAGCTCCGAGGGAAACCCTGTCCAGCCCAGACAGAGAAAGCTTTAGGGAACCCTAGGATGCTGGGCTCTGTCCATCGGCCCGGACTACGGGAGAGCCCTCGGCCTCTTCTGGAACATTCTTGCTGCCCTGCCTGAGTTGCTGGTCTCTCCCCAGCTGATTGCTTGGGAGCCGGAGCAGGAAGAGGAGGTTACCATGGTGACTGCCCGGCCCAACTTCCAAGACAGCATCCACGTGGGTTTCGTGTCTGGCCTGAAGAAGTTCACCGAGTACTTCACCTCCGTTCTCTGCTTCACCACTCCCGGCGATGGGCCTCGGAGCACCCCCCAGCTGGTGCGCACCCATGAGGATGGTAGGCACCACCCCACCCCTGCCGTCCCTGCCCCCATCCGCAGCCACCCCCCACCCTGAGAACCAGGCTGAGCGCTCCAGGTATGGGGCGATCCCAGCCTTGTCTTCCATCCTGGGGCGCCCCTGGAGCACGCGGGCTGTCCTGCAGACAGTGGTCTCTCGCTAGCTCTAATGTGCATTGGTGGGGGGGGTCCTTTTGGGGTACAGTACCGGGTCCTGTGGGACACCTGAGCTTCAGTGAAATCCTGGACACGTCCCTGAAGGTCAGCTGGCAAGAGCCGGGAGAGAAGAATGGCATCCTCACAGGTAAGGGTTACAGGGGGGCGTTCCTGAGCCCCAGGGGTGAGAGGACAGGGTCGTCCAGTCCATCCTGTTGTCCTGCTGACTGGTGTTCATCCAGAACCTCCCAGAAGGCCAATCTTTCTTAGAAAGTACTCAGGGGAGGTTCTCTGCCCCTCTGCTCTGTAGCACGTCCCCGGGCCTCCACCACAGGCCTCAAGCAGCTGCCATAAGTCTCACTCCGTCCTACGGTCCCCACCCAACAGGGTCATCCCACCCAAGTTAAACCTGGGGCCCCAGAGACGAGGTTCCCAGCTCCTGTGGCCCCACTGCTCCCAGCCCAAGCAGTGCGGAAAGGCCAAAGCCAGCATTTGGTCACACCAAGCTCACGCCACCACTGGGGGCTCTCCCTAGGGTACCGGATATCCTGGGAGGAGTACAACCGAACCAACACCCGCGTGACCCACTACCTACCCAACGTGACCCTGGAGTACCGCGTCACGGGCCTCACCGCGCTCACCACCTACACCATCGAGGTGGCCGCCATGACGGCCAAGGGCCAGGGCCAGGTGTCTGCGTCAACCATCTCCTCTGGGGTGCCTCCAGGTGGGTGCCCGCTCGCAGGGCAGGACTTCTGGCCTCTTGGGGTCCTCCTCCTGACTAAGAGGCTTCCTTTTTGCTCAGGAACTCTGGCTTTCCTCCCCCAGAGCTCTGCCCTGCCTTGGGTCCATGGTCTCTTGCAGGCTTACATCTCATGAGCCCAGGTCTCTGGATGGAGGCTGGGTGGGGTTCCTGCTGCTTCCCCCCGTGGCTCTCAGAAAAACAGAGTCCCCCAGAGGACACCTCCCCCTCCCTGTCTCATCCAGCCCCATTCCACAGCAGGTTCCGCATGGAGCCATGCTCTCTCTGATGCAGGGGAGCAATTCTCACTGTCGCCCAGAAAGTCCAAGCGGGATCCCTGCCGGTGGAAGCGTTGGTTGGGAAAGGGGTAGCCTAAGGTGGGAATCATCTGAGAACCTGGTAGGAAGAACGAGCTGAGCTCTAGTCTCAGCCCTGCTTCTGCCGAGCTTTGCGATCTTGAGCAAGTCAAAGTCGCCCCTCCGTGCCTCAGTTTCCCCATCTGTATCTGTGGAAGGTGGACTAGGCTGGGTCTGTAAGTCTATGCCTATGAGACCCAGCCAGAATCCCTCAACCTGCCCCCCCACCCCGCTCCTGAGACAACTGAGATCCCAGAGCTGATTCGGGCGACCGCACCTGATTGAAAACACCAACACATGATTGTGCCTCGAGCCAAGTGCTGTATCTGCATCAGTTCAGTTAGTCCTCACAGCAGCCCTGAGGTGGGTGATAGTACCATCGCCGTTCGACCGAGGAGGACTCTGCGGCTCAGAAAGGTTAGGTGATGAGCCCAGAGACACACAGCGTGGAAGCAGTGAGGTTAGAGGCCAGCCCAAGACAGTCTGACTTCCAGAGCCTGTACTCTTTCTGTTCCTCCTGAATCCGAAGGTTCCCGGGCAGAAATTAGGGGCAGCCTCCTCCACCAGCCTCCTCCTGATCTTGCTCAGCCATTATCGGGTTTGGGAGGGCTGAGAGGGGCCGTGCCTGTGGATGGAGAGAAGATTCTGTCGGGAAGCCCTTGCATGCCCAGACCCCATTCCCCGGCCCAGTCAGCCTCCCTGTGGCTCTGGGGGCCCTCCCAGCCCCCACCCTGCCTCGGGCGCCTGGTCAGGACACACAGAGCCGTGGAAGGAAGGAGACTGTCAGAGGACGAAGCCTCGGCCCAGCTCCTCCCACCAGGCTTCTAGAAAAGGGTGACACACAGCCCCCTGTCCGGAGGCCTAGTCCATGTGGAAGGACCCTGTCCTCAGCGGATCGCCTTTCCCACCCTGTGTTGCAGAGCTCCCCGGGGCCCCCACCAACCTGGGCATCTCCAACATCGGCCCCCGCTCCGTGACCTTGCAGTTCAAGCCGGGCTACGACGGGAAAACCTCCATCTCCCGCTGGCTGGTGGAGGCCCAGGTAAACCCTGATGCCAGGGGACCCACAGCCCACGCAGCCTGCTCCCTTGGCCTTGGGCACGCCCCTGCCCTTGAGAGCCAGCCACATGTGTGTTGGGGTTTTAAATATGCAGCTGTCAGATGGCCAGATACACCGAAAATGCCCACCGTTCCCAGGTCTGCCTCTGCTTCACTGAGCCCTGTGCACGCACATATGTACATGCACGCATGCGAGCACACACGTGCCCACACGTGAGCATGCGTGTGCACACACATTTACACACATGTGTGCACACACGCCCACACACCAGTCCCGTGGGTCAGGTACGGACTGGCGGCCTGCAGAAATACATCGCTGTGGCCCACACCCCGTAAGTGGCGAGTCTCCGCGATGGCTCCACCTGGGAGCTCATTAAATACCCAGATTCCCGGGTACCAACCCCAGGGATTTTGATGGGCTAGGTCTAGGGCAGGGCCCTGGGGTGGGTTTCTAGGAAGCATTCCAGCAGCTTGTGTTGCAAGGTGGCCTGGGCTCATGCTTGAAGTCATGCTTCAGGGCCTGGAAAGGTGGTGACCCCATTTGGGGCCCGCCGGGTGAGCCCTGGGATGGAACCAAGACCTTCCGTGGGCAGGACTTCACCTGCGAGAACCTGGGGCACAGAACATCTCAGCCCCACAAGCCGAGCAGCTCTAAGAGTGTCTCCCTTTTCCAGGTAGGTGTGGTCGGGGAGGGAGAGGAGTGGCTGCTGGTTCACCAGCTCACCAACGAGCCGGACGCCCGCTCCATGGAGGTGCCCGAGCTCAACCCCTTCACCTACTACAGGTAACAGGGCCAGATGCGGGGGCTGCCCAGACCCGGCCGGGCTTTGGCCCTGGGGTCCCGCCCTCATCACTTTGCTCGCTCCCTTCCCCCACCCCAGCTTCCGAATGCGCCAGGTGAACATCGTGGGCACCAGCCCCCCCAGCCAGCCTTCTAGAAAGATCCAGACCCTCCAGGCACCCCCTGACATGGCCCCCGCCAACGTGACCCTGCGCACTGCAAGTGAGACCAGCCTGTGGCTCCGCTGGATGGTGAGGCCCCCACGAGGGCAGTGGGGCTGCGATGGCTCCTTGGTCCTCGTCACTCTACCATGGTCATTGTCCCCGGGGGACCACATCAAAGAGGGGTGTCACCAGAATACCCACAGCTCCCTTTGCTTTTCTTTACACCCAGCACCTTTAAGGTGTCTCATACTCAGTCTCGGCCAAAAGAATAAAAGCCTTTTGTGAGAAGGAGCTAGAAGACACTGTTCAGTGAGCAAAGCGTTTTACGTATTTCTTCCATTTAATCCTCCCAGTCACCCTGCAAAGGGCACATCGAGACCCCAGTTTACAGCTAAGGAAACTGAGGGTCAGAGGAGTCAGGAACTCGCCCATGGCCACACAGCTCCCAAGTGGTGGGCCTGGGGTTCAGGTGGGAGTGGTCCCCTACACCAAGTCCGAGAGCGAGGGATCACGTCTGAGGTGGCGACACAGGTGCAGGAGACCACCCCCACGGGTCAGGATTGCTGGTTGAGGGCCGTTACCCCAAGCGACCCTGCCCACCCTGAGGGCTTCCTCCTGGCAGGCGCAGTGCTGAACGCTGTATTCGAAGTCCGGCCTGGAACCCTCTCCACCGGCTTGTCACAGCAGAGTGATCCTGAGCTCCTGCTTCACAGATGGGGAAACTGAGGCAGAGAGCGGTCAGATCTCTGGCCCGAGTCCCACCCACCCCCACCAACGTCCTCACCTACCCTCTACTTAATAGCAGGGCTCCGTTTCCCACCCTGGGGAGGTCTGGCCTCCCAGAATCCGCAGTCCTAACCCTTGAGCACACCTCCGCCCCATCTTCCCGGGATCAGGAGAGAACGTGTCCCCCCGACGCCGTCCCCCGCCGGACAGCGTTGTCCCGACTGCTGCCCCACGCAGCAGTCATCCAAGAGGTGTGAGGCGCACACAGGAACTCTGAGACAAGCAAATGTGTGGGACAGCACCCCACAACCTGGCTCCTGGCCTTACTGCGAGGAAAAGCCTGCCTGACCCCACTTCGCCGGCCGATCTGGCCACACACGATTTGGGTTTTGTGTCCTCATGAGCTCTCTTACCACTTGCCCAAAACACAATTTGCAAAACACCAGGCTGTGGGATTGACTGGAAATCCCTTAGGCCCTTTCACTCAGGTGGACGCCTGGTAGAAGGAGCTCGTGGCCCCATCAGCCCGCGACGAAGGGTAGTTCCTAATGCTGAGTGCCCTCCCGGGGGGGCTGGTGCCGGGCACAGCTCAGCGGCCTCACGGCCCCGGACGTGTGCAGCCTGCATTACTGAGAGCCTAGGCTCTGCCCCCACTCTGGGCCGGCTCCCGCCTTTTTCTGGCAGCTCACTTGAAGGTTTCCAAACACTAAAAGACTAGATAGAGACTGACTGATGCCCTGTGGCGGAGGGGGGTGCTGGGGGAGAAATAAAAAGGCAGTTGGTGCCCCGCGCAGGGCCCCAGGCACCTCCAGACCCACCTAATGGTGCACGGCCTGTTACCTTTCCCTGGCAGGTAAGGAAGCGTGCGCTCTAGGCCCATCGATTTCTGTCTTAATGGTCTCTGGTCGGCTTCACTAAGTGTCTGCAGGAGCAGCGGCTGGCCGGAGGCAGCGAGTGAGCTGGGAGTGAGGCAGAGGCCGAGGAACCGGAGGAAGTGGGTCAGAATGCGGGCATCCTGTGGGCCGTGGGCCCTTCAGAACCCCCAGGGTAGCAGTATGGCAGGGAGATGAAGGCCAAGGGCCTTCGGAGGGAGTCTGAAAGCAGAGTCCTCCGCTCACACCTGCTCCCGATCACAGGTTCCCCCCACCCCCTCGCCACATGCACACACCCCCACCGCCTACCAACACTGCCCAGGTTTATCCAAATGACCTTGAGCCAGCAACCACAGCCCCAGTGGCCGAGGAAGGGAATCTGTCCTCTTGGCTGAAACTTCCTAGAAGGGGAGGCCGAACGTGGAGCAGGAGAGACTGGGGCCTGCTGCTGGAAGGGCTGCCGCCGGTGCCGGGTGTTCCCTCCGTGCCCGAGATGCCGTGCCGCACACTTGCTTCTCCACATGCGCGCGTGCGCCGGGAACAGGCATGTTAGAAGCAATTAAGTGAGTGTGTGTTGGCAGCCTACGCGAGGGAGTTAAGTGGTAGAGACAGCCAAGGCCACGGGTGCTGTGCTCCTCAGCCTGTTGGACAGACAGGCTTTGTGGGTCTCCTCCCCAGTCTGACGGCTCTGGCCAGGTCCTCAGTTTGCCCTGGACACAGTGAAGTGTAGATGCCGCCTCACCTTGGAGCTTGGCACAGACAGGCAAGGAGACAGGAACCGCCAGATCACAGACTCACACAATATAACCCCTCCTCGGGGAGAGCAACTCACATGGGCACGCACAGCTTGGACGGTGGGTGTGGTAATCCTGTAGGGCTCCCTGGAAGAGGGTGCACAAGCCAGATAGTTCCCCACATGGGGCGGGCCTGGCCTCACAGCCGCTGTACCATCCCGCCTTCCCGCAGCCTCTCCCAGAGATGGAATACAACGGGAACCCCGAGTCGGTGGGCTACAAGATCAAATACAGCCGGGCAGACGGCCACGGCAAGACGCTGAGCCACGTGGTCCAGGACCGCGTGGAGCGTGAGTACACCATCGAAGACCTGGAGGAGTGGACAGAGTATCGCGTCCAGGTCCAGGCCTTCAACGCCATCGGGAGCGGGCCCTGGAGCCAGACGGTGATGGGCAGGACCCGGGAGTCAGGTACTGCGGCCCTTGCCCTGGGTCCCGCTAGCCTGTGGTAGGGATCACCCCACCTTTGTCTCTGCCCTCACGGCCTTCCAAGGGCACAAAGGCTGGAGCCGTTGTACAGAATAAGCCCAGGCTCACTTACCCATTCGTGTCCATCATCCCGGTGGAGCACCTGACCTTTCTGCCGGATCCCCCAGTATCTTCCCACTGTCCCAAAGTTGGGGGGCTGGGGGATTCCCACCCCTGCGGGTTAGCCAGAAGGTCTTTCCCTGCAAACTGCCCATGCTTTCTGGGCCCTCCCCTTTAACTCTGACACCCAGCAGTGGCTGAAAGAACTGGAGGTGGGGAGGTCGGCTCAGCTCTCAGAACATTCTAGAACCAGAACCAGCAGCTCATGGAACCCTGGCAAGGGTCACCCACAGAACATGAGCCCCCAGCCTTCAGGCAGCCCTCACGCACCCATATGTGGTTTGCCGCTCTGAGGCTTTTTCCTGTTACCTTTTAAAGGACGTCCCTCCCCATCCCAGCCCCTCCCCATCCCAGCCCCTCCCCCTCATCACTGCTGCGCAGACAGGAAGTGGGGGCTCATCCTCACAATGGTCCAGCAGAGGTTAATGGGGAGGCTTATCTGAAACCAGAAGCAGCATCTGTGATGTTCCAGAGTCACCAGGAATCACTGCAGGATAATTTGCTACTTGGGGACCAGGTGTCACACCTCCTTCCCCTGGAGGGCCCGCTGGGTCCTGAGCTCCCTCTGTCTGCTCTGTCTCTCCCTCAGTTCCGTCCTCTGGCCCCACTAACGTGTCTGCACTGGCCACCACCTCCAGCAGCATGCTCGTGCGCTGGAACGAGATCCCGGAGGCCGACCGCAATGGGCTCGTGCTGGGCTACAAGGTGAGTCCCGGCTCCAAGGTCACCTGCGTCGGCATTCAAGCTGCCCTTTCCCGTGACCCCTGGGGCCCGAGTCTCCACCTTCTGGAGTGGATGCGCAGGGGATCCCAGCATCTGTGTTCAGGTGGCACAGCAACCAAGGAATCTTCTGTCAGGACTGTGGGCCTCCAAGGAGCCCCAGGTCCTTCCTACCCATCCCCGCCGCCCCCAGGAGGCCCTGCTGGCTGCCCCAGCCTCGCTCAGCCTGTGGGCCTGGTTCCTACCATCTTCTAGAACCGCTGTCAAAGCTGCGCCCAGCCACAGGGTTCAGCCCTGGCCCACAGATTGGGAGACGTGGCTTGACGTCCCTGCTCTGCCAGTACTGGCTGTATGACCTCGGGCCAGTCACGCCTCCTCTCTGAGCCTGTTTTTCCCAGCTAAATGGTCTCTAAGGAACCTTGCAGCTCCGTGGCCCAGTACGTCTTTGTGTCCCATGCTCTCCCAGAGCCCAAGCTCCACCGTATCCCATGCCCTCCTGGGGCCAAGCCTCTCCTAGGAGCCCAGGGCCCACCAGCTCTGTTCCTGCCTGCCTCGCTTGGGGTGCGAGACTTGGGGAGGGAGCTGGCAGGCAAGACCCAGACTGCAGGCCCTCACCCCCTGCACTGCGCTCTGGCAGGTGATGTATAAGGAGAAGGACTCAGATTCCCAGCCCCGGTTCTGGCTGGTGGAAGGGAACTCCTCCCGCAGCGCCCAGCTCACGGGCTTGGGCAAGTACGTGCTCTACGAGGTCCAGGTGCTGGCCTTTACACGCATTGGGGACGGCAGCCCCAGCCACCCCCCCATCCTGGAGCGGACGCTGGATGATGGTGAGTTTGAATCCCTGTGCACGTGGGGAGGCTGGGCGCTCCCCTTCCTCCTGCCTGCCTGGCCCTGGCCCTGCCCCTCACACTTTGCCGCGAACAGAACCATGGCGTCAGGCTTCTCCTGTTGGGGGCAGGTCACCTAGCGCCACCAACCCACCAACACATTCCAGACTCTGCTTTCCTGAGGAAGAAATAGAAGGCAAGAACGGTTTGACTTTGGATTCAGTCTCTTGCACGTTCTCTGGGACAAGTGCACGGAATAGAGACTTGGCACCTGTTTTAGTTTGGGTTTGCTTGGGGCAGGTTCACTTGGAGCAAAGCTCTGTGCAAGGAAAAGGCTTGCTTTTTCCTGGGCACGAGCTTCCTGGTCTCATTTACAAAAAAGAGCGATGCCAGTAGGGCTGCAGGCATTCATCCCCGCGGCAGAACCTTCTGTCAAAGCCTGATCGACGGGTCCTTGGCTCCCTCCCCTCCCCCCACACACACACCCTGACCACCCCCTACAAACACTGCTGGGGTCCAGACAAAAGCGCAAAAGGAAGTGCAAACACCATATGTCCACATATCCTAAAGTTGTAAATCAAGCTAATGATCTGTTAAATTCAGTATGTTTGACTCTCCTGCCTTGACCTAGAAGGCCACGTTCAGGTTTAGAAATCTCAGACTTCGGGGGATTCTCTGGGATGAGGGTGCCCAGGAAGGATCGCCTGTGCCTTGTTCCTTTCCCCTCCTCTCCCCGGCACAGGGTACTTGGTCTCCATCCACCTGCCCCAAACAGCTGCCCCTCCCCCGGTCATCCATCGGTCCGGAGGTGCAAGTTGGGGGAACGGGCCCATGCAGACCCTCATAAAGGAGTGCTTCGGGCTCAGAGTGAGCCCCCCACCCACCCCACCCTATGGGTGGAAGGAAGTCAGACTGGCGCCTTCTGTATTAGAGACCAAGGGCAAGGCCCCCTTGCCCAGTCCTGAGGTCAACCCAGCATGTACATATATGTGCACAGACATGGACCCTGAGCCCCAGGAAGCTGGAGCCTGTACCCTTCTGCTTCCTGCCAAATAATGCCTCTTTTTGAGGGTAAAAAGCACCGATAGCATCTCTATGTCCCGTGTTGGATCGAGGTGTCAGGGACAGAGCAGCACTCCACAGAGGTCATCGAGCTGAGTGCGTCCTTCCCCCACGGCCCACCCACCTGCTCTGCTGGAGCTGGACCCAGGGGGCGGGGGGGAGGGGCTGAGCAGCAGCAGCTGCCACCTGCTTCTCCTTTGTCCCTTCCAGTCCCGGGACCACCCATGGGCATCCTCTTCCCAGAGGTGAGGACCACATCCGTGCGACTGATCTGGCAGCCCCCCGCTGCCCCCAACGGCATCATCCTTGGTAAGCCTCTCCCCTCTCCAGTGCCCTGACTCTGGGTAGAAGGAGGAGGCATAACGTGTAAAGGAGGCCAGAGGCAGACTAGGCCCAGGAAGTGTCCACCTCTTCTCAAGAAGAATTTCGAGTCCTATTTCCCCCACTAGAAATTTCGCTGGGAGGGCATGGTCAGGGTTGAGGTTCCTTAAGGATGATTCATTCATTAGCTGTGTTTTCCTAAATATTCCCCAAAGTCCCTGACTGGCCATCTGGTAAACCTAGGCTGCAATTCCAAGAGTGACCAGGTGAGGGCGCACTGGCCAACTCCGCAAAGCCAGTCCGACCCAAGGCACGGAGGGACACTGTCGGTCAGAAGCATCCTTTCTTATTCAAGGATCCTTCCCCCTTCCCCGGGGAAGGCTC
The DNA here is from genome assembly GCF_009829155.1 of Mustela erminea. Classification (NCBI taxonomy): domain Eukaryota; kingdom Metazoa; phylum Chordata; class Mammalia; order Carnivora; family Mustelidae; genus Mustela; species Mustela erminea. Next base: position 54,524,245 of record NC_045631.1, on the reverse strand, counting down.
ACGGGGTTGAGGGACTTCGACCTGCCCCCCAGCACAGCCCATATCCTTCCTTCCCGCAGCCTACCAGGTCACCCACCGGCTCAACGCCACCACGGCCAACACGGCCACCGTGGAGGTGCTGGCACCCAGCGCCCGCCAGTACACGGCCACTGGCCTCAAGCCAGAGTCCGTCTACCTGTTCCGCATCACGGCCCAGACCCGCAAGGGCTGGGGAGAAGCCGCCGAGGCCTTGGTGGTGACCACCGAGAAGAGAGGTGACTGCTTCCTGGGGCTGGGGAGGCCTGGGGGGCAGCCAGCGCAGAGCGGGGAGGAGGGAGTCCCAGCCAAGCCAGGTGCGCCTGCCCTGTGCTCGCGGGGACCTGGGGATCAGCCAGTTACGAGCCACATTGCCCTGCCCTGGAATGGCAGGCGGGTTGCAGTCTCTGAGGTCGGGGTCAGCAAGCACTTGGTGGACTCCAGAAGCCGGGCTGGGAGGCCCCGTCCCGAGGATCCCGCTCTGCCTCAGCTGCTGGGTTTCTGAAGGGGGAGGGTTGGTGAGACCAGCTTCGGTCCCCTCACCCCTCCGCTCAAAGGCCAGAGGCCAGGCTCCCCTGAAGCGGGCTGAGACCCCAATCAATTCCTATGAATGTGGTTCGTTACACCGTGTTCCCAGGAAAAACCAGTAAGACAGCAATTGTCAACTGGGAATTGTCACAGATAAGAGGGAGCTACACCTGGCATCTGCAGGTGGGGGGGGCACCCAGAATGCTGCCAACACCCTACAGAGCGCAGGACGGCCCCGTAACACAGACCCGGCCTCCCCAAGTGCCCGAGTGCCGAGTCTGAGCCCCTGCAGCAGGGCCGGGTTGGGCAGGGCATCCGGCGGAGCCCCACCGAGGGAAGCGTGGGCTCCGTCTCACCCTGTCGGGGACTGCACAGGCCCCGTCTTGGCGCTGGGCAGGTGGGGCCAAAGGAGCTGGGTGTTTGGACCTCCTCCCTGCCAGCCCCAGCTTGGGCTGTCCTCAGGAGATCTGAATTCCCGGGCATCTGGGCCTCTAATGAGCTGAGGACAGGTCACGGACCAGGAGCCACGGAGCCACGGGTGCCGGCTGTCGGGACCGTGTGCACAGAAAGGGGCTAGGGCTGCGGGTATCAGGCGCCTCCTTCTCTTCCTTGAGAAAGCTCAGCCCCCACCCCCTTCCTGGCTGACCCCCCTGCTCCTGTCCCCCTCCACCACCTCACAGACCGGCCCCAGCCCCCCAGCAAGCCAGTGGTGCAACAGGAGGACGTGAAGGCGCGCAGCGTGCTGCTGTCCTGGGAGCCGGGAAGCGACGGGCTGTCCCCCGTGCGCTACTACACGGTCCAGACCCGCGAGCTGCCCGGCGGCCGGTGGGCGCTGCACTCGGCCTCCGTGAGCCACAACGCCTCCGCTTTCGTGGTGGACAGGTGAGGCCCCGGGCCGCCGGCAGCTCCCCTCCAACCCTCCCAGTGCAGATAGCACCAGAGGGGTTCCCAGGGTGCGGGGGAGCACTGGAGGGGGGCGTCGGGGGGTCTCCAGCATGCTCCTGGAGCCTGCCCCCCCCAGATGTTTTCCCCAGCCCGCACCTCCCAAAACCCCGCCTCTGGCTCTGTCCTAACCTCCCCCACCCCGCCGCCCCTGCTCTTGGGAGCCCTGCGAGGGCCGCCTCTTCATTACCTATTTCTGGAGCCTGGAAGCCCCTCAGGGAGGGCCTCGCCATCGCTCCGAATTCTGGCTTCGATTTAATTCCTAGTGGCTCCTATTTTTTTATATTCCGGCTGACGTGACCCAGAGTTTTGAGCAATTCTCTCCTCCTCAACCCCCCCCCACCCCCAGTAAATCAAAAAGGAAGACGTTGGCCCGGAGAGGAACAAGGCTTATAGAGATGAAGTGCTGGTGAACTCTCGAGAACCTTGACCCCTGCTAAGTTTACTAAATTCTAGAAAGGGATGGCATTTCCCGGGGGAGGAGTTTGCTCACAGGGAGGGCTGTCGGAGCTCTCCCAGCGGCTTGCCCCTGTGAGGTAGCAGACGTGGAGACAGGGCCACCTGGGGGCTGGAAGCGAGGCCACACAGGGGCTGGCATCAGGCCCCGGAGGCCCTGGGCCCTGTGTGCCCGACGGAACACTCCTAGCTTCTGAGCCTTGGCGTTCCCATCTGTGTAACAGATCAGCGCCCTCTGCCCCCACCTTTCCCCAAGCAGGGACAATGGGGTGAGGCATTAGGGGTACCTCTGTTCCTGGAAACTTCTCAACCCCACAGGCTCAAGCCGTTCACATCCTACAAGTTCCGCGTGAAGGCGACCAATGACATTGGGGACAGCGAGTTCAGCGAGGAGTCGGAGCCGCTGACCACTCTGCAGGCCGGTCAGTGACGCCCTCCACTCGGATCTCTTTCTCTTGGCCCACTGGCACTTTCGGGGCACTGGGCATGCTCTCAGGTCCAGCCTCTGGACTCCGCAGGTCACCCACAGGGGCCCCAAAGCAGCAAACCCTTGTCTCCACTTTTGGGATCAGAGGGGCAGGCGTTGGTCCACTGCAGCCCCCCTGACTGGAGACCCCTCTTCGGGGGGGCGGGGCCCCCAAAGGTGGGAGGGGCGGAGGGCCCGGTGGGCCCTGTGTCTGGCTCCCTGGGCAGAGTCCCAAGGAATTTGGGGCCAAGGGGGCCTTTGCCATGGTTCGGGCTCCCAGGCCAAGCCCAGCATCCTAATGTGTTCTGTCTCTGTTGTCCCCAAGCTCGTGACCAACCCAGAAAACCAGTGAAGGGGCGTTGGGGGGCCTTAGCAGTGGCCACGCAGAGACCTGTGGCTCCAGGGACAAAGAGGAGGGGTCTCTGGGCTCTTGGATGTAGACTGGGGTCAGGGCTCTGGGCTCTTGGATGTAGACTGGGGTCAGGGCTCTGGGCCTCCTCCCTCCACACTTGCAGAGGAATCTCCTCCCTGTGGCCTCCCAGGGGGCCCAGGCCCCAGCCCCCAGAGCTCACGCGTCTGTCTCTCTCCCCAGCGCCCGACGAAGCACCCACCATTGTGTCGGTGACGCCCCACACGACCACCTCCGTGCTGATCCGATGGCAGGTACGGCCCGGCAGTCAGCAGGCAGGCGGGGGCCCACAGCCCAGGAGGACTCAGGCACCCCCTGTGCGGGGACCAGCAAGGCTGGAGCATCACACACACACACACACACACACACACACACACACAGCACTGCCTCTCCGTTCTGCTCTCCAGATAATCCTCTCGGGCAGGCCCTGTTCCAGTCCCCTCCTGCAGACCAGGACCCAGTCCTCAGGGAAGTGACACAAATGGGCCGGGTCGCACAGCTAGTAAGTGGCAGGGTCAGGCTTCATGCCCTCAGAGCTGCTAGTCGTGGGACAGAGAAGTGCGTGGGGCTTTCAGGGCCCCCAAGTCCCCATGAATCCTGCCCACCGTCCGGGCGCAGAGAGAAGCCCCTTTCTCCACTCCTGCCCCCGTTGCCTGTTCTTTGGTGGGCACTGTTTTGTTTTTATGTATTAGAGAGAGAGCATGAGCAGGGGGAGCAGTGGGCAGAGGGAGAAGCAGGCTCCCCGCTGAGCAGGGAGCCCGATGTGGGGCCCGATCCCCAGACCCTGGGATCATGACCAGAGCCCAAGGGAAACACTTCACCAACTGAGCCCCCCACGCGTCCCTGGACAGGCACGTTGTCCTGCTGCAGTCTGAGGAGGTCCACCAGATGCATGAGACCAGGCTGCCGGTCTCCACCTGAGACCCTCCTGTCTGCTCTCAGGTCCAGCCTCTGGACTCCGCAGGTCACCCACAGGGGCCCCAAAGCAGCAAACCCTTGTCTCCACTTTTGGGATCAGAGGGGCAGGCGTTTGTCCACTGCAGTCCCCCTGACTGGAGACCCCTTGAGAAGAAACCAGAAGGGGCCCGCAGCCCCTCCCCAGCCCGAGGCCTCACGGCAACAGGACACTCCGTCCGGTGGAAATGACCTCGTGCGGCCAGAAGCCAGGACAAGGCAGGCGGAGCCCTGGGCGATCCTGGCGAAGGGGCAGGGAGATGCCAGCGGCAGCTAGGGAGACAGTGAAGGAGCTAATACAAGACTGAACCCCTTCAGTGGGATTTTAAAAAGCGGTCTCTTAAAAAGTCGCTTCCACCTTCTCCTAAATCCTGTTCTCCTACTGGGCCATGGATGGGAGCAGAGAGTGAAGGAGACGCTGATAAAAGGCAGGGCAAGGCCAGTGCCTCCAGCGATCGGGGGCGGCCTCGTAGGAACCCCAGGGGACACTGGCCAGGTGGGAGGTGGCAGGGTGGGTCACCAAGCCCAGGGAGGCTGGTGCTGTGTGCCCTTGGACAAACTCCTTACCCTCTCTGAGCCTCCCCTCCTGCTCCAGGAATGGGAATGGCACGGAGGGAGATTCCAGTTCTCCCTGCCTTGCAGGGACTATTGCAGAGATGAAACCACCTCGTTGGAAATGCTTCGTAAACTAAAAATGCTCAGCGTCCTTTTGATTTCTTTTCCCAGTGGCCACTCAGGCTCGGCCCTGTGATCACAGGAGGCAGCATGGGGAGGGAGAGAGGGGGGCAGAGCGGAAGCAGGTGAACCTCAGAGTTTCCTGCCCCTCCCCATTCTCCACTCCCTTCCCTGCAGCCCCCAGCGGAGGACAAGATCAACGGCATCCTCCTGGGCTTCCGGATCCGGTACCGGGAGCTGCTGTACGAGGGGCTGAGGGGCTTCACGCTGCGTGGCATCAACAACCCGGGGGCCAAGTGGGCCGAACTTACCTGTGAGTGGCATCCGCAGGGGTCAGGGGACAGCGGGGCGGGTACACTCCCCTCCCAGCCCAAAAGCTTTCAGCTTCCTGGAGCCACCCTGACCTGAAATCCACCCCCCTTTCCTGAGTGTGCTGCTTCCCACCACCCCCGTCCTGTTCAGCCACTGGGTGTTCACTGAGCACCTTCTGCGTGCCGTCGGACACTGGAGGCACAGCAGTGAACAGGAGAGATGTCTGTCCTCTGCCCTCTCGGAACTTACGGGCTCAAGGAGGAGGGGTGCTCCAGAAGTAAACTCACAATAAATGTCCCAAGACGGTTGGCATGACGGCCTTGGAGGCCTTTTCCAGGGGAGCCAGTGCCAGGGAAGGCCTCCCAGAAGATGGCCTTGGCGCTGACCCTGTTGGGTGATCCCAAGTCAACCCCCCTGAAGCTAAGGGGAAAGCCCAGCAAAGGGTCTGCCATCGAAAGGGCCAGGAGCTAACCCTGCCCATCCTGACGACCTGCTGGTAGTTCTGTCCCGCAATCCTTGGATCTGGCCTGTGAGTCCCAGGGGGAGTCACAGCCCCGGGAGTGACGTGCTTGCCCTTTGGGGCAGGAGAGCGATGGCCAGCCGTGGAGGACCAGAGGCAGGGGTGCGGTCGCCGAGAGAAGCAGGCGGCTGGGGCCAAGGCGGCGGCTCGGAACGGACTGGAGGGCCAGGGTGGCAGATACTGTGTGCCATGGCCACCGTGACCGGCTGGCAGAGGGGCGGGGAGTGGGCAGGAGAGAGGAGCCCGGGGACGGGGGTCCCTGAGCGGGCGGGAGACGGAGAGCGTGCGGGGTGCTCTCGCGTAATTCCCCTAAAGCGTCCGTGCCTTGGCGTCTAACGAGTATCGGCGGACCACGAAATGGATGGACGCGGGGCAGAGGAATGTTCCCAGAACTCCGTGTAGCTGATCCGACAGCTTGCACGATTTCTTTCCTGTTTTGGCAGACTGTGCCCGTGGTTGTGATTTCATAGGCCTGGGGATAATGCGGTCCTAGTTCCTGGTAGTAAAAGGGTTTCTGGTTCAGAGGAGAAAATGAACACCCCCCACGGTGTGGGGATGGTTCTGTCAAAGTCCCGCCTCCAACGAGGGAGCGACTGGGGACCGGGGCTCCCCCCAGGGCCAGTGGGAATGAGCCGTCCCCCCAGAGCCGTCCTCAGGGTGCCGGGCACCGGGGGGCTCGCAGTGCCCTGTGTCGTCCCCCGCCCCTGCCGTCGTGCACATGGTCTCTCGCTCTTGCCCGGGGCCCCCCACTGACCATCAGGCCCCTGGACACCCCTTCTGTCTGCTTGTGTGCTCCCAGCCCCCCCCACCCGCCTGCCCCTCTCCTCGGGGTCTCTGCGGAGCGGGGTGTGTGTACTAACCTCCTCTGTCTGCTGTCTCCCCTGGCCCCCTCGGCCTCCCGCCCCGTAGCCATGTACGCTGTGCGGAACCTGAGCCGGCCCAGCCTCACGCAGTACGAGCTGGACAGTAAGTGTCCCTGCATGGCGGCTCCCAGGTGGGGCTCAGGCCTTCCACGGGGATGGGGAGCGTGGGGCTTCTGAGGACACCCGAGCCCAGGCTGAGGGCTGCGCCCTCCTCAGGCCCCTTGAAGAATGGGGTCGCCCTAAGTGCACGTGACTTTCTGGAAACGTGCAGAAATGTAGAGCATGACCAGGGACGCCTGCGTCCGTCAGGTGCAGAACGGGGGAGGGAGCGGCTCCGGTCTTGTGCCCCATGGGGGGACTGCGGCGGGGGATGGCCCGAGGTCCGTGGGAGGAGCTTTGGGTCTGCTGCTGGGAAGGGCGGGCGTCCACGGCACGGCCGCCCACCTCTCCCGTCGAAGGCACTTTTCTGCACGGCTCTGTGTTCCACGCCGATTCCCACCTCCGGAGTGAGCGGAACCCCCACTGTCCCCCAGGGACCTGGGGATGTTCCCAGGGGGGTGTCTGGTCCAAGTCTCACTCTCCTTCTAAAGTCCGTGGTTGTCCCTGAGGCCCAGAGCTTGGGCAGAGGGACCCTGTTCTCTGTACGATGCAGAGTGTGACACCATGGTGTCCTTCCCCTTCCTTCATCAGCCAAGTGGCCCGCACGGGCAGTGTGGCCGGCTCAATTAGGGTGACTCCCCCACCCACATTCCAGCAGAGGGGCAGAACTCCCCCCGAGGAAGGGGAGAAGGGCAGGGTGCCCAGGGAGAGGGGTAGGAGAACCTTCTAGCCTCCCCCCAGCCAAGCAGGGATGGTATTGCCATCCGAGGTTTCAGGGCCCATTTTCCTGCAACTGTCTTGTCTCCCAGCTTCCGTCCAGGCATCCCCACCCAAGACCCCCAAACTTGGCAAACACTTAGCGTCTCTTAGCCCAGAATGCACGTCCAATCAGCCCCTTCCCTGAGGGGAGAGCTGCCCGATGGGGCCGGGGCAGCTGGGAGCTTCAGGCGTCTGCCATGGTGGGGACAGGGTGACCTGTGACCCGTGTGCCCAGGAGAACAGCACTGGTTCTCACGAGCTGTCCCTGCGCAAATATTAGTAGCATCTCTTTGAGTCTCAGACGTGCTAGTGGGCTCACCCTCGGCTGGGAAGCCACCCACAGGCGTCCCGTGTCCCCATTCCTGGGGGGCCGGACCACCTCCCAGCCACCCAAGTCCCTACGTCGTCTTTCCTGAACCTTCTGGCAGGAGCTAGAGTCACAGATGCGTCCTCTCAGACTCCGTCCTCCGTGCTGGCTCTGTCCCCTGCAGGGCAGTGACCTCTCTGTGCTTCTGCCCCCCTCCCCCAGATCTGAACCAACACCGGCGGTATGAGATTCGGATGAGCGTGTACAATGCCGTGGGGGAGGGGCCCTCGAGCCCCCCCCAGGAAGTCTTCGTCGGGGAAGCCGGTGAGCCCGCCTGCCTGCCCAGCCCCAGCCTCTCCCACCCCACAAGTCCAACTAGAGGACATAGGGGATTCAGGGGCCCCAACCCACCTCCTCGTCCTCTCTAAAGCCCACGGTGCCCCTCACTCACGACCTCTCACGCCTTCCAGTGCCCACTGCGGCGCCCCGTAACGTGGCTGTCCACGGTACCACGGCCACACAGCTGGATGTGACGTGGGAGCCGCCACCGCTGGAGAGCCAGAATGGAGACATCCAAGGCTACAAGGTACGGGGCGCTCCAGCAGAGCAAGGGTCTGGGGGTGGAGGCGGGGGGCCCAAGCTGCCTGATGGGGCCGGGGCAGCTGGGAGCGTCAGGCGTCTGCCATGGTGGGGACGGGGTGACCTGTGACCCATGGGCCCAGGACAGGCCCGGAAAGGGTGACCTGTGACCCGTGTCACAAGGTGGGACAAAGGGCCAGCTTGGGAGTGGGGGTGAGCCCTGGGTGGTAGGAGGGAGAGGTGGGCAGGTCCGCACTGGGTCCCTTGGCTGTGGACACCCAGTCCCCGCGGACACTGTGCACTGACGCAGCACCACACCTGGCCTCTCCGGCAGCCCAGCCCGGCGCAGCTCAGAGGCAAGAAGCCTCTGGGTCTTGCTTCAGGCAACACCCCTGACCTCACTCCCCCAACTCCCAATGCCAGCAAAAGACCCCCCCCAGGTGGTCCTTGGGCCGACCCTAATTACAAATATTGATTTGACCAGGTGGCAGAGGCGCCCTCGCTGAGGATGTAGAAATCTCTGATTCAAATTATTTCCAGATGTTAGAGGATGTCACGGGTCCTAACAGACTTCATTTCATCTGCAGCACTCTCCGAGCCCTTTAGAACTCCTTCACTGTCTGGAATGCCTGTGTAGTCAGCAGAGTATAAACATTTGTACCCATTGTACAGATGAGGAAACCGAGACCCAGTTGAGGGGGTGCGGCAGGAGCACAAAAGAAGCAGGTCGCCAAGAGTCAGACGCCAGGTCTGCCAGCCCTGACCTTGTGCAGGGCAGAGGGGGGCACGGCACGCCACCACCCAGCAGAGGAGGCGGTGGGCCTCCTTGGTCGGAGCCGTTGGTGTGTCCGAGGCATGCGTCCTGGGCCAGGGCCCAGCGCCACTCTGATTCCTGCTGGGGGGTTGTTCCAGGGGGAACAGGAGGGGGAGTGTGAAATACACCCCACCCCCCACGAGGCCTCATGGTTTGCTGGCTCAGCCCCCTCATTGCACAGGCAGAAACCGAGTTCCCGCAAAGGCCAGGGGCGTGCCCGGGTCACCTAGCTTGTACTGTAGGGGCCCAGTTGAAGACAGAAACCCACATAGGAGTCTCTTTTTCCACCTAGGAGGTGGGAGGGAGGAGGGAGGCATCTCACCTAGGACGGGTGATACACTGCCCAGGAGTGCTGGGGGGGAAGGCTTAGTCCCAGACCCCCAGCACAGGCCTCCCTTGGGAAGGACGAGGAGGAGCCGGGGCAGAGCCTGCCGCCGTTTGTAGCAGTGGACGGTGGAGGTGCGGAAGTCTCCAGCGAACATGTAGCCCCAGGAAACATGCGGACGCATGGACCGCGTCTATGCCGCGGCAGGTGTCTGTGTGCTTGGAAAATATGGAGACAGTTGGCATTCTTAGCTGGGGGCCTGGGATGGCCGCATCCCAGATGTGCATTAACCTCCACGGTAATTAGCATGGACGTGAATGATGGGCGGACGTCGCCAGCCAGTGAGCTTGGTTTGGGTCCGACCGAGCTGTGACGTGTGCCCAGGCGGTCACCCCACACAGCTACCATCTTTCAGAGACGGGTGTGTATTGAGCTGTTATTTTGTTCCCAGCGGTGTTTCTCAGTCTGGGAGGAAAGCAGTGAACAGAGAGGCAAACATGAGCTTAAATTTTAAGGGAAGAAGACCAACAACATGCAAAACAAGCTCCTCCAGAGGGTGGCAAAAGTGGTTGGCGGAGGGCGTAGAGCAAATGAGCCGGGGGAGGTTTGGAACTTTAAATAGGGTTGTTAGGAAAGGATTTAATGGGAACTGGACACTTGGGCAAAAATGAAGAACAGGGTGAGAATCACATGTTCTTCTGGGAGAAGAACATTCCAGAAAGAGGAAAAGAAGAGCAAAGATCCTGGGGTCAGTGGGTACTTGGCATTTACAAAGCTCAACTAAGAGCCCAGTGCGTCCCAGTGTGTGTGTGTGTGGAGGGCAGCATGATAGGAGATGGGTCAGGTAGTGACCTGGGCTACATCACCCAGGACCCTCAAAGGTTTTGGCTGTCACTCAAAATGAGAGGACAGCCGTGGAAGGTTTGGGGCAAAGGAGGGCCACAGGTGATTGGGTTTTGAAATGGGGAAAGCACAAAACCACAAAGAGGGGGCTGAGTCATCTAGGTGAGGCATGGTAGTGGCTGATGCCAGCCAATAGCGCAGTGAGAGGTATTTGTTCTCCGGCTCGTTGGAATGATGGAGCTGGTAGAATTTGCTGAGTTGAACTGGAGAGCGAGAGAGGATTTACAAGCAATTTGATGACGGAGCTTCCAGGCACAGAGCCGGAAGAGACAAGGGGGCAGAAGGAGGAAGCTGGCGGGGGAGAGCTGGAGTCGGCTCGAGACGTGGGTCGGACCCCCAAGGGGAGACGTCACATGGAGCCGGTTTCCGTGTCTGGAGCTCAAGAGCGAGAGTCTAAGCTGGACATGTGAATTGTGGAGTCTGCAGCATGTAGGTGAAAACCCAGAGATTAGACCCAAATAGGAAACCCAAGAAGAATGAAAATTGAGACCTAGGACCAAAAAAAGGGACTGACGTCTCAAAACCTACATAAAGAACGTACTTCCCGGAGTAGGGAGGACTATGTTATACTGAATACTGCTGAGAGCTCAAGCAAAATGAAATCTAGGAAGCAACTATAGCCCAAGGACTCAATCTGGCCCTCCACTTGTTTGTGTAAATAAAGTTTTATTGGAACACAGCCACACTGACTTGTTTACAAATTGCCCGTGGCTGCTTTTGAATTACCACAGAGATACGTGGCTGCAAAACCTGAGATCTTTATTACCTGGCCCTTTCCAGAAAGCCTGCGGAGCCCAGGATTATTGCATTAGCCAGGTCAAGTTCATTGGTTACTCTGATGGGGGGGCAGCTTGGAGGGATTCAAGAGAGGAGGAGAGGAGGCAGCGAGGACACATACCCCTTTTAAGGAGTGTTGCTTTAAAGGGAAAATGAAACAGGAATTAGAAACCGTCAACAGAGGGGGTTTTAAGACTGAAGAAATGCCGGCTCGCGTCTGTGCGGATAATGATCCAGGAAGAGGGGAAATGTGGTGATTCTAGGAAGAGCAGAAGCTGGGGGGAATGAGGTCCTGAAGGAGGTGAGGGGCTGGGATTTCGTGCAGGAAGGCGAGGTCGTCTCACAGAGGAGCCTGCCGTGCAGCCGGGGCACAGAGGGAGGCAGGCAGAGGGTGTGGACGCAGGGGCTACTGAAGGTATGAGCAGCGCCCCGGGAGTGTGGAGAAAATCTCATCTGATTGCTTCTGGGTTAAGGAGCCTCACCAGGGGAGGGGAGGGGCAGGGAGGAGCAGTGGATGAGATCCAGATGTAGGAGATGCGCCCAAGGCTGGTGGACCAGGGTGGTGTAGCACGGTGAAGACCGAAAGCGTGAATTCCCTGCGGCGGCTGTGGCTGTGGTCCGGATTCAACCAAGGCTCAAAGCTGGCCTCTTGGATCTGATGGAGCCCTAAGCGCAGGGGAGTGAAATGGTAGACACAAGGCGGGGATGACTTTCTACATTCATTGTCTGCATCTGCACTCAGCAAGTCCCATCTGTGTGCTGAGAACACCCAGATCTCAGGTGTTGACCTTGGCCTTGACCCTGCACCCCTAATTCAGCGGGAACTTTGTCCACTATATTGAGTGCCCGTCACTGGGAACGGTACACGAACAACCACATCAACTCTCTCTCTCATACCTACTCGCATCGGAAGAATCTGTTTTTAAAGGTGGGCGGGGCTAGATGAAAGCAAGGATTTCTGGGTGACAAGATGTCCGGAGTGCCAGGTGGGGACCTTGGCATTAGGCTTCCTCCAGGCAAATTGAGAAATTGAGGTCCGTAGCTTGCAGCAATCTTCTCGGCCAGCAGGTGGCGCCAAATACTCGCTGATCGTCCCCGGGGCGGGAGGCTTGCGGCTTTCCCGCGCGGCTCTCGGTTCAGAGTTCTTGACGCTAGTGAGGAGTCCTGAGCTTCGGGGACAACACTGTGGCTCAGGGATCACCTGGCGAAGTCCCCGTGCTCGTGAATGGGGCGCTGGGGGCTCAGCCCCAGGCCGGCCTGCAGGCCTGCAGGTGAATTCACCAGCGGGGTCCTTGTCAACCAGCAGGTGCTTTGTAGCCGGTGAAGGGGGAAGAGGGGTGGGCCTGACTTTCCGCATCCCTAACCGGCTCCCAGCTGATGGTGGTGCCGAGAGGCTGGTCCTCGCATTCTCCTCTCCGTTGGGCCAGAGTCTACCCACCCGGCACTTCCCTCCCCGGCTCAGGGTCCTGAAGAGTGGAGCTGACTTCTTCCTCCTGTAACCGTGTCCCCTATCCCGAGGGCTGATGGTCCTGTGCGGTGCTAAACCCTCCCGTCTCCGGGCCGTACAGATGCGTGGGGTCTCCTGGGACTTAGTGTGGCAGAGACTGAAGTATTCGCTGTGAAAAGAAGGTTCTGGAAGGCTTTCCAAAACCGCTCTTAAATACTTCTGTACTGTTCCCTGAGGGACGCACGCAGGGCATGTGGATGGTACCATCAAGGGCGTCTCTGCGACCCTTGGGCTGGCAGGGGGGCAGGAGGAAAGCTGAGTGTGTCCACCTCACTCCCACAATTGGCTGTGCCCACAGATTTATTTCTGGGAAGCCCAGCGGCGCAACCTCACAGAGCGGGTGAAGACGCTCTTCCTGGCTGAGAACGGCGTGAAGCTGAAGAACCTGACCAGCTACACCACCTACATGGTCAGCGTGGCTGCCTTCAATGCCGCGGGGGACGGGCCTCGGAGTCCCCCCACCCGGGGCCAGACGCAGCAAGCAGGTGGGGGAGGGGGGCAGCGGGGGGAGGGGGGCACCGGGCACCTGTGCTCCTGGGGTGGGGGGGGGGGGGCGTGGTAGAAGCAGACGCCTTATCGGCTGAGACATCTGGGCTGGACCCCCAGGCCCAGGAGATGGCCTCCAGAGCTGGAGAGCACACACAGCCCCAAAAGAGGGGGCCTCCGTGAGAGTGCTCAGAAGACAGGCTGTCCCCAGAGAGCCTTAGAGAGAGCCCCCAGATGTCCCCAGTCCTCCCCACATCTTGTAGCCCGCCAACCCCATTTCTGGCCGGGCCTTGTTCTGACGCAGCTTTCTGGGTCACGGGGTCACGGCCCCGGCTTTGTTCCTTCAACAAATATTTACTGAGCATCTTCTAGAAACCCGCCCTGTGCTAGATGCTGGGAGCACAGCAGCCCAGGTCCCCCACCCTAGGGAGTGCGACAGATGGGAACCACCTGTCTAGATGACCCTGCCTCAGTGCCGTGAGTTTGACCAGTAGAAGGACGCGGGCAGGGGTGAGCATGTGGCCGTGGACAGGTCTGTCTGCTGTGGCCTCTGACGGCTGACAGCTGAGACCTGAGGGGAAAGAGCCCAGCGTGGGAAGCCTGGAGGAGGGGTTCCGGGCAGAGGGAGCAGCAGGTGCAAAGGCGTCGAGACCCGGAGGGGATTAAAGGAGCTTTAATGGGTGACCTGAGGGGAAATGGCCCAAGAGGGTCCGGGAGCCCTGGAAGGAGGCGTGGGAGGGATTCTCAGTGCGCTGGGGGATCGCTGGTGGGTTTAAGCAGTTGGCCAACAGGATCCGGTGTATGTTTTTAAAATTCGCTCTGCCGACTGTGCGGAAGACAAACTGACGGACGGGAGAGGAGGGGGCGGGGAGGTCAGTTAGGAGGCTGGATGGTGAGGGTCAGAACCCTAGAGCCCACACGACCAGTGCTGCGTCTGTGTATCGTGTCCAAAGACCTTCTCGGGCAGATACGCCGCCAGCTCCTTCCAGAAGCCCTGGGATGGGTAGGGCAGGTATTACCCATTTCAGTGAGCAGGGGAGGCCTGGGTAGGGATGCTTCGTGCCCAGGAGCCCCCGGCCCGCCCGTGGGGAAGCAGAGGCCGGAGGCCAGGACGGGTGAGCTGGTCCGCGGCGGTCTTCACGGCACGGCAGCCCCTTCCCCTGACATGGGGCTCCCTCCTTGTGGATTAAATACGAGCCTTTTGTCCTGCACCCCCTCGAGCATCCTTCCCAGCCTGCTGCTTCCCATCCTGTTAATTTGCTTAGAGGGCCGGACTGTGGGGTCAATTCTTAAGCATTGTCCTCTTTGGGGCCAAGCCACGACTCCAGGGAAACCCTTTTCCTCCCCTGGCTCCCGAGGGTCTGGCCTCTCTGTCTGCCTGCTCATCCAGACCGCGCTCCGTCAGTGTCCCAGGCCGGATGCGAGCCCCCGGGAGCCTGGACGCTTCCGGCAGCAGGACAGAGTGTTCTGACCCATGTCCCTCTTGCTTTGGGGAGGCAGGAAAGGCCCCCTGAGCTCGCCTCCTTCCTTCAAAGACTGCGGGCTGAGGCTGCGTCCCGGAGCTGGAGCGGAAGCGGGGTCCAGATTAGCCTCGGCTCGGTGGGGGGGGGGGGGGGCCAGTCAGCTCGCCCGAAGCCAGCTCCGTGCTTCCTTCCCTTCCTCTCCGTCCTCCCCACCAGAGTCCCCCACCCCCACCCGCACGGCCCCCAGGCTTTCAGGGTCGTTCCCGGCTTCTCCGGCCAAGAAAGCATCTCTTCCACATGGTTTGACCGTCCCTATTTCGGGCTGCTTCTGAGAGCACGGTCTCTCCGTGACGAGCCCTGGGGCCCCAGGGACCGGAGAAGGGCCACGCCGTGGCTGTTCTGGTATCTTCTTATTCACCAGCCGCCTCATACTCTGAGACCCCGGCGGGCGCTGCTTTTCCCACCAGGGAGGGTGAAAGACGGAGCCCTACAGAGCCAGGACCTCGCCTGATCCCACAGCGGCCCTGGAGATTTAGGACCACTTGGGGGGAAGAAAAAGAGGACTCGAATTTTAGGGGAAAAGACAGTTCTCTTCCCTCCCCGTTCGTGGACTCTGGGATTGGAAATAGAGTGCTAGCAGCATCAGTGGGGGAGGGGAGGGGCACAGATGACTTCGGAGGACCCCCTGCCCTCTCTCTTCCTGGGGCCCAGACCCAAGAGCTCCTGCCGGTTTGCGGAAGCCACGCAGGGCTTTGAACGTCCGTGGGAGAACAAGACGAACCCTCTCCTGTCCCCCTGCAGCTCCCAGTGCTCCCAGCTCGGTCAAGTTCAGTGAGCTGACCACAACCTCGGTGAACGTGTCCTGGGAGACCCCGCAGTTCCCCAACGGTGTCCTGGAGGGTTACCGGCTGGTGTATGAGCCCTGCACCCCAGTGGACGGTGAGTGGGGCCCTCCCAGCCCGACTCCCAAGGCCCTTCTCTTGTCGGGGTCGCTGCACAGCCTTGGATGGGGTGAGCGTCTCCCCTGCTCGTAGAGGGAGACGCGGGGGCAGACGAGACGAGCATCTCCCCAGCAGCAAGCAGGGGCGCAAAACCGAGCAGCACCCCGGTTCTCCCGAGTCCGGCCAGAGCGAGGAGGGGAGGAAGGGAGCCTACGGAGGCTGTGGCGTCCCACAGCGGCCGGGCTGCCGTCCCGCCTGGGAAGATCGGGGGGCCCCTGATGGCCCCTCCCATGCCTGTCCCCCAGAATTTAGGGGGTCGACCTTATTCCATCCGGGTCTTTGCCTCTCGTGGGGTCAGGAACTCGTTTGAGAACCTGTTAAGAGCCTTGGAGCCTCTCCCCGGAAAGTACAAGTCTGGGGGTGTCCCTGCCCCCCTTTCCCCGTGAACCTCCGTTCAAGAACCCCGATGTGCAAGCTGCCTTCCTCTCACCTGGAGCCCTGGTCGTCTGGCTGTCCCTAGAGCCCCACCGTGACCCCTGCCCCACCCCTTCCTCCAGGCCTTGGTGGGGACCCTTCCCTGCTGCCAGGCTCCCGGGCCAGGCCATGCTAACCCTGACCTTGGATGTCAGACCCTTGCCAGCTCTCTACCCCCACGCCGATGTAAGTGAACCCAGAAAGCACAGACATCTACTTAGAGGGGCTCCTGGCTGGCCGGTCTGGTTCCAGAACCCAGAGAGGACTGGGTGGGGTGGCTGGCTCACAGGTGGTGACCTGATGGCCTGAGGTCCCCTGCTCACTCTCACCTTTCCCTGACTACAGAGCCTGGCCAGAAGGAGAGCCGGAGCCCTTGGAGAGCCAAGGGGGCCGCAGTCCTGAGCCGGCCAAGGAAACAATGGCCCTCAGTCTTCCTCGTCACCTGCCTGCCAGCAGCTAGTTCATTCGGCAGAGCAGCACTGTGTTCTGGGACACTGGCGGGGGTGGGGAGGGCAGCCCAGGAGACATGGTCAGGTGCAGGTCCCAGGAGAGGGGCCGTCTCCCCCTCCAAGGGGAAGGAGAGGGCGGAGGTCACGGGGACAAGATGCAGGCGACCAAACAGGCTCTCTTCACAGTGGCCTCCGCCTAGCCTACCCAGGGGGCTCCCGGCCCCTTTCCTGTTGGGAAGACCACAGCCCAGACCCCTGTGGGATTTGCTCAGAAATGTCAGGGAACGGGTACCCAGTGCCGCTGTTCCGGGCCCCCCGCGGGTGACTTCCTTCAGAAGGGCCGCTCGAGCTGCCACCCCTCTGTCATCGGACGCCTGTTTATTCGTGAGATAGTCTGGCCATTTGCCAGGTCCTCTTTTATTTAACCTCCTAACGTGCTGTCCTCGATGGCTATCGATGCCCTCATTCAGCGGGACAACAAACCACAGCTAGGGCAGGGGACGGCCAGCGCTGGGCTGTGACCTGCGAAGCCCATCTCCCAGGGGTCGCCACCATGCTCAGGGGGGACACGGGGAGCAGCCTGGGTCCCGACCCCTGGGGAGGCTGCCGGGCGGGAGGATTTGGGCCCAGGAAGCACGGAGCACAAACCTCGACCCCCTAAAACTATCCTAGCCTCTTCTCTGGTTGTTGCGATTCTGGGTGCATTGATGGAGGACCCGTGGGGAGAGCCTTTGCTGGTGGACCTGAGGCTGTCCTTGGCTGTAGGGCCTGGCTGCAGGTTCTCCCCTCCAACTCTGGACGCCGGTGATCTCTCTCCCAGAGCCCTTCCTGAAAGGGGAACCTCGGGATTCCAGTTCTGTGGAACTCGGGGGGTAGTAGAGCACATGTGGGGGACAGTGGTTCAGAGAGACCGGTAGGGAGCTGTTTCCCACCAGATCCTGAGGGACACTGTGTTCTCCACGGACAGACAGTCCCAGCTCCTCCCAACTTCTCCAGCCGTGGACCCCTTTCTCCCAAGACCGGCCTGCAGGACTGCGTGTTGGGGGAGCACGGCCGTGTGGCCTGGCTCCAAGGCCCCCCATGAACACCACCCGCCCTCGCGGTCCCCCACATATGCGGTACTTCCTTCCCAGGTGTCAGCAAGATCGTGACAGTGGATGTGAAGGCTAACGGCCCTCTGTGGCTGAAGGTGAAGGACCTGGCCGAGGGGATGACCTACAGGTTCCGCATCAGAGCCAAGACCTTCGCCTACGGGCCGGAGATCGAGGCCAACGTCACCACCGGCCCGGGAGAAGGTAAGGGAGCGCAGGGCAGACGGGAGTCCTGCCCTCCGCACCCCGCGTCCAGCCCCCGAGCCAGAGGGGGTGTTCGGAGCTGTGCTAGATCCTGGAGGTGCGGAGATGCAGGGGGACAGGGTCTAGTGGGGACAGAGCCACAGCCCGAGAGAGGACAAGGGTGGGGCCTGGGGGGCGGGGGAGGAAGGGACCGCATCCCGGCCACAGGCAGGGGGACCTGTCAGGCTGCGTCCTCCCTAGACAGGTGACAAAGGGAAGAAGGAGCAGGGCGCTTAGAGGCCAGGCTGTGCGCTTAGAGGCCAGGCTGTGCATTGGGCCTGAGTGGCGACAGGAGGGGGACACCAGGGACCCGGACCCCAGAGTGGTTCTGTCTGAGTTTGTGACCTTCTTGAGGCCAGCCTTGAGCTGGGGGAATTGTTTTGGCACCTGCTGTGGTCAAAATTTGTCCTTGTCACCCAAGCAGGATGTCCCTTCCCGAACACAGGAGCCACCGCCCAGCCTCTGCTCCCTCCTTCCCTGGGAAAGGACACAGCCCATCTCAGACTTCCCCGAAACCCCTCCTCCTCTTCCTCCTCCTCCCCCTTTTCCCTCCTCCTGCTCACTGCCCTGTGGGCCCGAGCAGCTTAGCTGCTAGCTGGAGGGGTGGGGGGGTGGGTAGTTGCTGCGTGGAGAGGCTGCTGGTCCTGGCCTCTCTCACCTGTCAGGCAGGTGTGTTCCTCCACACGGGGCTGGGCCGGCCACCCTGCACTTTCTCCTCGTGGGCACTTTCTGTTCCCCACTCCGGGTTCTGCAGAGAACCCGCTAGCTCCTAGGCTCCGCTGGCTCCTACGGAACGAAGCCTACAGGGCCCCCCCGAGGAAGCTTCCAGAAGATTCCACGCCCTCTGCCCTGCACCTGCCCCCTCCCTCCTGTGCTGCCTCTTCACCTGAGCCAACTTCCCTGGGAAACAAAAGCAGGAAGCAAGCTGGCAGGGACAAAGGGAGGCGGGGCAGTGGGGACAGTTGAGGGCGGGAGGACAGGCTGTTCTAACCTGGGGCTTCAAGTGTCCCAGGCCTGGCGTGGGAAGGGGGCGGGCAGGAAGTTCGGAGGAGGCAGCGGGGGTCCCTGTGAAACAGCTGAGCTGTGCCTGGCAAGTGTGGGCAGGTACCTGGGAGTGCTAGAAGCTTCTGGTCCAGGGGTTGATGACAGCTGTCAGCCTTGAGTTCTGTCCTGTGCAGAGTGAGAACTCGGGGTCCCGACAGCACCCCCCCACACCCTTCACACCCCACTTGAGCTGTGTCCCGCACCCCTGACCCCTCAGCTGCCTTTGCCCTGAGCCGTAGGCGGGATGCGTGTTGGAGAAGGAAGGAAGGAAGATGAGGCGCTCCAAGGTCACGGGTTGGGACCGGACACGGGCCGGGCAGTGGGCAGCCCAGCTCTGGTCGGGAGTCCCCGGCCTGCTGTCCAGCTTTCCAGCTGCCCTGGTCCTGGAGGATCTTCAGTCCGGAGCTGGACTGCAGGCTCCTTGCCTGGAGGCATTCACAGCCGACACTCGGCGCTCACTCGGGCCAGTAGTCAGCCTCGCACCCACTCACCGACTTGTTCCCCCCTCCCACAAGTGTGTAGGGAGCGCCCACTCTGTGCCCAGCTCTGGGGGTGCAAGGCTCTGGGTCTAGTGACAGACAGACATGTAGACCACGGACAGGGTCAGGGCTTAGGGGCCAGTGAGAGCCCAGGGGACAGGCACCCCCAGAGAGGAGGGGCTTGGGACCCTCCATACACGAAACTGGCTCACTCCTCTGACTTCGCGAGTGAGCTCTCCCCTGCTTCGGCTCCTGGGGCTGGTGTCCAGGTGGCCGACATGACGGGCCGCCACCCTGGTGTAGCGGCCAGGACAGCCCGCGGCAGAGCCCACGCTTTCCTCCCGTGCTCCCAGCCTCCTCCCTAGCCCAGCGGGGGTGGGTGTGTTTCACGCAGGAAGCAGGGCGGACGCTGCCATCCTAGGCTGGAAGACAAGATGTCGGGGAGCCCTTCGGCCCCTCAAAAACCGACCCCCCGCTTATCCTAGGCCCATTCCACCATCATCACACCCACCTCTACCATCGCCCCAGGACACATCTCTTCAAGCCTTACAGTCCAAAAGGGCCTCACAGATGGGGAAACTGAGGCACTGGCGGGCGATGTGACTTGATCAGAGTCACCCATCTAGTGAGTTCAGGTCTCCTGACTCCGTTCCAGGGACCTTCCTGGCATTTCCCTGTATACCTCTTCTGGCTTTGAATTTGGAACGAGGGAGTGTGGGTGACCCAGAGAGCACAGCTGTATCAGCAGGCCAGGCCTGAGACCCAGTCCTCGGGCCTCGGCGCTCGCAGGCTTTCCAGAGACTCTGGCCAGGCTCGGAGGGTTTGGCTGTGCAGGTCCCCCAGCCGGAGCATGGGGAGCCAGGATGGGGGAGGCTGTGCCGCCCCTTGCCCACCGTGTGCCGTTTGCAGGTGCCCCCGGACCGCCTGGAGTGCCCATCATCGTGCGGTACAGCTCCGCCATCGCCATCCACTGGTCCAGCGGAGACCCGGGCAAGGGACCCATCACCCGCTACGTCATAGAGGCCAGGCCGTCAGGTACGCGCTGCCCCGGGCTGAGTGCCTCCCTCTCTAGCGGGTTCCGGGTCTCGTGTTCTCTTGCCGCTGGAGTCCCTCCACCCGGCAGCCTTGTGTCCTCCTGAGAAGGCTCTGGTCCCACTGCAGGTGAAGCTAGAGGTGGCCCTGGGGCAAGTGGGAAATGAAGGGTCACACCCTTAGGTGGGGAGTCCCCGGGGTCCCCTGGAGAATGGCACTTCGCACCAGGTGAGGACCAACTCGAACGGAAGATCATTTAGGATACTGGAGGAGCAAAGAGTTGGCCCTCGCCCCTGCCCCTGGTTAAACACTGAGTCTTTCACGAGACCCCACTGACCAGTGTCCCATCAGGAGGCCGGCTGTCCCCGGGGGACGCTGGCTACCGCCTTGAGGCCCGCCTCCACCACTCTGATGATCTCAGCAGTTCCGGTAACTGCATCAGGGGTGGTGAAGCCTGAAATCGAATCACAAGTACTTCCAGAGCCATCAGGGACTGATGAGTCGCTCCAGGGCGCGCTGTCAGCGCTCCTGTGTCACCAGCGCCCGTCGCCCTGACACCTGCTTCTCCCAGCTCCCCTTCCCCGCAGGAGCCCTGGGCCAGCTCGCTCCGTTGCTAGGTTTCCCAGCTCGTCAGAGGGGCCAGGGCTGGGGGGAGAGCTGGAGG
Organism: Mustela erminea; assembly: GCF_009829155.1. Lineage (NCBI taxonomy): Eukaryota > Metazoa > Chordata > Mammalia > Carnivora > Mustelidae > Mustela > Mustela erminea. The sequence continues at coordinate 54,503,669 of NC_045631.1, read as the reverse complement.
CTTGTTCTTGGTAATCCACGGCCCCGTGATCGGCCGGCAGAAGTGGAGAAGGGCCAACGGCATGTATAGCAAATGATAATCAGAATGGGAGGTAGTCAGGCATATCAGTAGCTAATACTTCTAACGAGGGCACCGAAGCATCCCGAAGGCAAGCTGAATACCGTGGGTCACTGAGCGCTAATATCTCAACAGCCAAGAGAGCACGCCTGCTGTTCCGGGAAGCAGCCATACACACATACCCCCATTGCCCTCATCTTGTGCTAGTAATGGCAGTGGCAATCGCTATTACGTTTAGCTACTCCAATCCATGATCTGTTGTAGCTGGAAGGTATATGCAGGCCTGGCTGTCCCCCCCACCCCCAGTGGTCCCTCCCCAGCCCGCGGTGCCGGCTGCTGAGTTGGCCAGGAGAGCACCACGTGCTTCTCCCCACCGGCGCCTGTGCCTCTGCTCTCCGTCCAAGTTGGCCGGCCGGGATGCCAGGCTGTGGAATGTTGGCTCTGGACACCGGGCCTGCTGATTTTCCAGCGTTCCCTGGGAGGCCCAGCATGGGACCTGGGGCTGTGCCTGGGTGCACACAGGTGGATTCAAGGAGGGACCTCCTGAAGGCTGGGAGGGCAGAGGGCAAGGGGAAAGCTGCGCCTCTGCCTGTGGCTGCTGGAGACCTCTCCCCACCTCCGTGCCCCCGGGCTATCCATCCTCCTCCTCTCCGGGACGAAACTGCTCTTGTCCCGTGCTCCCCGCCTCATGGTCGGTTAGGATCTCCAGACAGGCCCTCTTCCTACAAACGGGAAGCTGCCAGGCACTGCAGAGCAAGGAGCAAGGGGCTCACTCAAGGTTTCCAGCCAGGGGCCCTGCCGTGCATACCAGCTGACCGCGGGGGCTGGAGGCCAGAGCCCCAGCATGACATTCGAGCAGCTTCAGGCCTGGCCCCATTACCAGGGTCCCACCCTTTGTTTCTGTGCGGGGCAGAGCAAGGTTGGTCACACAGTAGGTCAGAGACCCCAGCTTCTGCCAGGCCGCAGGGTCCCGGACCAGCCTGCCCAGCCAACACTGAATCCTCCGCGGACCTCAAAAGGCACCATCCTGGACACCCAGTGGTTCCTCCTTCTCCCCGCCATCGCCGCGGGTGTGAGAGGTAAAGCCCTTAGAACCACAGCTCTCGACGAGGAAGGAGTCACTGCCGTTGGGTCATGGCTAGCATCGCCGTCGCTGTGACGTCGCCGAAAGCGAATGAGAGCTTTCAGGGGGCGTGAGAGGAGAAGGGATTTGCACCCCAAAACTCAGATCTCGGGGTCTGCAGCCCTGAAATCGCAGCCCATGATGTTCAGAGAAGGTCGGGGTAGAAGGTTTGCATTCAGTCATCTCCCCAACACTGAGAGGTCGCGCGTGCTGGGCGCTGGGCTGCAGAAGCGAATGGGGCACGGTCCTGGCCCCGGAGGGACAGCACAGCACAGCCTAGCCGGGGACAGCCACAGGGTGCGTGAGGCAGCACCCAACACAGACGTGACAGAGAAAACGAGGCCAAGCTCAGGATCCCGAGCCTTTGTGAGGACAGGGGGAGGCCCGGGGTGGGGGGGGGGCACGGCTGCCAGGGGGAGGGATCTGGATGGGCACGGCCAAAAGGCGGCTTTGGAAGATGCCGACACACTCTTGGTCCCCAGTGCAGAGGTGACAGGGCAGGGGATGGTGCTAAAGTTCCTGACATTGCGGGGGGGGGGGGGGGGGCTGCAAGTGTGGGGAAGGCGGAATCCGGAATCCGTCAGCCCCTGGGCGGGCCAGGCCGGAGCGGGTGCGTAGCCCGCGGACCCACGGTGGCTCCTCCCCGAGCGAGTTCAGGAACGGATGAGGAGAGACGGTGCCCACCGAGGCTGAGGCTGAGGCAGGAGCTCATCCAAGGTCCTGAGACGACCTCCCTGGAGGACCTAGGAGTTCAGCCAACTGAGGTGCTTCTAAGCTCTCTGGACCCCTGGACCGTGTGTAAAGGGTGGTTTAACCCTTTAATTGCCAAGTCAGCCCTTCCCCAGCACAGGGAGGGGGACTCACCGTCCTTCCCAGGGTCACGCCAGCCCCACTGGCCCCGCAGGGAACCTCTGGCCGGGGCCCCCGCTCAGCCTCCGCATCCCGGGGCCTGGCAGGAGCTCGCACTTCTCTTGTGCGGGGCCCCATGCCCGCTGCTCCTTTTGAACGAGGCGAAAATGAATTAGGTCCCCAGGGGGGCGAGACCCAGAGAGCGGCGGACAAGGGGGCAGCAGGACTGGAAGGGAAGTTAGGAGCGCAGAGGATGGGGTGGCTAGGGACAGCGCGCCTGGAGGACCGATGGGGGCCCCTCTAGGCTTGTCTGGGCCCCTTCTCCTCAGATCTCTGCCGCTCAGCGAGGAGGCCGCTGAGGGTGGGCGCCGTCCACCCTCACCGTCCCCGGCGAACCTAGCCCTCCTGCGGCTACTTTCAAAAAGGATCTTCTTTTTACCGGATGCCGCTACTGTGTGTATTTTGAATAGGCAGGGGGATGAGAAGAAGAGGGGCCCAGTGAGGGAAAGGAGGGTGTGCCCGTGTGCCACAGTCGTAGGCGGCCTGGTGGAGTCACGCTGACCCGCACTTTCCAAGGATGTGAGAACGGGCGATCTGACTTCCGCACAGTCACCAGACTGCTGAGCCGCCTGTGGCCGATGGCACGGGGTTGGTTGGGACCGTATTTTCTACACACTCCGTGTTTTTATTAATATATATATTTTATAAGCATTTTAATAAAGGGAACAAAGAGTCAGAGACTGCAAAAGGTATCTGTTGAAAAATACCTTCTAAGATTCAGCGTTGAAGGGGCAGACCAGACAGGCCCTGCTCTCGGGCAACAGCTAGGACAGGAGGGGGCTCCCCGTCACGAGGCGTCTCCCTCTCGACCCTCTTGCAGACGAGGGGCTATGGGACATCCTCATCAAAGACATCCCCAAGGAGGTGACCTCCTACACGTTCAACATGGACATCCTGAAGCCAGGCGTGAGCTACGACTTCCGGGTCATCGCCGTCAATGACTACGGCTTTGGAACCCCCAGCAGCCCCTCCCAGTCTGTGCCAGGTACTGCCGGGGGTGGGGGGAACAGCACCCCGTCGAAGAGCCTCGTGGCAGAGGCTGGTGGTGGGCAAAGAAGAGAGGCAGGTAGTAGAGCCCCAGATGTGTTGCGGGGGGGACCAAAATGTATTGTCCTCTCAGTTCTGCCAACAGCGAACTCTGGGCCAGGGCCTGGGTCAGCTTTGAGCTCCAGAAGAAGCTGGGGGGTGTGCATCTTTGGGGTTCCTTTGCAAGGATCCCAGAATCCCTGAGCAGGGGGCTTAGTAGGGCTTGTGGATGAGTCCGTGGGTCCAAGACAAGACCTTCTCTGAGCTCATCACCCAAGAGATTCACCCCGGCCATAAACTACATGTTTCTATGGAAACCACCCCAAAAAAACAGAGTCCGCGGTCTCTGAAGCAGTGTCCAGGGCTGGAGGAAATAGGACTGCCATCCCTCCCCGTTTCCCTCTCATCCTTCCCATCCGGCATGTCTTGGAGGACTCGCAGAGGACTCTAATGCCGAAATCCATCACCCCCAATCCAGCCAGTAACCAACTTTTAATACCAACGCCCCTTCCCTCAAGGCAGAAACACAGCTCAAAATTGTAACCCACTGGGTGAGTGTCGGAAACCTGGCTGCCTCCATCCTCACACACACATTCTCCCTTGTCCCAATGGATAAAACCAGATCACGGGAGACAGAAGAGCCAGCCCCTCGTCAGGCAGCCCCCTGGATTCGTTGTGGATATGTGCAAAAAGCGTGGTACTGAGGGCTTTGAAGGGAGGGGAGGTCTGGCTGGAGGAGGCATTCCGAAGACCTGCTGCCGTCCACCCCCCTGACTGCCCTCACTCTCAGCCACCGGAGAAAGAGGGAGTCCTGACCCTGGGGAGCAACTCTCCCAGGCCTACCAAGGCCAGATGGGTACTTTTCCAATACAAATCTGGGGCCTGCCTGTCCAGGTAGCCCCTAGGCCATGGGTGGAAAGAGGGGGAGGAAAAAAAAAAAACGAAAAAACGAAAAATAGCACGCACACCAGGGCTTCTCATTCTGTGTCTTTGGCAGACATCACTAATCAATCCCCACACTCTTTCCTGGTAAGTCCAGAGGCAGCCTCAGAGCTCAGAGCACCCCTCCAGGCATCCCCTTACTGGCACTTGAGATTCAGCTCTCCCGGCCAACCTTGTCTTGGGTTGTGCCTCACTGGGATGGCGCAGACCTTGCCTGGGGTCTGTGGTAGGGTCCCCGCTGCAGCGGGAGCCGTGGAGGCGGGAGGCGGCCGAGCACCCCGGACCTGACGTCCCCGTTCGTGTTCCAGCCCAGAAGGCCAACCCTTTCTACGAGGAGTGGTGGTTCTTGGTGGTCATTGCCCTCGTGGGCCTCATCTTCATCCTCCTCCTGGTCTTCGTGCTCATTATCCGAGGCCAGAGCAAGAAGTACTCCAAGAAGACAGACTCTGGTGAGCTGAGACCAAGCCCCGCCAGCCAGACGGGTCTGCCTTTGCTTTGGCAAGGTGGGGCCGGGGGTCCTCTCTCTCCTAGGAAGGCGTCTGCCCTGCGAGGAGGAGCAGCCTAGGGCCCCTGGGTACAGCCTCCATCTCCCGTTTGGTCTCACGTAGCGAGAGAGAGAATGAGCCACCTGGCCGGGTGGGGGAAGGGAGGCCAGTGGTCTAAAGGGGTGACATAGGTGACTGAATCCTGTCTCCCCCACCCCGCCCCCACCCAGGGAACAATGCCAAGGCTGGTGCCCTCGGCCACGGGGAGATGATGAGCTTGGATGAAAGCAGTTTCCCTGCTCTGGAACTCAACAACCGGAGGCTGTCCGTCAAGAATTCCTTCTGCCGGAAGAACGGCCTGTATACCAGGTAGAGGGCTCTCTGCATGGGTGGGGGGCAGAGGCCAGAGGTTTGGGGGCCAGCAGGGCCAGGGTGTGGAGGACTCTGGGGAAGGCCACAGAGCAGGCTGTGCCCACTTGGTCTCACTGTGCCAACGATGGCATTTGGGCTCAGGGGCCGGGGACAGTCAATAGGGCCCAGGCAACACACCCAGGCTGTGGGGGCCCCAGGCCGGTGTGAGAACACGGTGGGGGACGTCACAAGGAGGTGAGGACACAGGGCTTCTGACAAGGACAGCCAAGTGCAAAGAACTTGAACAATTTTGCAACCCAACCTACTGCCCTTTAGAGCCAGCTGCTTGGAGGAACAGGCCCAAGGCCCGAGAGCCACCGGCCCCAGCAGTGAGGCGGGCCCCACACACGTAGGCTAGGCAGACACACTCAAGTGACGGGTGCCTGGAGTCCCCCATCATGGCCTATGCCTTACCTGCCTCCTCCCTGTTCTGGAAAGAAAGAGCACTCAGTATAGACACCCTCTCCCCTGGGCCCTTACGCACGCGTCTTACAGACCAGTGTTCTCCTGTTCACCCCACGAGCCCGTGCTCCTAGCATCATCCTCAAACGGCAGCACCTGGGAAGAGCCAGTCTGGAAAGGTCCCGGCTGGCGGTACCCTCGGTTCCATTTCTTCCTGACTTCTCTCCAACCCGGGGTCCCCTCCGCTACCCCACTTCCCGGCACGGGCTGGGCGGCCCATTTCCAAGGGCCCGGGCAGCTGCTGAGGCCCACCTGACCCTCCCCTGATGTGACCTGGCAGTTTTATGCTCCAGGGAGCTCAGGAGAGCTGCTGGGGGAGGCTGGTCTGCAGCCTGGGAGCGCCTGTCCTTTTGGCCTCAGCCCTATTAACATTCCCAGTTCATCGGAGGGGCACGCAGGCCAGGCACAGCTCACAAAGCTTCTCTCTGTCTCGTCCTGGAGGGAAGAGGCGATGTGTGTGTTCATCAGGAGGACAGAGGGAGGGGCGCACAGGCCAGCAGGCCCCGCTCTCATCCCCCGCCAAAGCCAGCTTTCCAAAGAAAGAGCCATTTGAGGCCGCGGTGGTGGGCCCAGCAGGTCCTCCGCAGCCCCGCCGCGCTGGCTCCGGGGCCCTGCCACATGGAACAAGGGGGCGTTTCACGGATGGCCCGGCCTGCCTGCCTCTCACGCCCCCAGAGTACACACACCAGGGCCCCCGCGTGTCCCCTACCCTGCTGTGTACACACAGAAATCCTCTTGGCGCCAAACCAGCCCCGGGCTCCTGGAGTCTGACCCAGCCCTGGTGACACCGTCAGCCCCTACTTGCCCTGCTCGTGGTCAAGACGGCCTGAGCCCGACATTCCTTCTCCCCTGTCCCAGCGTCCCGTGTCTGCCCATCGCACCTACACGAGGCTGCTGCCGCTATTGTTATGTTTTTATTTTTAAGTAGTTAAGGATGCGGCTTTGTTATTTGGAATCATATCAGTGCGGATAGAGTCCAAGAGGTTGGAGGTAGCAGGGAAGCTGCTTGTGACATACTCCCAGGCCATGGGATTGGTCCCAGGACAGTACTTCTGTAGGAAGGCACAGCTGGCCCCGGGTGGGGGCAGCCGGCATTCAGGGCCATGGTTCCAGAGCCCTTCCTAGAGCAGGCTGGGCAGACCTCAGGATGCCAGGCCCTCAGCAGGGCCTCCCTTGAGCCCGGTCCCCAGGAAGCACGGATAGGGCAGGGTCATGAAAGACCCCAGCCATCTGCTGGGCACCCCAGGAGCCTGCCCAGCCCGCTGCCCTTGCCCTCAGCTCAAGGGTTCTGGAAAGCACAGCCCTGCCTCCAGCCTCTGGGCACCCGAGGCAGGTGGAGTGCTCAGGTGCCCTGTCCTGCATGTTGGCGCAGATGACACAGAGTCAGGGCTCTAACTCACTGGGAAATGCACTTTCTCGAAGGCTGATTTTCAGAAACAGGGCAGGACTCCGTGCCCGAATTTATTTCTGGTCTCTGAGCAGATCTGGAGGGAGGAGGCAGTGGTTTCGTTTCTTCTCTGAACCTTTGCATTAACCATCTGAAGCTCCCTTGGTGAGGTCAGGAATGACCTGGGGGAGGGTTTGCCTGTCGCTCCGGCACGCAGGCTTCACCTGGGATTCTGATCCGGGAGGTCTCGGGGTTCCAAAAGGCTTTGTAACATTCCTGCCAAGTGATCCCAGTGCCTGAGGCCTTAAAACCACGAGTCGGAGAATCCAGTGGGAAGTGGGGTGCTACCCCTCCTTTTCCCTGAAGCTGACTCAGGAGGCTGGTCCAACAGAGCCTCTCCCACCCCTGGGGTCCCCCAGCCCAAGGCCCAGGCCTGTGGGGAATACAGGAGGAGTATACGACAGAGACACCCAGGGTGAGTGCCCTACCAGGCCCCGCTGTGGCCTTCCTGGCCAGGCCCGCCGCTGTGGGTAGGGCCACTTCTCAGCCTCACTCCCCCCCCCCACTCCAGGTCGCCTCCCCGGCCCAGCCCAGGCAGCCTCCACTACTCTGACGAGGACGTCACCAAGTACAATGACCTCATCCCGGCAGAGAGCAGCAGCCTGACCGAGAAACCCTCAGAAATCTCCGACTCTCAGGTGAGGGGCGGGAGCGGGGACCAGCCCCTTCCCAGACTGTGGGCCTGCGCGATGGCCCAGAACCTGGGCTTCTTTGCCTCCTGCCCTTTATGGAGCCCCAGAAAACTAGCCGGGGATCGTCTGTGGACCCGCCGTCCCCTCCAAAGCTCTGCTCAGAGTTTGCTCCAGGGCTAATGGGGGCCTGTAACCTTGACCAGAGAAGAGCCCCCAAGAGCCCAGTCCTCTAGAGCGTCTGGAGTGTCCCCACGCGCTCTGGCCCGCAGAGGAGCTCGTGAGGATGAGGAGAAGGAGGCCCGTATTGCCAGGGCTGAGCTTAGCTCGTCCGGGTCCGAGCGAGCTCCCGAAACCGCGAGCTGAAAGTTCTGGAACCCCAAGGATGGAGGGGCGAGGCCTTCAGCTTTGGAGGCTCAAGCCTGAGTTTGAATCCCGGCTCTGCTGCCTGTGCGCCAGGGCATCCGGGGTGGGGCACACGACCTCTTTGAGCCTGTTTCTCCGTCTGTGGAACAGGCAGGGACAGTAAGAGGCTGTATCATGGGGCAGTGGGATTGCTGAGACGAGGAAGCTTAGCAAGCACACACAGCAGCTGTCTGATGAATGTCAGCTTCCATCTGAAGGAGATGGTGCCTCGGGGAGACACACAGCTCTGGAGAGGCTGCCGTTAAGTGGGCCGCACGGGGACACTGTCCCAGACGATGGTGAGAGGGGGTGAGTGCATTCCAGTGAAGCAAGGTCATGGCCTCCCACTCAGCCATCTTGGCCTTGGCCAAGCCCGGTGGTTGCCCACCACGTCCCACGCCCTAGACCTTTTCTGCCCAGTCCTGGGAGAGGACAAGAACAAAGGGCTGCCGGCAGGGAGCGAGGCTGTCAGCGGGTAGGAGGGGCCCCATCCCCCGATCCAGTCGTGGGCCCGGTGGACCCGGCGCCTCTGGCTCACTACTGTTTTGCTCAGCTCCAGGGCTTGGCAGAGCCCACAAGGCTGAAGCTAACAACAGCACAGCTCAGACAGAGCTGGCAGGGACAGAGACGCCAACTTAGCCTGGCTAACGCAGGAACTCACATGACTCAGGTTATGGCTTCTTATTTTAAGAGTTTAACACTTTGCGGCCATATACGTCCTGGGACTTCCAAGGCCCCGTGTTCCACGGAAGCATGATTGTTTTTTCTTTCCCCCCAAGGAGGGCAGTGAGCGTTTAGATTCCAGGCACTCAAGGGAAAGTTCAAGTAAAGGGACTCCCTCTGCCCATGAGGCTATGACAGAGGGTTCCTTAACGCAGGGCTCCTGTCTATGGAGAGCAAAGGCAGGGACCAGCGGAAGGGACACTCCGGGCTGCTCTGATTAGCCCCCTTCGACCTCCCACAGAGGGCCTCGGTCCTGCGCACTCATTGGCTGGGCACCGACCTTTCCGGGAGGGAGGTCCTGCCCGGGTGTCTCCACATGGCCCATGGCCATCTCCGCATAAGTCAGGATGCAGAGCTGGTCCCTGAGGCCAGGCCAGGACCCCCAGCCTTGAGGGAGTCACTGAACGATTCAGATTCAGACGAATCCTTATCTGAGGACCATCTCACTTCAGTCACCCCCAGGACCCAGCAGAGTCCCTGGAAATCTCCGCTTTGCCCCTAGTGTCTTTTGTTTGAAACAAGCCCATCACTTGAATGCAGTTTCCATAACAATCTGGAACCAGTCCCGAATGGGGAGGGAAGCAGGAGCACATGCCCTGGGGAGGGGAGGCCTCCTGGTTCCAGAAGCCAGTTGTCACAGCAGAACTCCCACATTCCCTTTCAGGGGGCGCAGTGGAGCCCAGCCCAGGCTTAGAGCCCCGCCTGGTTTGGGGTTTGATTTGGATTTATTTATCTCAAGTTAAGTTAGTTTATTTCAAGCTAAGTTTCATGAAGACAGAGACTTGTGACAGTCCTGAGGTCGGTCACCTCCCCAGTGTCTGTCTTGGCACGGAGTGTGTGGTTAAAGCACAGAAGGGTCAATCATGAGAGAAGCTAGGCAAGCTCGTCAAGACCAAGCACATTAGCAGGAGAGACGGACAAAGGTTCATGGTTGTCAAGCCATCCCAAAGGACCAAGGTCAGAACACACACTTTCCAAGAGGCGTGGCCCTTCAGAGTAGTGCCGCTGGGCAGGGTCACCAGCCCTGGGGGCTGTGCTTACCATCCCACAGGCCTCACCACAATCACAGTGACCCTCCGAATGGCCTTAGTGTCCTGTCATTTGTACAGATGGGGACCTGAGGCTCAGAGAGCTTCACTGAGTTGGCTCAGGCCCCAGAGCCAAGAAGTGTGGAGGCGGATCCTGCCCACGGGCCCTTCTGACCCAGAGCCCAGCTTGGCTCCTTGGCTCTCCCCTGTCCCAAAGCTGGTGACGTCACCCTCACAGTAGACTTTTCTGGAAAGGCCTTCAGAACCAGCCAATGAGACACTCTCGAGAACAAGTGACTGTGGGTTTTCTTGAAAGAAAAAAAACAAAGCTCAAGCTCATCTTCAAAGGATAAAGACACACACCCAGAGCAAAGTACCAGAGGCATTAAGGTTGTCCCCAAGAAAGCTGCCCCAGGAGCTTTGCCCAGTGGCTCCCTCAGGGGACCAGCCAGTCCCTTCGGAGGGTGGCTCCGAGCAGGGAGAGGCTCACGTGAAAAGTTGTGGCTGGTATTTGGGGCTGGGCTTGAATCCCGGCCCCTCCCGCTCCTTGACTCCGCGAGGGGGAAGGGTCCTTCATAGCTCACCCCCACTCAGCACTATGGCACCCTGTCCAAGCGACTGTTCTTGGGGCCATGACAGGGGATGGAGTCAGGCCCGTGCGGTGCCGGACTCTTCACGGGGCTCTGGGGAGAGGCAGTCAGGATCCTTGGGGTCTCTTTGCTTTGGAACGGTTCTTGAAAACCAGGCCATTGGCTTTGGGCCACCGCAGGTGCCCTAGGCTCCGGGACTGGCATCCTCAGAGGTGCACGACTGAGGGGTCACTCAGCAATCGTTCCTTGAGCATGGACTCTAGGGACATGGAGATAACAGAGACAGGACCCCGCCTCCAAGGAGCTCCTGGTGGGCTGGAGGGGACAGACTCCAAGACAGAGCAGCCGGTGTCCCTCGGACGCCCTTGCTGCGGCGTAAATAAGCAGATCCTAGGACTGCTCGCTGGCCCCCGTGAGAGGCTGTACAGAGAGCATCCGCCATGGCGCCCACAGCTGGGGCTCATGGTACATGCTCCACGGGGCCCCCGTGCGGGATGGCGTCTGCAGGAGCGTACCCCCACCGGGGTCAGCAGCCATGCAGGCGGGGTCCCCAGCCTTTCAGCGGCTCTGGAGAATGATGGCCTGATGTTGTGAAGCGCCCCTCCCCCCAGGCCCTCTGAGAGCCAGTTCTGCACAGGCGGCCTGGTTTCCAGTCCAAGTCAGACCACCCAAAACAGACTCTCCAAAATGGGTAGAAACCCGCCCAGCCCTTTTCCTGTGATATGGTAATAAACAAAGGTCCACGTTGCTTATAAACAAACACACACGATCAGATGCGAGCAAGGCCCTAACGGGTGCTCCGGGTAGACTCGGGGACGGAAAGGGGAGACGGGCTGTCTCCAGAGGGGTGTTGGTGACACACAAAGGCTGAGGTTTGAAGAGGCCCAGGCTTGCTTGATGCAACTTTTAAAAACCAAGTATGGCTGCATTCCAAGTTCATTTTCAAAATAAGAGCCCAAGTATGGGAGAAAAATTGCATGGCGCACCAGTAAATCTCAATGGAAAAGGACTTCCCAGCCAATGGCACGCCTCTCCTAATAAGTATGCAGTCTTTGTGATTTCCTGGGAAGCCCTGGGAAGTGCTTTGTAATGAAATTAAGCCTGTGTAGAAAAGTAAGAAAATACACCAGACAGATTAGGTTTTATAAGCGTGAACATTTAGGGAGCCCTTACGGGTGGCCAGGAATGACCCGAAGGATTGTTCAAGGTTGGTACTGCTTTACCCTCAGAGCGCTCAGCGAAGCCTGGTGGGGTTACCTGTTGCATGGGTCAGGGAGCCTCTGACAATGAGGCCAGGCCTAAGCCCCTACACCCCTACCTTGTGCCATGTTCGGATCGGGCCCTGGGCAGCACCTGGCTGGTTTTGTCCTCCCTGGAACCTGTTCATTCCTTTCTCGGTGCGTTTATTCAACAACTGTTTTTTTCTGCGCCCACTAAACAGTACCAAGCACGGTTTACACACAGCAGCTCCAATAGAGAGCAAGACAGGCTCTTAGGAGCATTGCATTATGGTGTGTTAGGACCCATTAGGGAAGACCACATGTTTCAAATAACCCCATGTTTTCATTTCATTACTATGGCACCATAATATCTAACTTCAGGAAGAAAATGGGGAGCAAAAGGCCTCCTGGCCTCCTGTTTCTTGTGGTGCAGGGACAGAAAGCCCTGTGAGGAATCTTGGGGGAAGGTCACTGGGGGGCTGCCTGGAGGAGGTGGCATTTCAGCTGGTCCTCCAAGTGTGAACAGGACTGGGTCATGCATCAACGGGAGCAGTAAGGGTCTATAGGTTTGCATTCGGCTAAGTGTTTCTGTCACCCCCTCCCTCTGAGTGTCTGAGTTTCTGGTTTTTCATCCATGTTTGCCTCTTGTCCATTGAGTTGGGCCATGAGTCTAAGAGATTCACTGAGGCCCGTCTCCCGCGTCTCCTCAGGCTGACCCATACAGGCTGAGGAAGCCCGAGCTTGTGCCAAGCTAGAAACACACTACGGGCAGGGCAGAGGGAGTCCAGGAGGAAGGAGGCCAAGCTACCTGTTGGGCCGGGACGGTACATGCTCTCATTTAAAATCTAACCGTCCCCCCCATGCAAGCTGCAGGACCCCCGGTTAACAGATGGGGGAGACTGAGGCTCAGAGAAATCCAGCACCGTGCCCTTGATCACAGAGCTTAGAAGTGGGCATTCGAGTCTGGGTCCAGCCACTCTGAGGGCCTCGTCTGTGGCGGCCTGGCCTCATCCAGGCACAGAAGGGAGATGGAAGGAGAGAGAAGCCTTCACTGACCCCAACAACCCCCCATCCAAGTGACCTTCCGTGAAGCCTCCAAACGCAAGCGTGTCTGACAGCGGGGTCGTCGGGGAGGAACACATTGACTGTCGCTTCACCTGTAAGGAAGGGCATAGGGGGCCTTGCGTCTGAGCTGACACAGATTTATTATTTGTCATTTAAAGATGTATTTATTTATTTGAGAGAGCGAGCAAGAAGGGGGAGCAGAGGGGGGGAGCGAAGCAGACTTCCCACTGAGCCCGACACGGGGCTCAATCCCAGGACCCTGGGACCGTGACCTGAGCCAAAGGCAGACGCTGAACGGCCCCTACCAGCCAGCTGTCCCTAAGCTGACACTTAAAAGGACGTTCCTGGGGGAAGGTTTCTAGCTGTCTGAGTACAAGAAGCCCAGATCCCTCACAAAATGGTGCATAAAGGGGGCTCCTAGAGAGGGAGACGCTTCGCCCCTCCTCACTCCCACCTCTGGTGCCCAGGAGAGGCCCGCCCACTGGCCCAAGGAGAAGGGTGTCCAAGGGGCTGACGCAGGGCTAGCCTCATCCCACACAGAGAGCCCCTGGGCCACCAACCAGGGAGGGCCTCCAGCTTCCAGCCTCCCAAGGGGCCGGTTCAGGGGACCTCCTGTCCTCTAGGGCGGCACATTCCTGCTAGATTTCTGGAGCCTCAGTGAGATGAGGGCCCCCTACGTGGGCTCCGTGTCCTGAGTCTGGGGAAGGACACCCCCCTCCCCCCACCCCACCGCCACGCTGGCAGCAGCAGGAGACCCCTCTCTTTTGTTGTGGGCTCTTGTCCGCGTCCCCCCTCCTGCCGGCCCTTCCCCGCCCCACCCCCTCCCCGCTCCCCTGCCCAGGCCCGGTAATTGCTGAGTGAGTGGCTTTGAGGCGCTGTGAAGAGGCCCAGAGCTGGAGCAGTCCCCTGATTGCCTGGCGGCCTGGCGGGGCTGCCCGTGAAAGGTCCCCTTTGTGCCGGGCTGGTTACTGGGAAGCTGCATTCAATTACCCAGGCCCGCGTGAGAGTTGAAAGCCGGCATGGGCGCCCGGGGTCCCCCCTCGCCTGCTTTCTTCCCTTCTCACCCCACCCCCACGCAGAAAAGAAACAGATGTTCGAGGAGGGGGAGGAAGAAGAGCAGCCGCTGAGGCAGACGCCCCCCTTCTGGCTTCGGAGAGCGGGGGCGGGGCAGGCCCACCTCTACCCCCTCCCACCCCCCCCTGCCCAGCTCCTCCTGCTGCAGCTCTGCCTCCGGGGCTCCCAGCTCTTGCTTCCGTGGCTTTTCCAGGCCCGTCCGGAAAGCCACCCCACCGTGTCCAGCACACAGTAGGTGCTCAGCAGTTGGTAACCGTCAGACGGTGATGATGTGCGTGAATGGGCGTTGGGGTCTGGACCCCCTGGGAGGGCCAGAGAGGCCCATCCCCACTCTCGGGATGCTTTACTTTGGCGGCAGAACTGACCGTCCTTCCCCTTTCCCAGCCGCCTGAGCAGAGTCACCCTCCGTGACCCCAGCTCCTTCTGCAGCCCTCTGGGGTAGGGGGGCTTCCAGTAGTTTTCCACCCCGTGAACTGCAGACATCTACCCATTTTATAGACAGGGATGCTGAGGCTGGGGGTGGCCAGGTGATGGGTCTGAACTTCACCTAGCTAGCCAGGGACGGAGTGGGGATTTGGCCGCACCACAGGAAGTGACCTAGATGCTCATTCACTCTGGGATGGGGCCGCGGTGATGGACTCACCTGCAGGGCTAGCCGAAGTTCTAGAACCTTTAGCATCGATGCTAGCAACCCTTCAGACCGGTTGGTGGAGGCCCTTCTGGGAAGACCTGACCGTAGGCAGAACTGTGGAGTGGCCTTTTCCCACACCTCGCACTTACAGATCCTCACTGCTCTGGGACCAGCCTCCCCCCACCCCCCACCCCGCCCCGGGCCCCCTGCCTCATGGCTCCCATCACAGCCTGCCCAGACTTCCTCTGCCTCCGCGCCGCCACCCCGCAGCCCCAGGCCTCAGGTGCCCAGCCCTCAGCCCCCTCCCCACTCTTGGCATATGGCGCCCCTGCCTGTAGGGCCCCTTTGTTCCCTCCTGGGCCGGCAGCTGGGCAGTAGCAAAGAGAAGGGGCTCGCATTGTGCTGCTCTGCGTCAGGGGGAGAGCTAGGGACTTTCCATGGTCTCCAGCAGCCAGTTCTGCTGCCAAGAGGACTGAGGTCCTGGGAGGGTGTGCAGGGTGGTGGTAAGGAGAGCAGCCAGGACGGTGGAGGGGTGAGGCGGAGGAGGGGAGGGGCCAGACAGAAATTTGCAGATGGAGGAGGGAGGATGTAATCCTAGCTGGGAGAGTAGAAGGGCTCTTGTTCCCAACTCCCAGCAGGAGGGGGGATCGTGGGCTTTGGAAGATCCGGCAGATCCAACCCCCCCCCAGCTCTTCGTGTCTGGGACGAGCCGTCACCCTCTCCGCACTGGGGTTCCCAGCACTCAGAGCGGTAGTGTCCATAGCACCGAGGTGTGAAAGTTAACGACAGTCTCCCGAAGCCTAGCAGAGTGCCTGTCCGCCCCAGCTGGAGCTCAGTACCTTGGGGCTCTTTCCCCAGAGGGGCTAGATGCCCTATGGGTCTCCGGGCTCCTGGGGGCAGGTGCACCTTGCACTCCCCGTAGCTCAGACACTTTGCAGCAAGGTCAACAACTCTCTGTTCGCCCTCCCTGCGGAACGGGACATGGGCTCACGGGGTTTTCTTGCTGTGGTTTTTATCCCAAGTAGTTTGACCAAATGTGCCGACTGTGTCGCTTCGGGTGGGGACACCGTAACCAAAGGGAGGCCTTCAGAGCTGCGTTGCACTGAGAGTGTACTGCTCACTCAAATCAGAGCATGTCTCTTCCAGAGCGTTCTAAGGGTGCTCCCATCTGTCCTCGTCTTGGTTCTCAAAACAGGGCTGGGAGCTGGGCGTGGGGGAGGGGCGCACAATATTTTTAGCTCGACGACTCAGATCCAAACCAACGAGCGAATACTGCTTTACTTCACAACCCAGCCTGACTCTTGTCTCCTGCGGATTCCCCCGGGGCAGATGAAGCAATGATGGGACACCGGAGTAGCGACAATTTTAGGAATGATTTAATGTTTTGCCTTTACGAGAAAAAGTCACAGGGCCACTGTCGTGTGAAATTCGGACCTTCTGTTGATATTTTTCTCGTGCTCGTTTCATAACTGAGTGTCGCCTTTATTCTGGATCCCACGTGGGTGGGCACCGGCATCTCCTTTCGGTGCCAGGAGCCTCCGCAGGTCTGGCCCTGGCCTCGTCCCCAGTCACACCGTAAGTCAGAGATAGATCAAGGCTGGAACTCGGTATGTCAGGCAGGAACGTTCTGCTCTGAAATGTAGGTTTTGCTACGATCGGGGTATGGCCAGGCCAGTGGATTGGGGATGACAGCCCTTAAAAAATGGAATTACTCACAGTTCCCAAGAAGAAGGGGACGCATCGCACCATGCAGGGCCGTTTCAGGGAAGCACCAGGGTCCCCGGGAATGGTTCCCTGTGCCCAGGAGGGACATGTGGGGAGGAGCCTTCATTGTGGGAGCAAGCTGCGGTTTCTTTGAATAAATTCAGTGGGCCCTGGGGTAGAGGGGCTGTCCCTGGTTGTCTGGTACCCAGCCCTAGGGTGACGAGGGACAGGGGAGAGTGAGGCAGCGTGATAGGAAAAAGCATCACTAGCTGCAAGGATTGACCTGCCCCGGGAGCCCGTCACCACTCGGAGTCAGCGAGGCCCCAGGGGTCCGAGCATCAGAACTACAACAGATGGAAAGGCAGGATGAAGTCAGCCTCGAAAACATGCTAAGTGAAGGAAGCCAGCGCCCCACGCCCCCTACTCTGTGACCCTGCCTGTATGGTAGATCCACAGAAACAGAAAGCAGGTCGGTGGTCGCTCACAGAGGGGGTGGGGGAGGGAACGGGGAACGGCCACGGGGGTGGGGGGAACGACAGAAAAAAAGGATTAGAACTCGGGTCTTCCGAGTTCCAGTTCGCGCCAGATGCCCGCAGGCTGTGTGCCGGCCCCACGGTGGGTGCTCCGTCCCCATGATCTGCTCCGACAGCCGGGGAGGTGGGCATGACCGGGTGCCGGACCCCCTTGGTGGTGATGGGGGTGGCGGTGGCCCCCCGTCCAGGGCTTAGGAGCCTCAGACAGGGTCACCGGCCACCTTCCAGCCTCCAAGCACGAGGACCACCTGGCCCGCAGGGGCCCCTGACTCCCCGATTCTCCGTCCTCCCAGGGAAGCGACAGCGAGTACGAGGCCGACCAGACCCACCAGAAGGCCCACTCCTTTGTCAACCACTACATCAGCGACCCCACGTACTACAACTCGTGGCGGCGGCAGCAGAAAGGGATCTCGCGGGCCCAGGCGTACAGCTACACGGAGAGCGACTCCGGAGAGCCGGACCACGGCCCCGGGGCCAACAGTGGCAGCGCCCCGCAGGGCAGCCTCTTCCGGCCCAAGGCCAGTCGGACCCCAACGCCCCAGAACGCCCCAAACCCCCCGAGTCAGCAGAGCACCCTCTACCGCCCCCCCAGCAGCCTCACCCCCGGCTCCCGGGCTCCTATAGCAGGATTTTCCTCGTTCGTTTGACGTCGGAAGGGGGCAAAGAAAGAGAAAAAACCGGCACCACACTCCCCGTCCGCCCCTCCCCGCACTGCCTGCCAGAAAACAAAAACACCAAGAAACCAAGTCAACTTTTCACCTCCTGAGTTTATTTTTCCAGAGATTCCAGGGCCAGCAAAACTGGTGTTGAGAAGGAACAAAAGGAAGCCGTGAGGGGGGGCCGTGCGGGGCCAGCGGTGGATCGGCTCCAGACTGTGGGGTCCGCCACTCCCTTTGCAGACTGTGTTCAGAGTCGGGGCTGCTGGGCCGGGCCTGAGAGAGGTGGGGGCTGCGAGAAAGCTGAGGCCCGGAGAGTTGTAGGGCAGCATGCCGAGGGGATGAGAAGCTTCTAGAAGTCCTGATAGCTGCCTCTTTTGCGTGTGCTGGGGCCACTGCTGGCTGCTGGTGTGCAAGGCTGCTGTGCAAGGCTGCTGTGCAAGGGTACGCATCCCTGGGGGGCAAAGCTCACCTTCTCTATTGGCACCCGCCCATCCCTACCCGTGCGTCACTGGCAGGCCTCGGACGGAAGGACGGATGGATAGACAGACAGCCTGGTCCCCCGGCTTGCTCATCACACTTTGCTATTCCCTCCCCGGCTCAACGTCTCCACCAGGCATTGGGTTTCTTTAGAAAAAGGAAACTAACGAAGGGCTGAGAGTCTGCCTAGCTGGCTCTTTGTTTCTTACACGTTCTTTTTATGGTGAATCCAAGGAAAAGGGGGGGCCCCTCGGGCCCCACAGCACCGCTGAACCCAGCCATGGCTTTACTTGAATTCACTTTCCCGGGCACAGACCAGGAGAGGTGAACCCGGGGGGTGCAGAGGGACAGGGCACTAGCCAGGCATCACTGGGGTGATGAAGGCAGGAAATCAGAACGTAAGAAAGAAGCTTGACTTCTCTCCTTCCCTCCTGATAGGAAGCTGCTTAGACAAGAAAGTTCAGGGGGCACAGGACTGGGGAGCTCAGCAGGGCGAGGAATGACGGTCGAGGCAGACACACCCCATCCCTGGATAGACCTCTTCCTTGTGAGACACACACACACAAGTCCCCCATGCACTTGTAAGGAAGGTTCAGCCAAGGGGGGGCCTCTCCCCTGCCCCAGGGGTCTAGAGAGCCTCTCAAAGACAAATCCCTTTGGGTCCTTGCCAGACGGGACACTCACTCCCAGGTGCGTGGTCCCTCTCACTCTCAAGCCAGAGCGAGCCACATCTAAAACACATCCCTCCCACACACACACACACCCAACCTGGGCAAGCACAGGGGTACAGAAGCCCAGAGGGGTGAGCCAAGCCCCTAGTCTCGAAGCCGGAGCTCCCAGAATCTGCCGGGTCAGCCCAGCCCCAGGTTTACAGAGAGTCAGAGACCCAACCCCCAGTCATGTGTTCGCTGGCCAGGGCTCGGAGCAAGGGGGGGCCCCGTCCGAACTGGACCCGGCTCCGAGATGCGCGGCCAGGCTGGAGGCGCAGGTCAGATGAGAACAAGGCCCAGAATAGCTGATGGGAAGCAAAGTCTTACACACAATCTGCTCCAAGGAATGTGCTTTAAAGAAGCCACTTGTGGTAGCCTGAAGCTTCCCGTCAGCCCCCGGATGAAGGGATTGAGGGTCGAATGCCCCGGGGTCGGGCCAGCCCCGTGGGTCTAGGTGGACCTTTTCAGTTCAGTGGAGCCCCTTCATGAGACGGGGCTTTCTGGGGGTGCCACACACAGGCCCCATCTCCTGGGTGCGGGAATGGTTAGGGGATGCCTGAGAGAAAGATTTGGGGAGCAAGCCAAGCAAAGTGAAGGTCTGCACGGAGCCCCACGGGGGCCCAGCATCCCCGGTGGCGGGTGGGAGCCAGGCCAGGGGTCTGCGGGAAGGACGCAGCCCCCAAGCCCTCAGCCCCTCGGGGATGCCGGCAGACGTCTCCACAGCCAGACCCAGAATAGGCTTCTCCACGAGGGGCTCTGGGGGAGATGCGCACTGGCCCCGGCCGTGAGGACACGGGCCCCAGCCCTGCCCTGTACACAGCTGGCGTCTCCTTAGCAGCCCGTCTGCCGGAGGCCGCCTGTAGTCTCCCGCACCCTCCTCCCTTTTCATCTCTTTTTTTTAACACCCTCATCCTTTCCTTGTCGGCAGTGTGTGTAGCCGTTTATGGAAGCTCCCAGCTTGCGTTAGGGAATGAGTCGAGCCCAGCGCAGGGAGGGCTCTGGGTGTGTGTGGGGAGAGGGGAGGATGCGGGACGTGTGAGGCCGTGTGTGCGTGTGCGCACGTGTGTGTACGGCACGTGAGGCCGGATTTCCTTTGCCTTTCGTGAACCGCCTGGGGCACTGCCCCTGCACGCCCCCGCGGACACACCCATGCATACTTGGCACGGTGCCCGTGCACGCCGGGGCTCACACACACATGTGCACACGTATGCGCAGAACACGCATCCGGGTGTGTATTCGCAGAGAGGCTTCTGGCTCCTTCTGACAGCCAAAGCTGGCCGTCCCCTGTGAGGCCCGGGCCGCCGGGGTCCCTCCCACCGGAAGGCAGCTGGGATCTGTTGTCTCAGGGGGCAAGGACACTGCACCAGCCGGAAGGTGAGCGGGGCCCAAGGTGAAAGTCCAGCCCTCAGTCAATATCCACCCACCCCCCACCCCTGCCCCAACCTCATCTGGAAGACCAGGTGTCCAGCCATGGAGCTCTAGATTTCTTAGAGGACACCCCTGCCCTCGTTTACATATCTGCTGGGGCAGTGGGGGCTCCTGGCCCCCCACACGGACTCCCGGCCGCATTAGAAGGATGTGCTGGGCACTGCCCGTGGGTAACTGGGAACCTCCCTGGGCCAGTGATGCCGGGGCCTGTCTGTGTGATTACCTGAAGACGGTTCATAGCAGGACACCTCTCTGTCCTTTGGCTCTTGCTTCATGGTGCCCCAGGGAAATCTGGTGTCGCACCCAAAGGCCTCTGCTTGGCACCCCAGCACTGCCCAACCCCCCGCGGCCATGCCTTTGGCGTGCACAGCAGCTCAGCACCCAGACTGCCAAGACGAACCAAAAAGCGGCTCTGGTCGCAGGGCCCCAGGTAGCTTGCAAACCCAGGCTTCCCTTCCCATTCCCTCACCAGACACTGCCGTGACTCAGAAGAAACAAGGACACTTCTGGCTGCCCCTCCCAGAGCACCGCTGCCTCGAGGCCTTCTGTCTCTGCCCGCACCTCCCTGGGCAGAGCTTCTAAAGGTGCCAGAGCCTCCCAGAGCCCATTCTGGGCAGGGGCTCCCCTCACCTCCCCATGGTGCCCATGGCGTGAGGGGCCGGAGGGCAGGAAGGGGGAACCCTCCCCCCTTCCCCCCGAGCAGCAGCCGCCGCCCAATCCGAGTGCCTCTGTATGGTCCTGCCCAGTGGCAAACCTGGCCACCCACCCGGAGCACAGATGACCTCTCTTGGGACCACTCCCTTCTCTTTGTTTCCGTAAGAATAACCAAAAGCATCCAAACGTGTTACCTTTCTTTACACATAGAGACTCCAAAAACAAAAACCAACACAAATCTTTATTTTTTGATTTAAAAGATATAATGAAAAATTATGGGGAGAGTATTCATTGTGGCAGGTGTCTATCTATAAGAAAAAAAAATATATCTATATGTCCTATAGCTTGTTAGCAGGTTTATTTTTTAAATGAAAGGTAAGAAAGAAATTGATTTGAAATATATACCACGAGATGTCCCATGGCCTGTCAAACTTGTCAGTATTTTATAAATAAACTTTTTTTTTTTTTTTTGGAGTTCTGAAACGACATTTTTTTCTTCTCTTCCCTGGAAGGTAAGTGGGGACCGCTACCCTCGCATTAGGCTGAAGCCATCTTCTCCTCCAACATCCCTTGTCAGCCAGGCTGTGTCCTTGCAGTGACAAAGGTCCCACTCACTTGCCTTCTTAATTCATAGGTGAGTGGACGTCCGTGCCTTCAAGGGAAGTGCGCTATTTTACTTACTTTATGCTTTTAGGGTAAGAGTCACTCAGAGGACACCAAGTGAGAGGCAAAATGGCCCTGATTCGTAACGATGGCTCACACGTGTGCTGTTTACGCGGCCAGACGCTGTTCTCACCACTTTACGTTCATCATTAACTCGGGGAGTCCTGCGAGAGCACCTTCAGGAGGGGAACCGAATCGGGGAGCGTTTAAGGGGCATGCCGTCCACAGCTGGAAAAGCCGGGGTGTGTGCCAAAGCGGTCTGGCTCCAGAGACGTGCGCGGCCTCTGCGCTGTTTTGAGGCACGTTCCTCGCCTGTGTTCATCTTCATTCCTTCCAAGCCAGCCCCCCGGACCGTAGCGTGGGTCGGGTAAGAGGCGCCGTGGTGCTTGGTGGAACTACCCTTGTCCATCCTCCCGGGCTGAGAGGGAGGGCTTGGCTGGCTGAGCTGATGAGTGCTGTGGTGTGGCAGGATCCCACATTTCTCCCACAGGCAGCCAGATTCAAACAGGAAAGGGGCGAAGGACAAATGACGTGGGCAGCCCACGGGAGGCCACGCGATGAGCACCTTTACAAAGTCGGTGGCGTAATGTACATCAGACGCTCCTACGGGGGCTACTCAGCTAATCCAAACGATGAAAGCAGGGGATTTTTAAAAATCTACATACATACACCCTTATATACTATTTTTTTCTTAAAACACACATGTAAATTCATTCGCCAATCTGTTCATGTTGGGCCATAGCTTTTTTCTTTTCTCAAGAAGGGGCTCCGTGGATACAGTCTTTGTTGCTTTTCTTACATAAATCACCTCTATCATGGGTTGTCAGTGAGTTCTAGTCTATTTCTTTAAAATAAAGCAAAAATGTGTAGAAATCATAGATCAAGGGCTTGCAGTGTCCAGTTCTACGAGCAGTGCGCTTAGAAGTGCCCACTCCGTCTTCACCAGTGAAAAGTCCAGCAAACTAAAGAAGCAACAGCAATTCACAGATCCATGAGAGATGGGAAGTCACAGGGCACCTGAGTGGCTCCGTCTGTAAAGCGTCTGCATTGGGCTCAGGTTGGTATCCCGGGGTCCTGGGATCCAGCCCCATGTCAGGCTCTTTGCTCAGTTGGGAGCCTGCTACCCCCCTCTCCCTCTGCGGCTCCCCCTGCTTGTGTGCTCTTGCTCTCTTGCTCTCTCTGTCAAATAAATAAATAAAATCTTTATTTTAAAAAAAAAAAGGGAGAGAGAGAGAGACAGGATCTCAAAGGGCAAACCGCTGTGCTCAAAACACATGGGCACCTATGGAGAATCTATGGTAGAAACTGGATTGCTGTAACAGCAGAATCCTGTATTTGTTTATTATTTCCCTAATTTTTCTACAGGGCTCGTCCACGACCAATACAACACGCCCTTTCATTTTTGCCACTCTTTGATCAAACCATTCAGTAGAATTTTCAAAAAAAAAACTATTCTTTTGCACTCTTATCCATGACATCATATTGAATTAAATTATGTAATTACTATAAAGAGTACAACTGGCAAAAACAAGTTTGGGAACAGTGATAATTGAATCTTTATAAACATAACAACTTGATTCGGTAGAGCAGAAAGAATACGGGCCTCAGAAAGCAGCCCGTTACTAGCCTTCAGGATTCAGGAGACTATGGACAGCTTCACGGTTGCAGAGAAAATACAGAGAAGCTATAAGGCTGGCAGGCTGAGTGGAAGGCAGAGGAGAGGGCTTCCGTGCACGTGACAGTACAAACCGTGCATCCTGGACTTGACTGATTTTCAAGGTGATGAGGGGGTTTTCAAGGGTAATTTGAACTACACCTAGTCTTTATCTTACACAGAATTTGGAGCCCTACCCCCACATTACATGCCACTCCACTCCAACTGATTGGAGAATGCTGGGGTGCCGGGTCCTAACCCTGAAGGCACTCTAGAAACTGGATTCAGAAGAGTCCGCTCGGGTTCTAGAACAGGCCCTTGCCAACGAAGTGCTTCTTAGCTTTCTCGGGGGGACGAGATCTACCAGCAATTTGATCAATGAAAAGATCAAAGAAAGTAATGGGACTTGAAAGGTTTTGAACACCGAAAGGCGTATCTTTCTGGTGGAACGTTTATTCTACACCCAGGAGACGTCTCATTGTGATTTTTTTCCCCCCGTTGTCATCTTTAATTCCAAAGTTCTTCCTCACTCCGTTCTAATCCCAGACTGGCTCCTCCCCTCGCTGCAACTGGCCAGCGAGGACTTGGGCGGCCTCCAGCTCCGTTACCCAAAAGAGTGTCTGCCCCCCCCCCAAAATGAGAAAAGTGAATCTGCTAAGAAAGAAGGGAAGACAGGAGGGGAAGACGCTCTCCAAAGCCGAGGAGGCATGGTGGGAGGGCGTACTCCGGTGTGGATTAGACACAGCACTCTTTCCCAGGTAACCTCACCTGGAAAACACCAGGAAAAGCCTCTCGGCATCCAGTGACCCTCCTTTCCTTAAACTTCCCCAGGGTGACTAATTGGGAAAAGCACTCTGGATTGGGGAGGTTCACCAAAGAGAGCACGAGTTCCGCAGACCTCGGTTCTCACAAATTTCCACTTACCCTGGAACTTGAGCTCAACCTTGACCAGCCTCTGCTACCCCATCTGTGGGATGGGTACAACTTCTGCCTCTTCCGACATCAGACTCCTGCAACTAAGTGTAGGGAAATAACCTCTTCGAGAGAGGGGACCTCCAGAGAAGCCCCCGCCCCCACCAACCTTCCACTCCCAACCAGCACCCCCAGCCCCGCTCCTCTGTCCCGAACTATCACAGGAACTTCTTCTTTTGATTTCCCCTTCTTGCCGGCAAAGCCCTTTGGCCATGAGGCTTGGCTACAGTCAGCAGGTGGAGAAAGTGGCTACTCTTTTTCTTTCCAGCATCCTAGTGTCTGGCAGGGAAGAGGTACTGAAGCCTGGAGGTTACGGGCTGGGAAGGGGGTTCTGTTAAGGCGCAGCGCAGGAAGGTAGGAGGGAAAAGAGACTTGGGTCAGCCTAAGCTGTCAGCTCCAGGTGGCTCAAGCCGACTGGCTCCATCCGACCCAAGATGGGCTGCCCCACCACCTACCCCAAGCCTCCCACCACCAGTCACAACCTCCTTTCTCCAGCGCTGGCCCTGACCGGCTCCAGGAAACCCGGGAGACCTTACCACTCTTCCCCCTTGGGGGCTGTGGGGCTCTAGCGAGCCAAGCAGGGACACAGGACAGACAATCATGTTTCCTCCCAACATTGACCATCATCCAAGTCAACCAGGCTCTTTGCATTGGGGTTTATCACTACTCAGCTAGAGCTGCCACCAGGGCCAGAGTTACCCCAGATAACACAGGGCTCAAACTCAAAAGAACATGATTCCTTGCTTTAAGGGGATCCTCAGCATGACCCTTCTGGAATTTGCTATCCTGGATGCTGGTTGCACGGACATGGGCCCAGTATAGCACCAGCCTGACTCTGGATTGACCAGCAGGAGGCTTCTGCTCGTGGCCTTCATTTCACAGGCAGCTCGGGCCACGGGGCTACAAGGTTGTGGGGGGCTTCTGGCTGCACCGTCCCCTCTGCTCCAACTGCTCTCAGCAACATGGCCTTGAAAGGGTTGGGAGCAGCTCCTCTGGGGCCCAGATAAAGGGGCTGATACACAGGGTCACTCTAGGTCCTGTTTTACACATATTGTCCTGATGTGATTATTAGTAATGTCCCTTTCACTTCGTTTCTTAATCATCTGTCCTCCCCCGACCTCCCACTGATGAGTGATACTGGACAGCTAAGCGGGGTCTAGCCTCCAGCCCCTCCAACAGTTGGGCTCTTGGACTGCCAAGTTGAAGGTCTGGGAGAACAGAAGGGACCATCTCCTGGACACAAGCTGGGTTTTGGGACAAGGGGAATGGCACTGAAAACCAGCGAGTCAGGTTTCCTGCGGGGCTGTATCTCCTGCTCTGCTCCACTGCACCCAGGATGGGACACTGTGACCCCAGATTCAGAGGGAATCTCATCCCTCTTGTTGTCCCAGACCCTATGTCCTGATTCTTGAAGGTCTGTGCTGCCCTCTCTCTGGATCTCCCAACC
The DNA here is from genome assembly GCF_009829155.1 of Mustela erminea. NCBI lineage: Eukaryota > Metazoa > Chordata > Mammalia > Carnivora > Mustelidae > Mustela > Mustela erminea. The sequence goes on along the minus strand of NC_045631.1, from coordinate 54,478,541 downwards.
ATGGCTCTGGGACACAGGCATTGATGTCTGCGGGACACAGCTCTGCCTAGATTGTTCTGACGCAGCAGTCTTGCCAACAGTTGCCTACGAGACAAGAAACACATCCTCCTTGGATGGGGCCTTCCCCACCATCTCTACTCCCACTCCCCCAGCCTGACGGATGATTTGTGACATTGGGTAGGGCCACTGGATAGAGGGCAACCCGCCCCAGATTTGCGTGGCATGTGTTTATCCCATGCAACATTATTTGTTGTGACCTGAACTTCCAAGTTAACTGGGCGTCCTCTATTTTTATTTGCTAAGTCACCCACCTGGCTCAAATCCTAACTCCATACCAGAGGCGGGTACTCACACAAAATTTTAGAACCTCAGTGTCCTTTTCCAGAAAGTGGAAGATGCCAGAAACGGCTCTATCTTCCCCACTGGAAGGTGTGTGGGTATTAGAAGTAGGATTACATGGGAACCTAATTGGTAAGCTGTACACCACTCAACACATGTAAGAGATCACTGCTATTGTTCACGGATAACATGACACTCGTGGGGAATCATCCAAGAGCTTCTGGCTTTGGGCACAATTCCGGCTCAATCTGTCCTGACTTCCAATCCCTTAACAAACCGTGTTCTACCTGCCTCAGGCCCCATCCTAGCTGGAAATCACATCCATAGAAAACTCCTGAATTGTAGACATAGGGTGGAGGGGGGGTGTCCCAGGGGGAAGAGTGAAGCCCGCCTTTCAGAGTGTTATCAGTCGTGCTGGAAACCAAGAGTACACTCAAATTAGGACCGTTTAAGGAAAATGTCACAAAGTTGCAGCAGAGGAGCTCAAGGAAACCCACGAGACCCAAAGTTAAGAACACCTGGTGCCATTACCCGCGCAGGCCTGCAGAGGACGGAAGAGGAAGTTACTGGAACCTGCAGACGGAGGAGGTTGAATGGAGAGAGAGATGCCACCCAGGGGCCAGTGGGGAGCTCAAGAAGCACCGTTTCCCAGTCTGGGCCTGGCCCCCCTTCTGTCCGTCCTCCAGTCTCCTGTCCAGGCTCCTTGTGATCCAAATTCAGCAGGTACTCAGAGGACACTGGGATGCGGTCCGTGCGGGCCGGCCTCCCCCCGGAAGGCCCAGAGCAAGATGGACAGGAAGGTCACATGGGGGCTGGCGGGCCCACAGCAGCGCTTCTGGGTGTCTCCCGACTGCTGATGTCCCCATGGAAAGTTCCACGCTTCCACCCGACTCTCTTACTCTTTTCTCAAAGTTGATGAAGAGTGGAATTAGACCCAGTTAAGCTTGCTGGGAGCTTCTGCCAGAGTAGGTGGGATTTTCTGGTGTATTCGGGAATTGAGAAGGTCTTTGACTTTCAGCTGGCGGCAGTCTCCTGCGCCAGCCCGGGCAGCAGGACAATGACAGCAGCTGACCTTTGCTGACCACACACCACATCCGGCACTGTGCTGAAGGTCCCTTTCTGCCCTTCGCTAATGCTCACAGCGGCCCCCTGACACAGGAATTCGCCTCTGCCCTTTTACCAGAGAAGGACACCCAGACAGGGAAAGCCAGGTAAGTGCGAGAGCCAGGACTGGACCCCAGGCCTGGCTGGCTTCATGGTGCACGACACCTCCCCCCCCCCCCCCAACCACCACTGCCCCTTAACCACCAAGCTTCCTCCAGCCAGGGGTCAGACCCTGCTCGACCTGGACGGATCTTTCTGGATGGATTCATGTCAGGCAGGAAACATTGTTTCAGGATAGTGACGTTCACAGGGGTGAACATTCACGTTTTCCCTAAAGGGCCGAGTGGTCAATATTTCAGGCTTTTCCAGCCCCATAGTCCCTGTCCTAGCAAGGAAGGAGCCAAAGATGATATATACATGAATGGGTAGCTATATTCTGATCAATTTTATTTAGGGACATGGAAATTGGAATTTTCTATACTTCTGACGTGTACTGCCATATCACTCTGGTTTGTATTTTTTCTGAATCATTTAAAAATGTAAAAATTTTTAGCGCACGGGTCATATAAAAACAAGTGGAGTTTGCTGAACCCAGTTCTAAAGTGGCTTCCGGTCAAGTCCATGTATGCTAGAACCTCTATGGCGTGACCCCCAGGTAAGGGAGTCAAAGGTGCTATAGTAGGTTGACTCCTGTTCCCCTGAAATCCATGTCTACCTGGAAGCTCAGAATGTGACCTTATCTTGAAGTAGGGTCTTTGCAAATACAATTATTTAAGGTGAGGTCATACCGGAGTAGGGTGGGCCTTAAATCCAATGACAGGTGTCCTTATAAGAGGAGCGGACACAGAGAGACACACAACGCAGGGAAGGTCATGTGAACACAGATGGGAATGGCGCTTCTGCAAGCCAAGAATGCCAAGGACTATAGGAGCCACCAGAAGCTGGAGGAGGCCAGGAAGGAGCCTCCCCTAGAACCTTCGGAGCGAGTGTGGTCCTGTGGACACCTTGATTTTGGACCTCCAGCCATCAGAACAGGAGAGAATAAAATTGTGTTGGTCTCAGCCACCCCCCCCCATCTATAGTCCTTTGTTATCGTGGCCCCAGGGAACGTGCCATGGCTCTCCTTGGAGCTCCAATGTGTGTCTTTTATCTTGGAGGGTTTAGGTTCAACAGACTCGCACCGGCTGGCTGGCCTCCTTCCCAGGACCAGGCACTTCCCAGACCTCACGCCTCCCTCCTGCTCCCTCCCCCGGCTGTCTTAGCTTTCTGTACAAAAGCACCAGCCAGCCCTGAATGAAATTGGCAACTATGGGATGCTTGTTTTCCTGTTTCTCCCCAACCTCCCCCTTCTTAAATTGTTTCCACCTCTCAGTAAGAGCCAAATAACAGTCATTCCCTGAGGTCAGGAAAAACCCTCACCCACCACCAATCTGCAAAATATTAATCACAGATGCCCGTGACCATAACTCAGGCGGTGGGGGGAGGCCCTCTCTCCCTCTGTGGCCATTGCTGGGTAAGTGCAGAGGGAGTGGCTGGACCTACCTGGTTGTTTGGGTCTGGCACAGTGCCTGGTACCTGGGGACACCTCACAGCCTCACAAAGCAAGGCTCCACATTCCCAATCTTTTGCTAGAACACAACAGTGCATCACTAGATGGAAGACACCCAGGTGCGGTCAAGGACATGGGTACACACGAGCAAGAGCTCACCCTTGGCTGAATGCTTTCCTAGCCGCTTTGCATAAATTAACTCATTTTGTCTCACAAAGGCAGGAACTGAAACACAGAGAGGCCAAGGAACCTGCCTGAAGTTCAGGGCCTGGGTGGTCAGGGATACCCCCGATGCCTGGGGACTGCCCCAGCCAAAATACCCCAGGTTCCAGCTAGAAGAGAGCTCCTGGGGGTAAAGGGAGCTGCCCACACTCCTGCCTGAGACCCAGAGCTAGAGCCTCTCCTCTGACTCCCAGTGCTGGACTGCTTCCCATCCATGGTCTCTCCTGCCGAGAAAATTACTGCTCTAGTTCAAGGCTCCCAGGATGACATTGAACTACAGTTGGCAAATCTTGGATTGTTTACTTTAGTGACATGAGTTGTAAAGGGGTTTGGCCAATAGCAGGAAACATCCGGAGGGTTCTAGAAAACAGATGGGAATGGTGGGAAGTCAGAGAAGCCATCTCAGAAGTGGCCCCCACGTCATTTCTTGGAAGGAAATAGGCAGGGGCGGGGCCGACCTTGGGGGAGGGGCCGACCCTAGGGGCGGGGCTAGAGGGAATATGACCACATCTGTTTGCAGTTTTCCAGCTCACCTCCCCACTCCTCCTCACCCTGCCCTCTGTAATCAGCCGGCTGTCTGAGCTTGTCCAGCCTTGTCCTCCTGTCTAGACCCGCCCTGCATACACTGGGCCCTGAATCAGAAGCTGGCTCCTTTCCGTGGCCCTCTTGTCAGCTCTTGGGGTGGGGGTGCAGTGGTTTCTGTCGTGACACCGGCCGCTTCTCCTGAGGGGGTAGTTCTTGGGGTCCTGCCCCGGGGAGCTTCCTCAGCACAACCTGGACCATTGAACGGGACACCCTCCACGGCCCCGGGAGTGGGCCTCAAGGCCATATAGGAGAGAAGCAGGCTGAGTGTAAGGGACGCACAGTGATGCACAGTGACAAGATGACAGCTGACAATGGCCCTCAGAGAAGGGCGCTCAGGAAGTGGGTCAAGCTGAAGAACCCGCTGCCTCCTGAAAGGGGCAGCTCTCCCTGACTGCTGCCACTGGGAGGGGGTGAGGCAGGGTGAGAGCCCCATGTTCTAGGCTTTTCTGATTCTTCAAGATCCAGAAACCCATATTTTATGTAAATTTCCTTAAGCCTAAATGTTAGCAATCACATATACATATATACATATATATATAGCAAGCTTTGTTGTGGCAGATCGTATCTTCCCCAAATGATTGTAGTAGGTCTCCCATCACATGTGCTCTTCTTATAAGGTACCTCTGATACCCTTCTACCCAAAGGTGGAGCCCTCCCCTTGAACCTGGGTGGGAAGGGCATAGGACTACAGTAGAAGTGAGGCTATTTGACCTTTTTAAAAGATTTTATTTATTTATTTGACCGAGAGAGAGAGCAAGTGAGCACACAAGCAGGGGGAGCAGCAGGCAGAGGGAGAGGGAGAAGCAGACTCCCCCCTGAACTGAGAGCCTGATGTGGGACCAGGACCCTGAGAGCATGACCTGAGCCAAAGGCAGACGCTTAACCAGCTAAGCCACCTAGGTGCCCTGCTATGTGACTTTGAAGATCATTGTCATGGGATGAGCTAAAAGACACCCTAAAAGATGTCCAAGTCCTAACCCACAAGACCCGTGAATGTGACCTTCTTTAAAAATAGAGTCTTTATAGATCATCAGGTTAAGAGGAGGTAGGTTCTGATCCAAGATAATTGGCATCCTTATGAAAAGGGAAACTGGACACAGAGACAGATAGGCATCGAAGGAAGACAGTGTGGAGATGCAGGAAGTGGGCCAAGGGAAGACACAGGATTAGGATGACGGGTCTACAAGCCGAGGGATGCCCGAGTCCACCAGAAGCTGAGAGGGAGCATGGAGCAGCTTCTCCCTTGTAACCTCAGAAGAAACCAACTGAGTTGATAGCTTGATTTTGAACTTGATTTTGATTTTGAATTCTCTATGAGAATTAATTTCTGTTAAGTCACCACACTGTATAGTTTGTTATGACAGCCCTAAGAGACCAATACAGTCATAAAAGATCATATAGTTTCTGTCCAGTTCTCTTAGGATGCTTGAGCTGGACACTTGGCCGCCATCTTGTGAGGAAGCCCAAACCACCCCATGTGGAAAAGCCATAGGGAAGAGTTCTGGCTGACAGCCAGGAGTAACCTCTGGAGTGAAGGTGAGCCAGTCTGATTCCAGCCCCCAACCAATGAGTCACACCACCCATACCCACCCACTTCTACCTGCCCATCCCCAACCCTGTTTTCAGTCTTCCCAGCAGAGACCGCTTACATCATGAAACAGAGACAAGCCATTCTTTCTGTCCTTAGTCTCCATTCCTAGGACCCATAGAGTCTAGAAGCATGATGAAACGACTGCTTGGAAGGAGTCTGTTTTGCAGACTCCTGTGCAGAACAGCTGTGCATGCAAATGGACTAGATCTTCAGGGTGCATCCAACCCACAGGCCACCAGTTTGCCTTTGGATCAGATCACACGGTTGTCGTGGGCTCTGCAAGCCTACAGAGTTGCCCGAGCTGGAGCCATGCCTTCTCCACACCCGTGGGGAGAGGGGGCCATGACATGACATGAGAATGGGAAGGAAGGACAGGGATGAGCTGGGTTGCTAGGACAGGATCACCCACGTGGGGACAGAGTGCATGTGTGCAAGAAATCACCTCAACTAGCAACGATCCCATGTCAAGATCCCAGGTTCCTGCTGCCTGGCTGCCTGCCAGGATGTGTAGATGACAGAGCTCCGCAAAGCACCTGCAGCCCCCATCAGGGTACACGCTCACAGGGCTTTCTGGAGATCCAACGATCTAATACATGCAAAAGCCCCCAGAGAAGTGCCTGGAACCGTGTGGAAACGAAGCTGTCCTGAGGGCTTACTATTGTTAGGACTGGTGGTGTAAATTTCAGTGTCCCGATGCCTTGGGATCTCCCAGAAGACCTTCCAGAGCTAAAGCAGGTGGGGCTCTGGGAGGCTCACTCCACTGCAAATTCAGTAGGAGGACCACCTTGATCTGTTTTAGATCACGTACAGTTTCACTTGAGGTATAGAGAGAAGGAGTCCCTACTTAAGAAAATAAAATCTTTGAAAACTACCGATGCAGCAGGACAAGTGCTGGCCCAGGGTTAGAAGAAATCATGTATCCCCCCAGGTTCCTAATAGAGGGCTATCCTATCCCCCGTATTAGAGGGCTATGTGACCTTGGAAAATTCACTTCACCTCTCTGGACTTTATTTTCTGTTCTGTAAAGTGGGAGGCCTGGGTGACTGCTAGCATTCTAATCATTAGCCCTAAGCAGCCAAACTATGTGCTGGGATAGAAGGGGGAAATGTTCTCTCGTGCAAATTTCCATGCAATTAGTTTATTATAGATTTAATTACAAGGCTCGTATGCCTCCTCATCCTGCTCTCTTTCTGTGTCTTCGGGTGCCCCTCCATGAGCAAAGTTTGCTTTTCTAGAGGAATCCCTGCTTGCCACTCAGTCAAGACTTATCTGTTACCCAGAAACTCCACTGGTGTGGGTCTGGGCAATCAGCAGCTTGAAACTGAGTCCTCATTGCTGGCTTACCTGACATGTCCACTGTCTTCAGCCACAGCTGGCTTGTGAAGGCAACAGAGGACTTGGGTAGAGGAGAAAGCTAGCATCCTGTGGCATCAAGCCATCAAGCCAGGAAGTGTAAATTAGCCCTGACATCAGGCTGAGTTATTGTTATGACTGAAAGGCTTTACAGGACCCGAGGAAGGACACACACATGCACACATGCACACACACACGCAAGACAGTACTTACAGGAAACAGAAAACTCTAGAGAAAACCAACCCTGTAGACACAATGAGGGGCTTTGACAATTACACCCAGCCTAGAAATACGTTTCCTGGCACCTCTGCCTTATTCTCCCCACAAGAGTAAGGGACACCGAAACGCCAGACCCTTTCCCATCCTTGTGGCTTCTTTGCAGTCACTGGCTGAAGACACAATCGCATCGGCTTGAATATGGGAAGAGACTGCAGAGGAGAGACAGATGTCCCTTAGAACCTGTTTGTTCTAGAGGAACCTCCCTCTGGGTGCCCAGGGGGGCTAGGAAAGCAGAGGGAAATCCTGGCGTCAGACAGAAGCACACAGGCCTCAGGTCAGCCCAAGGATCTGGGATCTGGGGGCCTCAGTGCAAAGGGAGGGAAGGAGGTAGGAGTGACCCCCAACCAAAGGCACAGGCACAAGGACCTCCTGATTTGAGGGGGTTGTTCCTTTAAGCCCTTGGAACATGTGGGTCCATGTGTCACGTCACATTGGGACAGAGAGGATGGTGAGTGATGCCTTTGGCTTTAAGCACCCTCCTCTTCACTCCGTGGCCACGCGCTGAGCTCCAGGAAGGAATTTAACTGGAATGTTTGGTGTGGATGCGGGCTGGTAGAGACCGGGTGATAGAAGGGAGAGGACAGGCAGAGGTCCCCTAAGAACCGCCTGGAGGCAGGGCGCGTCAGTCCCCCTTTAACGTCTAGAACCCTCCTGGACTTGATAAGGTCCTGTGTCTGCTCGATAGGATGGGTGTCCCGTCTGCCCTAGCGACTTTCCCTTGCCTACCGTGGCCGAGTATAGTAACAAGATCATTCATGCTTCAGCTGGAATCAGTTTCCTTTCCTGCCGTCTTGTGGTTTTGTGGCTGGGACCGTGGGCTCCAAGTCTCGACGACTCTGGCTTTTTTTCAGTCCAGAAAGTGGACTTGCTAGCCGTGGAATCTTGGGCAGGGTACTTAGCCTTTTCTGTCTTTAATCTGATACCTGGGAGTAAAAGCAACTGGGACAGAGATGTAGAATTCTTAACTCAGAGTAAAATACTCTCAACAGCTGACAGCGGCCTTGCCTTCTCCAAGTGCTCCTTTTAGGCCAATATACCTCTGATTTGGGCTTTGGGGGAGGAAACAAGCCTTTCTGGGTGTGGACAAAAGCTCTTTCTTTCCCCCTGGTTGCTTTTCTTTCCATCTTTTCGGGGGCCCAGGAGGGTTTCTGGTTATCGAGGGCTGCCTCCAGCAGAGCTGGGTGTCTGCCCACCCCTCTCCAGCGACAATGGCAGAAGGCTCTGGGCGAGCCCCTCCAGGGCCACCTGGAGCCCAGCAGACTCCTTTATCAGTATCAGAAGTCCCAGACTGCCTCTTACAGATAATGGCATTCGTTCTTTTTCTGTTAGCTTGATTCGGGGTAACACTGATGAGAATGGGCCCCTCTCTGCCCAAGGAGGGGATGCTCAGGAACAAACGCGTTCCCAGAGGTCTAACGTGAGCCCTTCATTCAGAGACCAGCCGGCGACCACATCAGGAGCCCTTGTGGGGCCCCAGCCTGAGGCTGAAGGCTGGCCTGAGTTCTCTACCAACCTCACCCCACCTCCATGAGGTAGGAACCCACATGCCCCCCATTTACTGATGAGCACCCTGAGCTCCCCCCAGGAACCCAAGTGACTTCTTTCAGGTCATACAGTGACAGTTGGGATCTGAACCCAGATTGGCCTCAGGCGTCTGAGTTCTCAATGGAGAGCGGCAGGCCCTTGGAGCACCAAGAGGAGCCCAGAGCTGGGTTTTCTTGCTTTCCCCCTCCGTGTGTGTGTGTGTGGGGGGGGGGTGTCACTTGGTGGTTGAAGCTTGGGGCTTCAGAAATCTGGACACCACATGAAACATTCCTTCCGGGATCCATGTTTCTGAGACTCACTATCTTTAGCTGAAGTCTATGCTAATTTTCTGAGGAACCCAGAACCCTGACTGTGTCTTTTTCTCCCATCCTTTTCTCCCTCCCAGATAAACAAGATATTTCATACCATCTCGCACCTCCCTGGAAATGTCCCAGCTCAGGGGTCAGGGGAAGCATGTTAATAACGGGGTAACGCACAGTGACCCAGAACCTCTAGTTGGTGGGCGCGGGGAGCGGGCTGTCTGTCTTTTCCCCTGGCAGAAGGATAGAGGAGGGAACCCAGAGGCTAAAGTCTGACTTAACAATGATAACAGAAACCAGAAACCTTATTTTGGACTTGACAGTTCACAAAACAAGGTCACATGCTTTATCTCCGTCCATCCTCCTGATAACCTCCTAAGGCTGTTTGTTACTGTCCCCTTCTGACAGATATGACTCAAAGAGACTGACTCCTCCAAAGTCACACAGCCCAGATGTTCTGACCCCACATCTGGCCTCATTTCTAGTAAATTCCATGGCCTCTCTGTTCTGTCTACCGGCCCTTGACCCACCTTATCACCTTCTTTGGGTCCAGCTCAAGCTGACTGCTTACCTCCAGCCTCCAGAGAGCCCCAGCCTGGCGCGCAGCCTGTCTCCCTTGCCAAGGAGGGCCAGGGGGCCTCTGAGACACAGCGCCTCCCTCAGCCCCTTGAGCTTTGGGACCTGCCATCCTGGGAGGATCCCTAACCCTGTAGATGGCCCAGCAAGGTCACTGTCACCAGACAGAGCTCAGTTCGAGGCTGGAGCTGCAAATGGGAGAAGAGGGTGTACCGGGCTCTGGACTTTGCTCATTCATTCACCTGCTCAATGCACGTATGCCGGCCCACACTGGAGACTCCAGTGCCCATCAGACACTGTCCTGTCCCCAAGACCTATGGGGATGAACTGCTGTTTTGCTCTCTGGGTTCACTGGCTGTCCCAACGCCCTGATGTGGGTTAAATCCCTCAGAAGCAAAAGAGCCCCCACCCCAGAGGTGGACTTTCCCCCATGGTGGGGGGCCTTGCCCTTGGGATCTTCCCAGGGTGCCCAGCAGAGCTTCCCTCCGCCCTGTGAAAGGTGGTTCCCTAGAGCGGGGAGCCAACATGAAAGAGCACCCAGGGTGGGCAAGAATAGCTGGGGCGGGTGGGGGGGTGGGGGTGGGGTGGGGGGGTGGGCAGGGCCTCAGATCACCAAGGCTCCAAGCTGTGCAAGACATCAGGCCCTGGTGAGGTGCTGAGGTTTCCATCCTGGACCACCTTGGCTAACCCCCGCAGTGTGTGTGTGTGGGGGGGGATGGTGAAGGGACTCAGAATAGATGGGAAGCCATAGGTCAGGTCCCTCCAGAAAGTAAAATGACCTGCCCAGAGTCCTACTTTATGGCAAACCTGATTCGAGCAACTTACTGGAGTGGGCTCTCTACACGGAGGCAGGATTAAGCCACCCATTGTCATGGACCATCTTCAAGCTGGGGCAAAACAATAGGAACTAAGATGCCCAGAACCCAATGTTAACAAAGGAGGAAGGTGTGTGTTTGGGATGGGTGGGGGCCTTGGGAGGCAGGGGGTGGGGCAGTTTAAGGATCAAATAAACCCAAACCCTCAGGGCAGGTCCTAGCGGCTCCGACAGGCAGAGACACACGCCCAGGCCTAAAAGCTTATAGGTCAAGTTACAGCAGAGGTGCTGTTAAGACCTCAAATCCCTCTCCAAAGTCAGGGGCTTAGAGCGTGCCAGAAATTTCAAGGTAGCTCTTCGAGCTTCAAGTTCCTCATTTTGTTAACTTCCTCTGATCATCCGTAGACAGGTCTGAAAATTCGGAGCAAAACTTACCCTCAGTAGATACTTAGGAGGCAAAGGTCCCTAGAAATTCACAGGTCTGAGATTCCAAACATCAGGGACAAGTGACACTGTCTTTCAATGAAGCCTCCCCACCAGGGTCCTAGCAGTGCCATGGGGACCACTGTCTAGCATCACCTACTGAGCTCCCTGGGGAGCCAGCCACTGTGCACCTCCTGAAGGCAGGGTTGAGTTTTACACATCTTTGCCCCAAAGGCAAACCATAATGAAAGGCGGTGTTTGAGGAACGAGCCTCCCTCGCAGAGCCCTGAATTCGGATAAGGAGGGGCAGAATTACACAGGGGTGAAGACTTTGTCCTGGAGGTATGCTTAATTGCTGTGTAATCTAACTGGGAAGGCCAACCCCCAGACACCTGTAAAAAGGAGAACAAATTGCTGAACAGCTGGCCCTAAAAGACAAAATAATGTGTTAAAAATGGAGGCAAGGAGGGAGCGCAGGCAGCGCCCCAGCCAATCAGGTAAGTTTTCAGGGGACCGTTAAGACTAAGCTGTGGTTTCAGGACCGCCGGTAATGGGGGGGGGGGGGCTTCCAGCTGGCAGCCAAGTGGGGTAAAGCACCAGCCCAAAGGGACCTCCTGTAGGGTCCCACAAAAAGCCACCTGCGTTGGAGCGGAGTCTGGAACCCACACACCATCTCAGGACTTTATTTTATTTTTTTAAGATTTTATTTATTTTGATTTTATTTATTTGTTTGACAGAGAGAGACACAGCGAGAGAGGGAACACAAGCAGGGGGAGGGGGAGAGGGAAAGGCAGACCAGGCCTGCTCCTCTGGGGCTCGGGAGTTCATCGTCCCAGAGGTTCACTAGGAGCAGAACTTGAACGTAGTCTCCGCGGATACTTAGGAGGCACAGGACTCAGGCCTCCGGAAAGCTGGCCGATCGAAGCCAGGTCACCCCGCCCAAACCCCGCTCTAGCACCCGCTCAAGGCTGGCCTCGCGCCGGCCCCTCCCCGCCCCTCTCGATTCCAGAAAGGATCCGGGACGGAATCCACTGGCCTAGCAGCGCAGACCCCCGGGCTCCCGTCTCCCGTGGGTGCCGGGCCGGGAGGCAGGGGCCCGGGAATATTGGTTCCTGGCCACCACCGGGGCTCCCCGGGACCCCAGGGCCCCGGCTCCCGGCCGGCCTCCCCACATGGAGCTCCGACGGTCTCACACCGGCAGATTTGAACCTAGGAGGCCAAGCGGCCGGGCGGCGGTTCGCAGCCGCCATTGGCTGCGGCGGCGCCGTGACTTCAGCGCGGAGGGCGCGGGCGGGAGGGCGCGGGAGGAGCCTGGAAGGGGAGTGTCCGGGAGGCTCGCCGCCCAGAAAGCCGGAGAGCCAGAGGGAAACCGACGCCGGCGCTGACATGGGCCTCCAGCCCCGGTGCCGCTCGGAGCCCACGGAGGGGACAGCGCAGGCACGCCGGCCCGGCGCTCGCGTCTCTGGGGACTCAGGTAGGCGACAGCCGCCTGCGCCCTGCGCCCTGGGTGGGCTCGAGGCCCCCAGAGGGGCGGAGAGGATGGAAAACGCCTGGAGAGGAGGCCGAGGGGCGGGGAGGAGGGCCCAGAGACCCCCACTCCTGCGCCCGCCCCCGGGTGGAAGGGCTGGGCCGGGGCGCGTGCGGGGCGGCCCGGGTGTTGGGACCCGGAGCCGCGCACCCCCTGTCCGAGCGGATCGGGCTTTGGGGAGGAGGGGCGGCCGAGAGCCGGGGAAGCCGCGCTCCGCCTCGATTTTCTTTCCCCAGACTGGGATTCGGCGTCCGACCCAGGGCGCTGCTGGGGCGGGGGGGACGGGGGTTCCCGGCTTTCAAGGTCCATCCGCGGGCGGGGGAGTGGGGCGTGCGCTGGAGCGGGCAGGGGCACCACAATCGCCGCGCGCCGCCCGCCGTCTCCGCGAGGGGGGCGTGTGTGCGCCCGGAGTTCTCCGTGGATAAGAGCCGAATTCTTCGCCTGTAGTGGCGGAGGCGTGCACACACGCGCTCGCTCTCGTACACACACTGCAGCACACGCCACCCAGTGTCCCCGGGCCGGGGAGGAAAGAGGGAAGGAGCTGCCTGGAAGGGACCGGCCGGGGAAACAAACACTGCCCTCTCCAACCCCCGCCGGACTCCCGCCCCGCCCGCCGCCTCGGAAGACCTGGAGGCCGCGGCGGGGGGAGGCCCGGGCGGGAGAGGCCGCGGCGCCTCCGGGCGGGGTGGGGCGCAGCCGAGCCGGCAGCCCCGCGGAGGGGCTGCGCGCGGGCTTGGCGCGCCGGGTGCGCCCGGGGCCAAGCGCTGCTGGCCGGGCCGACGGCCGCCAGCCGCCAGCGCTCGGTTAATGATTTAATCACCCGCTTGGGGCGGTGGAGCCGCGGTCGCAGCGGTCGGTGGCTCCGCCCCCTCCCCGGAGCGCCCCCAACCGGGGGGTACAATACTGTCCCTGTCGCCGGTGCGTACCCCGCCAGCTGCCCTGCTGGCTGGGCCGCCGCGGGTGAGTTCGGGACTGGGGGAGCCGGGCGGGAAGTGGGAGCCGGGGCTGGAGGGCTGTAGCTGGGCGGGTTCCTGGGAGAGGACTGAGCGGGAGCACTATGAGCGTGTGTGTGTGTGTGTGTATGTGTGTGTACGCGCGCGCGCGCGCCTGTGTGGCTTGAGGGGGGGAGGGGTGCTCTGCTAACTCAAACCAGATTCCTGGTGTTTCCCGTAGAGATACTGCAGCCCGGGCTTTGGAAGTTTTCTTTCTGTCCCTAGGAGAATGGAGGGGAAATACAATGCTTTCTCTTTTCTTGTCGCCCTTTGCAATCTCACTGGCTCCCACGCCCTCCGCTGCGTCCGCGGTGACTATTCTTGGCCCGTGTGTATCCGAGCGGTTGAATGGGGAAAAGGTCCCCGAGCCGCTGCAGCCTGCTGCTTCTCTCTAGAGGGTTTGTGGTGCTGGAGGGAGGCTCTCCCTCATCCTCACCCCCGGCGGCCATCTGGACCAGGGGGAGCTTTCCCCCTGCAGCCAGCGTAAACAATGAGGGGCCCCGGCGCAGGAGGGCCTCCGGTAATGCAACTTCTTGGAACAGTCAGGGTTTCTAATAACTCCCCGCCGCCCCCGCCCGCTTTCCGAGGCTGGGGTGGAGGAGGGGACCACCAGCAGGACGGACTGAATTTTAAGAGAACAAAGAACAGGGCACAAAGGAAGGGGAAGCCGAGCAGTGGGTTTCCCCCAGAAATGGGGAGTTTGCTGGCCCAAGGCTGGGCCCATCTAGGCCTCTAGGTGGCTCCCAGGCTCCCGGAGCTGTAATGGGGCATTCTCTGGAGTCTTGGGAGGCTCCCTGCCTGTGAGGTAGCCAGGACCCACCAGTGTGGGGGTGCCATGTGGTCTCCGGTTTTCACCAGTTGGCCTGTGCGAGCTGCCCCTGTGACTGACTGATTAGGGTGTTTATCTCCTCCAAGTGTGGACTTCGCCCCTCTCCTCCTTAAATACAGCTGCTACTTCCCACAGTGGGGGCTTCCGTGAACCTAGGGGAGATCGCCAGTGGGTTCTGGTCTTCCCGCCGGGGTCCTGGCAACCCACGCAGGGACTGGGAGCAGGCTGGTGTGATCTGGTGTGTCTGTTCCCAAGAGGTGGCAGTTTGGGGTGACTCCCAGCCCTTCTGATGTCTCTCTCCCGAGCTCACAGACTCCCTGCTCGTAGTCGAGCCAGGATTCATAGAAAACCCTTCGCTCAGGCCTCCGCTTGGAACATTCTTTCCGTTATCTGGGGTTTCTGCCATTTTTTCTCTTGATCCCGCTTTTAAGCTTTCATTGCTCTCTTACACATGCCTGCCCACCAGTGCTCATCCCAGTCGGGTGTGCGGACGCAGATTGACTTCTGTACTCCTGCCCGGTAGAGACTGACTGTCCAGCCCTCCCAGGACTGGAGTCCACGGAGTCCTAAGCGAAGGAGAGTCTTAATTACAGAATGGACTGGCTTTCCCACCCCCGGCAGATGTTGACCTGGGAGAGGAATCTTAGACCTTTCTTGATAAGTGAGGCGCTTTCCCAGAAGGGCCCCAGATTGGCTCTGGTTCAAGGATTCCAGCCCCCTCCACCTTTGGAGCGGCTGATTGATTTCTGTGGCTGGGACAGGCTGTGCCCAGGTGTGGCAGGCAAGGTGTTTGATATTGGCCGGGCTCGCCTGTCTGCTTTCTCTTTCTCCCTCTCACCCCTCCCCCACGCTCCCACCCTATCTTTCTTCCCTTATCTGGTTTGGGTCGGTGGGAGTGGAGAGCCAACGACTCCTGCTGTCAGCGTCTCGGGCTTGGTTCTGCTGGGCTAGACGTTCCACAGGCTCAGAGGAGCTTGGCTCTAGGTGGGGAGGGAGGAGTCTGTCCCTTGGAGGAACAGGATCTGGGTTGATGCCAGAGATAAGGCCTGGGGGCGGAGGGATGGGTCTTACGCAATCTTGCCCTGGGAGCTGAGAGAGGGCTGACCCAAGCTTAGGTCTTCTGACCTACGTCCTGGAGGCTTTTCCTCAACCTTGGGAAAAGGAACCAAACTCTGGAGCCAGCTGGCAGAGTCCTGAAGGCCTGGTCTGGAGAGGACTTCTGGGGTGCTCAGGGGAGGACAGACCCGTGCCAGCCTTCTCCAGATAGGGAGGTGGATGGTGGCGCCGGGAGTGACTGGTGTGCGGCTGGATGTGGCCCTTGTCTGTTCGCGGTGCGTGGCAAAGGAAGTTGAAGCTATTAGTTTCCCACATTCCCACTCGGCGTCCTCGAAGCTCGGGTTTAAAATACGCCGCTTGTGGAGCCTTGGGCTCCCTTCCAGAAACGTACATCAGAGTCTCCCCCAGGCACTGCCAGCTTGCAGCTTGGGGGGCTCTGTGCCAGGGTGGCAAGGCCTGGCATCCAGACCCCTCCACCTTCTCCAGGAACAGAGGCACGGGAAGTCTCCACTCATGCTCCCAGGCTGAGGAATGGGCTCCCTTTTGGGCTCGGCAAGGGCAGTGTGGGGCGTGGCCATGGAGGCGGGCTTAGGGAGCGGCGGGGAGGGGATGGGGGCACATCTGTAAGACAGCAGTGTCAGGCAAGAAACTTCCCTTCGTGTGTACTCAGGAACAGCCTGTCTTGCTCACCCCTGTTGGCTCAGGCTACTGCCTTCTGCCCCGGCCATGGGGGGCTGGGGGGACCTGGGAGAGCCTCCGGGTTCTCCGTGCACCTGTGTCTGTGCTGTTCTTGCGGTGACTGAAGGTGAACTGCCCAACCCAGCTTCAGATCTTCCCGGGTGGCTGCGCAGCCAGGCTCTGCGCTCCACCTTCTGCTCTTGCCCCACCTTCGTGCCCTCAGAACTGCTCCCTGCAACCCTTCTTTATTCCTTACAGCGTTGCCCTTGACCCTGAAGCAGCAAAAGGGGACTAGTGCCTTTGGCCCTGGAGGGACACAAAAGGAGCCTTCTCTGGGCTCCGCTGTAGCCTCTGCATCTCTGTTGAGAGCTGGATTAGGTCCTACGGACCAACCAGTGTTTTATTGGGGGGAGGGGTGGAGAGTGTGGAGGGTTTGCGCCTTATCGATTGCTGGTAGCCCCCAGAGCGCCCCCAGATTCCAGAGTGATCCATCCCTCATCCTAGAGAGGAAGGGCAGGGAGCTGTTTTATCCCACCTTTGTCTCATCCCTCCCGACCCCCCATCAAGCTGAAATCAGAAAGAGTATTAAGTCCTGTCTGAGAAGCCAGGCTCTTCCCTCCTGCATCACGAAAGATCAGGGAGGTGGAAGTCAGATGGGCAGGGAAACGGGTCTCAGGTTGCTGGACCTGCGGCCTGGGGGGGACTAGAGTCCCCCGCGCCTGGCCTCAGAAGCTTGGAGTTTCCCTCTCCCTGCAGTGCCTCATCCCGGGGACCCTCCAAGGACTTGGAAAAGGGTCAGCCCTGGAGCCTTTTGGATGGGGTATTGTCAGGTGACACTGAGATAGGTGTCCCAGGTTCATCACGTGTCCTCCTGAACTTGGCCAGAGCGCCGGTCACTGGGGATGCTGGAATTTTCCTCCTGCCTCCCCAGATACAGACATGGGCTATGCACTGAGAGGGAGAGAGAACCTGTCACAGCACCTCCATGGCACACAGGTGAGTGCTCACCTCCTTGCCGGGTCACACTGGGAGGTGCCTGCTGTCATCGATCAGATCACTTGGAAAGCTACAAGCTAGTGCGGAGCAGACGCCCCGTGTGGCCAGGCCGGGAGGCACCTGGCTCCAGGGTCCATGCCTTTGCCTCAACCCTGCACGCACCCCGGCAAGGCCAAGACCCACTCACAGCCTGCTCCGGAGCGAGTATAGATGCTTTGTCCCCTCTGAGAGCCAAGAGCCGGGAGTGTCCTCTCCATTGTCCCCACTCCTCCGCTGAGCACTGTACACTCAGGAGAGGGAAGTGAAACCCAACAGGGCTTGGCATATCTGATTTCAAGCCCAGCCTCGTTCTTTCCGAGGCAGGAGCTCTGGGCAGGAGGGAGGAGCAAGGGGGCCCTCCCGGGTGAGGGAGACCTGCCCTGCGCTGAGGCTGCTGATCCCGGGGCCCCCCACCACCACCCCAGGCACCTCTTGCTCTCTCCCAGCTCCTCCCTCTGTGATGGCAACCTGGTGCTTGTATCCGTCAGTCTGTCCCGGGACAGGCTGAGGGAAGCACGTCTCCAGGAAGAGAGCCTCCACTAGCCAGAGTTGCCGAAGACCCTTGAGTCACTGGCTCTTCATCTTGACTCCCTTGTAGCTTCCTGTCCCCCCACCCCCCAACCAGGGGGTCACGGGTCATGCCTTCTCTTTTTTTCCCAGAGCAGTTTTAACTCCCAGGTGGTGAGGAGGCTTCTCCCTCCCGCGCCCACTGCCTTCCCCACCCTCCTCCCCTGGCCCAGAGCACACAGTTCTGGGATTAGGAGGGAGGTGGATACAGGGATAAAGGTGAGGGAGCTGGAGGGCAGAGAGGCTTGTTCCCAGGCCTGCAGGAGCAGGGCAAGGCTTCTGGTGGCTGGCTGTGGTCTGTGTTTCCCAGGATTTATCTGCACTTCTCCCTGGAGTGGCAGGGAGTGGCGTGCCCAGACTAGAGCCATTTTAACCTGAAATGCTGTGTAGCACTATGTATCCTGGGACACCTGGGTGGCTCGGGTGGTTAAACGACTGTCTTTGGCTCAGGACATGATCTCTTAGTCCTGGGATCGAACCCCATGTTGGTCTCCTGGCTCAGTGGGGAGTCTGCTGCGCCCTCTCCCTCCGCGTCTTCCTCCTGCTTGTGATCTCTGTCAAATGAATAAATAAAATTTTTCTAAAAATGCGTATCCTAAGGGGGGGTTCGTGCATCCAGAACCTTCAGGGGCCCCAGCATGGCTTCTGACCTGCCTTGGTGCCCCCTCTGGTGGAGGGGGAAAAGCCCAGGGTTCAGAGTCAGGCAGATCTCAAGACCCTTCTCTCTGCTCTGTCCCTAGCAAGGTTGCGTGGCCTGGAGACTCAAGGCAATCTCTTAGCCTCAGTTTTCTTATCTGCGAAATGGGGTGGTGATAACTCAATGGGATTGTGGGGGAAGAAAACAGGATGGTGTTATTACTTTTATTTATTATTATTATCATTTTTTAAAAGATTTTATTTATTTATTTGACAGAGATCACAAGTAAGCAGAGAGGCAGGCAGAGAGAGAGGAGGAAGCAGGCTCCATGCTGAGCAGAGAGCTGGATGCGGGGCTTGATCCCAGGACCTTGGGATCCGGACCTGAGCCGAAGGCAGAGGCTTTAACCCACTGAGCCACCCAGGCGCTCCTATTTATTATTTTTTTTAAAGGCAAAGTGTAGTCAGGATAAAGCAGCTGCTTGGTGCAGAACGAAAGCTCAGGGAATGTGATTTCCCTTTCTCATATTTGTGGTGACCCATGGTCTAGGAAGGGCCTGTCCACCTGAGATCCACAGGTTGGGGCTAGGATATTCCTGCCCAGAGTGGCTTCCTAGGCACCGGCCTGAGAGCCGCCACAGCCCATTCTGGGAAATGTTATTCCACAGTTCCCTTGATTACAAGTCACTGTCTGAGCCAGGTAGGACAGCTGCTTCTGTTTTCCAGCCATTAAGGGGTAAATTAAGCTATAGCGCATTTTCCCTGCTACAACTGAGCCTGGCTGAGTTACTGGCTGCATTTGCTCATAAACTGTAAGAACTGTAAGTTCTCTGAAATGAACAGGAATGTCTCTGAATCCAGTGGTGAGCATCATGGTTCGCAGAGAACCTTCTAGAACAGCACTGCCTGTGGAGTACCATGCTAGCCACATAGGTAGCCTTCCCATCCTCTGGTAGCCACATTTTAAAAACTAAAGACTGATGAGATTAATTTTAATGTTTTATTTAACATAGTACATACCCAAAAGATTGCCATTTCACCGCATAGTCATAAACAGTGAGTGAGATGTTACATTATTTCATCGTAGAAAGTCTTCAGAAATCCCGTGTGTATTCCACTGCTGTAGCACATCCTCACTTGGATGCTAAATTTCACAAATACTTAATCTGAATTTGAATCTCCTGAAGTTCGGGGCCGAAAAAGCAGATTCATTTATGCAAGTATGTTTTATAGGTAAGTTTTCCAAAAAACTGCATCTGGCGTCAATTTTTAAGTTTAAATATTTAAAATAAAGGATTGTGTGACCAGCAGTTACTCTGTCGACTGCCAGAAGTTGAAAATATTACTGTGGAGTGCCAAGAACAGGTGCTTCGTGTCAGCAGTGTTATTCGATGTTACATTGGCAATTGTAGCAGATGTAATAAGATAAGAATAAAGAATGGAGGAGACGGAATTATTACTAGTTACAGATGATGGGCTTGTCTAGTTGCAGGGCCCAAAAGGTCCAACCCTAACGTTGATTCCCATGTGTGCTAGACAGTCCAAGTTTAGTAGGGTGGACATTAAATACGTATAAATCAAGATTGTAGCTTTCCCATTTACCAGCTCTGACGGTCAGAACCTGTAGCTGTAGAAAAGCAGCAGGAGGCAGAACCCACTTTGAACAATAAGAGGGCATTAAATGACCCTGAATAAACATGACCAGGACCGTGTGCGACTTGTAGGAAGAAAACCTACCACATTTCATGGAGGGTATCCAGAAGACTTGAGTCAAGGCCTGAAGATTTGATGTGGCAATCAAGTCTATTCTTCTCCAAGTTTATTTCTTACTTCATTTCTGTTCAACATAATCCCACCAGGATTTCTTTGGGGATTTACGTTTTTAAAGTCCATCTGGAAGAATAACAACATTAGAAAAAAAAAAAGAGCATTTTAGAAAAAAAAAAAAGTTAAGTAGGGATGTTACCCTACTAGATGCTTAAACACGTTTTACCGAGTGGCATTGTAGACCAGGTTTAGAAATCAACAGATCTGTGAACACAAAGGGGAGTCTGGAAGGGGAGTAGGAGGTATTTGTATTTAAAGAATTTTCCTATCCAATGAAGGTAACATTTAATGCTTCGCCCACATCTTAACAACAGTCCTATATGGAATCAGTAACTAACATTACTGTTACATTTTAATTTTTTTTCTATTTTAAATGACACACAGTCGTCTTCACTTTGTTGCATTTCCTCCTAGTATTTTTCTGTAGTTGTTCATTCTTATGTTACCTGGTGGCTTTTAGAGGAAGGAAATATTTTCATACTCTTAGAAGCGGGGAAGGTCTTTGCTTCCTATAGTGAAAGCCGCAAACAATGAAACAGATTTGGCTATGTAAAAATTAATAAGCAGTCTGGAAAAGAAAACAGTCATCCAGTGTAAACAGGTATATGATAAATTTGCAGAAATACTTTCCAGATATGATGGTAAGAAATGGAATTGTATAATACTTTTTAAAAAAGTCCTACAGATCCATTGGAAAAGGTAAAGCCCTTCCCCAGAAAAATGGGCAAACAATTTCAACAACCATTCCCAAGAGAAAGGATACAGAAGCCAATCATAACAGGTTTTAAATGCTCACCTTACTTAATAGTGAAAGAAGTACAAATTACAAGTTTGCAAGTGTGCTTGCTGGTTACTGTTTGTTTTGTTGTTGTTTTTTATTTTATTTTATTATTTATTTGACAGATCACAGGTAGGCAGAGAGGGGGAAGCAGGCTCCCTGCTGAGCAGAGAGCCCGATGCGGGGGCTCGATCCCAGGACCCTGAGACCATGACCTGAGCCGTTAGAGGCTTAACCCACGGAGCCACCCGGGGGCCCCTTGTTTTTGTTTCTAACTAAAGAAGGTGTAACACCTAGTACTGGACACCATTGTCCTGTGGTGGTAGAACTGTAACTTTGGTAGAACTTTCCGGAAAACAAGTTAACAGTAAGAAACAAAAGTTACTTAACTCGCTCATATGTATCCTCTGGAATAAGGACTTGTGCCAGCTTAGCTAGGAAGGATTTTTGTTACAGAGTTCAGACAAAATGGAAATAACCTGGCATTCCTTAGTGGCCCACTGGGTATATAATTCAGGAATTTAGTACTTAATTTAACTTAGTTTAAAATTTGTTAACATGTAAATATTTTCACCCAAATGTGAACAGTGGGTCTCTATTTATCTACCTGCTGTGGAAGGTTCTGCAAGTTTCATATATCATTTCCACTTTTAATTAAATTTTAAAAAATAAGAAGAGATAAGTGAGATTAACACATTAGCCCAATACATTCAGAGTATTGTTTTTTTTGAGGCGGTGGTGGGGGAATGGAGCAGAGACAGAGGGAGAAAGAGAATCCCAAGCAGGCTCCACACCCAGCACGGAGCCCTGTATGGAGCTCGATCCCACAACCCTGAGATCATGACCTGAGCCAGAATCAAGACTCTGAACCAGCCAGGTACCCCAAAATGTTACCATCTTAACATGTAATCAATAGCAACATGTAATCAATAGCAACATGTAATGAGCTGTTTTATTTATTTATTTTTTTTTCATTCCAAATCTTTGAAGTCTTGTTGCACGTTTCATCCCTTAGCCCATGTCCGTTTGGACTCCCCACATTTCAGATGCTCTGGAGCCACATAAGGCTGGTGCTGTCCCATTGGACAGTGTAGCTGTAAATTATTTAATAACCCCTAGAGAGGCAGCAGAAGGCAGAAGTCACTGAGAAGGCGTGGTACAGAGTGTGTGGAG
The DNA here is from genome assembly GCF_009829155.1 of Mustela erminea. Classification (NCBI taxonomy): domain Eukaryota; kingdom Metazoa; phylum Chordata; class Mammalia; order Carnivora; family Mustelidae; genus Mustela; species Mustela erminea. Next base: position 54,456,763 of record NC_045631.1, on the reverse strand, counting down.
TGAGCCCTGCTCTGGCAAGAGCCTGGTATCCTGAGGAGCTCACCCTGCTTCCCAGTGCCCCAGCAGGGATCAGAACCGGCTAGGTACTGACACAGGTATTGGAACCGGGCCCCGTTCACTTCCACTTTCTTCCAGGAAGCAGGGAGTGCATCTCCAGGAAATGCGATCTGCCCAAGCGTGGCTGGGCAGTGGCACCCTTGGGTCAGGGAGCCTGGTCGGGATGGACATGCAGGCGGGTGGCGGAGCGAGCACAGGGCACCCAGCCTGGTCAAGGCTCTGGTCTTCTTCTTGACAGCTGGAAGGCCCATGAAACACGCGATGGGGCCTAGAGTAGGGCAGGCCTGAGAAATGTTGGAGGCGGGGCCTCGTCCTGAGCTCACTTCTAAATGTGCCAGGGAGGTCCTGCTCCAGTGTGGTCCTCCCCACCCCCCACGTCTCCCCTCCCAGGAAATCCCACCATGGGGAGGTTGCTCCGAGCAGGAGGCTGAAATGAGATCCCGAGTGAGGAGGAGCCCATTTGAGCCATCCCTGAGAGCAGGTCTCCGTTGGGAAACCCATCCAAGAGAGTCCTGGTTCCAGGGGTCTTCCAGTGCCATCCCACCCCCATCTTCCACGGGGACATTCTTGGCTGGGGACGTCTGAATGGGCTAGGAGGCCTTACCATTCTGAAAACCGTGTGTCTGAGGTCGGCCGGAAGTGGGGTCAAGTCACCATTTAGTAGCTGTGAGAGTGATCTGTGTGGGGTGAGGCTGATGCCATCTGAGCCTCAGTTTCCCTTTCTGTAAAATGGGGCAATCTTGACACCCTCCTTGCAGGGAGAGGGGCATGAGTTTCCCCTTTCCTAGCACAACGCCTGGCATGGGGCAGACACCGGTAAATGATAGTATTGCTCTGTCCGCACGAGACGTGATGGTTGGCTAGTTGTAGCACGGTGAGTGCTGGTGGTCCTGTGGGACCCCAGCCTTTTCTTCTGCTCCCTCGCAGCCTCCCGATGAGCTGAGCGAGGGCTGTAGAAGCAGCAGAGGCAGAACCTGCCCAGGGCATCTTGGCTACGATCCCGCTGTGGGATCACCCGTGTGGGAGGCTGGCCTCCAACTTGGAGCTTTTCGTGGCACTGGAAATTGGCCAGCCTCCGGTGACGGTGTAGAGGGGATGATCGTTATCTTTCTTCTCCTGCTCAGTCAAAGAGGCTCAAGCATCAGGAAGCAGCTGGTGGGGAGCGCGTTCTTTCGGGGGAGTCCTAATCTCCGTGTCTCCCGTTGGTTCAGGTTGCTGTAGATTGCCCCGTTCCTCCTCCCACAGGATTTGGAATAAAATGCATCCTTCCAGCTTGGGGGCAGGGAGGGAGGGACAGCAGACATCCATGGTGAGGTGGGGAGACCTAGTGGCACAGAGATTGAACCCAAGACCCAAGCTTGGGGCCTTGTACTGAGCCTGAGAACCAGCCCCTTCTGAGATGGTGTTGAAATGAACATCTTTCCCATAAGCCTTTGATGCTTCGGGATATTATTATTATTACTGGTGTTGTTATGAAAACAGCATGACCACATTAAAGGAAACAAACAAAATGCCTGTGTCCTCTCGAGCTTGACGTAACTCCTTTAAGCCTCTGTTGGTGTAGGTTTGGATCACTCTGTGTAGACCAGTGTAAGCCCTGCCTGTTTCTCCCCCCTCCCACGTGATGGCCCGTGGTCACCCGTGGCCCATGTGGCAGCCCGGTCCTTCGTGATCGTGCTCCTCCTCGTAGCTGCGTGTCAGTCCGTTAACAGCCAGTTCCTTATTCCGGGCTGTTAGGTGGTTTCCTGCCTTTCGAGATTATAAAGAAGGCTTCTGTGCATATCGGGGTAAGTGACTTTTCCCTCTGCTTTTTGAAATCGTTCCATAGGGTAGGGCTCCCATTGGAGAAGTGGCTGAATCATAGTCATTTTCAAGCCGTTATTTAGGGAAACCACGGTAGTGGCCAGAGTCCTGGTGTGGTGACAAAGGCTTGGCTCCCGCCCATGACCTCAGCAGGTCCCTTAATGTGGCTTCGCCGTCTCTGAGAGACTGGTTGCTCCATTCCCAGGATCTTCAGGTGATACTTGACACAGAAACGCAGGTGGTACCAGTGGGGGGTCACAAAAGACCGTGTTCCCATCCTGGGCTTTTTTTTTTTTTTTAAGAGTGTTCAGGCTCAAAGACCGTGCTGCTTAATCTCCCGGTGCAGATAGCACGCTTTCAAATCCGAGGGCTTTTGCAGGGCATGTGAAGGAAGTAAAAATTCCAAATAGTACCAAAGTCAGCTAAAAGGATACCACAGCCCCGGTGGAGGTTCCTCCCGCCCGCCCTTTGTAACAGTGTGGATCGAAGTGTCCACAGCTCGCTCCCATTCACGGCAGCCCTTGTCCCGTGGCTAGAGGGAAGCTCTCTCTGGCCTTCGGCTGGCGCGTCTTATCTTGTCAGGCTAAGGCTGCCAAGTGTTCCAGAAAGCACCGACTCTCTCTCTGGCCACACAGGCCAGAGCTCATAACCTCTTCTGGGGGCCAGCGGCCCACCTCTTCCCTGAGCTGCTCGCACGAGCCCCTCTCTGCGTGGCTCCAGAAGGCAGTCGCCCTGTAGCAGATGCCTCCTCGCCTGGTTCTGGCCAAATGAACCTCTCCCTGGTGGTGGCATGTCAGTTGCGTACCTGGCAGAAGGGTTCATAGCCCACTGGGTGAGACCTGGCACCGCAGAAGGCCTGTGGCGCTTGGCATAGGGCCTGGAAGGCCTGGAGTCCCGTTTGATTCTGAGCCGGCCGCCGTGGAAAGCTCCGGATGCACCGATTGGATGACTTCCCTGCTCAGGAACTACCTGTTGGTTTCCGTTCATACCTAGAACGCCATCCGAGCTCCTGCCAGGCCGGTGCGCCCCGGCCCCTGGGTTTTCATTCTGTTCCTCGAACTCCACCAGCTTCTTCCCACGGGTGTTTGCAGGGGCTGTGCTCTCGCCCGGTGGCCCTTGACCTGACTGATTCCTTCCCATCTTCCCGTTCTCAGCCCGCAGAGCCCCTTCTTAAGCGCCCCCCCCCCCCCCCCCGCCGTCCCATAACACCCACATTGGCTCCCGTTTCCTCGTTTCCTTCCCTCTGGGCACCAAGGACTGCGAGAGACCGTCTCAGTGGGGTCTGTAGGGCCCTGTTCCCCAGCCAGCTGCACTCACGGTACACACCTGCCCCAGGAAGGCCGGGGCTCATTCAGCTTGTGATTCTCACTGCCCTTCTGCCTTCAGGGCCTAAAAGAGTATGGGAAATCGGCCTGTATGCAGGAAGCCGTTGAATGAATGAATGAGTGAATGAATGAAGCCTGTAGCCATTCCCAGCCACGACAGGTCGTCCGTCACCACATACCCCCTTCTGTTCAGGCATGTTGCTTGGGGCTGGCCCAGGATGGACATTAGGACAGCTCAGCGGAGCTGATGGAGGGACAGCCACCCAGGGGCGGTGCGGTGGGCGTTGAAGCGTGTGTCCTCTGAGGGAGGGTGACCTGCAGGACAGCTGCAGAAGTGAGGAGCTTTCCCCGCTGCCGCCGGAGAGCTTAGTTCTATCTCCTGCCTCGGTCGGGCTGCCAGCAGCTGGCCACTGCCTGGGTGTTTGGGAGCTGTGGATTCGTCTAGCCTGTCCTTCTGTCTGTCTAGCTGCTGCTGGACTGGCTCATCTGGGAGGCCGGTGCTCTGTGTGTGACGGGCCAGGAAGGATGGGGGGGAGGGGTCCAGGTGAGAGCCGTCCTCTGGAGTCCCAGGAGCAGAACTGAGCCGCGGGTGTGGTCGGGGTAAACCCACCAGGGGCCTGGCCTTCCAGGAAGGGCTCCCTGCTCCTGCCTTAAAGGAATGTTCTGTGGTGGGGTCAAGGGTAGGGGAGTCTAGACCCATCAGAGGCTGGGGAAAGTGAGGGAGAGCCACGAGTTCCTGCTAGGGTTTTCCTTTGCTCTGCCAGGAAAGTGGGATGTGGCTTCCGGGCTGGGGTGAGGGGTGCCCGCCCTGGGCAGGCTGTGGGGAGTGGCCGTCCTGTCATCGGGCAGCCTATTTTAGCCACTTCCCCAGAGCTGAGTCATCTCACTTAGCAACGCCCCCTGCCGAAGACACAGCCAGCTCTCTCTGGCACGATCCCCTTCCTGGTGGGCTCTTTGGCATCCTCACCGGCCCCCTGACCTGCCCGGCCACCTGCTGGTCCTTAATCTCAGTATTCCTCACCCCCACATTGTTCTGTGTTCAGAGGTTAGGGTTCTCACCAGCCCTGAAGCCTGGCAGGTCGGGTTTGAGCTCTAGGATTCCGGAGACCCAGACCTGAGCCAGACTCCTGGATTCCTTGCTGGGCAGCAGGATGGGTAGGTGACTCGTACAGGCCCCAGCTCTCTCGAGAATTTTTCACGCTGGGTATTGGAGATGCTTTGGTTTTTATGAGCCAAAAACCCTCCTTCCCACCCGCAGAGAGTGGGACTACAAGCGGAAGATAGCATTGGCCAGACTTTCGCTTTTCTTTCTGGGGCATAGGGCCGAGCCAGGTGCTGGGGCTCTGGGGGCTGACCTGCGGGTGTCCCTGCTGGCCTCTCTCCCCTGTTCTCCTGTTTTTACCCACCAGGATAGATGTGGGGGCTGATGGGACCCTCCTGTCCCGTAGTCCCAATGGCCAGAGTACCAGGCCCCTGTGAGTGGCCACAGAGCTCTTTACCAGGTCTGCTGAGTCCCTGGCTGCTGGGTTCTGTGGTGTGTCTTTTTCTCTGTGAGGAGGAGCACTTCAGATGGGGAACTACGGGGCTGGCTGCTCACTGGGTCTGGGGATTCCTGCCATTGCCTTGAAACCCTTCCTGCAATGCTGCAAGTTCATGACTGTGTTCCCACGATTCTAGCCCTTCATGCCGCCTGCCCTGCCTCTCTGCTTTCTGTGTGTGTGTACGTGGTAAATAGCAGAACCTTTAATTTCATAGCTGTGTTGGGAACCTGGGGCTGTTCTGCGCCCCCGCCCCCGGGGGACATTGGGAAGCCTGGAGATGCTGGAGACATTTGAGGAAGCAGCCAGACTCCTCCTCTCTCTGGGCTCCCCTGGCCCGGAAGCAGGCCGGGTGGGGGGCATTCTGTGGGTCATGGTAACTGATGGGGGCGCTACCCACCAAAGGCCAGAGAAAGGTCTGGAGCAGAGTAGAGAGAGCATTAGACCAGGAGACCTGCTTCTCACCCAGCTCCGCCCTCTGGAGCACAAACCTGGATAAGTCACTTGGCTTCAGTACGCCTATTTTCTGGGGCTTCCCTGGGTGTCCCTTCCCTCCCAGCTCTCTGAAATCCCAGGATTCTGTGATGAGAGGCAGACAGGTTGAAGACATGAGCCCTCTCCATTCTTGCTTGGTGGGTGGCCGTGGAAGCCTGAGGGGTTCCCTAGTGTCACAGTGTCCCTGGAAACCTGGTTTGGTTTCCTTCCGTTCCTACCAAGTCCGAAGCCAACTGTGGACTCCCTTTCTCTTTTTTAGCCAAGGAGAGTATTCCCCCAAAGATGGGCCTGAGAGCCCATGGCTGGCCCAGAGGGTCACATAGGGTGACCCTCTTCTGAGCAGTGGCGAGGGGATGACCCTGAGGCTGTACTTTCCATGAGTTTAACAGTCCGCAGACTATGGCCCATGGGCCATATCTTGGCCCACAGCTTGTTTTTATATATAAAATTTTATGGGTCACAGCCATATGCTTTGTTTACATACGGTCTGTTGCTGCTTTCTTGCTATACAGACAGTATCTTCCGCGAAGCCCAAAATCTCGAATCTCTGACCCTTTATAAAAAACATTGGCCAGTTGGTCTAGCTGACGCGCGTCTAATTGTTTATAGAGGTTCGATCCCAGGACGTGGGCCGGAGGGACGGTTCAGGTTGGGGTGGGGGAAGCTAACCCGCCCGAGGGTTTGGTGGGGAGGAGGAGGAACAAGAGGAGGGAGAGCTGACGGCCGGAGTGGGTCATCTCAAGGCCATCCGGGAAAGTCCTTCCTTGGCTCGGAGCCCAGCCCAGGTCACCTGTGTGGCAGGTCTGCGCCGGTGCCTGGCTCCCGCTGCACGTCCTACGGGACTTTGTTTGCCCGAGTGACGAGCGTGGGATTGCCCAGGGCTGGCATGGGGCTGGGAGGAGTGGCACTTGCTTGGGGGAGGGAGCCGTCAGACTGGGCGTCCGTAGCCGGACCAGGAGCCAGGACACCAGGGGAGGGGGTGGTTGGAGGACAGAGAGGTCCGGCCGGGGACCCCAGAGCTGTCTGTAGGCTGGACGGAGGTGTTGCCTTCGGTGGGTCTGCTCGATGGGCGTCAGCGGTGAGCAGGTCCATCAGACCCGCTCTGGAAGCTCGTGTCCAGTGGGCAGGTTACAGCCCCGTGGGCGGGAATCTGCAGGAGCGGGGACGTCCAGAGTGCTGGGAGGCCAGCGAGGGCGTTTCCCAGAAGTGACGTGACATCTGAGCCCTGAAGGATGTTGGGTAAGGCAGGTGACAGGGTATTCTACCAGGGACCTGCGTTTGTCCAGTCCTGGAGTCCAGGAGGCAGGGGCCCCAGGGCAGAGGTAGAGGACAGCAAGGAATGGCATTGGGGAGGGAGGGGGGAGGGCCGGTGGCAGATGCAGGGGTCTGCGCTGGGGAGTCCTGCAGGGGTTTTTGTTTTAGATAAAAGGTGACGAATGGTCTGGAGAGGGGCAGAAGGGGATAAATGGGCATCCGCCGGGCTCATGTCCGGGGTCAGGTGGGATGGGAGGCAGCGTTGGGGATGAGGAAACCAGTGGGGTACCTACAGGTTGTCCTTTGCGGTGGGAAGGGTAAGGCTGCCATGAAGGTAGAGTTGAGTCCTGTTGGCAGGACTGGGGGGCAACACCCCATCTTCCCACCCTTCTCGGCCCTCCGCTACCAGCTTGAGCATTTGGAGCCGGTCGCTCTGGAGGACAAGGGGACCGTTTGGCTCCAACACAGGACCTCATTTTGGTGCTTGCCAGGAGCTATGTGGGTGGTTCCTCTAGCTTTCAGATAGCCCAGCCTCTGCTGGGGTCCCCCCTGCTGCTCTTCTGTTCAGACCCCCGCCTGGGTCTGTGGATCTCAGGGGCCAATCATCTGGACCCTGTCCGCCCCCTACCCCGATGGTTAAAGAAATCAGGCGCAAGAGGCACAGAGTGAGTCTTCAGCAAAGAGCTCGGCCCCACGGTGGAGAGGTAGCAGGCGGGTTCCTCATTTATGGGACACCCAGCAAGGACTGGGAGGCTGGGGAGCTGGTCCTGTGGGTCCCGGCAGCCCCACCCCAGTTCTGATTCAGAAAGTGAGCCTGGCCGCCCACACACGGGGAGGAGGTGTGTCCGGCAGCGTCTCTCTGGGGCTCGTCCTGTCGGCTCCCTCCTCTGAGGACGGTGACTCAGGTTGAAGTGTCCCCTGACTGCAGGGATTGAGGTCAGACGGCAGGAAGGACTTACAGCATGTGTCCGGCCCTGGACTGCCACGTGGACTCGCCTGTGTACCTCCGTCTCCTCCGGTGTGGTCACGTTCGCTCTGGTGGCATTCTGGCTTGCGGGGGCGGGGAGACGTCGTTCTCGTGGGTTCAGGGGGAGTATGTCTGACCTCCACTCGGCTTTGTAAAAAGCGCTCCCCTGACCCGAGTGCCTGGGCAGGGCTAGGGGAGGTAAGGCAGGGTTGAGATGCCCACTGCGGATCTCCGGCTTATTTCACAGGAGTTGGTTTTGGTGGGAGGGCTGAGGTTTGAGTAGCAGCCCCTCGGGGCCACTGGGCTTTGGTGCTGTGTGGCCCGTGGGGGTTAACCCTTTGTCTGCTGTTCTCTCCTTGCAGCCCTATGATCTCCTCCTCGTCACCCCCTCTACCCGCCGGACTTCAGATCTGACCCCCCAGCCGCCTGCCGTGCCCCCTGGAGCTCCCCCGTCATCCCCCGAGCAAGATGCCTATCCTCAAGCAGCTCGTGTCGAGCTCGGTGCACTCCAAGCGCCGCTCCCGCGTGGACCTCACGGCCGAGATGATCAGCGCCCCCCTGGGCGACTTCCGGCATACCATGCACGTGGGCCGGGCGGGGGATGCCTTTGGGGACACCTCTTTCCTCAACAGCAAGGCTGGCGAGCTGGACGGTGAGTCCCTGGACGAGCAGGCCTCCTCCTCGTCCTCCAAACGCAGCCTCCTGTCCCGGAAGTTCCGGGGCAGCAAACGGTCGCAGTCGGTGACCAGGGGGGACCGGGAGCAGAGGGACATGCTGGGCTCCCTGCGGGACTCGGCTCTGTTCGTCAAGAACGCCATGTCCCTGCCCCAGCTGAACGAGAAGGAGGCGGCCGAGAAGGGCTCTGGCAAGCTGCCCAAGAGCCTGTCGTCCAGCCCCGTGAAGAAGGCGAGCTCCGGGGAGGGCGGCCAGGAGGAGGTGGGCGAGGGGGAGCTTGGGCCCCGGCGGAACGGGGCGGCCGCCCCCCACTCCCCGGACCCCCTCCTGGACGAGCAAGCCTTCGGGGACCTGACAGAGCTGCCCATCGTGCCCAAGGCTGGCTTGGGGCTCAAGCACGCGGAGTCCATCATGTCGTTCCACATTGACCTGGGACCCTCCATGCTGGGGGACGTCCTCAGCATCATGGACAAAGAGGAGTGGGAACAGGAGGAGGAGGATGGTGGTTACCATGACGACGGGGACGCAGCACCACACAGCACCCTGCAGGCTCCCCTGACTGTGGCGGGGGCAGCGGCGGCGGGGGGCCCTCCGAGGGCCAGGCAGGAGGGCGCTGCCGGCCGGGACCTGCCCCAGGACGAGGGGTGGGCGGCGGCCCCCAGCCCCGGCTCGGCCCGCAGCGAAGGCAGCCACACCACGCGGGACAGCAGCTCCCTGTCCAGCTGCACCTCGGGCGTCCTGGACGAGCGCAGCCCAGTCCCCCGGGGCCCCGAGAGGGCTCGGGCCCCGCTGTCCCGGCAGCCCGACAAGGAGTTCTCCTTCATGGACGAGGAGGAGGATGAGGAGATCCGAGTGTGAGAGGCTCCCGGCCTCCCTGCCCCCAAGCCACCCCCCCCTTCCCTGCCCCATCTCCTGTGCAGGGCAGCCAAGAGCCCGGCTTCGGTTGCAGACCTTGGACCTCCTGGACGAGAGGCGCTGGCGGGGGCCGTGGGGAGCACCCAGCCCTTCTGAGCACTGTGGGACAGCGGGGGCTGACAGAAGGAACCGGCTGTCCCTTTCCTCTCCTGGCGTTCCTCCTGTGACCGGTGGCTTGTGGCAGAAGGAAGGGTGGTCCCAGGCCCCCAGCACCCCCCATCCCTCATCCCCGGTTCATGCACCACAAGCCTGGAGCCCCTCGGAGCAAAGCCGGACCGAATGTGTGCACTAAACGCAGCCCCTTCTAGGGGAAGAGAACAGGATGGGGAACGAAAGGAGGCCTCAGGCTTCTGGAATTTTCTAGAAGGGGCTCTTCCAGGAAGACACTAGAAATAGGTTGGGCACTGGCTTCAACATTGATTTGTTTGTTCTTGTCACGTTTAAATCCTTCCAGAGTGGTATCTGGAACAGTGTTGTTAGTAGTTCTGCTGCCAGAAGGAAAATCAAATCCTTTTAGAAAACCTTTATACTAAGTGCTTCCAAACTTTATTTAGAACGTATGGGGCGGGTATCTGTGCTCAGTCTGTCCCTCCTCCTGCCCCATGGCTCTTAACAGTTGAAGGCAGCCAGTATAGAAAGTTACTGGAAAATGACTTTTTAAAAAATAATATATCATTCCTATGGAGGGATAAAAGCTTTTTTGACTGGATTTCCCCACCCCCACCCCCCCACTACCCCCCCTACACCCCCCCCCCACACACACACTACTTCCCCTTCCTTCAGGCCTTTGTGCTGGCAGACACCCTCCCCCACTTTGGAGGGCCCTAAGGGTATATAGAGTTGCCAGATGTAGCCACAGAACAAAACTAGAATGCTGAGATAAATTAGAATATCAGGCATACAAAGGAAAATTTTTTAGTATAAGTATGCCCCCTCTGTGTTTGATACATACTTAACGCGCGAAAGAAAAAGATGATTTGTTCTTTAGAAATTCAGATTTCTCTCTGGTCCTCATCACCCTGCCCCAGGGGATCCAGTGGGAGCTTGGGTGTACGGCCCAGGGTTAACGGGTGATTTTCGGGTCCTGGGAACAAGCTAACCTACCCTCTCCTGTCCTCCCCCAGCTGGTGTGGGGAGCGGGTTGGACAGACGTACCACAGGACCCAGTCTGGGGCCAGCGGGCGTAGCTGCTCTAGTCTCCCGTGTTTTGTCAGATCCTGATGCAGACACTAACTTAAATTCCTGATTTCCCGGCCCCGTCGGTGCTGTTTCCAGTAGCGTGGCTCCCACTAGGGGAGGAATCAGAAGGGGCTGTGCGGCCCCCGCCAGCTACCCCTTGAAACCCATCCAGACTCAGCGGTCAGCTCCAGATTCTAAACTGTATATTTTTTTCATGGTATTGTTAAAACAGTGAGGAAACATTAAAAAAAAAAAAGAAAGAAAAAGAAAGCCCTTAGGCACACCAAGTGTCTGCCTCTGCTTCTGGGGAGAGCTGTTTCAGGATGCGGTGGGGGGAAGGGTGGAGGTGCAGACCGGGGTCCTGGGGCTGCCTGTGCTCCCACAGCGCTCAGGGCCTGAGGGCGCTTCTCTCCCTGTTCCTTTGGAGTCCTCCCCTGCCCTCCTCCCCAGCCTCTGGAGACCTGCCTGGGTGGGCAGACTTGGGGGGTCTGGATTGTAGTGCCCCGACCTGCCACTTCCCAGCTGGGGGCCCTTGGTCACTCAGTTACTTGGCTGTTGCCCTGTGACACAGAATTCTGCTCTTGCAGGGCTGGGCTGCGCACAGGGTCACTGTCATGGTGTTGGCAAAGTTACTTCTAAGCTGCCCCCCTTCCCCGGTCCAAACTCCCAGGGGCCCAGATACATGGGAGCGGTCACCACGGAGACACAGTGGGCGCCGTGTCGGGGAAAGGGGTTGCCATCCCTTCTTGCCTGGCCTTCTGCCACCTGGCCTGGAGAACACCTTTCCAGGCAGCCCATTCTCTGCCCAGCCTCATGGCCTGCGAGGTGGGCTGGTGTCCCTGTTTTATGGAAGGAATGTGCTCGAGAGGCCACGGGGTTGGCTTCCCCGAGTCACGAAGTAGTAGAATCAGAACATCATGGACTTAGAGCCCTGCACCTTGAAGGTGCTCAAAGCTTTGTTCTTTTGGGAAGCGAGGTTGGGGAGTGAGTCTGTCCTGGGTGGGGTGAGCCCTCTGGCCTGCTGGCCCAGCTCCCACCTCACCACCTTCCCTTGTCCCGCCCACGGTCCCCTTGGCATGGGCGTCTCAGAGTGTCAGCCCGGGCAGGGCCAGCAGCTCTGTGAGCCGAAGCCCCTCGCACACAGCCTCCTTCTCACCCGGGGGCTGGTGCAGCTGAGTTTCTGGAACCCTGCCCCTCGCCTCGAGCCACCCAAGAGATCTGGTCTTGTGCTCATCCTCCCTGGGAAGCCATTAGAAGCATAATTAAAATGTCTCCCAGGTCCCTCTGCCCCTTCAGGGGCTCATTCCCAGCTAATGAGGGATGTGGCTAAGGGTGGGAGTTAGAAGCTGGGTGTGGTGGCCCCAAGCGGGGGAGGGAGACGCGGTTGTTGGTGGGGGGGACAGGGTCCCTGGGGGCTGCGGCAACACAAGCCCACCCAGCCCTGGCCACCACTGGGGTATCTCCCTTCCCTCCCCCCACCCCCACCACTGCCAGCAGCAGTGCTGGGCTCTCCTGCTTCTTTGGCACACACTGTTCTGTCCCATTACTTTGGTAAGGGCTGGGTGTCAGCCCTTAGGACCACCCTGAGCCTGGCACGGCTCTTTGTATTGGCCTTGTTTATCCTCATGACCACTCAGGGAGGCCCAGACTGTTCTGTTACCCCCATTCTACAGACGAGGACTCTAAGGCAACTGGTCCCGCCCCACTGAGCTGGGAAACGGAGATGCTGGGTACAGACCCAGCCACAGGCTCCCCACCCCTGTCCCAACCTGGTGATTTGCACTTCGGGACCCGGAATGACCAGCGGGGCCAGTGTTCTGGCTGAGCAGAGCGGCGCAGAGAGAGGCCGAGCTGGTCAGGGTGTGCCTGGCTCACCTGGGCTCTGTGCCCACGGGAAAGGGGGTGCTGCCTGCTGCCAGGTGAGGTGCTGGGGGCTGCTGATTCATGTCATCCAGAGGGCCTGCCAGGAAGTGCACAGGTCCTTCCTGGAGTCCCCCAGGGCTGGCCTCTGTCTCTGCTGAGCATGACCAGGCCTCACCAGCCTGCAGCCTTGGGCTTGTGTTCCTGCTGGCGTCCAAGCTCCCCTTTGATGCCGTTCTCCCGTGCACGCAAGCCATTCCCCACTACACCCGGTGGCACCATGTTTCCAGAACAAAGAAAGTGGACAAAAGGAATAGAGTGTATGACCACAAGAGGGAGAGGTTCTTAGGATCTTTGAATTTAAGGACCTGATTTACCTTCCCCGCCCACTCCCACTGCCCATTTTAGAGATGGGCAGACAGAGGCTGAGGGGAAGAAAGTGCTGGCTGCGTCCCGTGAGCAGAGCAGAGACTGAGGTGGACCGGACTGGCTCCAGCTCTGACATGTCAGAAGAAGGGCGAGCCAAGCCCGTGCGCTGTGTGGGGTGCAGGGGCTCCCAGAGCCCGGAGTGTGTTCGTGGTCAGGGTGACTGGCAGGGGTGGGGGGTTGAAGTTTTCAGGTGTAGGTGGCACCCCCACCCATCCCTGGCTCACCCTGTCCTCCAAACAGCCTCCCAAAGGGCCTCGCCTTTGCATACTAGGGCAGGTCCTCCCCACCCCCACTCCACCCCTGCATACACTCAGCGGCAGTGATAGCCACGGGCAGGGTATCCGGGACCCTAAAGACCCGGACGGAAGATGTGGGAAAGGCAAGTTAGGAAGAGTGACCCGAGAGCTTGTCTAGCTGTTTCCCCTTGGCAACAGCCAGATGGGAGATTGGAAAGAACGTTTGGGGGAGGGGAAGGTATTTGTGGGCAGATGGGTATCAGCGGCTCTCCCTCTAAGACCTGTTGCTCTAACCCACCAAACTGCTGTTCTCCGAGAACGGAGACTCCCAGGAGGGGACCAGCGGGGCCAGGGATAGCCGCCTTCCCTGGCAGGACTCTAGCCTTGAAATGACCCCTTGGCATGTTATAAAATACCCGCCAAGGCCACAGGGCTCTGCTGAATTTTGTTTTGTTTTTCTGCCCCGCTTTGTTGCCAAAAGGATCAGAGGCAGCTTACAAAAATATGGAAAATACAATAGGATAAAAATAGATCAGCTCGAAAACAGGGCTGGAACAAACAGTACAGTGAACCAAGACGGTGGTATGCAGAAATGTGCTCCGGGTGGGCCTCCCCAGTTCTCAGAGATGGGCTGCAAATTGGACCCCGAGCTTCCCATCAGTCAAAGTGAAAAGGGAAATCCACCCGTTACAAAACACACAAGTCTGCAAGGATACAACGATCCCAGAAACAACTCCTGCTTTTTCTAGGGTCTGAGAGGGGTGCTTGTGAGGTCATTGAAGGAGCCGGGAGCGGGATCTCAGGCAGTGTTCTCACCAACAGCCTCCCAACCCATGTGCTCACACCAGCCCCACCAGGCAACCTTTCTGTTCAGTGTCAGTCGAGTGCTTGAGGCCGAGGTGCAGATCTGTAAAATCAAGTCTATGTAGAGGGCCAGACCTGAGTGACCGGGTCACTCATCCAAGACATGTCATTGAGATTCTTCCAAAGCAGGGTTTCTCAGCCTCAGTACTGTTGACATCTGGGGCCTGATTGTTCTTTATTAGGATCTGTCCTGTAGGAGGCTGAGTGGCACCCCTGGTCTCCACCGCCTAGATTCCAGCAGCATCCCCCCCCAGCTATGTCAATCCAAAATGTCCCCAGACATTACCACATGTCCCATTGGAGACCGAAAATCCCTGCTTCTACAAGAAGTGCTGAGACACCTTTTTTTTTTTCCCCTAATAAGGGCCAATTTAAGACAAAAGTGTCTTCAGGTCACGTGTTTTTTATTCAACGTGGAAAAAGATTTATAGAGTCCCACGGGGAACAAAATGTATCTTCTTGCATCTTAAATTAGCCACTTTCCTGAGCGAGCTGGCAGGTCTCTAGCCAGCAGCACGGTACTCAGAAGGCACTGAGAAGTACCGCACAGCTTTCTGATCTCCACCCCCACCCCCGTGGGGCCAGACTGAGCAATGCTCTGAGAAGGTGGTACCTCCCAGCTTGACTTGGAAGATGCTCCTTCGGTGTCATTTCTTGCAACGGGGGCTCCGTCCCGGCCCCCAGAAAGTGACATCAGGGCTGCCTGCAAGTTTGGGGTAGTGTTCTCTGAAGACGGAAGTGGGCAGGGCGGATTCACCTTGTGATTATTGAGCACCTGCTGTGTGCCTCGCTCTGCGAGTCGCTTAGGGACGGTGAGAGTACGCAAGGCAGTGGACAAATCAGACACGGCTCCAGGGTGGCGCTGGGGCTTTCCTGGGCTTCTCCTCCGTAGAGATGGTTTGAATTAGGTTTATGACCGTGCTGGGAAAAAGGTGCATGCATTAAGATTGTAGATTAAAACTACTTTCTCTGGCCTAAGAGCTTTTCACAGATTTTCTTCCGATTTTAAGGAAATTAAAACATGTTCATGGGCCTCTGGAAGTCCTGAGGGGCCCGGGCACTGCACCTGCTGGGTCTGATGGGGAAATCTCACAGTGGGAACGTGGGCTTGGGGTGAGGCAGGGGGAGGGGGGATATAGAGCATCAGCAAGCAAGAAGATGAGCCCAACATTGCACTTGGCACCAAGAGCTTTGCAGGGAGAAACTGGTGGGCGCTGAGATGGGCGTTGACCTGGACCTCACTTTAGAGAAGGCTGTTAGGGCAGGCTCCCTGAGAGAGGAGAGCTCGAATCAGACCCAGGGATGAGAGGAATCCATGATGCGAGGAGTGGGAGCTGCACGTTTAGGGAAGTGAGGACATACCTCGCTTTGGCCTGAGCGTCTGGTGATGGTGACATTTCTTGAGAGGAGCTGGAGAGGGGCACCAATCTCTGGAAAGCTAGGGTTGGTCTCAGACATATGGAAGCCATTTCAAGTAGAAATGGTGAGAAGGCGGCTGTGGGGGCGGTGGGTGCCTCAGACAGAATGTTGGTGACCCCGTAAGTTCATGACATTGAAGTCCTACCCGCCCCCTCCCGGTGTGCTGGTCTGAGGAGGGGGTGACCAGGTTTAGATAAGGTCGTGCACATGCGCCCCCCCCCACAATGGGACTAATGTCCTGATAGGAAGAGGAAGAGAGACCAGAGCACTCTCTCTCCACTGTGTGAACACACAGCCACAGAGCGGGCTCTCGCCAGGAACCGAATCTGCCTGCGCCCTACCCCCCATGTGTCAGCAGCTGCTGGCCTAGACGGAGTCATGACCCAGAGCCGCAATCCAAAGCCAAACCGAGAAGTGAGACCAAGGACAGAGGTGTGGGTTGGAAGAACTCCGGACCGGAGGCAAGGTCAGGACTGCTGAGTTTCTCTGCTCCAGCACCACCGAGTCTCCCAGCAGCCCCGGCGCCCAGGGGTGGGCTGGTTCGTCCAGGCTGGGAAGAGACAGGGCTGCCCTCTGTTTGGCCGCTTCTGTCACCCACACCCACTGGGCTTGGCTTGGACACCAAGTGAGCACCATGGACTCCCCATCAATTGTTGGGGCCTGGAGGGTTTTTCCATCCGTAATCTGTCTGTCTGCCTTGTGACCCTAGAATCATTTAGAAGTAACAGACTGGAGGGCAGTTGCTGGGATGGAAATGCAGTTTTGCTTCCAGACTCCATTGACCCAGAGGCAGATCAAACGCGTGACCTTGGCCCCCAATCCATCAAAGTAAGTGCCCCAGGCCGTGGCTGGGGGAATTAATGCATCATGGTGTCAACAGTCAGCTGGCAGTTCTGTGTCCTAGAGAGACCTTCCTCTCCCTCCTGCAAGTGGGGGGTAAGGGGGGGTTGGCGCATACACCCCAGGAGGTGCACAGAACCATCCCCCCGGGCTGCAGGGATAGATATGAGAACTTCAGTAATAATTATGGTTGATCCTGACCTTGGACGTTTTTCTCTCTTACAAAGCATGGTCGGCTTTAGGGCTGTGGGGAAGAGGACCCCCTTTCCTGGGACTGCTGGATTCTGGCATACGAGCTGCCTCAAGGCCTCTTCTGGCTGCCCTTGAAGAATGGCCTCAGAGCTTTGCAGCCAGAGGCTGTTCCTTAAATCAGACCAGGGGCGCCTGACTGGCTCAGGGGTTAAGCATTTGCCTTCAGCTCAGGTCATATGATCCCAGGATCCTTGGGATCAAGTCCCCTATCGGGCTCCCTGCTCGCAGGGAGTCTGCTTCTCCCTCTCCCTCTGCTGCTCCCCCAGCTTGTGCTCTCTCTCTCTCTCTCTGACAGATAAATGAATTTTAAAACTAGCTAAATAAATCTTTTAAAAAATCTATTAAAAATAATTGTGATAAATGAAAGTGTGAATAAATACATAAAATGCAGGTCAGACCCAAGGCTGTAAGGCCGACTCCAGTGACCTCCCCGAGGCTGGGCTCTACACTGTCCCCTACTGCCTGACGGTGCCCTGCCTGTCCCCAGCTTTGTGGCACGTCCTCCTTGAACCCTTTCCTTGCCACCCACCAGAGAGCTAGGTGTTCTGTGGAAGCTTTGCAAATGCCTTGCTTCCCACCCGGTAGGATTCTGCTCCTTATTTATGGGTGACTTCTCCCTGTCTTCCTGTCCTTATTGGTGTACCAAACTGCTACAAATTTAGTAACTTAAACGGCCACACGTGGACTCTCTTACAATCCTGGAGGTCCGAAGGCAGAAGTGGCTTTCACTGGACTAAAACCAAGGGGTCTGCAAGTCTGCATTTCTCCCGAAGGGACGAGGGGAGATCAATTTCCACACGTCTTCCCGCTTCTAGAGGCCACCGGCCCTCCTCGGCTCGTGCCTTCCTCTGTCCTCAAAGCCGGCCGAGAAACATCCTTCATTTTCAAACTTCTCTTTCTCCTTTCCCCCTCCCTCTGGCTCTCCTGCCTCCCACTTGGAGACTCCTGGTGATGACACCGGGCCTGCCCAGACAAGCCAGGATAATCTCCCCGTTTCCGGATACTTAACCACCTCCCCAAGGTCCCCTTTGCCGCGTGAGTAACATGTCCACAGGGTTCAGAGATTAGGACGTGGGCATCTTTGGGGGGCGTTACTCTGCTCACTAGAACAATGAGAAAAGCTGTGTCTTGTTCATTCTGTATCCTTCGGCATGAAGCGACGTTCAAAGATACTTTGGCGTGAGCGCGTGAGTGGGTGAATGGCTGCCTAGAGGCCAGGTGGGGGCAGGAGCCATTGCGTGAAGCTGGGAGGAGGTGGGAGAAACCAGAGTGTAGCCTCGGCTGGGCCCCTTCGTGCCTCTTCTGCTAACTCATTTTTGCAGGTGGTCTGGGCCTCTGCTCAGCCTGGAGGGGCTCTGGACACAGAAGCAGAGGGCCAGGTGGCCTGAAGACCAGGACACCCGAAGGCGGCAACAGTGGAGGAGGAAAGCTTTCAGGAACGCCCTGGGCCCCTGCATGTCCTGTGTCCTTGACTCTCAAACCAAAGTGCGGCCCCCATGCCCCCTCCGCCGCCCGGGCAGGATCTCATCTTTCCAGCCCCGGGGGGTGGGTGCTTTCCCGCACAGCGGCTGGTGGGCTGGCTGTGGGCTCCTGCAGACAGAGCCTGTGATCGTTGGGAAGCTCCTGTAAGTAAGCCTGGGAGCCTCAGTTTTCCTTTCTTTGAAGATTTTCTTTCTTTATTTGACAGAAAGAGAGAGAGAGAGAGCACAAGTAGACAGAGCAGCAGGCAGAGGGAGAGAGAGAAGCAGGCTCTCCACTGAGCAGGGAGCCCGATGTGGGGCTCGATCCCAGGACCCTGGAATCATGACCTGAGACAAAGGCTTAACTGATTGAGCCACCCAGGCACCCCTGAGCCTCAGTTTTCTTAACTGTAGAAGATAATAATAATAATAATAATATAATAACGGCTCTCTTTCTGGGGTTTTGTGGGAATTGGAGAAAAGATGGTGTACACAGTGAACCACAACCAGTTCAGTCCTAGGAACTATTAGTGAAGGTCGGGAGTCTCGGCCCCCATTCCAATGTCTACCGGCTCAGTAGACTTAATCTGTCCTTTGCCCCTCTCAGCCTTGGTTTCTTAATCTGTTAAATGGGTAGAAGCATCTCAAACATTTGCAGGGGTGCCTGGAAGGAGGCCCTGAGTGTGGGTGGGTCGTTAGTTCCCTTACTCTACCCAGGCCCCTGCGGGAGAGAGATGTCTTCCCCAGAGTAGCGTTCCCAGAACTGTCAGACTTGCAGAGACCCAGCTCTCGGACAAGGACACCGCAGGACCGTCCTGGCTGCTGGACCTCCCTGCTCTGCACTCCAAGTGGCTATTGTGAGGCCAACAGCTGTCTCTGCCAAGTGGCATCTCTGGGGCACAAAGAGCAGTGGAGAGAGCAGGGCACACTGGCTCATTGTCCTTGGGGCTCAGCAGCCGCAGCTGGGGGTTCCCAGGGGTTCCTCTGACCTCCACACCATGGCTGTCCAGGCACCCAGCCCATCCCTATGGACTTCGAGCAGCCTTCCAGCAGCACCTGAGCAGCACAGAGCCTCTGTCTCCTACAGCGCCTTTTACTGGGGGCCCCTAGCAACGGTAAGATTGAGGAGGGTGACCTTGGACCCAGGGACAGGATGCCGGTCCTCATTCCTTATGGCACCGACCCATTGGGAGGACAACTCTGATACAGCCGCCCCCCTGGTATCAGGCACCCACATGTGCTTCCCACGGCTGGCACCCCAGGTGAGGTCATGCTGGGGGTCCTGTTTCACTGGTGCAGAATCTGGGACTCACAGGGTTGATTAAATGGCCCAGGATCACAGGCTGGGGACCAGCAAAGTCCAGACTTGAACCCTGCCTCCCTGGCCTGCTCAATGCCAGTCTCTACCCTTTGCATGGACTCAGAGCACTCGAGTGGGCGTGGGGCTGATGTACAGACACCAGGGAGGAGGGCCTGGGCACAGTCAGCCCAGAAAAACACGGGCTGCCATTGACCAAAGACCAGGGGGACAGGCAGGAGGACCTCCCCCAGTTCCCGGCAGCCCGAGAATTCTAGAGCTCCCCGTGCCCCTGCTTTTCAGAGAAGTACATTTATAGAGGAAAAGGGGCAGGGTGATGATAATTCAGGACATCTGCAGCCAGAGTTAAATGAGCGTCTCATAATGATGGTGATTTAAAAATTAACGGGCGCCTGGGTGGCTCGGTTGGTTAAGCGACTGCCTTTGGCTCAGGTCACGATCCAGGAGTCCCGGGATTGAGTCCCACATCAGGCTCCCTGCTGGGTGGGGAGTCTGCTTCTCCCTCTGACCTCTCCCCTCTCATGCTCTCTCTCTCTCTCTCTCTCACTCATAAATTAGGGGAAAAAAATTAACTCCACTGTTTGCAGAGCAATGCACGACCACTTCGCGGCCATGACTGAATGAATCGATGAAAACACAGGTGCTGGGGATACGCTTCAGGGCACAGAGAGAGAACTAGGAGTTCCAAGAGGGGACCCCCCCAAACTGGGGCACTCAGCTCCCCACTGCAGCCCCTTCTCCGGGGCATCACCGGGGATTCTCTGGCCTGGGGCTTGTGTTTTCTCTTCGCACAATGGGGGTGCTGGTCCACTTGGGGAGCCTTGAGGGGGTTGTGTACATGGGGGGCAACCCGCCTGCCTGGTCTGACAAGAAGAGGAGGAAAGGACTTATGGGGTGGGAGACCCAGACCTCCCCTGTCGACACCGGACAGCTGTGGAACCTTGGCAGTGACCTACTTCCGCGTGTGTTCCTTTGCTCGTCTGTGACAGGAGGGAGGGCCCCGGCAGCTGAATGTCCACGTGGGAGGACGTACGAGTCCGCTGGGGCCGCCATAGCAAATCACCACAGAGATGGCGCCTTGAGACAACGGACACGTACTCTCCCAGTCCGAGAAGGCGGTGCGGGCAGGGCAGCCTCCTTCGGGAGCCTCGGAGGGAGAATTGTCCCCCGCCTCCGTCTGGGCCTCTGGGGGTGACCGGCCAACCTCGGTGCCCCATGGCAGCCACCCAAATCCCGCCTCTCTGCCCTCTCTGCGTGTCCCCAACCCCCTCTCCTCTCCTGTGAGGACCCTAACTGCAGGCTGATCTTGTTTGGGATCCAGCTGCAAAGATCCAATTTCTAAATCAGGTCACATTCACAGGGACCAGGGGTTAGGACCTGGTCTACCTTTTGGGGGGGAGACAATTCAACCCGCCCCAGAAGGCATTTTGGGGAAGCAAAAGCCATGAATGCCAGGTGTTGTCATTCTCATGCCAAGTCGAAGATGGTGCACGGTGGAGAGGGGTGGGGGGGACCCATCTTCGTCTTCACAGCCTCATCGGTGCACCCCCTGCTGGCCAGGAACACGGGGGTGCCCCAGGGAGTCCAGATGGAGGGCGGGACCTTGACCCCAAGAAGAGGGGAGGCTGGTGGTAGATGGAGGAAGTCTGCCCTGGGGTCTCCTCCACGCTTGGCTCCTGCCAGAGAAGCCCTTCCGACCACCAGAGAGCGGGGACGTCTCCGGGGCTCTGATTACTATTTTTATCCTCCTTTACATAGCGGCCTGCCCTGTCTTTCATCCTCGGTCTAGTCTTCGGGGGGCCGCCTGGGGCTCTCCCAGCCCCTCCAGGGACGCTCGGCGTTGTCATGAGAGAAAACCAAGCCCCAAGAGACACTCGAGTTTCAAGTCCCTGCTTTCTCCAATCTTGTCACTCACACCCTCTGCCAGAGGGTCAAACTGAATCTTGACCACCACCCAGCCCCTGCCATGTCACCCCATGCTCTGTGCTTTCACGTGGCTGGTCTCCCTTCTGGAACATTCCTCTGTGCCCCTCCCTGCCCCTGCTTAGCGCCCCCCCCCTTTCAGCATTTATCCCTCTGCGATCCCCTCTCATTCCCCTGGACCATCGTGTACTCCGCACTTGACTGGGAGGTCCCTGAGGGCAGGAGGACAGTCCCAACCCCCAGTACCCAGATGCCGTCTGGATGTTCATGGAAGGAAATCATCCAGAGACCCAGATCTGAATTCCCTCGTCACCGTCTTCCCAAGTGAGTGCCCTTGGCCTCACCAGCTGAAGCTGGATGTCCTCGTTGGCCTCCCGGGCCGGCCTGGTTGGTATGTTGACAGACGAATGGGTTTCTGGGACTCCTAATCGATGCACAGGACTAGGGCGTCTACCCCCAGGGGCCCCTGTGACCCAGCCTCCCCCAGCCTGCTGCTCAGCACCCAGCCTCCCGGGGATTGAAGTTGGAGGGAGGCCCGGGCTTCTGCAAACTCTGGGATGCCCTCCCCACCCCTCCCCAGCCCCGCCTCGGCTCCAGGTGTCTCTCTCTTCAGCTATTTTCTTTTCGGATCCCGAGTTCAAAAGAACAAGGCGAGCGGGAGCCCTGGGAAAACAAAAGCCAGCAGGCTCCTTCTTGCAGGCCAGCTCGGGCCTGTAGGGTGCTGCCCACGTCTCCGTTCCGTCCGGGAAGGAGGGCGTTGGGTTCCGTGGGTTCCAGTGCGACTGGGAAAACAGCAGCTCCAGTGGGAGGGAAGGCAGTGCAGGGGCCCAGGCGGAGGGGCGGGGCAGAGGGGGTGGGGGGGGCAGCCTGACCTAGTTAGAGCCCTAAAGGGCTCCACTGAAAGCCCTTTCAGATGTCCCCCAGCCCCGGGTGCAGGGGTGGCCTAATAATAATAAAACAACATTTGCATGGGGATTTCGTTTACAAAGCACTTTCTCAGGGGTGGGAGGCGCTCGGGTGGCCTGTGGCATCCTGGCGGGGAGGCCGAGGCCTCTGGTTGGTTCCACCCCCCAGCCGAGCTCCGAGCTCGCGGTTGTGTGCGCGTGAACAAAGCGCTATTCATCCGACTGTTTCCGATTCCTCTGGATTTCGTTCTTTTTTTTCCTCTCCCATGAAGAGCTCACTCAGGGCTTGTCACTCAGGCCAGAAAAGGGGTGTCAGCTGTCCCAGAAGGAGGGGTTGGCTGGGACCTGATTGGAGGGAGGCACCCCTGCCCCGCGGCACCCCCCACCCCCACCCTTTGGCCCCCAAGCTCCTGGGAATGGGAGCAGCCTCACTGCGGTCGGTTGGTGGAATTCTTCCCAAAGCTGACCTGTGGCTTTGTCTTCGTGGTTAAAGAGTGAGCACAGGTGTGGTCATGTCTGCGCTTATGTTGTGTGTCTGTCTGAGGACACCGCACAGAGATGAGCAGTGTGGGGAGGGGCTTGGCTAATTCTTCCCCAGCAGGGTGCATGGGGAGTGGGTGTGGGGGCGTGGGGCCCTGGGGGGGAGCGTGAGGCCCCAGGGTGTCTGCACCTGCGTCAGGGGGGCGTGGTGAGACATTCGTGGGGAGAGTCACGTGACCGTCTCCTGGCCGCTGGCACCCAGGGATGAGGGACGCAGCGTGAGACCCGGGCCCCTTAAGGGCCTCCCATGAGCTATATAGGGTCCACCTGCAGGGGCTGAAGCAGGTTTTAGCAGCCCCGGCAGGAGACCGAAGATGCAAGAGGTCATTGCTGGGCTGGAGCAGTTGACCTTCACCTTCGAGAAGGATGTAGAGACGCAGAAGGGCACTGGCCTCCTGCCTTTTCAGGGGATGGACAGTGAGTGAGACCAGGGTGTCGGCCGTCCCTCTGGAGGAATCGAGCCATGGCCCCTCTCCCGGCCCTCTCTGGAGGCCTCTCTGCTCGGCTCACCAGGGAGACTGAGTTGGGTGGGGGGGCTGGAACCGACCATCTGCGAGTCCCAGCTCAGTCCCTCCCTTCTTAGGGGCTCAGGTCCCCCCTCTTACATCTTCTCCAGGACTCTAGGAAAATGGGGCTGACTTCCAGGCAGTCCATTTCCCAGACTGGGAAAGCAGAGACACCCAGAAGGTGAATTGTGAGAAGCCCGGAATGTCCACACGGGCCCCCTGAGCTCCCCTGCGGCCCTCCATCTCCTCTGTTTCAGAGCTGGGGGTTTAGGTGTTGCGGTCTGGAGGCTGGTTCTGAAAGCCAGCAGCCAAAAAACCAGGAGCCTGGGGGCCCCCAGGCTCAAGCGTCAGGGAAGTTGGCGGGGGGCACTTCCTGAGAAGGAAAAGCTGCTCTGGCAGCTGCAGCCACTGAAGAAGCTACCTTCCTTCTTCCCCTTCTAGAATCGGGCTCGGCTGTGTGCAACTTCTTCGCTAAAGGGCTCTGTGACAAAGGTGGGTCAGCAGGAGAACCTGGCGGGGGAGGGGGTCTAGACCAGTCGATACTGTGGTGGGTTCCCCTGGGCCTGGAATAAGGTGTCAAATCTACACCTGGGGAGGGGAGGTTGGAATGGAGTCGAATTTGTCTTATAAGGAGGCAAAGGGCAGGAGAGCGGGTACGTCCCTCAGGAAGTCCTCAGTCCTCCCCTCCCCGCGAAGGATTTCCCTGGCCCAGCAGCATTGATTAGGGTACCCAGGGCTACCCGGAAGGGGACAGTCCCTTCTTTCTGCCTTGCTGGGGGTGGGAGTGTTTCCAGAGTTTCAGCCTGTGTGTTCCCAGGAGGACCCGGGGGTCTTGACTTCCCTCCCCGCCAGGAAAGCTGCACCCTTCTCCCCAGTCCCCCCAACTTCTCATCCTCTGAATCAACATGGGACCTGGTCAGCTCTTCTATGTAGTCTTTATGTCCTAAGACAGCTCTGTCTTTCCGTCTCTGAAATGCTACCCATAAATGTCCCCTGTTTCTCCCCCACCCCAACTTGGATCAAGCAAGCCCCTCTCCCCTAATACAGGCGACCTGACTCCAACCAGGGGTTCCCAACCTCTGGCTCACGAACCACTCATGGCTTCTTCCTATAGAAATACACAGTTGCCCCCAAAAGTCTTGCCTCCAATCTGGGGGTTCCCAGTCCCCCTATAGATTCAGGTTCAGTAACCCTGAGAATGTGAATGAGTTCAGGACCAGTTTTTTGGATCCAAGCAGTCCTGTTCTTGGGAAGCCAGGAGGCTGGAAGGGGCCCAGGTGGGGTGGGGGGGAGGTGCTCTAGGGCATAATTGCCACACACCTCGAATCTCCTTTGTCTTGTCAGCCCTGGATGATGGAGTGGGGGGGGGGCAGCATTGCTCACTTGAGGCTCAGCACTGAGATGGCGTCTCGGGTCCTGTCTCCAAAGCAGTGGTTCATAGTGACACCCTGTTGCAGAGAAACACCACTGCCCTGGCCGGAGGTCACACCAGAGCAAGTTCCGGGCCGGGTGGTGGGAGGGAAATTTACAAAGAAGCCCTTCCCGGTTTCCCTCCCCTTCTATCAGACAGTCAGCCAAGCACGAGCCCGGCCCTGCTCCGGAACTTAGAACTGGGGTGTCCTTCCTGCTGATGCTAATACCCCAGGAAGAAGAACAAAGAGTTACCTCGACCATATCCACTTCCTTCTATGTTATTACAAAGCTGGCTTGTTGGTTAGCACCTTAGGTCTCTGCACTCAGGAAACGTAACCTCTGTGGGAGTTTTTAGGACCTGATTTTAACAGGCCCTTCGGGAGCACTGGATGCCCCCAGACCGTGCTGCCCCCAGAACCACGGCTCTGCTCTCTGGTAGGGGTCCCCCGCCATGAACCTGGAGGAGAGGGGGCGCCTGAGAGCTGCTCAGACCCCCTGGGGCTCCCTGGGGTTTGAGAAGGGTTAGGCAGGTCCGGCAGAGCAGAGGGTTTGAGCAGAGGGGTGGTCGTGCGAACAGCCTGCCCAGACCACTACACCTCCTTCATGTTGCCTCTGGCCCCTGATTCTAGCTCCCGGGGGGGGGGGGGGGGGTGGTGGTCAGGGGTTGGGAGGGAGGGAGGGGGGCATGGGGGATCTGAGCCCTAGCCTCTCCTGGGGGAATTCCTTCCTGGGCTGAGCCGGGTCCACACCGGGTGCTCTGGTGTCCCCAGGGAAGCTCTGCCCGTTCCGGCACAACCAGGGGGAGAAGATGGTGGTGTGCAAACACTGGCTCCGCGGCCTGTGTAAGAAGGGCGACCAGTGCGGTTTCCTGCACCAGTACGATGTCACCAGGATGCCCGAGTGCTACTTCTACTCCAAGTTCGGTAATGTCCCGCCCTGGCTCCAGGCCTTGCCCGGGAGGTTGGCAGGGTGGACTGTGAGAGGGACAGAAGTTTTGAGAGGGGCACTTAGAGGAGGCCGTGCATGCCTCTCTGAGCCTCGGGTGCCTGCTTCTCCAGCCCCCTAGGTACAGGGGCCCCTGGTTGTTGTTGTTTTTTTTTTAAGGAATTTTTTTTTTTTTTTTTACTTGACAGAGATCACAAGTAGGCAGAGATGCAGGCAGAGAGAGAGGAGGAAGCAGGCTCCCCACTGAGCCTGATGTGGGGCTCGATCCCAGGACCCTGAGATCATGACCTGAGCCGAAGGCAGAGGCTTTAACCCACTGAGCCACCCAGGTGCCCCAGGGGGTCCCTGTTTTACTGCCCCGCAGGCACACACGGGTCCCTCTGAGGGAAGGGGAGGGTGTGGCTGGAATCAGGGGCTGAATAGTTCCCCTGACGGTCCTGGCTAATCACATACCCGGACTGATTGTCTGGAAACAAGTCTTGAAAGGGCGATCTCTCTGTCCCGGGGTGGGTCTGGGCCAGGGAGCCCCAAACAAGCATTTGGAAGCTACTTTCCCAGTGCTTGTCCAACACACAGAGCACCTGTTCTGCTGGCCCGTATCATTGTCTGCTCTCTCCACTGTCTTACTTATTAAGTCTTATTTTAGAAGGAAACTTGACATCGTTTCCGTAAGTAGAAAACGAGCATCTCTTACGGGCAGTGCGAGGTAACTAAGCAGACAGTCTTGAGGCTCAGACGCCCTAACCTCTCCACTTATCTTGTGTGGTCAGGTCTGGCCTCAGGACCACCTTTTGTCATCCCCGGGGCTGCAGAGGGGGAAGCCACAGCCACGTGTTCTCTCCCTTAAGAAGGGTCTGTGAATGTGTTTCAGATCTCATAAAATATCTTCCCAATGCCATTCTACCGCTCCGTTCTTTCCGGAGCTGGAAGGAGCCCTAGGGATTATGTAGCCTAGCGCTTTTCAGACTGTGTTCCAAAAGAGTGACCGGGGAGGGGAGAGCTGGCCCAGTCTCCAGGGACCTCTCTGACTGAGACAGCTGCAGAGGTCGCTGTCCCTCATTAGTGCCAGCGGGTCCCCCCCCTCCCCCCAGCGTTGTAGGGGGAGTCTCGGGTATGTGGGAAGAAGGCAAAGCATCCTCAAAGAGCCCCTCCCAGGCCAGAAGTCCATGGCCCGTGTGCTCAGAGCTGGGGTTCAGCTGCCCACGTGTGTTCTTTGAAAGGAAGGACAAAGTTTTCCTGGAGCCTGGCTCCCCTTGGTCACCGCCTAAACCTCTTTCATTTAAAAAATGCCATTTATTCATTTCTTCAGGAAAACTTGGTTCTGTTTTCTTTTGGGACTTGGATGCTGTGCTGGGGACGGGCACAGGGATGGGACCAGGTTCCCTTCTGCCCCCCAATACCTCTCACGGTGAGGGGCATCCTTGTAAATCATTGACGGTCGTTTGTAACCTCTGTTTCTGCTCTTAGAGTAAATGAGTATCTCTAATAGCCCATCAAAGGGATTCTGCTTCTTCTTGCAAGGAAGTTGATTTGTTTAGAGCCTTAGAGCTCTAGCTCTCAGGAGCGCAGGATGAAAGGGGCCAGGGTCTTTGGGCACAGCCGCTGGCTGGGAAAGGCTGTGTGGAGGGTGGGGTCTGGGTGCCACCTGCTGGCCGTCAGGGGTGCGCGGAGACGTGCATCCAGGCAGGGGCAGAAAGGGAGCCCTGCGCGGGTGACTTCCCACTGCCTGACCTGTCAAATGCTCACCAGCCCTGGAGGGGGGCCAGGAGGGGGTATGTCTCTTCCATTCCTCTGGAGGCCAGAGCCAGGAGTCTGCGCTCTGCCAAGGGCTGCACACAGATGACCAGCACGGAAACCCATCGTCAGTGCAAGGAAGGCTGGTGATCGTGGCCATGGCATTTCCCCTCTCCGAGCCCTGGTGTCCTCATTCGTGAGACGGCAGGACCTGGAAGGAATGGTGGTTTAAAGCTCTGTGGCATCCGTGGCCCTCTTCTCCAGGTGAAAGCCAATGGTGTGAACATCGTGAAGTTCCTTTTGGTTCTGAGAAGCACCACGTTGTAGATTGTTAGGGAGGATGAGATTGGAAGCCTTTACCACTTCTCTACTCAAATGAGTGAAAAATGAACCGAATCTTCCCCAAGGCTCCTTCCAAGCTCCTGGCCCCTAAGAGAAACCTAAGAGGGTTCTTCCCACAACTCTCAAGTGGTCTGTCCGATAGGGCTGGTTCCTGTTAGGGAACCTGAGTCCTGGTCCCTCTACAGACCAATGACAGTGCAGATGTGAAACCACAGGTGTCCCTCTGTGTTGCGTCTGGCATCATCCCAGTGCCCCCTTGGAGGCACGACTCTGCTCTTCTTGGCATTTCCACCAAAAAGGACTGTGCCCTGGTTCTGGAAGCACCGTGGGTCTCCTAGCGATGAAGGCAAGAGGGTTTAATCAGATTGTTTCCACGATGTGTCTTCTTGGATGGTTAGCTGCTTACTCTGGGTCTCCCCTCCCCACCTCTCCTCTCGTTCCTTCCTCTCTGGTAGCCTCCAAATGCCTTCAGTTCCAGCCCCTCCTTCGGGATCTCTGGCCCTGCCTCAACACTGCTAGGTGTGCTTATTCCTACCCCAGTCCTGCTGGGCACATAGTACTGAGATCCATCCTCCTTAGATTGTTGGAAGGATCAGAAAAACCTCTCTGTGGCTGGTGGCAGACAGCAGGCAAGTGGCTTCTGTGCAAGGGGCAAGGTCCGTCCAGTCTGGGGAGGATGGAAAGCGCACTAAAGATGAGCCTGCTTTAAAGAATGCTGGACTTTTCAGGTGATTGCAACAAGAAGGAATGTTCCTTTCTCCACGTGAAGCCAGCTTTCCAGACCCGGGACTGTCCTTGGTATGACCAAGGTTTCTGCAAGGATGGTGAGGCCCCCATAGAAAGGGAACAATAGGAGATCAAGCTGGGAGAGGGGCGGTCCCTGGCGGGGGTGGGGGGCGGGGGGCGGGGACTTCCCAACAGAAGATCCTTCCATCATCCTCCCCAGGCCTCCCTGTAAGGTTCAGCCAGCGATGGGAGCAGCTTCTTGCAGCAGGCTTGCCGGGGTTCTAATCCCCGTGACTTCAGAATGCATCAGCTGTGTGACCTTGAGTGAATTGCCGAACTCTCCTCATTTATGGAAAGGGGAAACCCCTCCCTCCTAGGGGCGGACCCCCAGGAGACTGTTCATCTACAGTCTCCTCTTCCCCCCCCCCCCCACCGGTGTACTGCCGCTGAAGCTTGCTCTGCCTACCCCATTAAGAGGCAGGTCCCCCCCCCCCATCCTCGTCCCTGTGCTCTGAGGCCCACATGCTTTGTTTTCCTTTGCCTCCAGGCGCATTGCTCTGAGGCCTCAGCTGAGTTGGTTTTGGGGAATTTTAGGGGAGGAAAAGTAAGCTGTGGGGTGAACCTTTCCTCAGTTGTACCTTCTGGAGCTAAGTCAAGATGGCATGTGACTATCTACAATCCTGTCATTCTGCCCAAACGCAGTGTGTTAGGAACGCTTCCGGCCCCCTTGTTCAGGACCTACCCCAACATATTCCAAGGTCGCCTCTCCCCTCTCGGTCACATGGTTAGGAAGCAGGTGCTTTGGGCAATCTGGAAGGGAGAGATTTATACACCCCGTGAAGTGGAGAGCCTGACCCTCCTGGTGAGCTTTGTCATGTGTCTTTCTGGCTGTTCTTTGCCCAGCAGGTCCCCTCTGTAAACACCGCCATGTCCCTAAGACAATGTGTGTTAACTACTTAGTGGGCTTCTGCCCCAAGGGCCCCCACTGCCAATTTGCACAGTGAGTATGACCCCTGGATCAGCAACTCCCACCTAGCACTGCCGTTCTCTGGCTTCTAGATCTGGAACCTTCTCTACCTTCACTGGCCCAAGGTGGGAAATGAAGTATCTGGTGAGCATCCGCCCAGTGTTTTCCTTGCTGCCTTACCCGGCACACCCACCCCCCTCCCCAACTTGGGGCTGCACTGAACGCTACCCCAGGCAGATAATGCGTCTTCCAGCTGGGCATGGACATCTAGTGCTTCACAAACTGTTCTAGAAATGAGTAGAAACCCTTAACACCCACCCCAAGCCTCTGCGGTTCTCCCTCATCCCCTGGCTGGGGTCTGGGCTCCTTCCCCACCGGGTTCAGAAATGGGAAATCTGCAGCAGGCTGACACCGAGCATGCTAATGAGCTGGGGGCGGGCGTGGGGGCTGGAGCCAGGCGGTAATCATCTCTCTCTCTAATTCCCTCAGTCCCAAGATGAATCTTTCACTCAACTCGAGCTACACGAAGGTGAGTGCAGGCAGGAAGGGGGCAGGTGTGTCTGGTTCTCTTTACTGGGCATGCTCCCTGGGAAGCAGTCTCTCTCTCTCTCTCTCTCTCTGGTACCGCCCTATGCCCAGCTGCCTTCACTCTCTCATGATCTGCTCCAAGTACCCACCCCGGGAAAGGCACACGCCAACACCCCAACCCCCTCCAATCCTTGTAACCTCTGCTTCAGGATGCTCAGCTTATGGGCCCCTGAGGCTTTCCTTCTCCTTAGCTGGAGTGTGTATGTCTGATCTTTATGCCCGACATGGGGTTTGAATTCATGACCCAAAGGCTAAGAGTTGCATGTTCTTCCAACTGAGCCAATCAGGTGCCCAGTGTATGAGGGTTTTTTTTGGTTTTGTTTTGTTTTTAGATTTTATTCATTTGTTTGACAGAGAGAGAGAGGTCACAGGTAGGCAGAGAGAGAGGGGGAAGCAGCCTCCCTGCTGAGCAGAGAGCCCGATGTGGAGCTCGATCCCAGAACCCTGAGATCATGACCTGAGCCGAAGGCAGAGGCTTAACCCACTGGGCCACCCAGGCGCCCCCATGTATGAGGGGCCCAGCTCCGGATTTGTGGTCTAAAGATGTCGTTCGGGATCCGGGCTGTCCTGGTCGTGCCCAGTCCCTAGGGAAACATATATGTCTTCTTATTGCTGCCAAGCACCGATGAGCACCTCTGCACATCAGGGGTCAGGGAACTAATCCAAATCTGGCCCCTGCCTGTCTTTGCACAGCCTGGCACCTGAGAATGATGTTTTAAAAAGCGCGTAGGAAAAAAGGCAAACCAAAGAATAAATACTGTTAACGCGGGAGAATGAAAATGTCTGTTCTCGAAGTTTTCCTGGATCAGGGTCAACTCATGGCTTCCGTATCCTCCAGAGCCGGTCTCAGGCCTATGCGGCGGGGCTGAGCCGCTGCAACCAAGCCCGCGTGGCCTGTAGAGTCAAACCGCTTTCTATCTGGTCTTCTACAGAAAGCCAGGGCTGACCCCTGGCCTGGATGACTCTGGCAGAGGTCAAAGCAGGCGTGGGAACAGGGCTCTGCTCTCTCTGTTCCTCAGGGCCCCGCATCCGGTCCCTCAGCCCCAGGAAAGGCTGGCGCCGGCTCGCGAGGGCGCCCCCTGCTGCCCCTGAGTGGGATCTCGGCTGGAAGGTGGGAAGCCGCCTCCATCCCTGACTGTTGGCCAGTTCCCAAGCCCATGTGTCATCGTCAGCAGGAGGCATGTTTTGAAAATTACAGTTGTCACCAAAGGCGTCTTGAAACCTGGTTTCCGCTGAAAGAGCTGGCCAGAGCCTCTGCCTCTGGTCTAAAGCCACCATGTCTACGCAGAGTGGATGTCTACAGTGTTTTCTCCTGACCTTACCTGTAGCTAGTCCACGGGCCACGGCGTTCAGCACCTCCTGCTTCCGCCTGGGAGCGTCGCAAGCCCCCTTCCACGACCACGGAGTGCCGGCTTCTCCACCCTCAGAGGCAGCCCCAGGAGCCCCTGCTCTCCTGCCGCTCGGGGCTCAGGGCACGGGAGCAGAGCCCGTGCTACACGGTGAGTGGCCGCAGACAGACCAGGCCATAGCCCCGCTGAAGGCGGGGGTAGGGGGGTGGGGTGGGGTGGCTGCAGTTGGTCAGGTAATAACAACACACTGGGGGGCAGGAGTGATGAATGGGGGTGTGGTAACCCCAATGTTTCTGCTAAGTCGCCACGACCTCAACTGACTTGCATCTCCAGCCAGACAAGAATTTCTTTCCTTATTAAAATCTAGTAAATTAAACAGCTCTCACCTCCTCCTTCGCTGCCTATGAATTCGGAGTTCACACCTAATGTCCTCAAGAATTGGGGGTGTGTGTGCAGGATTTGGTACGGGAAGGAACGTAGCACGTTGTTTTTCTGATTTTGTTGATTTTGCTATTTTCTGGCTTATCGGGAAGAAACGTAACTTCATGAGATAATACCTACACTGTCCCGTGCTCCTGACTCCTCTGTACTGAAAGCTCCAGCAGGGACAGGGAAGGGCACAGAGCTCTTGCCTTTCTTAGAGTACATTTGATTTTGGGGCCTTTGAACATCTGGATCCCTGTTCTCTGGGATAGCGATGCTGGCTTGAAGGTCTCAAGGTCTTTCAGGCCCGAGATGGAGCTTCATTTAAGAGAGAATCCATCAAACTCCTTAGAATGACAGCGAACTAGCTCTCAGGGTTCCCTAGACGGGTTAGGGCATTTCTCTTGGGATCCGAATTTACAAAAAGTGACATCGGTCATCTTTTTCTTTTAGTGTCGTAACATGGGCCGTTATGCCAGCCAGAGCAGTAAGACTCCAACAGGTAGGAGTTATCAAAAAGTAACCCCAGGTCGGTGGGCTAACTGACGACCATCCAGCGAAGAAACCCAACGGCCACTCTGTGGGATCCTCTGGTCCCCATGCCCAGCGCGCCCTCGTGTTGGCCCCCATGGGGCTGGAGATGCGGACGTAGTGGCCTGGTGCACGGGGGCTTATTTCCTCTAATTCTGTAAGGGAGCCCACTGGTAGAAATACACCAGGACTGGAGGCAGATGGGACTGTGGTAGGGGATCACAAAATGGGGGAGCAGGATGGAAGTACACACAGAGCTCGGGTTTGTGGGACATGCACGGGTCCTGCTCCGCGTGGCTCTTGAACCACGGCCAAGCTCAAGCCGTTCAGGGCAGTGCTGTGCACATGGCCTCTCCTGCTGCTGGGAACTGATTAAACCCAATGGTTTTCTTCAGCATGACAGCTGCCTCCCTGCGTGGCTTCCTTCAGTTTAAGGCTCTATTCTGTGCGTGCTTTAGGCGAGGAGTTACAGACAGGGTGATGCCGCAAACAAGGCTTGTCTCTGGGAGGGGAGGGAGTGATGTGCACCATTTAAGGCCACACTAAGTCAAAGGCCATTGTGATTTAATCTGTAGGGAGAAGTGCAGGGAGGCTAAGCCAAGCCTTTTGGGGAAAGGGAAAAAACGGTAGGTGTGTGGTCGGAGCAGGTGTGCCAGCACCCCCTTTGGCAGATGGAGACGGCTGCCCGGCCTGCCTGGAGCTGGAGGGAAAGGGGACAGGGCTGTCCTCCCCCAGGGCTGCTGAGACCGACACCAGGCAGCTGTGGAGGCAAACTGCCTCACTTCCTCATGCTTAAAAACGAACCTGGCACCCGCCTCACCGGGTGGTCAGAAGGCTAGACCGGGAGCGTGCAGGTCAAGAACTTGGCACAGCACTTGGCTTTGATCGCGGAGTAGGCACTCACACGGCAGCCAGGCTTTTGTGTGAATTGTGGTGGGGTCTTTCTTGCTTGGTTCAAGGTTAGAATCTGAACACGGGATGACGCCACTGAGGTTTCGTCCTGAGAGGCCCCAAGAAGTAAGACAACATGCCCGGGGCCACGCCCACCCAACTCAAAGATGATGGTCTAGCAGAGGCAAATAATAGAGGAGAAGTAAAAGTACATACATTTAAAAATGTGGTCTTTCTGAAAGGTGGTGGTGATCCCACAGAGGAGCACAGGAAGCAGGCCAATTAGGATCATCCGTAAATCAGGACAAACAAGGACTAGGAACAGTGGCAGCAGACAGGGTCTCCCATAGGAGCAACACACCCCATTGCTAACAACACGACTATCTTTAAGAACCAAATACTTGAATGTATATTAGACAAAAGTACTTTCCCCAGTCCATTCAGCATCTCAGATATTCCCACTCGGGCCTAAACTCCAGTAGCTGACGCCGGGGTAACCCACCCTACAGAGCACAGGGGCGCAGCCAGGGCAATGGGGCGGGCCCTTGAGGAGTTCTGGCCTTCTAGAACGGGCCCCTCCTTGTGAGTCTTCTCACAGGTGGAGTGAAGCCTGGCCATCCCAGAAACTCCTCCTCAGGAGGGACGGGAAGGCGGGTGGGGACTGTTTGTGTGGATTCTCTGCCCGCTCCTGAACCAGAAGCAAAGCCTAAGCACTGTTGCTCACCCAAGAAGAGCTTCCGCCAGGCCCGTGGAAGGTATCGAGCATCGTTCTGGGAGACAAAATCAAGGAGGCTGTCTAACGCGGCTCATCAAGCTATGAGCATTCCTGACTTTTTTCTCAGCTTTGTGAAGAGCAGCTACTTGTGCCTCGCGTCTGCAGGACGCTGGCTTCTGGCAGCTCAGACTCCCGTGTCTGCATTTCCAGTTTGGAAAAGAATCTCTGGTCTTGTGGGATGGAGCCTTGCATCCGCCACGTTGCACGCAGGATTGGGGCAGGCTGTGCCAATGAACTTGTGGGGATATCTGCATGTACGAGTAGTAAATCTGGCCTCACAAACCAGACTCACAGTACCCGTGGAAGCGGGAGCTATGAAGTGTATTCCCTCTGTCACTTGCAGTTGGGCTCGACCTCAGTCGGCGGGTATCCGCTGACCTCAAAAACTCAGACTACTGGGAAATGTTCACCCAGAACCAGGCCAGTCCACAGTCAAAAAACGGACTTCCTCTGTAACCATTTTAGATTCCAATAATTTTATTCTTTTTACTCCCTCTCCCCCAAACCATCTTCAATGGTTAAATGTTCACTGCTGGTGTCCCAGCGTATGCCCCCTGCGGGCTCCAGGCTTCCATCCTGTGTCCCGGTCACCACTTCCGCCAGCGCTGCAGCTCTTTGGATAAATAGAGAGAAGCGTAAGGACCCAAGAGGCCACTTCTTTTTCTTTTTGTTTAAAAGATTTTATTTATTTATTTGACAGAGAGAGATCACAAGTAGGCAGAGAGGCAGGCAGAGAGAAAGGGGGAAGCAGACTCCCGGCTGAGCAGAGAGCCTGATGCGGGACTTGATCCCAGGACCCTGAGATCCTGACCTGAGCTGAAGGCAGAAGCTTTAACCCACTGAGCCACCCAGGCCCCCTGCCAAGAGGCCACTTCTAAAGACGGTTTCTGTCTCCTGCGTGTGCAGATCATTCCGTTCCCCTTTTGTTTTACAGATTCAGAAATAAAGCCTTAGGGGCAATCAGAAATTTCTGCTTCACTTTCTTCAAAGATGTGAAAAACAAACCTCAGGTATCAACCACCCGAGCCCTTTCAGACAGGTAAGCCTTTAAGGGGGGGCTTGTCCCTGAGAAAGAAGTGTAAGTGAGGTGTCTTGGAGTCTCCACGTACACAGAGCTGATGAGAAAGGAACGCCTCTTCCTAATCAACAGACTGGCGGACCACACATCTACCAGTGCCCCACCAGCGGTGCGCAGGAATATATCGCAGTCCTGTTTCTGCTGCTTGATCTGCTCTCCCACTTACTAGACACCCAATCAATCAAAAAATCCAATTAGAGTCAAGTCTCCCCCCCTCTTTTTTAAAAGTAGGCTCCACGCCCAAAGTGGCACTTGAGCTCACGACCTCGGGATCAAGAGTCACATGGTCTAACAACGCAGCCAGCAGGCACCCCAAGTCCTATTAAGCATTTGAGAATTACACTGTTATTAATGGTTGTCTTGTACCTTTACACCAAAAGTTTTCAGAAAGCATCTGGGCTTTTTTTAATCGTGGAAAAATACTGGGCTTTTTTGGATATTCTTTTATATACTTTGTCTTTTAAACTATAACTATAAACTTTGTAAACTTTATAAACTTTACAAACTTTAACTATAAAAACATATTTTTATAAAGCAGGACTTTAAAAAAATGAGGTAAGTCATCGTGGGACTAAAAGAGAAATGAAGTTCAGACATTCTTCCTCTTGGTAAGACCTGATGCAAGCTGGAAGTCCCAACTAGGATGGTTTTGTTTTACATGGTGAAAGTAATGTTTAAGATATCCGTGACCCTCAGACACGAGTGGGAGCTGTATTGTTTCTCCCCCGCTCTTGGGAGTACAGAGCTGTTCAGTTTCAACGATAAAAAGAAGTTCTAAGGCAGGAATGGAGAAGGGTGCTGATCTGGCAGGCAAACGACTTTCAGAGGAGAGAGCGGACCACCCCATCTCTAGGGACCTCGCATCCCTAGAGCACAGGTGCAATTACGTCAATTCTAGTCAAATCTTACAAAGTTCATTGTAACCATAACCTTAAATAGAAAAAAAAAAAAAAAACCCCAGAGCCGCAGGTAGCGGCTCACTCACGAGGGTATGTCAGATAAAGCAGCACCATCATTAAAAAGCAATTCACAGACTCCCCGCTGCCAGCCCCCCGGAGGTCCCGCAATGGGATGTGACCTGTGATTTTGGTTAAAAATATCAAAAAAGCTTACTCAGATGCCTGAAGCTCCAGCCGCACCACAGGACAAAGTAGCCGGTAAAGAGCATGGTGAGGCCCCCGACGCCGCTTCTCACGGTAGTGCTGCACCTGACCCAGCCTATTTAAAAAGAAACACGTCGGTTGCTACGGTGAACGGCAACCGGGGGCGGCAACATGCCAGTGACTCAAGTTCTCCCAGTCAGCATGGGCGTGGGGCTTGTAATGCGCAGCGTTTACATATCCCCCCGGCCAGGGGTAATTTTTTAAACAGATGAAAAGGCTCAAATCTGGAAGACCTTCAATTTTAATATTTAGTTACTGCTGCTTTGAGAGTTTGGTCGAAATCTTGAGTGGAGATTACTATGATTGGTTCACTCCAGGCACAGGGTCCTCCTGGCTCTGGGACGATCGAGGTGGGCAAGGGACAGAGGAGGGTAGGTGACGGGGGTGCGGGGGGGGGGGCAGTACAGAAACCAGCTCTAATCCGTAAGTGGCAGCTGCTACTCTGCCAGGTGTGCTGCTCTCGATTACGTCCGCTGCTGGGGCAGAAACCGACCAAGAGGAGAGAAGGAAGCCTGCGCACTCGTCTCTTTATCTGTTTCCCTTCGCGCTGCTGTACCAGCCATGGCTACAGTAAGAGAAACTTCTCCAAATGCCTGGAACCAGCAACACAACCCAGCAGCCTGTGACTCCAGCTCACCTTTCTGGACAGCTCCCAAGAGCCGCATCAGAGACAAGTTGGAGGATGCAAGTCTGGTCGGGGGCTCCAAACTCCTGAGAGCGGTCGAGCTTCTCTCCCACAAAGGAACTACGGTTCCAAACAGAAGGCACTGTGATCGTTCACCAGGATTCAGGCTCTTTCCCGACACTCCGTGCCCGCGCCTCCCAGGGCCAGGCTGCAGCCCCTGGGATCAGGACCCGCAGACGTTTTTGATCTGATGAGCGGACTGCGCAGCCGGTCCAGTACACGTGCTCTGGGCAATGAACGGTCTACATTTCCCACCGGCTGCCAAACATCTGAGCAGAACTTTCCACTATTACAGGGCCTACTGCTCCCCGTCACTCAATGTACTAGACTCAACACGTGTGCCCTATTCGCCCACTGCTACCACTGACCAGCCGTTTCTCACTTCTGTTCAACCAAAAATGCAGAACCAGAAAGCAGGCTGTAAGGCTGTCTATTTACAGCTTCCCGGCACCTGTTTTTCTGTTTAATGACAGGCAGGGTATCTCTACTGTTGCTGGTCCTCTGGTCTTGGTGGGGTTCATCAGGATAAAGGATAAATGAAGCAGATATTTACGACAAGTTTAGCAGATGAGGTAAAAGTTGCTACGGATGTAAAAATGCTATCCAAATACTTGTTACGTTAAGGAACAAGGAGAAAAGCCATACTGACTTCCAAGAAGTTACACCGAAAGAATTATTTTGCAAGGTGAAGACTAAAAATCCTTAAAATAAAGGATGACATGACCCATTCTTGGAAAAGATGGGAAGAGACACTTCTGTGTTAATTCCAATTGTAGAACCACTTCCCCTGCCGTGTCAGAACAGGGGTGGCCCCCCGACTGTTCCTTCTCCAACCAGAAGCCTCCTTCATTAAGCGTTCACAGTGGGTATGAAAAAGCCCAGGGCCCAGGAGGGGACAGCTCAGAACCCACAGGAGTCCCGTTAGACCGTCTCCAGTGTCATCCTTCCCACTACTCAGGGACCCTGAGCTCTGATCTCCATCCCTTTTGGCTGGGTTGCGAGCCCAGGAACTGCTAACACCCATGGCCATCTCCTCTAGATGTTGTCCTCGACCTGCCAGTGCTGACATCCTTACGTCCCAAACCTAGCAACAATGGCTCCGCTCTCTCATAGAAATGCTGGAGCCGTCCCTACCTTGTGTACCTCTAACACTTCTTATCACCCCTCCGGCTTGGCTGGAACTCCAGAAATGTGACTGCCTCACCTCTCATGCCTCTCTGGCTATTGTAAAACCTCCCCTCTCACGGCCTCCTCTGGCTACCAGCTGACCTCATCCTGGCTTGTGCTACTGCCCTGCTCAGCTGCTTCCCCACATATGCCCCATCTCAAATATCTCACCAGGGCAATGCTACTGGATGATGAGAGAATGGCCTTTAAAACCCCATGACCCAGGGCACCTGGGTGGCGCAGTCAGTTAAGCGTCAGAGTCTCGGTTTTGGCTCAGGTTGTGATCTTAGGGTTGTGGGATCAAGCTCTGCAGGGGGCTCTGCACTCAGCTTGAGACTCTCTCTCTAAAATAAATAAATCTTAAAAACAACAAAAATCAAAAAACCCTCAAACCCATGATCCTGTAAGGTTTCCTCATTCTTTTAAAAACATTTATTCATTAGAAAACACAAGCAGGAGGTGCAGCAGGCAGAGGGAAAGGGGGAAGCAGGCTCTCCATGGAGTAAGAAACCCGATGCAGGGCTCAATCCCAGGACCCTGGGATCATGACCAGAGCTGAAGGCAGACGCTTAACCGACTGAGCTACCCAGGCGCCCCAGGTTTCCTCATTTTACCTTCTGCTATCCCCACCAGCCAAGTTTTGCGTTCTGTAGTTCAATGAACTGTGTTTTTTCCAAACCACCCCCTACCCTACCCTACCCCCATCTGTCCACACCCCATCCCCTGTGCTGGGTCTGGGGCTCCCTGCTCTGGCAGCCCCCCAATACCAATGGTACTTTAAAGCTTGGCTGCTCTGCAGAAACACCATTTGAAAACAGGATTCTTAGACTTTATTCCAGGATCAGTCTCTGGGGATGAGGTCCAACTGTCAGTCGTCCAAGTGCGGGACCCAAGGACCTAGATCTTAGGGTCCGTAATCAAAGGAGCGAGACCGATACAAAGCAAAGGTCAAGCAAAGCTTTATTTCGCGCCAAGCATCGAGAATCAAACTGACCGGTCAGGGCCATCTCTTACACAGAGGTGATCCATAATCCTTTGATTACGGATCCTAACACCAACTCTGTGGTGTCCTCAGAACGATCAGTCTGCTGAGCTATGCCCAGTACTGCAGACCGTGACCAATGAAAGAGAACAGAAGCACTTAGAACCCGGGTGCCTGGGCAGCTCAGTGGGTTAAGCGTCTGACTCTTGATTTCAGCATGGAGCCTACTTCGGATTCTCTCTTTGACCGCCACTCACTGTATGAACATGGGCACGTCACTTGACACTTTCGGGGCTCAGATTCCTCACCGATAAAGTGGGACAGGGCCTTCAGCGACAGTCATCTGAGTCGTCGTGAGGGCTGAACGAGGTAATAATGCAACATACCAAGCGGTGTCTGATACAGTCATCCCCCGACCAACATGAGTCCCCTCCCTTTTCCCTCTGAAATGAAAAGTGCCTGTATCAGAGACACTCCTCAGCACTATCAAAGGTAGTACAGGAAATAAGTAAGTCCCGCTTGCCAGAGAGATTCGCACGGGCCACTGCAAACCTCAGAGAAACAGATCTGACAACCACCTATGTTTCTAGTTAGGGTGCACTTTCTGCAAGGCGGTTTAGTGGAAAGAACAAGAAGAGTCTGTTCTACCTGCTGCTTTACCATCTACTAGCAACATGACCTTGAACCAATCACTTCTCCTCTCTGACTGTTTCTTCACCTGCCAAACACAGAAAAATCACTGCCCACCTCTCAGGGCGGTGACACTGAAATAAGAAAATGGAAGCACTCTGAAAACAAAGCAACACAGATGTTAATAGTAATTCTAGGTCAGCATGGGGAAAGGGCTGCGGGCCCCAACTTTGACCTTGAGACAGACTACAAGTCTGTAAAGAGGGCCTAGAGGTTAGGTCTGTTTGTAGGAAAACCAGTAACCACTAAAGCAGTCGATGATGTACCTGTAGCTAGCAACACTGTCCAGTCACTACACTTCTGTTTTGAAAGCTTTAGAAAAAATTAATTACCGTACCAGAAAAAAAATGCTTGTTGTCAGACCAGATGACTTGGGGTTTAGTGAATATATAATTTATAAAATATACCAGAAAGAGAAAATATGTCCCTTTTAAGAAGAGATGTTACAAGTTTTTCAGGTGCAAAGCTACTGAGTTGCTACAGGTCTCCTGTTGAAGCTAAAAGTATCAGTAAATGCTATACACACACACACACACACACACACACACAGGAGATCTAAATGCTACATTAAACTAATGTGCTTCTAGAAAACCTTAAAAGAGAAAATTCTAAAGCTTCCTGGTGAGGAAAATGAAGAAACTTTATGTACCGTTAACTAGAGATAGTCCAATAACTGAAGGTCAAGTTGTGCAGGAGAAATGAAGGATTCCCTGAAATTCCAGGGAATTCCTGACTTGACCCATTCTAGGCCCTGGCAAGGAGCTTCCGGAGGGCTTCTGAGGAGATGGCCTCACAGCCTGTCCATCTCTTTCCACGACTCCTTATTGGATCTCTCAAGACAGCCTGAACAGCTGCCCAACATCCCCCGGCCAAGCCCCCACCCCCTCCTGCAGCGGAAATGCAAGTGATCAATGTCACTGGCTGACCTGGCCTAGACCTGGCCGAGTCCGACCTTCAACTCTGCGTGGAGGGCAAGGGAGAATGGTAAACCACTGGTACTAATTCTGCGGCAAGAATTGATGTTTTCAGAACAACTCTAAGTCTGGTACACTGGAGTGCCTAGATAAAAAAGTCAAATGAGCAAAAACAGGAGTATTCTGAACCTTATTAATTCAAAAGGCACAGAGCTGTATGGATGGGCTGGCTGGCCCATGAAATTGCACACATTTACCTTTTGAGAGTCTTTCCCCCTGGGGACTGGTGAGCTGAGGCTTTTGGGCCACTGCATTCCAATACTGGGGCTTCCCTGGCAATACTCCTAGTCCAAGATAACCAGGATAGAGCTCTGGAAACCACTCCAGGCCCAGGGAGCTTGAAAGGGTCTTCCTATCAGCAATGCCAATCTGACGGAAGGGGCTGTAAGAGGCGTGAGGCAGGACTGAATGTAAGGTTTGCTGGCAGCCCAGGTGGGACACTGGGGGCCCACGGCCAGAGCTGGGCTGCAGAGAAGCTCCTTCACCACTCTCTGTTAACGCCTCCACATCAGGGACTCGGTGAGGATGGGAGGCTCCTGCTTTCTCTTCTTGGAAAAATCTGACAGCCAGAGAAGCAAGGCTTTGATTATGTGGCTGTGACACAGAAAGCAGCTCACTGCAGGCCGTCTCTCTTGGAGTGAACAAATTTAAACTGGGATCTTCGTGTGGACCTTTCTTCTCTGTGGCTGAATCATCACTACTGATGTTCTTTGCATCACCGTTCACAGAAGCCCATTCCGGGATTTCTGCTACAGACAGACTTTTCTCTGCATTTCCTCTGCTGCCGTGTGCCTCTGTTCCAAGGTACAGTCCTTTTCCCTGGTTCTCCCTGACTTGGATGTCACCTACTGGGCTAACTTTAAAATTTAAAAATTGTGATTCCGTGTTCTTTTCTTGAGTCTCAGAGTCTCTAACATCAGAAGAGACTTCTGAGAGGTGGTCCCTGGCCTTAGACTGTCTCTCGTTGTTTGACAATGATGTTCTTACTCCTTCAACTCCATAACTGAGATTCATGGGAGAACTGTGATGAGGTTTATCTGGTAAATTTACTAGACGCTTCCATCTTAGGGGATCAATTTTGTCCAATCTGAAATTAGTAGAAGTGATCTGTACATCATTGGGTAAGGCAGAAGAGTGTTTTCTATCTTGATTTGATGAAGAAGGTTGTACTGGGCCAAGAGGTAAAGATGTTTCAGTTTCTGAAAGGTTACTTCTACCTTCCCCTGATGTAGGCAAATATTTGGCAAGTTCTCTCCTAGGAGTGGTGTTCTCTGATGCGTGAAACCGACCCTTCGCTTCTCCCTGGAAAGTTATCTTTGGTTCAGTATTTTTTAGTGTTTTGATAGAGCTCTGACCTTGATTCTGGACGTCTTTATTTGCCTTTGTATTACTTGATCTTTCCAAACCAACAGCCAGGAGTGGAAGAGACTTCGTTGCCCGTTCTGGTTTGTCCTTTACCAAGCTGGTATTTCTCTTCTTACTCGCCATCTCCAACTTTCTCTCTTTAGTGTTATTTAAGTCGGCGATTGGCCCTTTCATTTTTTTAGCGTGTAGAGCTGGCTTGGACTGACAAGCTTTCTGATCAGCAGGTACAACTGGTCCTATCATCTTACAATATGGCAAGTGGGATTTTAATCGTTTAAATGGCTTTTTACAGTAAGGACACACTTCCATCCTGGATGAGTATCACTCTCCTATTCCTGAAAAACGCAAATGGGAGATTATGAGGGGCATATAGCTGGTAAATTACTAACATTTCATTTAGGTGTGTACCTTTCATTTGGAAGAACCTAGGTTGAAGGAAGTTTTAAAAAATGTGTTTTGGCTTATTCTTTTCCTTACAGAAGTAGAAAACATGGTTGCTTTTAAGATAAATATCGTTGGCTTCACTTCTGTTTGACATTTTACATTTCTTAAAGTCTTCCAAGAATCAACTGTTGGTAAAAAAAAAAAAACCAACCAAAGTGGTTTTCCATAACCCTAATTAGTAGATGAGGAAAGCCAAAAGACTTAAATCTAAAATATTAATGGTTAAATTAATGGAAGAAAAAGTTGTACAAGATACAGGTCAGAGAGGCGCCTGGGTTGCTCAGTCGGCTAAGCATCTGCCTTCAGCTCAGGTCATGATCCCAGGATCCTGGGATCCAGTCCCATGTGGGGCTCCCTGCTTAGCAGGGAGTCTGCTTCTCTCTTTGGCCCTCCCCCTGCTTGTGCTCTCTCTCCCCCCTTAAATAAATAAAATCTTCAAAATACCAATCAGATTAAAATGTTTGCTGTTTAAGGTTACAGCAAGTCAACTGGTTACTACGTGAGTGTAAAGAAACTGTTAAAATCCCTTAAACACATCACTTAAGGAAAGAATGGCGAAGAGTAAAAATTCGGGCCACCATCTGAAGGCTGCTGCTTAGAATCATGGTTTTCGAAGTGGTATATGGAAGATCTACTACGGTGCAACAAAAAAATGTTAGGCTTTCCATCATTTCAGCATGAGAAAAGAAGCTCTAACACCGTACTGGTAACATATGTATACACACATACACGTTTATGTAAAAGTGTTTACCATGCACAAATGATATATACACGTGGTGGGGACACAGTCCTCATTTTTAATTTACAGTCTGCAGTACAATGGACAACCGGCAAATTCATTCAGCATGAAATCTTTGTGATATTCATGCCACATAAAAACAGGGAAAAAAACAATACCATGTATCATTTGTACCTCTTTGAGCACTAAGCCTGGCACATTACCGTTGTTGAATGAATTCCTTTTCTGGACGTAAACACGCAAACGCTATTATCACGGATGACTATGGCTGTGAAGACCTGACCACTGAACACGGAGACTGAAACCATTCACACAAAACAGATACACAGAATCCTGGCCAATCCATTTAGGATCCTATACAAACTCGGGCAAAACAAAACTGTTTGCAGCCAAAGAGCTTCAATTATTCTTACTTTGGAGGTACCCCCTTGACAATATAATCAAAAGTAAATACCCACAACTGAAGCCAGTCCACGGGCCTTGGACTGATAACTTTGGAAGGGGCTAGGGACCTCTTGCAAGTGTCTGCCTCGACACTCCTCCACTACCCTTAAACCTACTGGAAAGATCCTGCACCCTCACGTGGTAACGTCCCACCGTGGCTGGGTGACTACTTACTGACTGGAGCTTCTCCAGAAGGATGCTAATGTGGGGGCTGTTTCTCCCGGCTCTCCATGCCTCACGATCGCAGTCCCCGAGTCCGGCAGAACAAACTCGGTTTGAATTGTCAGCCTGCGCGAGACACAATCAGAAACGTAACTCGTTAGCACACCCAGCGAATGGCTGTGGCGCGGCACTGGGCCAAATACAATCTAACCGCGTGATCGGCAGGGCAGGTCCCCTCGGTGCTCCGGGAAGCAAACAGTTAAGGCCGCGCCCGCCTCCGCCGCGCAGGCCCCGTGGGACTCCTGCCAAACGCCCTCCCCCAACCCCTACCCCGCCGCGGCCGCGGTACCCGGCCCGCCCTCCTCCCGGCTCCCGCACTTTTTCCGGAAGCGGAGCCGCAGCGTCCCGCTGAGTGGGCGGGGCCCTCCTCCCCAGCGGCCCCAACCGGAGACTCCGGAACCGCGCGGATGCTGAAGGGGGCTCGTCCTGCCGCCCCGGGAAGCTCCCCCCCCCCACGGCTGGCCCGCCGTCCGATCAACTCCCTCTCCTCCCTCCCCCCCATCTCTGACCCACGGCGTGAACCACCGGACACAGCACAACTGGCCGCAACTGACCCAGAGCAGCATCCTCACCTCGCCAGGCGAGGAAGTTCCGGAAGCCCCCGCGACAAGCCCCCCGGCGCAGCCCCTCGAGCGGCTTCCCAACTCCTGGGCAGGCACCCCCCCCGCAGCCCGTCTGCACCACTGCCTGATGCTGCTCAGCTGTGTTTTTAAAAAACTGTTACCACACAGGGGCCTAACTCAAAAACTTGTTTCGTATTATGATGCCATAATTTAAGTTAATTCAAACCTGGCTGGACTTTTATGCCGTTCCCCGGTCGGCTGCGAACAGGCAAAAGCTTAGGCCGCCTCTCCTGAGGTCCTCTCTCCCAGAAGCTCCCAGTCGCTCCTCCCCACTCCGAGCCCGCCTCTTCCCGTGGGCGGGGTTACCGGTCGGCGCGGCCGCGTCGCGCCACTGCGCAGCCGCGAGAGGGCGGTACCACGGCAGCTGCGACATGGGGGGGCGCGGAGCAGACGCCGGAAGTAGCGGTGGTACGGGTCCCACCGAGGGGTACTCACCGCCGGCAGCGTCCACCCGCGCCGCGGCTAGAGCCAAGGCCCGAGGGGGTGGGCGTGGCGGCCGCCAGAACACAACACCCTCTGTTCCCTCTTCTCGCGGAGCCGCGCCGCGTCGCTCCCCTCCACCGGCTGCCATGAGCGAGCGCCTCCGCCCCAGGTGAGACCACA
This sequence comes from Mustela erminea, assembly GCF_009829155.1. Taxonomy (NCBI): domain Eukaryota; kingdom Metazoa; phylum Chordata; class Mammalia; order Carnivora; family Mustelidae; genus Mustela; species Mustela erminea. The sequence continues at coordinate 54,412,140 of NC_045631.1, read as the reverse complement.
GAGACCCCCTTCGTTCCCAACCCCTCGGCGGGGCTGGAGCCAAAAGGGCGCGCGAAGCGGGGGTCCGAGCAAGCGTGGGCCCTGGGGGTTTTCTTTTGGGTGCTCTGCGGCCCCGGGGGAAGAGGGAGAGGGATGCGCAAGTACCTGGTCCCTGAGGTGCTGGGAGGAGTGACTCGCTGGGTCCGCGTCTCCCCCCACCCGTACCCCGTCTTTTTTTCCCTACTTGGAATGCAGTCTGAACGGTCCCGGAAGAGAGACAGTGGCCCTAAAGCTTCCCTGTCCTAAATTTAGGAGGGTGGGGGGATGGGAGGAATGTCTGATCTTTGAGAGGGAGTCCCTAGGACGTCTTTGAGGGGCAGTGGCGGGGAGCTGCCGTCTCCCCAAGGTCAGAAAGGATTGGGTTGAACTCTGCAGCAGGGAAGGATGGGGCTAGGTGGAAGAATTTGTGCCCTCGGACGGTTGTGAACATGGAAGGGCGGACGACCAAAGTGACTTGGGGCATTGACAGGCAGGATTCTAAACTGTTTGGATACGGAGCCGTTTGACTCCGAAGGCGGGAGGTAGGGCTTGTATCGCGATGCTCTACTTTCCACGAAGCGTGGCCTCAGGACCCTCGTCTTCACCTAGGGGTGCTGTTCTTGCTTGCCGTGTGCAGAATAGAGTCGAATCAAGCTGCCTGCTTGCTTTCTTTTCTCGTTTCCTCCTGTAAGGGGGTGGGGAGGAGAAAGTTGGGATTGGGTACCCCAAATGAAGAGTAGCAACTTTACTTCGAATTAGAAAAATCCCTCATGGTGGAATTTGAAGTGAAAAACCTATAGATCCCCAAGTCCAACACTGTCCCTTTTCTGATGAGGAAACACTTAGAGAGCTCAGCTGGTTTACTCGAGTCTTTCCAGGTTCACCAATCTTTCGCTCAAGTGAATAAGATAGGTTTGCCTTGGTAGATTATGCTGAATCTTGTTCATATTTTCATTGGCTCTGAATGTAATTGATAGTCTTCCCACAAAGGTCTTGCTCTGGAGGATGGTTAATTAAAGGAAAGCATCCTGAGGTTATTTGCTCCAATAGTGAAGCTCTAGGTTGGCCCATATATCTGCATTGGATTATTGATTTCGGTATATAGTGAGTGGGGCATAAAGCCTGCTTGTATAGAAAGTAAGAGTGGACTAGATTTGAACTTGGGGGCCGACTTGCTTTTGGAATTAGGAACAAGTTCCTTAGGCAAGGTAAGCCAGATCCAACTGTCCTTGTTTTCCTTCCCAAACCCAGTTTATACTTCTGATAGTCTCTTGTGATGTCTCCTATCTGAAAAAGTCTAAATATTTCCTACAGAAATACTCCTTTTATCTCTCACTGGGTAAGCAAACCTGAATGGGCTTATACTGGTAGCAGATGCCTTTTATCTAGTACACAAGTAACCTCAACATGTTTATACTGGTAATTTCATTGCTATTAAAAAAAAAGCCACGTGATTTGGACAGGGGTTTCTTACCTGCTTTTCACTCCATGTTTCATAAAGTGTGATGGACCAGCCCTGCCAGCTCCTGTTGTCAGAATATCTCCAAGTCAGTTCAGTGTCCTGGATCTGTTTCCTCAACTTGAAGATGAGGGGTTGGTCTGAGATGGTCATTTTTCAGACTGTTATAAAATATACTGAGATAACCATAGAGGGGTAGATGTACATCAAGGAAACCCCTACTTTAACCAAAACAAGTCCTTTATTTCATATATATATTAAATGATTTTTTTTTCCTGATAGAAAGGTTTCTCTTGCTATATAAAAAAAAAAGTTTGAAAAACACTAGTCTCCATACTCTTAAGATTTCTTTTATGCTCAGTGTCTAGGAGATGACTAGAAGACTGGAAAGAAATGAAATGAGTGGTGATGTAATCGGCCATCCTTAAAAGTAACAGATGCTAAACAACAATCTGTAACTAGATGCCTGGGGAGAACATAATCAATTATATGGTGGCGGCTAAAATTATAACCTGGTCTGTGGCATTAATGTGGAAGGCTGTAATCTGACTTTGTGGATACGGTTGAACATGAAACTGTAATCTTGGCAATCATTAACAATATTGTTGAAAGAAGAATGTTTCAAGGGTGGAATCTACGTAGAGCTTAGAAAAAGGAGAAAGAAGAACAGGAGGCTCATTCTTTATCCATACCATCCAAAGGAGAGGGCCTCCTGCAGGGGTGATTGGGGGTACCGTGAGAAAGCTGCTGATTATGAGGCAGGGATATTTCATGGGACTTTTCCCAGAGTTTAGTTTAAATCTGCAGAACCAGCCCATCCTCTCTGTACTCACATCCTTTTTGTCCGACAGCCTCCTTGACGTTCATTTTCTTGTCACTGCAAAGATATGCCATGGATTATAAGTGAGGAAATTGGGCCGTTGGGGTCAGGCTCATAAGTGTTAGAGCGGTTCAGCTGCCCAGAGCACAGTCAGCTGCTGGCATATTGGTAAGAGAAGAGTTTGGGGACCAGCCTTTGGGGAGTTTCCCTGGGGTGGCATGTGACATTCTGTCGGATCTTGTTCTGTTCACTGCATCTCTTTTCCAAAAAGATTCTCTGGTCATGTTAGGGTGAAAGTAGTAATTATTTGGTTCAAATCTGTGGTAAGAGCACATCCATTTAAATGAGTATCAAACCTGCTTTTCACCTAGTTTTTAACCCCCACATACTTAAGAGTAATGTGCGGTTAAGATCTAGTGACCTGAGAGAAGGGTTAGGGAGCAGAAATGATGATCTTAGAAGCAGCTGAGTCTTAGAATGAGGTCACCAGAGCCCTTTGCAGGTTGGTTAATGCTTGATCAGAACCACCCACTCACAGTGTATTGTTCCCAGCCTAAGCTGGGTCTGCACTCGTCAATAGATGTATTCCGAGTACAGGAGTGTCTCCAGATACAGGGCGTTGAGCTAAGGGTGATAACTTAGATGTTCTCCAGTATCAAGACTTCAACTCAGAACCTTGGGATTATGGGCCTGCCCTACCATGCCACAATACTGGCATAGAAAGTGTACGACTGTATAGAAGATACTCAGTGCTCAAATAAATACTTTGCTCAAATTCAGTACCTGCCCAAGAGCTGTCTTTCCTCTAGCTGTAGAAATTTGAATCTTTCAGAGCTTTCCTTATAGTAGATTATGCTGCTTTGTATAAATTGGCCTCTTGCCAGTGCTGTCCAGTGGCACTGTCTGTAGTGATGGGAATGCCCTGTGTCTGTGCCATCCAGTGCAGTTGCCCCTAACTACCTGTGGCCTTTGAACACTGAAAATGTAGCTAGTGTGACTAAGGAACTGGATATTAAATTAAATGTAAGTAACCTCATGTGGCTAGTGGCTGCCATATTGGATAGCACAGTTCCGGGCAGTTTGCCTTCAAATGATACCTCCTCTAATTGATTTCTATTTTCTGTCTCCTAAACGGGTCCGTAGACATCCTTCCAGGAGCACTTAATTCTTTCATCGAATACATACACATTTTGTCTGTTGTACATCTGAGAACACTGAGGTAAATGTGTGGATTTTCCTTAAACCTGAAAATTTCGAGCAGCTTGTGCTGCAAACTCTAATAATCTGGTGACGTAACATACAGTACTAGGTGGTGCGGAGAGAATAATGGAGTTACCGTGCGCCAGAGCGGCCTTTCCGGTGACGGTGGGGAAGAGTGATCCAACGCTTTAGGGGCACTGAGCTTTTGTTGCACGTAATAACTGGGGGGGTCAGGGATGAAAGAAAACTGCAGATCAGAGACCGCACAACTCTCTGATGCTATCCCTGTGTAGCACCATTTTCGTGAGGATTTTAGGGGTACGCGGGCAGAGACAGCCACTCCTGACTTACATACTGTCCTGTGGAAGGGAGTAAGATGCGGTAACCTGAAATGGTGATTTCAGGAAACGCAGAGGGAAGATAACCTCAATTGGGTGGAATTTGGAAGCTTAGTCATTAGCGTCCCCCCGCACCTGCTTGAGGCATTTAAAGTCGCCCAGCTTCTTTTTAGAAATCAGTTGCACTCATTTAAGCTCACCCCAACTGCTGCTATTTCGTATTTTCGTTCTTCGTGCCTAACGATGGTGTACTTCTAACTTTTTACCTGTTGGGATAGTGCGTATGATGAATTCTGTTTTCTCAGGAAAGAGGGCAAATTTGTTGTCATGATTTACAATTTTAAGTGTCTAAAAGATGAATTGTTGGATTTTTCTTTTTCCCCTCCCTGTGATTTAATTTCAGGAAAAGGAGAAGGAATGGCAATGAAGAAGACCATCATCTTCCTCCCCAGACCAAAAGGAGTAGTAGAAATCCTGTCTTTCATGATTCCTGGGACACAGAGGTAGGAAGTGTGGTCAGAATTTCTGCTATTTTCATTGACTTGAGCTAAATAACCCAGTTTCTTCTTGTAATTAAAATTATTCTTTGAATAAATAAAAGTCATCTTACTTGATTGCGGTGGTTTCAACTTTTTTTGAGTCATGGCCCCTTTGAGGAAGCTGTGCACCTTCTTCCCAGCAAGGTGGCGTATGTCTGCACATAGTAGTACACACAGAACTTGTTAGAAGTTCCACGGACCTTTGAAAAAACTCACCTTTGAGCTGTCTAGCTGAATTTCAGGAACCAATTATTTTCTAGTAATTTAGGAGCCATTAATTATCCTTAAGTTTATTTTGTTGCAGTCATGCACATATCTTTATGAGAAACTGTGTAAACATTCAGAGTAGATAACGTCTGTGCACACATAATCCTATTTTTAAGTGTTACTGCTTTTTTTTTGGCTTTTCTTCTTCTTTTTTATCATGTTGTTCTAAAAGAGCTCCTGTGGGAGGCAGGGTGGAGGGGAGTGAGTGGGAAGAGAAGGAAAGAGCTCCTGAAGTTCTGGTTTCCGGAAAAGAGAGCTTCAGTGTGGCACCTGTGGCAGAGTTTCTGTGTGCACCTCAAGGGCTGCCCTTCAGGGGTCAAGGAGGCTAACATTCAAATGACGTCTCTGTTACCGCAAAATTGTGACCCTTAACAAGTCATCACCATTATTGAGAAGTTCCTCACTGGCAGAGATCCCCAAGCCCAAGTCTCATAACTTTGAGCAGACCTCTGTGCATCACAGAACTGTGCGTATCACAGTTTTTGCACAACCAAAATAATTTGTGCTTTAATTAGTTCTCGATACTAGGATTTGACCTACATCCAGTCTTTACGGGAAATCCAGAGTTACTCCCCCCAGGGGGCGAAGAAATCCGTTAATGTGTAGGTCGTACACATTCGGGGCCAGTAAATGAACAAGTGCAGATTAGCTCCTTCGGTGTGCAGATTTGAGGTCCTGTCACTCCTGTCCCCCTTTTAAAAGTCTGCTCTCCTGCTTTCTTTTTCTTACGTTTTGAAAAATGATTAACAGAAAAGCAGTTGAGCTTTTGTTTAATGTGACAAATTAGAGGATGAAAGAAAAGCAGAGATTAGAGGCTTCCCTGAGCATCCAGTGATAAAACTGTGACAACAATTGAGTTTCCATTTTTCTTTTGGATTATAAGTCTGTGAAAAGAGTGTGCAGGGATTACTTTGACCGCATCAGTGTTCCTTTACCTGTGTCTCTGTGCAAATCCTGCCAAGTGGTGTTTACATTAGTTCAGAGGTACTGTCGGTCTAACTCTTTTGTATTGATCATTTGTGCTGTTTACGGTTGTGATGCCTGAGAACAGGATTATAAATTGTCATTTAAAAAAAAAGGAAACACTTCTGATCTTGTATTTTCAGTAAGACTCTTAGTAGTTTTGTTTTAATTGCTGTTTATAGAAAATGGTCTTTACTCCCTGTCTAAAACCTGTAGCATTGGTATCACAGAAGCAAACCATGTATTGTTGTTTTTCAATGTTTTGGTTCATGTGTCTTGTTCTTACTTGTTCAAAGAAATGGAGCGGCTAAACCACTCTGTAATCATTAGTCTGAAAGATGGACTAGCCTGCCTTTGTTAGAATTAATAGGCCACGCAGGCATTTTTTATTTGTTGTCATATCTGAACTCACTGGTAGACCCCGTGTGGACGGTTATGGCCGTCCCCTGCAGCCCTGTTGACTGACCAGTCACCAGTGCTTTGAATGTGTGGCCACTTGTGTTGTGCTTGTCTGGGGTGGAATTAACCAGTAGAGAGGCTGAGTCAACCGAGGGAAGGCTAGAGAAGCAAAAAAGCAGGAGAAAACCTTTAAAATGGAAAGTTAAACCCTGAATAATTGAATCTGCACCATTGGAATAGATTGTTACGTTTATAGCACAAAAATATCAGGTTTAGGGGCACTTGGCTGCTTTTTGATAATTGTATATGAATAGAAAATAATAAAATGATTCATTATTAGTGGATTGTTAGTTTTGTAAATTTACGTAATCAAATGTTAATGAAAATGTTTTTATTATTTTTTTAATTTTTAAAGATTTTATTTATTTGTCAGAGAGAGAGCAAGAGTGAGAGAGTGAGCGAGCACAGGCAGGGGGAGCGGCAGCGGAGGGAGCAGCAGGCTTCCTGCTGAGCAGAGGGCCCGATGCGGGACTGGATCCCAGCACTCTGGGATCATGACCTGAACTGAAGGCAGATGCTTAACCGACTGAGCCACCCAGGTGCCCCCAAAATGTTATTTTTAAATTCTGAGGTGGGGCCAGTGAGATAGTTTCCTTAAGCCTAACTGAGTGAAGAGAGACTGTTTCTTGTGTCTTTCCTGAAATACTTCCAGTAATTTTAGAATTCTTTTTCTTGTGACTTGAAGAGCTTTCATTTGGAAGGAGTTTGCTTTAATTCTGAGAGGATTAAATTAAAGTTGTTTTTATAATTAATTGCCAACATTACATTTTTCTCCTAAATGTAATAATATTGTCAAGTACTGGGGGAAAAGGTGTTTGAATTATGTCGCAAGTAAATCACAGTTCTCTGTAAAATGGAGATAGCGTGTCCCTCTTTCCCTAGATACTGTTGGAGGGGAAGAATGTGAACTGACTTGCCAGATTCGTTACAGAAACAAGCTTTTAGTCTACTTGTGCATTTTCTTCTTGTCATTTTTGTAGGCGGTATTATCTCTGCTTTTCAGATGGGAAAATTGGGGCACAGAAAAGTAAAGTAGTTTGCCGAAAGACACCCAGCTAATAAGAGGCAGAGTCCGTGAGCCCAGAGCTTGGCTGGTGCCTTTGCTCCTGACCGTGGTATGTGCTGTTGCACGAAATACGGGACGGAAGTTCTGAGAGATTTTGCTAAATATATTCAGAGGCAGCTCGGTCCTAGACTTCTCTCACATCATGGGAACAGAGAAGGGTAATTTTCCTCCTCCTGTCTTAGCTGGAAAATATTTTTCCAAGTAAATGTTATTTACTTGGTACAGTATTTATGTATTTATTTGGTACAGTATTAGCTTGAAAGCAATTTTAAATCGTTAGCTAGAAAAGGTGAAGAAATAGGGGTCTGAAGGTTTTTTTCAAAACTCTTAATTGGTGTTGGAAACGAAGACCTTTAATCTTAACTTCAGTGACTTGTATTTAATGACTTGTGAGCCTTAGGATGCTGTTTTAAAGTTGAGAGATAATTTACTGGTACGGGAACAGATTTTTCTGTAACACCGTGCGAGATGAATGTATGTCAGGCCATTTTTCTCTTCATTGAGCAAAAAGTGAAATCGTTTATCAATTTGTGTCTCCTGCTGGGTCCTGTACAAAGGCAGTGACATTCCCTGATCTTGGACAATTATTTGAATGGGTAAAAACAAGCAAGATTTAACTTTATTTAAATTTGTTCTCTTAGGGGTGGTCTTATTGGTTTGAATTTTATCTTAATTTGTAGTAGAGGAATGCTTTTTGCTTTCAGTTTTTCTTTTTTTTAAATTATTTATTTATTTATTTGACAGAGAGAGATCACAAGTAGGCAGAGAGGCAGGCAGAGAGAGAGAGAGAGAGGGAAGCAGGCTCCCTGCTGAGCAGAGAGCCTGATGCGGGACTCGATCCTAGGACCCTGAGATCATGACCTGAGCCGAAGGCAGCTGCTTAACCCACTGAGCCACCCAGGTACCCCTGCTTTCAGTTTTAATATCTTTATCTACAGTTTACCCTAGATGTTTCCACATAAACGAGGCTTCTTTCACGAAGGTGCATGCCTTGGAAAAGGTGCTGCTACCTGAGTAACTAGAAGCAGAACATTTTTAAATGTTTGTGGGGTTGTTTTTATAAAGATCTTTAACCTACCAAGACCATTTTAATTTTTCAGATCACTGTAGAGTAACAAGGAAGGAGTGAGAGAGTGTGGAGGAAAAACGGGAGCGGCTTACCTTGAGTAGCCTCTGCCTTTATCTTTCCCTGCTAGAAGGGGAAAGTTCTCATGTCATAACCCTAAAATCCCATGGGTATTAATGCGACGACGGGAGACCTGACCGAAAAGTAATAACCAGGGAACCCGTGTATCATTACAATTAGGGTTCTCTAAGTCCGTTTAGCTTAACTACTAAGAATTAGCTGAATATCGGCTGATTTTTTTTTAATAGCGTGAATTTAGATGACAATGAGAATATTGAGTATAATTTCTTTAAAAGTATCTTAAGGCTTTTAGTTTTTTGCCCATTCTTTCTTTTTTAAATATTTTTGTTTATTTGACAGAGAGAGTGAGAGCAGGGGGGAGGGGCAGAGGGAGAAGCAGACACCCCTCTGTGCAGAGAGCCCAACGTGGGGCTCTATCCCAGGACCTTGAGATCATGAGCTGAGCCGAAGACAGACACTTAACTGACCGAGGTCCCCCCCCACCGTGCCCCAGTTTGTGCTCATTCTCCTCCTTAGTCAGTTGTAGGGTAGTAGGTGCCTTCTAAGAGACAGAACTGTTTTTGGTGATGAAACTATTAGGGTATGTGTCTGTTTAAAAACCCTATAGCAGGGCGCCTGGATGGCTCAGTTGGTTAAGCAACTGCCTTCGGCTCAGGTCACGGTCCCGGAGTCTGGGGATCGAGTCCCGCATCGGGCTGCCAGCTCCATGGGGAGTCAGCTTCTCCCTCTGACCTTCTCGCCTCTCAGGCTCTCTCTCACTGTCTTCTCTCAAATAAATAAATAAATAATCTTTAAAAAAAAAAAAACCCCTATAGCAAAAGAACTCTGAAATTACCTTCTAAAATGGTCTATTCAAAGCGAAGAAACAGGCCTTTCCAAAATGAGTCTGGTTTTCGCATATGTTTAAAGAAACCGTGCTCACGGTGCACCTCCTCACAGGGTCAGTAATACTTCGCTTCAGCCCACAACATAGAAAGCTGCATGAGGTGGTTGGTTTGTAAAGAAATGAGCGTATGTACCCACATGTACGTGTTTTTCTACCGGTCGGGGTTATTTTTTGGCCTGTTGGTTTTTAAAAACAGTGAAGTGATTGATCATAGGACATTTTAGTTAGGAAGGACCTTAAAACATCGTGCAGTTCTGCTTCAGCCTATAAGGGAAACAGACATAGAAAGGATAGGCTACTCCCTCAGGGACACAGAAGAGTGACCGCCTGCGTTGTCATTCCTTGTAGTCAGACATAACAGTAGCCCACTGAACTCATTTGGAATCTTACAGCCTCCCTGATGATAGCATAGCAGACCCGCAGCTCTCTGAAATTGCTGGCGCTTCGGAAGCACAGAATTTTCCGGTGGATGCTCTGACAGGCTTGGCTAAGGTCATCTCTTGCACTTACTCCAGCCTCTGCCGCGGACTTACGCGGCACTTGATGGTGACCCTAGGAAGGGCCTGTGGTGAGCCGGAGTTCTTCAGTCCTTTGAGGCTCACATAAACATAAAAGCACCAGTGAATGGGGAGCTGGAAGGGATGGGAAGCTGGGGTTTGAGAGAAAATCAAATACACTGCCAGTCTGCTTTTCTAATTAGGAAGAAAAAGCATCCAGCTCTAGGTAGTGAATAGACACATATATTCTGGCTCTCCTTTGATGAAGCAGAGGGACTCGGTAATTAATATTCCTGCCTGGAGGCCTTTCTAAAGATTATCAGCGGGGATCGTCTTTAGAGTTGTTTCGGGTACACACGGCTTGCCTCTTAAACTGATTTACCCCTTGGGAAAATGGAACTACTTGTAGGCTGAGGGTCCTGGACCTCTGCTGTCTAATTCGAGCCCTGTGGGCTGAGACCATGAGCTCGTCACTGTCCCTGTCCTCTGTGGCAGAGCTGGGCTAACACGGGCTCCTCCTCTCTGCCGAGGAAGCGGCCCTCCGCTTTTCTTTGTCTACTCTGCCTCCTGGCCAAGGCCCCTGAAAGCCTCCCTCGTACGCCTCCCTTCTCTTACAGTCTCTCCAGCATGGTGTCCCTGGACACGAGCCCACAGAGGTATCTGTCCCTTCCTCGTGGGTCCCCTTGCCACCCCCAGCCCGCCCGCAGGCTCCGCTCCACCTTTCCCAGCAGCCGGCCGGTCCCTTCAGCCCGGCTGGCTGGTGTCCCGCCTGCCTCCCCTTCTTCCCTCCCTTGATCCCGTTTCCTTCCCAAAGCCCCTGAACCGTCCTCAAGGCTCGCCGTGCTCTCCCCATTCAGCAGTCCTTGCCAGCTCACTTGTCTCCTTCATTCCTTGCTCCCGTCTCCCTTTGGGCTGTGACGCATCCCCTTTGATTTGCTTTGCTGTGGGCCTGCCTTCCTGCCTTCCTGCTTGAAGCGTGGGGCCCTCCCTTCTGCGCAGAGCTCTGAACCGGTCTTAGGTGCAGACTTCAGGGCGCTTGATCGTCGAGCTGTAACCCCTCCTGGATATTTTGTCGGACTGACTGTGCCTGGGGTGGCCCACCACACCACACTGTTAGCTTTCCCTCCCCAGACATTCCTTCCTTCTGATTTGCTCCTCCTGTGCTCTCGGTTGGCCACGGCCTGCTTGCGGCAACACTTCCCCATCTTCCAGACCTGGGTCAGGTACTTTTCATTTTACGGAGGCTCTCCTAGTTCTCTCAGCACCTGTTGCTAGATTGCCGTCACCGCTGGAGCGGTGACATGAGGATTGTCCTCCATGGCTGGGCTGCCAGCATAATCTCGGTCAAGCCCAGCACATTCCTGTTGAATGATTAAGCCGCCCTAGTGAAATTGCCATCTTGTACACAGCAGGCACGGGGACATTTGTGTGGACAGTGCTTGGCCTTCAGAACAGTCTGTGCACGCTCGAGCCAGGTTTTCCGGAGCCACGTGGGGCCCTGGCAGGTGCACATTTTAAAACCGCGCACGGGTGATTCCCGAACAGGCTGAGTCGTGGTCGTTCTCTTCTCCGCCTGCCCTGGCGTCCGCACTTAGAGGGACGCCTGGTGGAGTTCACGAGTGCGCAGGCGAACCTAGAGCCCTCGCTGTGCACGCAATCTTCTCCGCGGACTAGCAGTTGCCTTGGTGCATTTAGAGAGACCCTGTTGGTTGGAATTGGCACAAGTTTAACTTTATTGTGCTTGTACGTGTAGATGGTTTTTATTTCACGGAGTGTGACCTTAATTCTCTTTCGATTTGTGATGTCAGTCTGTCTTGAAAATACCTGGGTCAGATGTCAGCAGGAAGCCTAAACTGAAGTCCAGAGGAAAGAGCAGGAGCTTTATAACCGCCCACCGGGACACGTGGTCTGCTGAGTGGGCTCCCTGAGGTGCAGGGGAGAGTTCGACGACTCTTTCTTAGTCCCCAAGTCTGATAAAAGACTTCTTAAGAACAGTATTAGTAATGAGGTAACTCTTTCTGTCCCAGTTTAGCAGCTGTAATTTTTAAAACCGTGTACTGTAAAGGTTGCGCCCTCCCAAGCAATGTGATACTGCAAAGATCCACTAAGTGAGGAAAATACAGTTTCTCTTTCCATCTCAAGTTTTTTTGTTTTATAACAAAATGTTCAACTTCTGTGCAGATCTTAAAACGTGGACAGAGGCTTACTTTTTAGGGTTAGGAGAAAATAATGGTCTTTCTCTTGTCCCATAAAGTAGGCCTGACTGACTGTTCAGACGGACAGTAACTTCCCAACTTCTTTGACCCTCTCCCACAGGAGTGTTTTATTTTGTGACCCAGCACACACTAAATATATTCATGAGCAGTAAAACAAGTTTCACTGAGTGGTTACCCTTTTCATGTTTCACTCTGTTTTCTTTTCCTATGCTGGCTGCAGTTTCAAAACCCCTGGTTCATCCCTAGAGAGTGAGATACTCCTAAAAGCTGGTAGAAAGCTGGTAGAAAGTGGTAGAAAATAGGAACCAACGTGTCTTTTGCAGAGATGTTTTGGTTTTACCTTTGATGGCCGTAGTGCGTAGGTAACGTTTTGTAAAGGTTAAAATAACACGTAAAGGCCATTAACACTGATTCTTGGGTTCAGATAGTCCGTCTTCTATTAGTTCCAAAATAGCATCAGCCCGCTCAATGCAAGTGAATACAACTGAAGCAGTTTTAGAGGTTCTTAAAGGAGGAAAAAAACAGTCTTCTGCAAATCTTACAACATCAGCGTACTTTTTAAGTTCTCCGTCTTGAAGTTAGAAGTACCTGAAGATCCGATCTGCTTTGTAGCAACATTTAGTTCTCTTACTTATGACCAATTTGCTTCCCACAGAAAATCTTTTTTTATAGAAGCTATAGGAAATAAAAATACTGTAAAAAATGGAAGGTCCAAATTCTAAATATTCTCGCATATATATCCTTCCAGACTGTTTTTGGTGTACGTAGATGTCTGTACTAAAGAAAAACATTTAAAAAGCCAGCTGGCATTCTGTACATACAGTTTTGCAACCTGTAAAAAAATGTTGGAGATGTCTTTCCTGGTATATATATACACCTCTATTATTGTTAATAGCTGAGTAGAGTTTCATTGTTAACAACTATAATTCATGGGGTATATTTTATATATATGTGTTATAATCAGTTTCTCTGTTATTGGACATGGAGGTGATTCTCACTTTTTCACCGTTATAAACAAAGCCATGTTAACCATTTGTGTACCTGTCTTTGTAAAGTTGGTATAAAACATGTTTTTATGCAAGATTTTTAAAACAGACTAGAAATCACAGGTATGTCTTTTCACTTTTCATGGTATTGTAGAGAAATTTTTTCTAACCTGTTTAAAGAACTTTTACCCTTTCTCAGAATAGTGTCACTTTTGCTATTATAGTGTGAAGTAAATTTTGAGATGGAAACTTGACTTACTAGAAACTGATTCTAGTTCTTGCCTTAATTTTCAGACAGTACCTGTAACGAAAAACAGTAAAGAAAACAGACTAAGAGGAAACAAAGTGTTCTGCGCGGTGGGTTTCATATTTAGTGTAGTAGCTGACTCGTTAACTGTTCCCGACCTTACCAGGTGCAGGAGCTCCACACACAGGGGCTGCTCCCCTCTGGGTTAGGAGAAGCTTTTTTTTTTTTTTTTAAATATTTCTTTCCTTTTTTTTTTTTTTTTTAAAGATTTTATTTATTTATTTGAAAGAGAGAATGAGAGAGAGTAAGCATGAGAGGGGGAAGGTCAGAGGGAGAAGCAGACCCCCTGCCGAGCAGGGTGCCTGATGTGGGGTGTCCATCCTGCGATTCCAGGATGATGACCTGAGCTGAAGGCAGTCGCTCAACCAACTGGGCCACCCAGGCACCCAGGAGCAGCTTTTATGGAAGACAGTTTTTGGTTTTGAATTGTATTTGACTTCGAAAGTCTTTAAGTACATTTTTTTAAGAAGATTTTTTATTTATTTGAGAGAGAAAGCATGCACTGGGAGGGGGAGGGAGAGGCGGAAGCAGATTCCCCACTGAGCAGGATCCATCCCAGGACCTTGAGATCCTGACCTGGGCCAAAGGCAGCGACTTAGCCCACTTGGCCACCCAGGCCTCCTGGTCTTTAATTGCGGCTGCTGCTGCTAATCCTGCCGTCTGACTCCATTCAGCCCTTCACAGTGCTCTTCCCGTTTGTGGTTTTTTGTGGAAGACATACAGGTGGTCTTTCACCACATGTGGGCAATGGGATGTGTACGCTGTGAAGTAGCTCCAGATGACTTATGGGCCATGGTGTTTCTCCTTTACGTCTTAGTAAGAACAGATACCCTTCAGGGACATTGCTTTCTCTCCTGGTTCAGACATGTTTCTGTGCATATTGTTAGGTGCAACTTTTGCTCAAAAATGGATAAACTAGTATTTTAAAAAATCACTTTTAAAGTATCTATCTGGAAACATTATTTATATATTTATTTTTATAGTAAAGATACATAATAACCACATTGTAAGACTTACAGTAAAGGGCAGGAAAGCAAGAAGCAACTTAATCCCTCCATTTGAATACTATGGCCAGTTTTTCCCCAGTCTGTCTTACATATAGACTTTACAGAGTTGCATGCAGACTTTCCAAAACGAATGTCTTTGTATAAGGAAGCCCGAATTAGATAGATCAAAGGGCAAAGTTAAGAAAAGTGTGCGCCAGATCATTAATTACTAGAATCCTAACTTTCTCATGCATTGATTCTTTCCACTATAGTACCGGGCCGAGTTATGAATGGAGGAAGGGCACTGTCGGTCATTTATTTGAAATGCAATACTTAAATTGTAAAATAAACCATCATTCTGAAAGGGATTCTTACCATTGCCTTACCTTTTGAGAACCCTAGTTTTTAGGGATCTCTGAGTAGTTTCTTCAAGACAACTAAGACACCAAATCATATTTGTTACACTAAAAAAAAGAAATAAGGCACACTCGTGCACACATATGTCAAACTGCAGAATTGCCATTGTAACTTTAGAAGAAGTACGTTGTACTTTTTCAAGATAGGTGTTCTGCGTTCAGAGAATACCATTTTGTGTCCCTGAGATGAGAACCAGGAAACTGTCTCAGATGTTTTTAAAACTTGTGGCCAGAAGCCATGTTGTGTTAATGACACTTAAACCCTGTCCCCGTGGTTGATACATTTCCCTTGGAGGCGGAGAACTTCCTCCTTTGATTATTGGGAAATTATTGGAATGAGTGATGAAAGCAGGTAGAGAAGATGTGAAAGGAATTAGGATGTAGTTGAAGAGCTTTGCAGTCCGAAGGCCCGAACCTGGACCCTGCCGCTTCCGGGGGTGTGAGGGGGATCCTAATCCCACTCAGCCTTACGAGGCAGTCACAGGGATGCAATGACGTGTCGTAGGTGTGCGCACTTTGTCTAGCTGCAAAGCCACTGATTTTGGTGCCGCTGCTCCTCACACCCAACGGGAAGGAGCTCTTACACGGGGTATTATAAATGACACCACAGAAGTTCTTAAGAAACCAAACAGCCTAATCGCGGTCCTGTTTCTTCTTCCTTCCAGTCTTCAAGCAGCGACAGTGGTGGGAGCAGCAGCAGCAGCAGCAGCAGCATCAACAGCCCGGACAGGGCCAGCGGGCCGGAGAGCGGCTTGAGCCACATGGCTGCCGGGTCCGGCCCCAACACCCCTCAGCCTGTTCCTGAGCAGTCTGCACTGTGCCAAGGCCCTTACTTCCACATCAACCAGACCCTGAAGGAGGCCCACTTTCACAGCCTACAGCACCGAGGACGGCCTCCGACATGATGTGCCGGCAGTTTCTTGCCTTCTGTGAAGGGACAGCGCTGTGCAGATTTGATATTTCAACTTACGATGTTTTAAAAAATTGCACAAAAATATGCCTGTTGGCTTTTCAGTCTATATTTGAAATAACAGGTCAACAGGCCGTTGTTTACTTGTGGTTTTGCTGCACTATTGCAATTTCAAAGGGGCTTTGAAGCAATTTTTTATAGGATTCTTTTGAGGGTGGGTCTCAAATCCATGTCGAGGTAATGGTATGAGGAAATCTCATCTGCGTGTTGAATCCATAGTTTGTCCAGTTCAGACTGATTTCCAGATCTGTCAATTAGAAATTCTACTTTATGTAAAAAGGCCTTTTAAAAAATGCGGGATCTTCAATTTTTTAAATTCAATAAACTAGTAAAGAGTATCTAGTTTCCATGAAAAAAACCTAAGTTGTTTTCCAAAATACAGAAAGCTTGATTCAGTCTTGCACTGAAACTAATTGCCATACTACCTCTTAGTATGTAGACGTCCTGTTGAAAGTACTCTCTCCTCTGTAACAGGAGAACAATCAGATCCAAGTTAGACTGTGTCAGTGAAGCAGCCTTGCTAGTAACTATCTTCTCTCTTTGTTATATATTTGTATCTCCAGAGAGAATGTCTTTCAGACTTGTATACCCGGCTCACTTCCGCTACCGTTACTCCAAAGCCTCCATCTCAGACTTAGTAGGAAACAGGGCACAGTTCGGACAGTTGAGGAGTACGTAATGACCTTTGTCTCACTCACTGACTTGTTCTATCAGCAGTTTCCGTGATCTTGCTGGGAATCCGCTTTGGGGTTCAAGAACTAAGGCGCTGGGGAATGCTGACCGACTGTAAGCTATCTGAACTGCTGTCTCAAGTCACAAGTGTTGTGAAACCATTGGACAAGGAGTCACTGTATGCGTAAAGAAACCCCTAATGGTACTGGGGGGCCACATTCCACCGTTGAAACTGGAAAGACTGGTGTGGCTTAGAAACAAACAAGCAGAGGCGCCGTTAGCAGAAATGATGTAGTATTTATTTAGAGAGAGACGGATATGTTCCCGTGTTACTTAGTCATACTAGAGAGCCAACCTAGCTTGAACAACGAAGGCGTGGACGCGTCTTCTTCCTCACTGACCAGCTGTCGGAACAAGGAGCCAGGCTGTGCTGGGTCACCCGCTCGGGAGAGTGCCGGGGGGACAACCTGCCATGCATGTAGAGGAAAGTGCCTTAGAGTCTACCCAGACCCTCCTGCCTGCTCACACCCGCCACGGCACGCGGAGTCCACACGGCACACACAAGCGGATCTCAGAAGCATGGATAGCTCTAGCCAGGGGACTCTGTGCTTTGTCAACCCTGACAAAGGACATAGGGGACAAAATGGGATCTTATGGGACAGAATGAACATTTGAAGAGGAGGACTATCCTAGGAAAAGGGTAAACATAGGTACCTCCTTTCTGTGGTCTGAGCCTCTCCTACGGACAGAACTTATAGGTCAGTACTTGAAGCAGAGAGTCAGGGTTCTCGGGGAGCGCCGGCTGCCCCGGCCTGCGGAGGGGAAGGCCTGGGTGGGGAGCCTGTGCTTTTTCACTCTCGCCTCCCATGTTGTACAACCAGATGTTTGAGGCAAAGTTTGGTCCTACTGGGTTTGATGGCAGGGAAAGTGGAAAGGACACATTGCTAGCATATTCTGTCCCAAGAGGAAAGCAAACAGAACTAGATGCTGTGAGAAGACAAGCCGTCTGGGCTCAAGCACACGCGTACACGACACAACTCAGAAATACCCAGGAGGGCTCCTGCGGGCCTAAGAGATGGCAGTCGACTGAAATAAAACGTGTATTAACAAAATGTCAAACTCGAGGAAGCAAATTCCCTTTCTCCCACCCAACTGCAAGAACTAGGAGGATGAAGCCACCGCAACAAAACAAGTTGTTTTTTTCTAAACAGGTACAGTGGTAGTGCTGGGTTAAGCGGTTACCTCTTCCACCCTGCGAACAGCAAGAAATAAACTCCATCCTGTCCTGTTTTCTACAGCCTTGGCAGCCTGAGATAACGTCTCTATTATGAGGCTACTGGATAGTATAAATGGGCATCGTTTAAAACTCCTCTCAGCTCAAGCTAGTGAAACCTTGTACTTCTATATTGCGCCGCCATTAAAAGCAGCATTAGTGCATTTTGTCCTTCGGTTCTTTATCGATTACTGAAAGGGGAGCTGGTCGGGCGGTTTGGTGGGAGACAGGGACCGGATCCCCCGGGGATGCCCCCTGCTCTCGGCACTTACCTGGGCTTTGGTTTCGATGTTTCTGCTGGTTGATTTGGCCTTTCGGGCACTTGTCATGCTCAGTGGAAGAAGGCCAAACCTCCAAGACAAGATGAAGAATTTCAGTGGCATGAACAGGAAGCTCGGGGCCCTCACACAAGCTCTGACTCCTCACCTGATCTGACTCGACGCCAGCGGCAGTATGTTATGGGGTTCTTGCGAGTTGAATGTGCAGCTCCGGGGGGTGAAAGGATTCTCTGTTCCAGTGACCAGTCCGAACAGAACCTGACAGACAGGAAGTGGGGCACAGGGACAGGCGGGGCTTGTCCCTGTCCAATTAAAAAGAGAAAATCCCTTCTCTTGTTTCTCACTGTCCTTTTGGGGAATGTTCCTTGCAGCATGTTTATGCTTTAGAATTACCTTTTTCACTGCCCACAGGTCAGAATCCCAGAGTCACATCGCTCTTTCCGAGGCCTCGATAAAACCTCGTTAATCCTTACCTACAGCTGGAGGGCTCACGGCTGCCTCTGCAGTGAGATTTTAACCTAATCCTCTTTCAGTCCTTCCAACTAACCTGAGCTATTTGCATCCCGGCCCCCTCCCAACGCTGCCAGCCAGAGTACTAAGGGCTGGAGCGGGTTCACACCGCCGTCTGAGCCCGCGGCTCTGCGTTCATGCTGAGCGTGTCTGGGACTTACAGAAGTTCGCTGCACCAGGCGGTTAAGGTTGCTGTTGAGGTGCGGCGTGAAAACATCCAGGTCAAATGGGTCAATGAGCGCCTCTAGATAGTCAGCCACTTTCTCAAGTCTGGAAAGAGGAGTATGATTATTCTTCACATTTTTTTTTTAGGTCAAAACCCAACCTTATGGCATTTCAGTGCTAACGAAACCCCGTATTTGGATTTATTCTTACTTGCTGGCTTGGTAGCACTTGTCACTGCCCATCAGGCTTGGGTAATCCTCAAGAGTTTTAACCTGCCTGCTGAGATGTCTGAGTGAAGTCCTTTCCTTCCTCATGTCAGCGACAGAGTCAGAGGCTCAATTTATACCCAAGAGTTGGTAGGCTGACTCAGAAGAGAGAGGCCTGAGATTCCGCCCACCGCACTTGACCATGGCATTTACCAGCAGGTGGCCATTACTCATCTAGCTGGTCATGCGAGCACTTCCTGGTTAAAGCCAACAGCTAATGCACGACGAGAGGCTGTCTCTTGGTGGCTTTCTGGAAAGGAGCTGTGTGTCCTCAGCAGAGGCGGCCCTGGCAGCACCTGCTGGGGCGCGCGTACCTGGAGTCTTGTCTGTTGCGGCCAGTCTTCACCTCCTCACCCCTGGCCGTCAGAACAACACTGAGACAGCGCAGATCATAGAGCAGCTGCAGGGCCCGATTCTGGGTCATTGGGAAGGCGCCTTCTTTCTGCAGATGAATTTCCCGTCCCCACCCAAGAAGGGAGAGGATTTGTAACGGGAGCAGAGTAAACAGCTTCATGTTTTAGTTTGGGATACAGCTTGTTGCTTCAGAAGCACCAGCTTTGTGTACTCAACAAGGGCAGTTTGATGTCACAACAATGGGTTTTGTTCAAAACTTGATCTTAAACCAAACTGAAAACCTTCAAACAAAGGCTTAGGGTGCTCCAGACTGCCCTTTTTGAAGAAAAAAAATCTGTTGTATGAAGGAGAGGCATTTTGTGGAAGCTCAGGAGAGAAGACGTCCCTGAATTCTCTCCCAGGTCAGGAGCTGGTGCTATCTTAAACGTATCACTAATGAAACGGGAATATCCACTGCAGGCAGAATATTCCAGGGAAGGGGTGAGGGCGGTGGGGGGTTGGGAGACAGGAGCTCGCTCAGGCGAGCGCCTCTGTGTGCCACATGCTGCCCTGGGCACGGTCACCCGCCACTCCTCCCAAGCAGTTCTCCAAGTGACCACACTTGACCCCAGAAAAACCAAGAAAGCTTCGTGATTTGTCCAAGGCTACAGCACATACACGGCAGTGCTGGGGTTGGACACCAGGCCTTTTTCCCTTCCCACTGAACTGCCTTTTAGTACGGACCTGCTTGATGCTGGGGAGGGGGCATGATGAACTTGCAGAATGGGAAGCCACTGCCAATTAGCTGATTAGCCCGCACTGAGTGTAGACACTTGGAATCCTTGCTGGGAACTGCCCAAACCCGAGGGAAAAAACATCAGGTTTTTAGAGGGAAAAAATTCAAACACCTACCTTCACCTGTTTTTCTTCTGCAAGTTTCTCATAGGCAGCCAGCACTTGGACCATACAGCTTTTCAGCATCTCCTGCAGTGTCACTTTTGGCAAAGCGTGGCCTCCAACCCGATTAATTTCCTGGCAGAGGCTAAACAGGAAGGACTGGACGTACCAGGATGGCTACAAGAACAAAGGACTGTCGAGTCAGTGACCTGCTGCCACTGAATGAGACGTGGTAAAAGTGGGTCCATTTATCCTTACTAGGCTCATGCTCCAGGACCTGGACCTCCCAGGCACCCCCTCCAAGCTGGCCAGTTAATAGATAAAAGTGACCATCGCTCTCACTGCTCTGGTGGCTGGGGGCTGACCTGGCAGGTGGCACTATGTGTTATGCTGTTTTCACTTTGGGGCGAGCAGCTCTCCAACAAGCAGAGCCCAGGCTACACAGGAAATAATCATTAGCTGACTTCTCTGACAGTCCACTCCCTACTTGGCCCAATGTCTACTCCTCCCATGGCAGAAAGTTACCAATACCACTTTTGGCTCTTTGAGGAAGCTGTATGTTGGCTGATGTTCCTGTCTTTTTCCTCTCTGCAGAGCGGGCTGTTTGGCCCAGTCCGTCCCACAGGTGCTCTCCTGGGGGCACCCGCTCACCTGTACAGGGAGTCGGATTGTGGACGTGACACTGCTGCCGGACTCGGCCTCCTCTTGGATTTCTAGTTCATCCCAGCTGGTGGCTGTGGCCAGGACTGAGCCGGCATCATCCAAAAGTAACGACTGGGTGAATCCATGAGCCAAAACCTGGTAATAAAAGGCAGATCACCAACAGGCCACTCAGCTCCTTTACGGACTATCTCAAACTACTTGAGTTCTCTTCAGCCCAGCTTCTGCTGCTTCAGTCACGTGCAGGGTGGCAAGTGGAAACGTCACTCTCAGGCTGATTACGTCAGCCTTGGGAATTTTGTAGTAACTACCTTACACATGTCAGGGGCCACCCCTGAAGACACCAGGGGAGACTGCGGGAGATAGGACATTTGGGTGGAAGAGTGGGGAATTTAGACCCTTGTCCAGGGAGGTCTGTCATTCTTATCAGATGGAAGGACAAAAAGCCAGAGTTTGTGTCTATAAAATCTAGGCTAAACATTTGAATGGAAAAGGTTTTTACATCTGTGCTGTCTCACTAGCCAAGAGAAGTGGAAGCAACTGAAGTAAGAACTCTTACTCCCTCGAGCACGCGACGCAGTGAGCACTGAGTATTATGTAAGATTGATGAATTCCAGCCCTGTACCTCTGAAACCAGTAATACGTTGTATGTTAATTAACTGAATTTAAAGAAACAAATTAAAAAAAAAAAATAGAAGTAGACTGGAAAGTCAAGCTATGCCAAAGCTACACATGCCATCTTTGTTACAACTGACATCTCCCTAGTTCAATACTTACAGGTACATCACAGAGATATAAAATAAAATAGGTTTTATTGAATTTTTCTCAAAAGAAAAAAAGACCTGCTTGCACTGGCCAGCCTGGAACATGACGGAAGGGAGGCAGGATGGGGCTGCCTGGTGAGCACGGGAAGACGGTGTGCGAGTCACTCACCTTCACAACTGCTGAGCTCCAGACACGGTAGCCCATCACGCTCTGCTGGAGGAGGAGTTCCTTAACTTCCTGCCACTTGGTCTGCACAGGAATTATTTCCTGTGTTTTCCCCTTTCCTTGTTTTTTCAGAGCCCTGGGATCCCTTGCAGGTTTCTCGGAGCTCCCTGACTTTCCTAAGATGCACTGCTTCAGATGGGGACACAGGTCTCCCAGAGACTGGCAGAGTCTGGCCATGAAGAGCACCGCAGGCAACTTGACACCGCCGAGGACATCCTGCTGCCCCTGCATGGCCTGCTCGGCGCCCTGCAGCTCTGCCTGGACGCGCTCTGTGATGTGCTTGATGCACGCCACCGAGTGGGTCTGCAGCGTCTCCCGCACGGTCCCAGCATCCGCATACCTGTCGAAGGCACAGCCCTTGGCAGGCCCGGGGGAGATGTCCTTGGTCAGGGATGCGTCCGTGGAGGGGAGGTAAGCCAGGAGGTCATCCAGCTTCACCTTCAGTTTAGAATCCAGGGCAGAGCAGAAGTTCTGGACACAAGGGCTGATGGCCTGTGCTTTCATGGAGAGCCCACTGCTGGCCAAGGGCCCTCGGTGCGCCACGCTCACCCAGGCGGCGTCAGGAGGCAGGTCTTGTGGGCTCTCGGACCACAGGAAGAGAGACATGTTGTGCTCAAAGTGGATGTGCTTATTGGAACTGGAGCTGCTGGCGTTGCCCTCAAGCTCCTGCAGGGCCGAGACGAGCAGCTCCTCGGAGCTGGTGGAGATGGAATCAAAGCCTTCTTTGGTCAGAGTCTGAAAGAAAGCAAGAGAGGAGTTCCAGTCAGGACTCCTGTCAGGAAATCTGCCCCAAGCGGCAGTCCATCCTGGCACTCTGCGTGTTCTCCAGCATGCTCAGGAGGATGACGCAGTGGTGGCAGAGAAAGGAGCCGTCACTGATGGCTACAGACGCGTTCCCGATCAGGTGACAGAGGCGTGGTCTCGTTCTGCACCAGAGTCTGGATCTCTGCTCATTTCTATGGTTCGTTTTCCAGAAGAGCCATCCCTGAGTCAGTCAGCCGAGAAAGAGTACACTCAGGAGGGGACCCAAGTTCCCCCAGTCAAAAGCTTGTACTAGGACTGGCCAGGAGCACCCGGACCATGTGATCTCCTCACCTGTAATCGGTCCAGGAACAGCTGCTGCATCAGATCCTCCCAGAACAAGAGCGGCTTCTCGAGAAGCCGCTCACATATCACCTCCCAGCTGTGACTGGTGGATTCGCTGGTAAGTAGTTTCCATATGGCATCGCGGACCCCTGCGAGACCTTGCACGTTCTTCACGTACGTAAGCAGGTTGGTGATCCCGTTTTTAATGTCTTCGTTACACCTGCGACAAAATCATGTTTCTTGGATCTGATTAGATTCACGGTTTTCACACCTTTATTAAGAAAAGCAGCAGGGGCACCTGGGTAGCTCAGTGGGTTAAAGCCTCTGCCTTCGGCTCCAGTAATGATCCCAGGGTCCTGGGATGGAGCCCTGCATCGGGCTCTCTGCTCAGCAGGGAGCCTGTTTCTCTCTCTCTCCGCCTGCCTCTCTGCCTACTTGTGATCTGTCTTTTAAATAAATTAAATTAAAAAAAAAAGAAAAGCAGGACTCCACTCGAAAACCTCTATCTGGGTCCCCACATTAGTACTTGTATCTCTCAGGGTTTTTATAAATATGTATAAACAGCATTTCTGGTGAAGTTTGGGGGTGAGGTCCACCCTCGCCTCCCTGAGGTATCTGTTTGGAAGGAAGTCTAGAGCCCCCTGGAATGGCTTCAAAAACCATTGCATTTAAATAAAAACTTAAGAGTGGCCGAACTCTTACACAGAATATTAAATCCTGTAGGTAATATCTGAAAGACGATCTCATTTTTGGTTCTTCACAGTTGGGGCTAACCGGCCACGAAGGCAGTGTCCGCGGGCTGAGCCAGTGATTGGTACGACCCAGAGGGCACATGCAGAGCACTGTCTGGACGATCACGCCTCTCCCTCCTTTCTCAGTGGCCTCACTGGCCCTCGTGTGGCTGCATGGGTGGTCCCTGCCGGCCTCAGGAAAGTTCTGGTTACTCACATGTGGATCCATCTCCGCAGCGTGTCTTTCAGGTACTCCTGGCTGACGGGCTGCGCCAGGGTCCGGAGCGCCGGCCGGAAGTGGACGACAGACGCCGGCAGGTGTCTGAACCAGCTGCAGAGCTTCATCTCCTGCAGAGCGCCGGTGCCCTTTCCTAAGAGAAGGCCCAGCGACAAGTCATCGGGGCCGTCCTTTGAAAGGCATGTTAAAAAATGGACCTAGAAGCAATTTCCAAAAATCATCTAGTCTTCCTCTGGGCATGTCAGCCTGGACCCCTGGGATAGGAAAGTCTAGAATGTATGTTCATCAGGGGACTGGCAGCTTCCCGCCAACTCTGGGCACCCCAGCAGACAAGGGGGAGGACAGGGAGGAAGGAAGTGGGGACAAGGCAGGGAGGGAAAGCAGTACTGAGCGCGCCACGCTCGGCCCTCGAAGCTGTCACCAGGTGACAGTCTCCCTTTCCTCACCATCCTCCGGCCAGCGGGAGACCCCGCACCTGGCTGGTGGGCTGCAGCACCTCAGAGGTGTCTTCCCAAGAAGGACACAGGCATCTGTGGGGTGACTCTGGGGGGCCCCTTCACTGTGTTCTGTGCGTGAGCGAGCACCTCCAGAGTTGGAAACACAGGAGTCCTTCTAGGGTCCTTTGCACTTGTCGTCCAAAGCCATGATAATTAGCCCACACTCACCTTGCACGAGGGGGTAAAGCATTAGGTGGAAGCACCGAGAGGGAAGCCAGGGCATAAGGAAGTGGCTCCCTCGGAAGATAAAGAAAGCCCAAGGAGAGGCTACATAATACATCTGTCTCTCTGAAAATGACCAGGTGGCTGTCTTCATGCTGTTTCTCTGCTACCCTTGGCTGGGCCTCCTCCACCTGGCCTGTGTTCTGGAGCACCGAGGCACAGTCCTCTGCCATCCTCTCTTCTTCCTGTCATGGCCCCACAGCTTCAGACAACAGCCGTGTGCACAGATCTGTGTCTCCAGCCGGACCTCTTATTGCTGTTCTGGACCCACAGTCACCTGCCCACTCCGCATTCCCGTTCCAGGGGCTTAACTGTCCCTAAAGCAATATTTTCTTAACTGTCCCTAAAGCAATATTTTTAAGAGTGAACTCATAATCAGCCCTTTCAAACCAGCTCCTCTTCTAGTAAACCTGGACACCTCCTTTCCAAACCCTCCCCACCAATCCACCAAATGCCCTGCTAAACAGATGTCCAAGTTGTCCAGTTGGCCCCCATCATCTGCCACCCAGGTAATGACGACAGCCTCCCAGGTGAGCTCTTGGCATCCACTCCAGACCCCATGGAGAACCTCTGCCATGTAAAAGCCAACTGTATTTAATTCCAGTTAGGATAAATGCTATCAAATAAAAGCACAGGATGTATGGGAACATATTGTAGAAGACGAGTAAGCCTGGAACGTCCTCACAAGCTATCCATCGTCCTCTGGATAAAGTCCAAATTCCCTAGCCTGGTCTGCACAGCTCTGCATTATCTGGTCACATCTAATAGACTGGCCATGTCTCTCCTCATGCTGCTCTTCCTCCCACCCAATCCCCCTTAGCTTCCCTTGCTTACTTTTAGTTTCTCAAATATATGAACATCTTCCTTGCCTCAGGACCTTTGCACATCCCACCCCTGTTGCCTGGAACTCTTTCCCTTGCCTTCTTCACCTAACTCTTACTGAACTTTCAGGTTTTAAATATTCTCCAGGGTGCCTGGCTGGCTCAGCTGGTTAAGCAACTGCCTTCAGCCGAAGTCATGATCCAGGAGTACCAGGATCGAGTCCCACATCGGGCTCCCAGCTCCACGGGGAGTCTGCTTCTCCCTCTGACCGTCTCCCCACTCAAGGTCTCTCTCTCTCTCAAATAAATAAATACAATCTTTAAAAAAAAAAAAAAAATCATTCTCCAGGGAAAGCGTCACTGGTGGGGTGCCTCCTTTTCAGTGTTCCCAAATCAACTTGTACTTTGCCTCCATAGTAGTGGCCATTTTGTTATTTGATAAGTATTTGTGAGTTCAGTATTTGCCTCTACCACTAGACCGTGGCCTCCATGAAGATGGGGTCCGTATCTGTCCAGTGCACTGCTGTATCCCCAGAGCCCAGCACTAGCAGCCACATGGCAGGTGCCGAGTCGATAACAGATGAATAACCTGAGAATAAGGAAGGTTGGTTAAGAGCTCACCGGGAGGATGCTGGCCTGTGATGGTCTCCAGAGTTGAGAAGAGCAAGCCACATGGCAGGGACGGATCTGGCAGCTGACCTTCTGGTAAAGTGTAGAAAAGAGCATGAGCTTGGTTCAAAGTGGTAGCCAGCAGCTCCACTAATGAGCAAATCTGGGCCTTGATGCCGGCACCTACAAGAAGAAACCATCCTTCTGTAAACGGTTTTCTTTAGTAAAGTGAGAAACAGAGAACATTCTAGGTGCTTCAGTCTCCCCTCGGCTCCCCCTTCTCCATTCCCTTGTTTAAGGACTTTATTTTGGAAAGAAGCCAAACCCACCATGTTGTGGCTGGTTTAGAAGTTTCTGAATAGCTGTCTTTCTGGCCAACAGGAAGTCTGTTAGGGCTTGGCGAGGAGAACTCTCTTCTAAGAGCATTATGGAGCACAGGGCCTCAGCCACAGCTTGGTCAGACACGGCTTGGCATTTGAGCAGCATCTTACTTTCATGCAGAATAGTTGACCTAGGAAGATGAGGAAAGAGAGCAACAGGGAATTTTTTACATCTTGGGAAGAAGGACCTTGGTATATCAGGATAGAAGACACGTTCCGTAAACCGGTAGTGGTGAAGTATGGCCATCCCTAGAGCAGATCTTTTCGCTGGATCCACGTACCGGAAGTGGCTGGCTGCCGCGACCTGCCGGATGAGTATGGGGAATCGTGAGAGGACAGGGCTGAATCGGGAACCAGAGGAATCCAGCTGGAGCAGGTTGTGAAGGTGGCAGCAGAGCAGGTAGAGCTGTGTGGCGTGGAGATACTGGGAGGCCTCCATTGAGCTCCAGATCTTCTCAGGAATTTCTAAGAGTAGCTTGATCTGGGCAGCCATGCTGTAGAACTTCTCCTGCGAAGGCTGCTGGGGCTACAGGGGAAGGCACAGCACAAAGGCAGAACACACAAGTGCAAGGTCAGCGTCCGGCAGGCTTGTGGAGAAATGTGGGGGTACTGTAGGGTACAAAGCTTTATGCCCGAGTCCATGCCACTTGGTAAAGGTCTCAAAGTTAGGTGTTGAGGAATGACTCGAGTCGGGAGCGGTGTATAGCCCACCCAACCCTCCCAGCTGGGTGCACCTGGGCTCAGTCCCATGGAGACACAAACTTAATTTGGTCATCTCAGCCTGGTTATCCCTGACAGCATGGAGCCCTACAGACCACCACTCAAGTGAGCTTTCTCCTTCCTTCTTCTGACATTCAGCCTCCCTACACTTGCTCCTGCTTCTCTGAGTGTGTGAAGGACTCCTTTGTTACTATCCGTCAGATCTTCATCGGTGTAGTGCTCAGGCCTCTCCCTGTCTCAGTCTGCCTTACTCCAGGACTCCTACCCTAGAGCATCACCTCTTAGCAGAACACCACACCCACCTCTTTTTTAGACCTCGCCACTCCCAAGTCCCACGGGCGCCTTTCCTGTTGCTGCCCTGCTAAGTTTCTCTGCCATTCCATAATCGGTATGTTCAAAGCTAAATTCATTTCCCTACCAAAATTTTAGTCATCTGCCTTCCATACATATCTTAGCATACCTAAGCACTCCACTCCCAAGTTCCCAGGAGATTCATATCCTTCCGATGGTTCTGATCTGAAGACGTCAGGAGGGGGAAGAAGGGTACTAGAGGTGTCTAGTGAGTCGAGGCCAGAGTTGCTTATAAACATCATAGAATGCACACAACCGTCTACAACACAGTGATCTAGCCCCAAATGTCAAAAGCACCAGGACTGAGAACTCCTGCTTTAATCAAACTGATTACCTGTTCTTATCTTTTCATACTCCAGACCTACATTCCAAATCTCATCTGTCATGAAGGCCCTCCTTACCGAGAAGGACTCAAGCCTCAAGTGACTTCCTTCAGAAACCACACGGTAAATTACGTAATTATTTTCTAATCAATCACCCATTATCCTAAAATGCTTTCTACTGTTACTCTGAATTATTCAGTTTTCTCATCAACTTTCCATGCATTTAATCCCTCGACTAGATTGTAAGCTCCTTCAGAGCAGGAATTAGAGGGCTTCTGTTTCTTTGTGCCTGGACACACAGAAGGCACTCAAATTTTTGTGGGTCTGAGAATAACTCAGATATAACAACTATAAAAAATAAATACATTTCTAAAGTCAGGCACAGTACCAGTTAGCTTTCTAATAAACCACGAATCAATCTTCAGCCATAGGAAAGGCTGGCCGCCCAGGAGGAGGCAGGTATAAATGCACAGCTTAGAGAGGAGAGGGAGGAGGTCTCTCATTTCAAAGGTTGTGTTGTGTGAGCCCTGCCCACTGACCCAGATTCTTCTAAAACACAGTCGTATTAAAAAGTTCCGAGAGGGAGAAGTTCTAAGTTGTATTTTGGAAGTTCTTCCATGTCCTATAGGGTTCTTCCCCTGTAAGGGGTCGTTAACAAACTCCCGGTTTATCTTTCTGACCCTCCCTACCGGTTCACTTAGTCATTCCTAAGTCGATATTCCCTAGGAATGCAAAATGCTGTTCCAGTATTAGGATGCACTTAGGGCTGAATCGTTCCACGCACGCCAGGTCTAATCATTAGCGTTTGAAGGAAAAAAAAAAAAAAACCCACTTAGGATAACTTGATTAGAATAACTTTAGTTCCCTAAAAGGAAAATGTCCCACTGTTGGAAGAAGGGCGCTTGCCGGCTGGTCCGGTCATTCAACGACTCCACCAAAGGTAGAATAGCTCTTTGGGTTTGGGGAGCTTACTCTCGGGAGTGAGGTGGGGGAGAGCCTGGGATGAGAAATGAACCAAATGAGGGGAAGGGGGCAACATAAGGGAGAAATAGGTTGTGAGCATGTCGGGAAACGTTACCCAGGGAATGAGCTGGTCTAGCGAGAGACCCCTGGCGTTGTCATCGAAGGCTGGGAGAGCCCAGCGAAGCCACGAGACAGGCGAGGGAATCAGGGCCCGGAAGTCAGGAAGGCTCCGAAGGGAGCTGCTGAATGAGCCGGGCCCGCAGACGGCCAAAGGACCGCCGGCGTTCTCCCCGGAGGAAGGGAGTCTAGAAATTCGCAGCAGCCTCTTCCCCAAGGCAGGTGAGGCTCGCGCGGGGACGGGGACTGACCGGCGGCCGCGGGAGGGCGGGAGGCGGGTCCCCAGGGGGGTGCGGGACCGGGGTGCGGGACCCGGCGTGAGGCGCTGACCTGCGGCTCCTCTTCTGGGGGCCGGGAGACGGCCGAGCCAGCCTGGCGGAGACGGGCGCAGTACTGGTCGGTGGCCTTCACGGCGTCCACCAGACCCTCGGCGCAGCGGCGCATCTGGCCGATGGTGTCGGCCGCCTCGATCAGGTCGCGGTACCGCTCGCCCACCATTTGCCGCAGCTCCTCTTTCTTGTGCTCGATCTCGGCCCGCACCTGGCGCTCCAACCCTCGGATTTCCTCCGCTCCATGTGTCTCGAAAAGCGCCGCGGGGTCGCGCAGATCCAGCCGCTTCAGCGCGGGAGAAGCGACCGCGGCCGCCATGGTGGACCCGTCAGGACCGACCCGTCAGGAGCGTCCTGACGGGTCACTTCCGCCCGGAGGCCCGCCCGGCGGCCATTTTGGGTGCGGGCGGAAGCGCTTCCGCCCCACTGCGGGCCTTGCAGGTTCGGAGCTCATCCGGGCGGCAGAGGGGCGGGGCCGGGGTGAGACGGGCGGTGGTTTTGTTGTTTTTTGGCGCAGGCGCGGGAGCGGGCCGTTGGTCTGCGCGCGCGTTGTGGCGGGCATCCAAACTCCCGCCCCGGGGTTGGTGCTGCCGGGGGCAGGTGTCGCCCGGCCGCGTCCTAACTCTGCGTCCGCGGTCCGACGGCGCCGCCTGCTCGGGACGCGGAGAGCCACAGCCTCCCGAAGGCCCGGCACAGCCCGACCCCTCGGCTCGCCGCAGCGCTTCCTGGCACCGGGCGTGCGGCCTTCCGTGGCGTCGCTGTCATCGCTCTCTGGGCCCCTGACCGAATGCAGTGCCCGCGTGGGGCTGGGGGCCGTTCGGGTTCATCGGCGACTTCGCAGTCCCGGACCGCCTCTTCCCTAAGGCCCGCGTCCGCTCGCTTTGCTTCGGTTTTTCTTTGATGTCCGTCATTTGGGGGCTTTCGTTTCTACTTCAAGCCAGGGTTTCACCAGGAAGGATGCTCTGGCTCCCGCGTGGGGCGGAGGGTGGTGGGCCCAGAGGAGGGGGCTGAGAGCGCCTGGGGGTGCGCGGCGGGGAGCGGGGCCTTACTCTTCTAGGTACTTCCAAGACCCCTCGTTTAAAAAAACAAAACCCATTTATTATGGAAGAGCTCATACTCACGCTAACCTGGAGAGCATGGTGTCCTGTGCCAACCCGCCAGGTTTACTGCTACCTCATGGTCAGCCTTCTCTTGTGTCCACCCTCCACCTCTGTTTCTTTTGAGGGAAATCCCGAACAGCAGATTTCAATTTGTAAATCAAGCCGTTCATTTACACCTCACGACGTCCTGCGACGTAGGGAATATCCTCATTTTACAGCTGGATAACCTGGATCCCCAAGACACTAAAGGGTTTACTCAGTGTAATTGTCAAAGCCTGTACACGAAATTAACTGAGTTGGTATACCCATCAGCCTTACAAAGTAGGTAGGGATATTTCCATTTCGTGCAAAAACCCAGAGAAGCTTATTTGCCCACCTGAGTTGCTTAGCTAATAAGGGATAGGATCTCCCTGGGATTTTTAAATTCCTGGCATGTGCTTTTTCTTCTTTGTCACACAACCTCCCACAGACTCAAAACACACCATGGTGCTAGGTCTGCAATTTGCTGTCACATCAGTCTCGTTCTGTAGGGGACGTTTTGTTGATGCTCTCTGCCCAGCATCTGTGAAATGTCTTTTCTGTATTTGGGGAAATCACCTCTGTGGGGCGAGATCTTTTCCAGGGACCTCTTACAGCTATGATGCAAGTCTGTGGGCCCGGGATTGGCTAATCAGACAACAGCTTGGGGCTTTAGACGGAGGCGGCAGCAGGGACATTGAATCCAGCAGGAACTCCGAGCTGCTGGTGGCAGCCGTGGGTGGCCACAGTGAGGCCCCCTCATCAGAACTGATGGCCCAGTGCTATGCTTTGATTGGGTTCTGACTGTTTCCACTTCCCTTTGTTCCCATCTCTTGAGCCTGGTTCTCCAGCTTTCCCGGAGACTGCACGAGCTGCCCAGTTCTTACTGACACATTTCATTTCTTTGAAGATCAAAATCAGTCTGGTTGGTTGCCCTAGAGTCCCTAACTGACACACCCTTCCGAGTTTCCAGCTCCGGAAGAGTTTGGCTGATTGCCTGTCTAACAGCAAGAGGGAGGCCTGTTGAGGCCTCAGTTTTGGTGGGGGACTTGGGAGATGGTATGAGAGGACTTGCGCTGTGCACTCACCTATCATCTCGGGTAGAGGAAAGGCCAGCTCTCGGCAGGCATCTTCACTGCGGGGTTATGGTCTGAAAGCAGATCTTTCCTCTGCTTCCCAAGCCAAGTTCTGGCTGCCCTGAAGATGTCGCTGTTGCTCTTCTGTGTGCAGAACTGAGTGCCTTACAGAGGCTGTTGCCAAAACTTCTTGCCCTGGAAGCCGGGCACTGGAGGTACGGTGTCCATGACTGTCTCCTTTTCCTTTCCCTTCTGCATCAAGGTTCCGCGTCCCCTTCCTCTTCTGTGGCTTTTTTGTTTGTTTGTTTTTGGTTTGGTTTGGTTTGGTTTGGCTTTTTGCTGTCTGGCGCTCTCCAAACCAGGATGAGGGTCAAGAGCTTCCGCAGCCGCAGCCGGACAAGGAAGGTGCTGGGGACTGAGTGGCAGAGAGGAGAAACTAGTCTTTTTGTTTTTCTCAAGGGGTACGTGAGCAAAGGGCACTTACGAGTTTTATCGACATCATTTTGTTTTGGTTTAAGGCGGAGTGTGTGCCGCGCCTTTCGTGTGCAGGGAAGAGAGGATGTCTTGGCGTCATTTTCTTTTTTGTACCTTAAATCTTTAAGGGGTAAAAGACATCCAGTGTTTACATTTAAGAGATTATGTTTAGATCATCCTGGGCTTCTGAATTGAAACCCAGGCATTCTGCCAATTATAATAGTTGTTATTTTGAGCCCCATCCGGGCACTTTGCATATGTTACCTTTAATCCTAATAATAATCCTACAGCGTAGGTGGTCTTATGCTTGTTTGCTAGATAAAGCCAGGTTCAGCAGAACCAAGTCACCTGCCCGAGATTACACAGCTAGTCAGCAACCAAGCCTGTCTACACATCCCGGTCAGCCTGACTCTAAAGTCCTTGATCTTTCTTGTGTCACATTATTATCTTCAAAGAAAATTTCAGAACATCAAGAGACAGATGGGCCAAACAATTCTGAGCAACATTCAGATGGTGCCCACGCTGTTTCCTACCTTCTGCAGTTGTCTCAGCAGTTTCGGACCAGAGCTGGAGAGTGGTTTGGGGTCACGTGGCACCTGCCAGTGTGGCCAAGCCTGGTCGCCCAGAGCCTGTGTGCTGGAGGGCTTTCTTTCTTTCTTTCTTTCTTTCTTTTTTAATATTTTATTTGTTTATTTAACAGACAGAGATCACAAGTAGACAGAGAGGCAGGCAGAGATGGTGGGGGAGAAGCAGGCTTCCTGCTGAGCAGAGAGCCCGATGCAGGGCTTGATCCCAGGACCCTGGGATCATGACCTGAGCTGAGGTCATGAGGCAGAGGCTTAACCCACTGAGCCACCCAGGCGCCCCTAGGGCTCGCTTTCAAAACTGGGAATTTGTTCTGACATGTTTGCTGTCTCTGGGCCGACTGGCATTGTGGTTTCATTCAGACTGTTGGGGGGACATGTTTGTCTTTACTTTTTAATAGGAATACGGAAAGCAAGGCAGCATAATGCCTGAAATAGAAGGGTTCTTTTTTTTTTAATATTTTATTTATTTATTTGACAGAGAGAGAGATCACAAGTAGATGGAGAGGCAGGCAGAGAGAGGGAGAGAGGGAAGCAGGCTCCCTGCTGAGCAGAGAGCCCAATGCGGGACTTGATCCCAAGACCCTGAGATCATGACTTGAAGGCAGAGGCTTAACCCCCTGAGCCACCCAGGCGCCCTGAAATAGAAGGGTTCTTAACTGGTCTTTGCAGAGACCACAAGTTCGCCTTCCCTTATGCAATATGTGGTCTAGCATCTGGGAAAGGGTCCTGGAGACCTTGGATCCTAGGCTGAGTCAATAAATATTTGCATGATGAGTGACTAGGGTCATGAATACATGTCACAGAATCACAGGGTACCGGTCCCAAGGCTGCATTGGGAAAAGAGAAAGGATTCTCTGCCGTCAATTACTTAATAGTCAAAGTACCAAAGGCAATAAGACATTCTCACCATATCAGCCTCCTCATGTGCTTGTTTCAGTCCCTCTCCTTTGACAAATGGTGGCCGCAAGTCAGACAGGTCCATGGTCCGTCTGAGGAGCAAACCTGCAGAAGACTTCTCCCCACACCAGCCCGGACCCCCTACCATGATGTCAGAGGGAGGGCCATCCCCTCACAGAGTCGCGATGTGAAGAGCGCCGGGCACACCCAGAGAAGAGAGAACAAGCAGAAGCAGCAAGCTTACCTGGGAACCTTAAAAATAGGTTCCCCTCTGGCTGCCCTAGAAGAGACAGAAAAGGTGAGAGAAAAAAAGAAAAGGAGAGGCAGCAACAACAGATGAACAGGGAGGGGAGGAAAGATAGGGAATTTGATGCTGCAAAGGCAGCCCTTGTTGGTAAAAGGAATGCCAGGGGCCGGCCATACTGAAGGTCGGTGGGATTCCGACGCTGGGTGTTCCCTCTGGGCCGGGATGCCAGTGGGATGGAGCCTAACGCAGTCATCTTTAGATGTGTCTCATCTTTAGATGTGTTCACCAGCTGTGTCTGCGGGGCTGACGAAGAGGTGGTTATCTGACTTAACTGTTTGCAGATTCCTGACGCTCTGCCTTGGACAAATAGCCAGGCAGGCCTCCCCCACAATGAAAGGAGCCTGAACGTCCGGGCTGCACACCTTCTCAGTACCTTAACTGGGGGGGAAAAGGGGTGGCGGAAAGGTGTTGCAGAGTTCCTGCTGCACACGTGACGTCCTTAATCAGTGTGGGATTGAACGTGCACGGTGTTCACTAGCTCTGCGCTAGGTGCCGTGGAGAATACAAAAGACATTTGATGAGCAGTGGGTGCCTCTGTAACAGGTTCAGACTTCACGTCCTGTACGTTGTCTTTTCCCTTCGCTGCTGTTCTACCCTCGCTGCTGAGCCTTTCTGTGGGGAAAAAATCCAAGTCATCAGACACGGATGTCCTCATGTGAAACCCGCCGCCTCTGTCAGCCTGCTGGTGTATGTAGTTAGATTCTCTGTGGGCTCTCTTGTTAGAGCAGTGTTCCTGCTCCCTTGACCTCTCCACTTGACCTCTGGATCTCACTCCCCACCTCTCAGAGGCTTCACTTCCTTCTCTCCACGGTCCGGTTTTCAACCACTCGGCCGGATCATTCCCATCACAGGCATCCCCCGCTTTTCAAAAGGTCACGTTAGGCTCCTTTGCTTTGAAGAAAGACCTCCGTTGGTACCTGTTTTCGCTAGCCAAAAGAAAGAGGATTTCACTTTTACGAACAACAGGCAAAAAGCGCAAACAGTATCCAGCGTCGGTTTTGCAGAAGCCCAGAGAGCACTCAGAAAAGGCTAAGAGAGGTGATTTTTTGGGCGTGAGAGCAATTTTTTTTTTTTTTTTTCATTTTCCCCGTATGAATTAATGGTAATTGCTTCTTTGAGCCAGTCAGGCTATGGAAAGGTTCTGTAGGAACGCTCAGTTTTCAGATGGTGGGTAAAACCTGGATCTTTAAAATATTCTCTGGTATGGGGCACCCGGGTGGCTCAGTGGGTTAAAGCCTCTGCCTTCAGCTCGGCTCATGGTCTCGGGGTCCTGGGATTGAGCCCCGCATCGGGCTCTCTGCTCGGCAGGGAAACTGCTTCCTCCTCTTACTCTCTGCCTGCCTCTCTGACTACTTGTGATCTCTCTGTCAAATAAATAAATAAAATCTTAAAAATAAAATAAAATATTCTCTGGTAGCTCCCATGTTACAGACATGCTCTGTTGTCTGCGTGCCTCCTGTCTGCCCCTGCCCATCTCTCCCCTCTGCATGAGGACAGGTTGTCTCCAGGGCCCTCTGATTCTCTTCTTCAGCTGCCCCCATCCGGGCTTCTCACATCCCCACCCCGTCCAGTAACAGTGAGGAAGGCCATCTTGCCAACTTCGGCTGCATCTCAGCTTCAGCATATCTGACCTGCCCCTGTGGACACTATTTCCTCTGGGCTCCTGAGACATGCCCCACGGCCTTCCCTCCTACCTGGTGAAGCACTTCCCCATCATTTTTGCTGGTTCTTCCCGTGCTTGACTTCTGATGCTGCACGGACCCAGGCTCAACCCTTCTTGGTCTGCGCTCCCTGTCCAGGTGATCTCCTCCTGCCCTGTGGCCCTGTGAGTTGGAGTGTCACTGCAGCAGTGGAAACGGAGAGCAAGGAATGGTGTCTGCAGGGGATGTGTCCATTTGTGACTCCAGCCTGAGCTCCTGCAACACCCCAGGCTCATCTCAAGCTTCATACATCCAAAATAATGACTCTGCCTGCCACCCATCCTGCCCCCTCCCGTGGAGCATCTCCATCTCTGAAAATGGTACCACCCAGTGATTCATGGCTGGAGACCCAGAATCCTCCTCGACCCCTCCCACTCGCACCCTCCACAGCCCACCCATTTACAAGTCCTACAGGTTCTTTTCCTCCAAAATCGGGGCTGATTAACTTTTGCTAGCAAGAACCAACGTCAGTGGGCTTTGCGCGCTCTATGGTCTCTGTCACCATCCAACAAGGCCACCATAGAGGGAATCAGGACTAGACAGGATGTAAATGAGTTTGCATGGCCGTGTTCCAATAACGCTTTGTATACAAAAGCGGGCAGAGGGGCCATCTTTGGTCCTCGGACCATAGCTTGCTGATCCCGGATCTACAATAGATCCCTGTCCTTCCTGTCCATCCACTGTCCATCCTAGCACATCCCCTGCTTCCAACTTCCCATGGTTTCCTGCCCATTCGGGACAGAGGCAAACTACCATCAAAGACCACAAGTCCCTGCATGGCCTCACCTGTTCAGCCCTCTACTACCTCACCTCCCTTCCTTCTGTTTCATAAACAAGGTGTCGCTCATTTCTTCACTCTGGCTGTTTCTTTTCTTACCTTTTAAACCATTTTTTTAAAAGATTTTTTGTTTATTTATTTGACAGACAGAGATCACAAGTAGGCAGAGAGGCAGGCAGAGAGAGAGGAGGAAGCAGGCTCCCTGCTGAGCAGAGAGCCCGATGCGGGGCTTGATATCAGGACCCTGGTATCATGACCTGAGCCAAAGGCAGAGGCTTTAACCCACTGAGCTACCCAGGTGCCCTCTTTTCTTAACTTTTAAATTTATTTTAGCTTTTTTTTCAAAGAAAGACTATGAGCAAGGTGGACGAGGGGCAGATGGAGAGGCAAAGAGAGAATCTCAAGCAGGCTTCACACTTAGCTTGGAGCCTGATGTGGGGCTTGATCTCAGGCTTGACCCAGAGTCGGATGAAGCATCCGACTTCAACGGACTGAAGCATCCAGGCACCCCCTCTGGCTGTTTCTTTTACCAGATTGCCACATGGCGGTCGCCGCTTCTGAGAAGCCCACCCGGGTTGCCTCCATCTAAAATAGGAAGAGCTACCATTTATTGGGGGCTCGCTGCATGTCAGCCTCTGTTACAGACTCTGCATATGAACTAAGTACATTATTTCATGCTTACAGTTCACCAAATTCACAAATTCCTCTGAACTAGGTCCTGTTCTTATTTTTACTTTATCAAGGAGGAAATTGGGGCTGAGGGAGATTATATGATTCGCCGTGAGTCTCTTAGGAAGTAGCAGAGCTGAGGTGTAAACCAGACTGGCTCTGGGGCCTGTGTGCCTAACCACCTGTCTTCACTCTCCATGACCTCCATCAGAGCATCGGTCACTACTGAGGCTTCGTGTTCCCGCATTTGTTGTATTTGTTTCTTTTCTTTTCTTTCCTTTCTTTCTTTCTTTCTTTCTTTCTTTCTTTCTTTCTTTCTTTCTTCCTTTCTTTCTTTTAATATTTTATTTACTTATTTGACAGAGAGAGAGATCACAAATAGGCAGAGAGGCAGGCTGAGAGAGAGGGGGAAGCAGGCTCCCCGCTGAGCAGAAAGTCTGATGCGGGGCTCGATCCCAGGACCCTGAGACCATGACCTGAGCCGAAGTCAGAGGCTTTAACCCCCTGAGCCACTCAGGCGCCCCATGTTGTGTTTGTTTCTTGAGTGTCTCCCTTACAACAAGGGAGGGAGCCTGGGTCTGTCTCTCATCTTGATGAATTCCCAGCTTTCAGAACAGTGTCTCGCAACAAAGTAGACGCTCACTATGCTTTTAGTGCACGGATAATAATTTACCTTTGTAATTGATTGATTTACCAGTATGCTAACAATGCTAATCAGTAAATATTCAAAGTACACCTCACTTTAGAATTCCTGTGAAAGAAAAAAAAATAATCAGCTTTACTCGAATTTTGGAAGTGTGGAATGAAGTCACCTTCTGATCAGCCCTCCCCTCTGTCCCCAAAGGAGGTGAATTCTTTGCATTTTTGAAGATTACTTGTGGAATTAGGGGGAAAAAAAAAAAAAAAGAACCAACCCCCAAACCTCTGTCCATCTTCACTGTCTTGTTCCCTTATGTTGGTGCTTCGGGGCTGTGTGTGGAGTGAGGTCACACAGGCTGATATCCTGGACAGCGATACTGGGAGTCGGCAGAAGTTCAAGGACAGGTGGTTACTGCCGACCTGGGGGAGTGTCTTCAGCTTGAAGACGCAGATGGGTAAGAGAGGCTGTTGGGTTACACTGCCACCACCCTCGGCTCACCTAGAAGAGATCAGTAGCCTCCCAGGAGTGCACGGCTGCCCCCTGAGAATATTCAGCTTCGAGGGTACAGTTTGGTGGGATGATGTTTCCCTCCTGGCACACCTGAAGGAGTAGCTTGGGAAGAAGCAGTTTCTAGTCTGCCTTTCCTCGGGATGAGCCACTGGCAGGACTGTGCCCTGTCTTAGGGTGCCCTCAGCCTAAAACTGTAAGTAGTGGCGGACGTCTACTGAGGACGGGTCCATTTCAGAGCCTGGGACCCAGGGAGAGCAGAGCTCTGTGGAAGCTGCAGGGCCGTAGGAGGAGGAGCTGGGTTTGCAGGAAGCTGTGCCGGGCTCTCCCTCTCCTGGGTTGGGGGTGCGTGTTTGTGGGGTGTTCTGTCTACGTCCTGCCAGGTAAAGAGACACGTCAACCCTCCTTGGCCCAATGCTGGATGATAGAAGACTCTGGATCTTTAGAGCCAAGAAAATGTGAAGTTGGGGTATTTGTACATATGGTTGGGGAGCACATGCAACTGGTTAGAATGTGCTGACGAGCCAGGTTGGTTTTTCATGGGCTTTTGGTGTAGATGGGAGTAGAGGAAGAGTATCCTACTTGACCTTGACACACTTGCGAAGTTGTGTGCACAGGAAATGATACCTTCCAAAGGGAGATCATAAAATTGTATTCAGAAGCGTGAGTGCCCCAAGCGGAGTAGGGAGCAGAGTTGGGGAGCGGACCAGCCGGAATATTCTGTGGGTGGCACTCAAACCCTGGACCCCTTTTGCACCACCTGATGATGATTTTCTGAAAATCCCATTTATCCCATTTATGAATTCGAGAGTGCTGCTGACACCCCACCGGGGCCCCTCAGCTTCACCCCTACCTAAGGCAGCAGGGTCCCTGAACTCCCTCCAGCTACGCTGGTAGAGAGTGGGCGGCTTTGAGAGTGCCGGGGTCCCGACACGGGGGCTGGGCCGTTCATGGGAGTGCTGGTGACGGTCCACATGCCTCCTCCTTGCCACCCTGCCTGTGCTCTGGGCCTCTCCCTGCTGGGTGCCCCAAGGCGGGCCTCTGTGGACGGCCTCCCTTGGCTCTCTTCCCCTCCAGCTCGGGTCGAGCTGTGGAAGGAGATCAGAGGGTCCTCACGGACTCCGGCCCCGGCCGAGTGGCTTTACAGACACAGCTCCTGTAGACGCGCACCTTCGCTGTAGCTGCCGATCTCTCTGGGCCCCAGTGACATCATCCGCTCGCTCGTCCCTCCAGCTGAAGGGCTGGTAAAGTTTTCCACCTGTGTGCCGCGTCCAGGAGCCTCATCCTTCTCTTGCTGCTGCCCTGACGCCCACCCACACCTCTGCACACAGCACCTTCATTACATTTATTTTAGTTAACCCCCTTGGAGTGTGCCATCTGTTTCCAGCTGGACCCGAAAGCGATACAGATGGTTACAGACCTGGGATTAGCGGCACGAGCCTCGCCTTCTGGCTAGCACCAGGCCGACCATGATCTCACACCGGAGGAAACACCAGGAACAAACTCAGCAGTTTCCAACATGTCACGAATTGCTAAGTTTCCAGAATGTTTCGGGAAGAGGAGGCTCTGTTTGTTTGGGGCGGGCGGGGGGAGTTATATCCCCGGCCCATTCTGGAGGAGACCGAAGTTTAGTTAGGCTTGGCGGGGGAGGAAAGCCCCTTCTCCAGAAGGGATCACCCCGTGTAGATAGAAAATGTGGACACCTTATCGGCAGACACACAATGCATTTACTTTTCGGCCCTGGCCCAGCTTTCATCTTGCATCCCGTGGCTGGTGCTGTCTATGCCAGCTGAACTCTCCACTAATGGCAGGAGTAAGAGCCGTAGTTTAATATTAGCTGATTTGGAAAATGGTTCGTTGTTTAACAACCAAAAAGTTTCTGGTCCTTTTTTTTTT
The DNA here is from genome assembly GCF_009829155.1 of Mustela erminea. Lineage (NCBI taxonomy): Eukaryota > Metazoa > Chordata > Mammalia > Carnivora > Mustelidae > Mustela > Mustela erminea. Next base: position 54,372,520 of record NC_045631.1, on the reverse strand, counting down.
TTTTGCTGTGATTGAAGGTGAGGGAAACCTAATATTTTCTAGGTACCTCTGTGTGCCTGATAATGCGACAAATTCTATAAAATATTTTCTTTCACCCGGGCTCTTACACAACTCCGTGAGGTTCGTGATGTTAGCCCTGTTTTGCAGATGGGGAAGCATGGGCTGGGGAAGGTCAGGCACAGCTCATGGGTAGGAGGGTGATGTGGCAGAGCGGTTCAGAGCGCGGGCTTGGGTTAGGGACGCAAGTTCACCATGCCTCGGTTGCCTCGTCTGCCGAGCGGGCATCAGCTCCTGGGGGAACTGAGAAAGATGACGCCTGTCAAATGCCCAGCACAGAGACTGGTCCACCGTGAGCACTCCAAAAGTCAGGTCACTTTCTTTTCTGAGATCGGTAGCTAAGACCCTGTTTTTCAGCAGCTAGAAATTTTGTTGTGATTTTCAGTGAATGAAAAGAAGATGAGAAGGTGATAAAAAGTTCTTTTCCTTGACCTAATTTTAAAACACTCGAGGGCACACTGGGGGCACCCCCTTCACCGCGCACTTTACCGTGACCTGGCCATGCTCTTCCAGCATGGCTCCAGAATCTGGAAGCCATCACGTCAGCTCCTTAAGATCAGTCTGTGTGCCAAATAGGACTCAGCAGTGGTTGTCTATCTCAAAATCTTGTTTTTCTTTTGCTTCCAAATGATTGCTAAGACATGTAGAAAATGTCTTATAGGCTTTTCATGGGGCTTAGAGTTAAAAAAAAAAAATCCTAAGGTTTCCAGTTTCAGCCTTTCGGGAAACCTGGGAAGTGTGGGTTATCTCGTGACCTAGGACCGTGGCCCATTTTCCTGAATGTGTAGAGTCTTTTTCCGAGGTAGATGGGAGCAGAGGTGAGCTCGCACAGGTAGACTAATAATGAGTAAACTTCAGCCCGAGTCCCTTCGGTGGAGAGTATGATTTCGTGGGAAGGTAGTTTATAGAGCAGTACACTGGCAAATAATAATAATAAAAAAAAAGCGAAGTCACTAAAGCAACGTTTGCTTCTTGCTTTCTAGCGTACACAGTCGATTATAACAGCAAAGATAGAGGCCAATTTATCTGACATACAGAGAAACGTACGCACTCACAGAGCTAGTTAGAGCTTCTTGGAAGGCAAAGGCAGTTTCAGCAATCTCATCTCAACACTGGACATGCAGGAATGTCACATTAAGAAGAACCACCACATTCACAATACCACAGGAGTAATAAAATTAGCTTGCTTGCCTACCTATTCCTGACAGGGTAAAACTATTACTTCCACGCATTGACACAGTTTTTGCAATAGGGGTGGCTAAATGCTTTTTTGGATGTTCCCTGGTTTTCTTGCGTCCAGAGCATGGAAGCCTTCACAGATGTGGTAGGAGGGGCCCGGAGGCTCGGATTCTGTGACTCCCCCACCTTCAGGAAGCAGGATGACGGCCACAATGTCAGCCCTGCTCAGACAGCGAGGAAGGGGGGAGATGCAGCGTGCGTGCCCGTGGAGGACGAGCTTTCAGTCTCCCGTGAGAATGACTGAGGGACTGTTTGGAAAAACCCACCGTCGTTTCCTGGGAGTGACAGCCAGGCTGTGATGGGTAGACGAGGGAACACGGGAAGATTCCATCCACGGCAGACTGTCAGCGGGCACGCTGTCAGAGCCAACTCCGTACTCTGTTCTTTCTAATTGACGTGATTCTCAGGCTGTTGGAAAGTGAAATGTTCTCCCCCCCTCCCCCAGAGAAAAGGCTTCCTAATCACTCTGGAGAGTCTCATGGTCTGCTTTTGCCGGTCATCGGATAGGAGGCTGTTCATGGCATTTGGTTGTGCGGCCGGGCTGGCTGGTCCCCTCTTCTGCACAGACAGACGGGGAAGCGGCCTCCATTAGCGGGTGGTTCTAATCGGGACTGGTCTCTCCTGGTCAGCTGTGTAGCAGACAGCTTCTGTCCAAGGCTGGGACCAAAAGCCAGGAGGGACGGGGACAGGAAAGAGGCCCAGGTCGGCGTCATCCCCTTGTAAGATGAAATGCCCCCACTGACTATTTCCCTCAAAAGCACTCCTCACATTCTCATTTTATGAAAACTAAGGGGTGCCCTTCTGTTGTTTAAAGGCGGGCATCGTGGACGTGTCAAGAGAAGGTATTTTTAAAATTTCAATATAGGCATATATTTCAATAGACATGAGAGAACACTGATTTGGAAGACAGATGGAGGAAATGGCTGAAGGACCGGAACTCTGATGGGCTATTTTTACAGGGTCAGACTCCCCGTCTCCTTCGCTGACACTCCCCCAAGTCCCTCGGGACCTCAGCTGACTTGGCGTTCTGGAAGGCGAAGCCCACCCCCGACATTTGGGTTCGCTGGGGACTCAGTCCGCCTGCCACTTCAGTGCCTTGCGTTGGTGCTTCTCCAGCAATGAGGGTTGACCTCACTGGTCCTGGAGGCAGTGAAGGAAGCCATGAAATCCCAGATCTTCTAAAAACCCATTTCCACGCTGATTCAATAGCCCAGAACCACGTTGCTGATAGCAGACCAGATTTTGCCTCTATTCCGTTGGATAGAAGTGTTCGGTTGAAGGTTGAGGAGGGATGGGTTTCCTTGGCTGCAAAGACCGCCCGCCCCCAGCAGAGGCCACATACAGCACCGCTGAGGATACGATGCTGCCACCTTCTGCCCACAGGCCCCTTGGAGCGAGGACCATGCAAAAGGTGGCTGTGCGGAGGTGCAGAAGCAAGGAAAAATGAACCACCTGCGGTCTGTTGCCTTCCAGAGCAAGCCTCATAAACACAATGGTGCTCATCCACCTGGAAGTTAGGAAGAAAGATTCAGGGGACTATTTTAATCTGTTCAGAGGCGTTTAAGCTGCAGCCAAACAGAGTGAGCCTTTATGCAGTCCAAGTCTTTGCTCCCGAAGCGTCGGGATTACAGATGGGCGGCATAGCTGTCTTCCCTGTCACATACTGGCAGGTACTCAGAAAGCACCAAAAAGGAGCTGATGTAGATATCCTGAAGCCCAGAAATGCCCTGTAGTGGGACGATGGACAAAGGGAAGACTTCTTTTACGTTGGCGCGCCTCTTTGTGGAGGTACGTTCATGCCTGAGGGAGAGAACCGCGGTTCATTTTCTTGGAGGCTAAGCACCTCCGCTTCCCCCAAAGGGTTCAACTTCAGATTTGCATTAAGAAGCATAGGGGCACAAAGCTGTCCTTATAATCAGAACAGTACGGTAATGGCATAAAAACAGACCCAAAGGTCAGCTGAACAGCACAGAGACGGCACAGATAGACCCACGTCTATATGGCCAACTAACCTATGACAAAAGAGCCAAGAACAGACAACGAGGAAAGGACAGTCTCTTCAACACATGGTGTTTGGAAAACTGGATGGCCCCATGCAAACAACAACAACAACAACAACAACAAAAAAATTGGACCTCCGTGTTACACCACACACAAAAATCAACTCAAAATGGGTTAAAGACCTAAAAGTAAAACCTGACATCATACAAGTCCTAGAAGAAAACATAGGCAGTCAGCTCCTTGATGTTGGTCCTGGCATTGATTTTTAAAAAAGATTTTATTTATTTATTTGAGGGGGAGGAAGAGAGAGAGCACAAGAGCAGGGGGAGGGAGAACCAGGCTCCCCGCTGAGGAGCCCGATGCGGGGCTTAACCCCAGGACCCTGGGATCATGATTCAAGCTGAAGGCAGACGCTTAATGACTGAGGTACCCAGGCACCTCTTGGCAATGATTTTTTGGGGTTTGTCACCCAAAGCAAAGGCAACAAAAGCAAAAGTCAACAAGTGGAGCTACGTGAAGCTGAAGATCTGCTGTAAAGGACAAAATGAAACAGCAGCCTACTGACTGGGAGAAAACATCTGCAAATCTTATATGGGATAAGGGTTTAGTGTCCAAAATATGTAAAGAACTCATACAACTTAACAACAAAAATTTTTTAAAAAGGGCGCCTGGGTGGCTCAGTGGGTTCAAGCCTCTGCCTTCGGCTCAGGTCATGATCCCAGGGTCCTGGGATTGGCCTGGCATCGGGCTCTCTGCTCAGCGGGGAGCCTGCTTACCCGCTGCCCACCCCCCTCCCCACCGCCTGCCTTTCTGCCTACTTGTGATCTCTGTCAAATAAACAAATACAATCTTTAAAAAAAAAATCTGGTAAAAAGTGGGCAGAGGATCTGAACAGATATTTCTCCAAGGAAGACATACAGAAACCAGCAATACATGGAAAGATGCTCAGTATTACCCATCGTCTGGGAAAAGCCAATCAAAACGTCAATGAGAGCTATGACCTCACACCTGTCAGAACAGCTGTTATCCAAAAGACAAGAAAGAAATGTTGGCGAGAATGTGGAGAAAAGAGAACTCTTCTGCCCCGTCGGTAGGAATGTCAATCCGGGGACAGTCCCTTGGAAAACAGTATGGGTGGTTCCTCAAAACATGAAAGACAGAACAACCCTATGATCCAGATGTCCCACTTCTGGGCATTTATCCACCCAAAGGAAATGAAAACAGGATCTCAAGGAGGTATTTGCTCCCCCATGTCCATGGCGTCATTATTTATGATAGCCAAGATGTGGAAACAACCTCAGTGACTGTCAGTGGATGATTGGATCAAGACAATGTGATACACACACACACACACACACGGATATTATCAATCTATGAAAACAGAATGAAGTCTTGCCATTTGTGACAACGTGGATGGATCTTGAGGACGTTATGCTAAGTGAAATCAATCAGAGAAAGATACATATGGTATGATTTCACTTTTATGTGGAATCTAAAACAACACCCCCCCCCACAAAACCAAGCTCATAGATACAGGGGACAGACTGGTGGTTGCCAGAGGCGGGAAATGGGGGGTGGTGGGTGGGTGAAATGTTTGAAGGGGCTCAAAAATTATAGATTTCCAGTTACAAAGTGAGACAGTCAAGGGGAGGTAAGGTACAGCACGGCCGCTTGAGTTAATAATGCTGTATTGCCTATTTGGAAGTTGCTGAGAGTAAATCTTAAAGTTCTCATCACAAGAAAAAGAAAATTCTGGAACTATGTATGGTTAGGAATGTTCAGTGGACTTGCTGTGGTGACCTTCACACAATGTGTGCAAATACCAAACCGTTATGTTGTACACCTGAAACGAATGTAGTATCTGTTGGTTAGACCTCAATAGGGGGAAAAAAAAAAGGCAGCACAGGGCCAGAAGAAATCCCTGTTAGGCATTGTCCTCAGTGAAAACCATTTGAAAATCATTTTGAGTGATTTTTCTCCAAAGAAATTGTGTGTTTTTTCTTATGTAAAACTATGACTGTTAGCAAAACGCATGCTTCCTGTTGGGTGACTGGCTGAGATGATTTGTAGTTTTGTAGTTTTGCCAACTCTACCATTTTTTTTTTTCTTCTTAAATTGAGGTGGCCTGTTATTCGCAGGGACAGATAGCAGGATGGCTTCAGGAAGGCAGTCAATGATCAGGCAGGGGGTATTTGGAGGGGAAAATTGGCTTATATACAACGTCCTCCTCCCCATAAAAAGGAAAAAAAGAAAAAGTTAAAGAGTGTATATTCCTAGACTTCAAGTGAGTTATTAAATTATAGTTCTGTCCCTTCCCCTGAAAGCCAAAGCATGTCTGCATCGAACGTCTTGCCTACAAGATCTAGAAGACGTATCGCGTGTGAACGCGCGTGCATCATGGCGTGTTCCATGCACGCACGTGAATGTGTGTGCCACGCGTGTGTCTCGTGGTGTGTGTGCCCTGCATCGTGGGGGTGCGTGTGCTTGGGAGCACAGAGCGTACTGAGCCATGGGAGACTGGCCCTTTGTCCTGAGAACTAGGATGCTGGCGAATGCTGAGAAAACCAAAAAGCGTTGGTTAGGTAATAAGAGAACCACTCAGCTTTCTTGCTAAAAATAATACCCAGGAGGAAAAATACCCACCCTCTCAGTAATGGCCACTGACCCTCGCCTGGGGACGGGAACCTCCATGGGAACTGGTACCCCAGCCATCCATGAGGAAGGAGGGGAAAACACGGCCCAGGAGTGGCACTGCCGCTCCTCCGAGGTGAGTTGCCGGGTGGTCCCCTAGAGATGACCCTGATGTCCTCTCGTGAGACTAGCACTTTCCCTCTGGGCCGCTGTTCTGGATGCTTTGCAATCTGACCTTTGTAAGGACCTAAGATGATGGTGTCTCCCCTGAGTCCAGGCCTAAAGCTGTCTGACCGGGACCACAGCTCAGCTTCCTTTCTTTCCTGACTGCCCTCCAAGGGACCCGCTCTGTGGCTTAAGTGACCGGAGGCCCCAGGCACTGAACACTGGGAGTGGGCAAGGCTGTGGGACGCCAGTTCAGGTTTCTTTGGGAGTACATCTTGCCTCACACTTGTCCACAGGCTTTCCTATAAGGTGAGGCCCATTGTACATCTGACCAGTCCTCACAGGCCCCGGGGCGGAAGGGAGCCTCCTCCCCTTCACCGGACACCAGTATCCTGGCAGGGAGGCCTTCTTCTCCGCTGCATCTGTCCCCTCAGTAATGCCAGGAAAGAAGAGGGGTGAGAAACGAAAGCATCCCCCTTCCTCTCCACCCCCTGAGCTTGGGTCTGTGTGATCCGTCTCATGCTGGAAATCTCCGTCCACTGGGAGGCAGACGTCCACGGAATCCAGTGAGTGAGGCGCCGCGTTTCATTTAATATGATATTCATTTTAAAATCAATACCTTTCTGTTCGGCTTGGTGGAGTCTTGGCTAATATTTAACTCTGTTTTGAAGTCCAGCCCAGATACGTACAACCTAACACATCTAAGGGGGAAAACTAGCTGATCGGGCTGTGTCTGGTCACTGGGAGCTAAAGGAAGCCTGGTGGCCAGTGGGGGGGGGGGGGGCTGGGTGGGGCACAAACCCTTGTCCTGGAGCTGCTTTTCCCAGTCCTAACGGTCTGCTGACTCGGGTAATGGACACACGGAAGCTTTTCAGCTGTTAAGTGGAATATAATCCCTGGGGCCAACTTTCCAGATGAGCTGCTAGAAAAAAAATATGAGACTCTGCCTATGGGAATGTTCCAAGAAATCCACATATTAGAAGGGGGACAACCCGTGTAAGTGAAGGTTTGTTCTGATAGAACATTGGATAGGAAATTCGGTATTTTTAAAATCCGGCAAATGTGGGGATCAGACAAGTAGCCCAATATAAATAATGACTTCTGAGCTCAAATGCTTGGCTAGCCACCTGTGGTGATTTATATTAGAGGCCACATGGTCCAGAAAGACTAATGGGACCTTCCCAACCAAATATGGAGCCTTTTGGTGATTCTCTTGCCTCCTTCCTTCAACGAGGCCAAAGTTCACTTCTGCCTTCTGTCCTAACCCAGCGGTCCTGATGCAAAGTCACGCTGGGAGCTGATTAGGAACACGTATCCCGACAGACGTTCCTTCCTACCTCTCTCAACGACCAGACTGTACACTTTTCCAGCACGGGGCTCCCATCCAGCCATCAACACTTGTATTCCGACACGGAGGTTAAATCTGTGTTAGCAAGTAGACTCCGGTTCCCGGCCGGCTCTGGAAGTCCCACGCACCAGCCCACATTTTCTTCTCTGCATACATTCGTGATAGATAAATAAATCCATGCAGAAATAAAAAGAGGTATAGTTTTAAAAGGAGACTACGGGAGAAGCGACCCCACAGTTCATGCATAATATCCCACGCTATTACGTCACGGAAGGTCGTCTGCAAGTTCCGCTCAGGACTTTCCTAGCAGCCACAGCCAGTGAAGTGTAATGATTCCTCCTCCTCCTCCTCCTCTTCGTCTTCTCCCTCCTCCTCCTCTTTCTCCTCTGCTTCCTGCCTCCTCCTCCTCTTTCTTCTTCCAAAAATAAAGGAAGGAAATGCAGTGTTCTCCTATCCCCCAGTGTCCCTCTGCTGGTCCGCCTAGACTGTCCCAACCCGTGGCACGAACTCCACCAAAGTGTCAACTCCATGTTGCACGTCCACCACAAGCCAACGCCATTCAAGGGCCACAGTGTCCCATTCTCTCTCCTGACCCCTCTCTCGCCACGTTCACCCAGACGTAACTAGCTCTTGACTACCCGCGCTAATGGGTAGGTTACAGAGTAGCTCGCGTTCATCCGAATGCTCAGCTGCCCCCAAATCAACAAGTGGCCTTGCTTTTTGGTTCTCTCCCAGCATCCAGCAGATTTATGTTCGTAATTAAATGTTGACTTGAGGCTCAGCTTACATTTCAGAATTAAAATCGTGTTAGCGTTGAAATTAAAAGGTTTACTCCTTCTTTCGGAAGAATGAAAGCCACCAGAGAGCCAGCTATCCCTGAAAGAGATATTTCAAAAAGTGGAGATTTCCTTTTCAGAGCATAGCATATCTGCTATTCAGAGCACAGCGTATCATAGCAATCTGCCTGCTGATTTGGACAGAAGTACAGCTTCAGTCTTAAAGGCCCCTTAGAACAGCCACGGTGCTGATGAGCCCTGACCTTAAACCTGGATAGGCATTCTGTTTGAAGACTTCAGATGGCCTCCTTGGAGGCCATGTCTGACTGCAGGGGCCTGAGGGCTACACGGTTAGTCTGTCTTTCCTGAAATTATTTCCATCACTTCTTGGTCCCTTGGAATCACTTCCCTAAAGAAAAAAAAAATCAGCCTTTATTCAAAGACCCTGGAACATCTCATATTATTAGTAAAGGTAATGTTGGGCTTAAAGCATTTCCTTCCAAATTTTTGCTTGTTTTTAAGGCGGAGGAGGGAGAGGAGGAGGAGTAACCTTCTGTCTGTCGTGGCTGCTAGGAAGTCCTCAGCGGAACTTGTAGCTGACCTTTCCTCCACAAGCAGTGGGAGATCTTACCACGGGCACGTCTGGGCCATGGCTTTGCTTAGAGTCGCATGTTGTAAATTGTACCTCTTTTAATTTTTGCATGGATTTACTGATCTGTCATAATATCACCGAACACACTTCTCTAGGCCACAGTAAGTACTTTTGGGAACGAGGTGGTGAGCATAGTATAGACAGGAGGAAGGCAGCCCATTCACAGTGACCGTCACGGGTGGAGTTCTTAGTCATTCGTGCAGACGGCCCTTGCTCAGGGAGCCAGAAGAGGAGAGCTCATTTTTATGGTAAAACCTATATACGAGACACCAAGAGTGAGGCTTTCCGAGAAACCCAGAGGGGATGGCGCCCCCACAAACACACGAGTGTGTATTTGTTCAGACCCTGGCAATCGGTGAAATAGGTATCATCTCATCTTACCACTTGTCGGTGAGCTCATCTACATTTCAGGGACAGAAAAATGTCACCGACGGTGTGAATTGCCTGTCCGTTAGGACTGTGCATGAGGAATAGCTCAGAGAGTGTGGAATTAAAGGTGGCTATTTGGCGTGTCTACTGGGCGAGGAAGGTGGAACAGGTGTGCCTGTGAGGGACGGGGCTCCCTCGGACATTCTTCCTTGTGCACCTGCTACGTGCTGGGCTGGTACACGGGCTCCTGTGTTAGGAACAGGGGCCTCAGGTCTTTAGTGCACTGTGATTGATTGATTGATTGATTGATTGATTTTAGTGCCTAGATTTCTATCAATTCCTTAAAAAAAAATAGAGGAGTCATTGAACTATATTTCCATTCTTTCATTAGGAAGCCATGTCGGGCATTTAAAAAAAAAAAAAAGGAATTTCATGCTTTCTTGTAAAGATGTCATTTTGCTTTACTCTTACTCATTTATTTTCATGGTGGGGGAAAAACGCTTTCCCCACAAGAATCACAGTCCCTTTTTTTTTTTTTTTTTTTGCCTTTCATGTCAGTGATTTCCTCCACTCTCCTCTTCCATGGCTCCCTAAGAAGAACTAATACAAATAAAGGAGGAAAAAAATGCAGTCTTATAAAAAAGCAGGCTTTGTTTTGATAAATCCAATAATCGACGACCCCAACCATTTGTGTGTCCTTCTGAGGAAGTGAATAATTCTTTGATTATATCGAAGACGAGAAAACACATGCATTTACGTTCTGGGCCCTCAACTCCCTTCTCCCTCTCCCTTCTTACTTTGATCTAACTTGTCTGAAATTAGGAAGGCCAATACCCAGGGGCCGAGGTGGGTTTGAGAGACTGGAAGCTTTAAGGAGACCTCTTTAAGAAAAAGAATACAAAAATGTCTTCCTTTTACAATTTTTTTTTTTTTTTCAAAAACATGTGGTCATGTGAAAACACTGCCCAAGCATGAGAGATCCCTGAAGCTTAAACTTTATTGGCTTCGTGGCAGGTCCATTTCTGCGGGTACCATATTGGAATAAACGTCCACCTACACTAGGCACACTTCGATGACTACTCGTGTACTTTGGAACACAGGAAACATAGGTAATGACTATACAGGGGCTAGAGAGTAGTAGAAGAGATAAGTATAAATGTTAAGACCACAGGTTACATATTAGGTTTTAAACACGCAGATATACTTTTCTATTTTTGTTGAGCTTCACCATTTCTACAGATCACACCCAGGCAAGATCTCGTCTTCTCCTGACTTGGAATTGTCTGCCTGCATTTAAATGTTCACTTTAAAGGGAAGGGGGTGGGGGCGTCATCAATTTAATACATTATCTTTCACTCAGACAAGCCGACTCAAACACTATTCTCTGATTGGACTCATGCTGAGCAATTCCCTATTCTAGAAGCCAGGTGTGACGGATGGGAGGAAGGGAGGGGTGGGGGCAGGGAGCACATGCCACTTGGCAGAGCTTGGCGTATTATTTCTTTTTCAAGCCGTTCAGATAGTGGTCTGGAGGTCTCCATTGAGGAGGGTCCTCTGGGTCTCCGTGGTCTCATTCAGCCGGGATTTGTCCTGCTTACTGTCACTCCGTTCCCCGTCATCTGTGCCGCTCACCTTGACCAAGCAGAGGACATTCTGGAAGCTCTTCTTGAAGTTGTCAGACAAGAAGGCATACAGGATAGGGTTGGCGCAGCTGTTAGCATAGGTGAGGACCACCACAAAGTCAAACATGCCTTTAAGGGCTGGGGTGGGACTGATGACCACCGAGACAGAGGAGACATTGAAGATGTAGAAGGGAAGCCAGCAGAAAATGAATACCGCCACCACTATGGACACCATCCGCGTGACCTTCTTCTCAGACTTTTTCCGCTTGGAGGAACCCACTCGGATCCCAGAGGACTTCACCTTGATGATAATGAACAGGTAGCAAAGACAGATGATGGTGAGGGGCACCAGGAACCCCAAGATGAAGGTGTAGATAATGAACCCCGTGTACCATGCCCCAGATTCACCTGGCCAGTTGATGGTACAGCTGCTTCTCCCCCACTGGTTGCTCCGAAGCCCAGCATATATCATGATAGGCAAGATGACCAGCAGGGACACTCCCCACACGGCCACATTGATCATCTTGGCCGTTCGGGGTCTTCTCCACTTGGCCGACTTGATGGGGTGGACCACAGCCAGGTATCGATCGATACTCATGACCGTCAAGCAGAAAATGCTGGTGAACTGATTGATGCCATCCACAGTCATGACCACCCGGCAAATGGCCTTGCCAAAGGGCCAGTGGACCAGAGCCACCTGCATGGCCAGGAAGGGCAGACCCAGCATGAAGAGCTCGTCTGCGATGGCCAGGTTGAGGATGTAAATGTTGGTGATGGTCTTCATCTTGGCATAGCGGAGGATGACATAAATGACAAGTGTGTTGCCACACAATCCAATGATGCAGACCACAAAGTAGATGAATGTGAGGACTGCATTGCTGGTCAGATCATAGTACGGCTCTGTCTGGTTGGAGCTGTTGGCCGCCACCCCAGAGCCATCAAGGTCAAATGGAGGGGAAAGCCAAGTGTGGCTCTCATTGAGTAGCTCATATCCCATATCCATGGCTGCCTTACACTCTCAGGCTAGTTCTAGACAGCCAGAGGTCATATTCTCACCTTTATGTGTCCTGGAGGCAAAGGATCCACTGTGACATCTGCAAGGAAAAAAGGAAGATGGCGCCATCAGTCAGAGGCTACTTAAGCTCTCCCCAGCCTTCTGTGTTTCTGGTTTACCTTCTCAGACAGACTCTTCAGTTGAAAAGTGTGTTTTCTGTCTATTTGAGCATTAGAGCTACTGGCCCATTCTCATCAGTGTGCAGACTTTTTGAGTTGTTTTTCCAGCGGGAGGTGGGGGGAGGGGGTTGGGTTAAATCATCACAGTTTATCTTGTCATCTTTGGTGACGCACATGTGGGAGATGGCTGTGGCTGCAAAAAAACAAACAAACAATGCCCCCCCCCAAGAAATCCCCCAATACAAACCAAAACTAAAAAATAAAAACAAAATTTGTCCTTTGATTCCTAAGAAGTTGACTGGAACAGACTGTAAAAAGGCAGAATGTAGAGTCCAGCCCCTGACTCAGAACGATCTGACACCAGCATTCCCGGCCTGCTCCCCACGAGGACGTCTCCGCGGACTTGCTGACTGCTTTGGAGTCTTTCCATTCTGGAAACCCCAGAGTGGAAAAACCCCAGACTTTAGAGGTAAAACAAACCAGGGTTCCACCAGGAAGCCCGTATGACCTCGTCCCTGGCACCTAACCACTCTGACTCCCACTGGTGACAATGGTGGCATCGGAAGGTTGAGGTATGAGATCCGTGTGGAAGCGCCTAGCATAGCATTGTGCTGGGCTCATACTCAGGACTCAGCCAATCTTACCTGCCCCCCCTTTCTCCTGTGCCATCTCGTGTATCTGCAATCTGCGGAAAGCTGCCCACAGAATGACCAAATCTATGATCCTAAATACTAAAAATGAAAGTCTGGCTGGCCTTTATATTTAAAATGTAGATTTAGTTTATTTTGATTCTTCTGTTTTCATTTCTCCAGTCTCCAGCGCTTGACCTCCACATGCCTCAGAGGGTCCCTCAGGGAGATGCTGCCCCAGAACGCTCCTCTTCTAGCACCCCAGAGGATTTGCCTGGGATCCCCCATGAAGGAGGAATATGGGAGCCAGGCTCATTCACAGAAGTGAATCCCAAACACCACAGTGGCTCATTCACACTCCTTATCCCCTTGATCTTCCCAGTGGAAGTGGGATAAGTATCCCCATTTTGCAGATGAGAAACTGAGGCTTAGGGAGTTTAAGTAATTTGCTTCCGTCCCCCATATAGAACAGGTAGAACTGAGATTTAAACAGGGGACACCCGACCCTACTGCACTTTTTGCAGTATCCTATCCGCTGCTCAGTGGGCTGGAAAACTGAGTGACTGATAATTGGGCTTTGGTTTAAAACAGCTGACCCCTGTTTTACCATCATGCTGGGAAAGTAATTGTAACACTACCGGCTTGGCTTAAGATCTGAAACAATAGCTCATCACTTAAGTAAAGGATTTATCTACTGTCATGCAAAACCCAGGGCTGGGGGACTTCTTTGTTCGGCACACCGGGGATACAGGCATGCATGAGCCATGGCTGGTGCCCTCCTGGAGGTGCCAGTTTAGGAGGGGGAGACAGGCGGAGGAAGCCAGCTCATCTAGGGTAGGAATTTTGTGGAGAAATGAACCCAGGGCTTGAGGATGCCTCCTTTCCTGGAGAATTCAGAGAAGCCTTCATAAAAGGAGGGTTTGGACTGGGTCTTGAGTATATGAAGAGTGAAGCAGGGAGGGCAGGAATGAGGTCATTCCAGGAATAGAGGAGATGGTAAGGGGTGGTGTGCTCAGCACGTAGTGGAAATAATTCACTCGGCGGACACATTTCTCCTGAGCAGGGCAACCCCCCCGCCCAACCTCCGTGCCCGAGTGAACATTGGAAATGGCTCCTTTATGCTGGGAGGGACTGCTAATTAGCTAGGGGGGCCTCTGCCAGCAACAGGTACTCGAGGACCCTTGCCTGCCTCTGCCAGCAACAGGTACTCGAGCACCCTTGCCTACCTTTGCCTCTGATTCATTCTGCACTGCCAGGTGCACTGTTTATCCTCTCTGTGCTCATTTCCCTACCAGAAGACTGTCTGTAAAGTGGGGTCTGGGCTTTGCGGCTGACCTTTCTGCTAAGTACTTTGGGGACCCAGGATTTAATGTCTGCATTGGGTAAAAAGCAAAATCTGGCAGCTCTCAAAAAAAAAAAAAAAAAAAAGTTGTAAAGGAACCATTTTTGGTATCCCTCATCAATTTGGGTTGTTTCCACCATTTTTCTGTCTTATGGGTACTCTAATTCTACAGACCCAGAATCCCACTGAAGCCACCTGCACTGGACCGTTCGTTATTAACCACTAGCATTTCCAGGGTGCCGTCTGTGTAACATGCAAGGTCACACTCCAAAGTCTGGGTGAGTCTGAAGACCCCTGGGTGGCAGAAACTCTGTCTAGAGCTTTGGGGATGAGGCTGATGATGGTGCAGGTGGGTGGGGGAGAGTCAAACGCTAACCTCTAGCCCTAATTCTGCCTTTTTGGCTGGATTCTCAGTCAGTGGCTTGGAACTGCATGGGGTCAATGTTTTTCTAAGCAGGCTAGGAAGCAACCACAGACAGCGGGCAGAGCTCGGTGAAGGTAGCAGAGGAGGTAAACTGGGGAGCCAGTCTAGGGTGGGGAGGCTCCTCCAAGGAAGAATGAGTTTAAGTCACAGTGACTCTGATTTCATTAACAGTGAAGCCTGCTGCCTCAGGTCTCCGAGTGACTTGTGCTTCATTTGGGTCCCAGTGAAAGTGGAGCCCCATGTCAGGCAATCAATACTTGTTGGATTGTGGTTCGATTAAATGCACAAGGAAGTTTGGGTTTCTGCTTGCTTTATTTTTCCAGCCCAGGAGTTACAGACCTTGGAAATGGCTGGTTGTTGGTTTTCTCTGAGACGGAGTCTGTGCTGTGCTGGAGAGGAGGGTGAGAATGGTCCGGGGCATCCCCTCCTTTCCCCAGAGCCTAAGAACTGAGCATGGGGATGGGGACTGGGCATCGGGAACCATGCTAAATCCTCTTCGCCTTTAGTTCTCCTTTCTCCCCAGCATTCCACCCCCACAGCCCTCATCCACTCCATTCATTCCCCACCGCCACTTATCCAGTGGCCTGCTGAACCCAGTAGGTCTCACCACCCCCATAGCCGAGCCCCACCGCCCCACCGGGTGGGAGAGAGAGAGACAATAGCCAGGTGCGGGCCACCGTGGGGTGGGGGTGGGGGGTGCCAGTGCCTAAGAAAAGCCCAAGCAGCACTGGCGAAGGGCGTGGGGGAGAGGTGAGACTCGGGACAGCCTGTTCGGTTCTCAGGACTGGCACAGAAAATTCTCATCATCCAACTCGATGGCTCTAAGATCAAAGGGTTTCCTAAAGAATTCCCTGCTATTTCCAGGAGGACCATGGGGGAGATTAAAGACAGCTGCGCCAGCACCCCAGTTTCTTAAACGCAGGGAGGGGGTGGCGAGACATCAGGGACCGCTGGGAGCGGGGGGGACAGCTGCCTGGGGACTTAGCCAGTGCCTCGGGGGCACAGGCCACTCAGGGATTCATTCCCTCCAAACATAGGCAAACTGTCCTCTCCTTCTGAGCGCTGGGGAAGCGGACCCTAGACCTTTGGGCATCCGTCTCCCTGGGGGGAAGGAAGGAGGGAGAAGCGCTCCCTTTTCTCTGCTCCGCCGCCTGCCCCTCCCAGGCTCGGATCTCGGGATGCATGCCCACAGAAGCCCCCAGAAGGGATGGACCCCTCCCCGTCCCAGCAGCCTGGCTCTCTTCGCGTGGAGGCTTCTTTGCAGGTGGCTGGGAGAGAAGTTGTCCCTGTCGCAGCTACCTCCTGGAGCAGCCGGCTGGGGGACGAGGACTGGATAAGGGCGCATGCCAGGGGCACCAGCCTGCGGCGGTGTGAACACGTCCATTCCTGCACACATGACCCACAGCCCCCACTCATGGCAGGACAGCCGCTCTCCTTCCTTGCCACAAAAATCATCCCCCAAAAGGCACAGGGCAGAGAACCCCACACCGGGACCTACTCTCGGGCACACTGAGGTGCGAGCCACCATGCAGCGCAGATCCACCCAGGTGCCCAAGTGCATCTCTCTCTCACACACAAAACACACGCACGCACACACACATACACACTCCCACACGCCTCACCTTTGATTTTCCGCTGCAATCCACTAGCTCAGCACCCAGCGACAGTCCCCAACCCAGCCGGGCACCGCGGCGCGCAGCCGCTTGCAGGGCACCTGGAGCTCGGCGTCCTGCGCTGCCGGCTCCCGCCCGCCCCGTGCGCCGCCCGGAGCCCGAAGGGCTCGCAGACCCCAGGCGCCAAGCGCGGACTGGGGCTGGGGCGCGGGTGGCCGAGCGATCGCTCGCGCACGGGTGGCTGCGTCGCCGGGACTGGCCCCGCGGAGCCCCGGCCCCTCGGCACATTTCCCCACGCCACCCCCCCCCGTTACGTCACAGCAGCCTCGCTCCGCCCTCCGGGCCGTAGGAGGACCGGGCTGAGCCGCGGAGAATCCGCTGGGGGCTGCGGGCAGAGCTCACGGGCGCCGGGGGCGTGAAGGGACCCCGATCTCCGCCTTGCGGCAGGGACACACGCTGCTTTCCCTCTAACCGCTTTCACGGAATCGGGTGTGTTTCACCCAGCAGATTCCAGGCAGCTGGGGTGGCGGCCCCGGGGATGCAGACTCGCGCGGGGACCCCTGCCATCTCTTCCGTCAGACAGGTTGGCAAAGCTGTGACTGCCTTGGGTCATCCCAGGCTCCAGGACTAGGGGGAGAGAAGGGGGGAAGTGGGTTTGGAGGAAAACCCTTCTCCATGCAGTGGCCGGCACTCCTCCCCGCCCATCCAGTGAGCAAGCCCGCACTTGTGTTCCAGAATTCGGTTCAAGGAGCGCCAGAGGCTCAGCGGAGCAGCGACTCCTGCCCTCTCCCAGCCGTACATGCTCAGAGGGGCAGCGACCATACGGCCGGTCGCTGGGCTTTGTAAGCCTGTTGGTCAGCACCTGCTGGATGGACTCAGCTCAACTCCCCTGCCGCATGCTGTGCGCAAGCCAAGGGGGACTCGCAGGAAGTGGGAGCTGAATCGCCCCAGTTAAAGCGATCTCATTTTTGACTGCGATGATTCAGGCTCTGTAGCGATAGATTAATAAATCATAATCCTGGGGCCTCTCCTTCTTCAACCTCCTCCAAGTACATGAATGCACTCCGCTAGCCTGGGTCCACTTTTGGAAGATGGGGAACTGGAAGCAAACAGCTATTACAGCTGTTACAGTATTCTCGATAGGCTGAGCTGCCTTGGACTGTCCACCCTACTACCTGATGTCCAAGTTCACCAGTTAAAAGTGAAAGTCCAGGCGCTGCTTAGCAGGTAGGGTGAGTCCTAGAAATGGGTGAGGGACCCAGGAAAGAAACCACCAGGGAAGGTAGCAGTCAGCGGCACGTTTCTCTCTGGGCCATGCTGGGTCTTGGGATACCCTCTGCTGGAAGTGGGGATCAGGGCTTTTTGCTGACTTTGTCTCCTTTTGAAATGTTGGTTGTGATGGGGCTCGTATCCCTCATCTTGGAGCTTAGGAGCTAGACAGAATTTGAGCCAGTGGCTGCCTCATGTTCCAAGCCATCTGGGAACTGGTTTCTCTTTAGACCCCTCCGTGTAGAGCAGAGGGGCTGGGGTGCGTCACTCACTAGAGGGGTGTGCCCCTGCTCATGGGCGGCTGAGAGAGTACCAGGAGGGCAGAGTGGAACTGGGCTCAGAACTCTGCAGCCTTGGGGTACGCGTCCTGTGCCATACCTGTTGTCATCTCGAGTGTAAAACCAGCGATCCACCTGGCTTCTAGGAAAAGCAAGACACTCAAAGTGCCCACTCCACTCTCAGAAGTCTTTCCTTGTGATCGCGTTACCTTTTTCAAAAGGCTTAGACATGTCTTTCTTTCTTTCTTTCTTTTTTTTTTTTTTAGTAAGCACAGTTTTGTAACCTACACAAGAAATGAACCACTAGCCTTCGACTCCCCAATCCTCCTCCCCATGAAGTGACCCTGATGGGACAATGCTTGGTTTGTTTTTACTTCTATTTTAGTATGATGAGTGCGACACCATCAAGAGCAGGCCGCTTCTGGAAGATCAAGATCGTCTGCTTTCAAGGCTGCTTGGGTGGTTCTCTGGGCTTGGTGGTTTGCAGCCTCGGAGTTCTCTGGGTGATACCTGAAACTGGTCCCTGTACACGGAGGACAGAAACAGGCAGGCCACTCTAGTGTGGTAGGTGGTGGTTTTAGGAACGAACAGAATTTACTTAGGAGCCTTGTCTTATGTACTGCAAGATGAGTACATCTCTGCACCCGTGGTGGAAAACCTTTTAGGTTTATATAGCGGCTTTAAAGGCCAGATGGCCTCTGATGACATATTATTCTCAAGGCTGCATCCTCGAAGTGGCCCCCAGTACTGGAACAGTGGGTGGAATGTACATGCCAAGAACAGGGAAGGAGGTAATGGGCCTCCAATGGCCTGAGGGCGGCTTGCGGGTCAACAGGCGGTACCATTCCGGTGACTTACCTCCTCCAACAGTGTTCTTTATCCTGGAGATGGACCAGGGAAATGCCCCTTTCTGTCCTTTTCCTGTGATGTCTCCTCTCCTTGCCTAAGTCAGGAAAAAATACTGGCGCAATCCATCTCAGGTGCACCTGTCTCTTCTGCCGGGCAGTGAATGGGGACTGAATGGCATTGACCTTGACAGCAGAAAACGTTTAATCAAGAAGGATTGTTGATTTTGTCTAGATAACAGATGCCTCCCCCTCCTGGCTTTGAATGCCTCCAAAGACCTGCTTGGCTTTGCAGCCACCTGTACTCACGAGCAACCCTGAGGCTCCCGTTCCCTGTTTGACTTTTAATGGCTATTGTTTTGACTCTCCCCAAACCCTCCCTGGGCTGAATGAAGTCTGCACTGCCCACCACCCCCACCCCCACCCCCAGGCTGCCTCTACTTCTCTGCAGCTCAGTTAGTAACTAAGTAACAGAACCTTGAGCCAGGAAAACCCATGGAGTGGTGAGGAGATAACCCTGGCTCTGGCTTGTTTGATATCTTTAAAGCAATTGAATAATACCCTTCCCTCGGTCAGCACTTATCAAAGAGACAATAGACTGCAGGAAATCAGGAACCCAAGCAGGACAAAGGGCCGGGCCTGTCCTCAGCCTGTAATCTGGGGAGGTGCTCCTCTGGTTGGCTATTTTGGTGAGAAGTTCACACTCTAGGAACACGGTTGTGAATACAAATTCCAAGTTTCTTAGCGGCTTAGTAAGTTGAATGAGGGAAAGTGTTCCTCTGCTGTCAGTTTAGTGGCTGGAAGTCTCACAGTGAAGCCTGCAGGGGAGGGAGGAGCTGGCGGGGTTGGGCCTGATTGGGAGCCCCCAGTACGGTTTTTCTGTTCGCTGTGGGAACACCGAGGGTGAAGTTTGCCGTCTCTCTTGCTGTGGAAAGATCAACGTTCCCGCAGCGGAGAACATACTGCTGTAGAGAGGAAGAGAAGGCCCCGGGGCGTGAGGGACACTCCTGTTTTCAGCTGTTCTGTCCCTTGTCACTCCTAAACCAATTGCATTTCCCCCCAAAATCGCGATGTCAGCTTCCGCGTCCTGACACCGAGACTGCGTCTTCTACCTGGTGCCCCGAGAAACCCTTTCCAGCATCGTGGGCCTGACGTTTATTTTGGAAACTATGCAATATGGTCCCCAGATTTCTTTTAAAAATCTGGCCCTTTGGCAGAGCGGGTTTCATGGTCTTTTCAGACCCAGAAGGGGTTAACGTGAGAACCAAGTCTTCATTTCTCTCTCCCCCACCCCTTGACAGGTGCGGTTTGGGCCACTTCCTTCTTTCTCTCTGTTCACATCCTCCGTCCCCACGGACTACTGCCGGACTACTACAGTGGCTGAGTGAGTAGCAGGGATTAGAACCTCTGCGGAAACCACTGCAAATAAATGTAGCATCTGGGATCATGGGTGGAAGACACCATGGCTTAGACACAATTCCCTTTTCTCTTGTCTCCCTCATTGTGACAGAAGGGCACATAAACAGAATCCTGGATCCAGAAGGGAGTTTAGGAATTCTCAGGTTTATAGCCCCCCTCCCATGATGAGACAGGGAAAGATACAAGGCTCCAAGCGGCACCGTGACTTATCCAGGCTCACCCAGCTAGGGAGTGGCAGGGTCGAGTCGAATCAGCTCTTCTGTGTCCCAGACCTGTGCCCCTTCCACAGGCACCCCACCCCGCACGGTGTGTGGGGGCTGGAGGAGACGATTCCCCAGCCCTCCTGCTCCAGCAAGACAACGCTCCTGCTCCTGAGGACGGAGTCCCGGCTGCTCGCACCCTGTACAGGATCCTCTTCTTGAGTCCCTCGGCAACAGAGCAGGAAGACGTGCGGCCACCCTGCTCTGTGATTTTTTTCCCCAAGAGTGTTTCCTGGATCATTCGTTAAGATGCCCTGTAGAAAAAGAGCACAAGTTTGAAAGACACTTCTTCTTCTCTTAAAGATCCACAACGCTTACTAATAACCTCATCGCTAACATTTCTTATGTACCCATTATGTGCATGGGGAGCTGAGGGTCTCCTACATTCTTTATCTCATTTAATCTTCCCAGGTTTCGAGGTGTGTATCATCATCATTATGCTATTTTAGGAAGCTTTGCAGTGAAGGAGCCTATCTGTCTCAAACTCCGTGTTTCCCTGATTTATTTAACCTTGGAACTTTCCCTGGGAATAATTTTCAGCGCGAAGTCAGTGTTCACTGTGTGCCAGGCACTGTCCTAGTATCCAATAACACTTTGTTATTTACTCATATATCCTCACTGCAACCCTGTGAAGCACATCACCATTACTACTGACCCCATTGATGACTAAAGCAACCAAGGCCCAGAGAGGTTTAGTAACCTGCCCAAGGCCACACAGCTGTGGAGTGACAGAGCTTAACCACTCTGCCCTCCCAAGTACTAGGGCTGAGGCGTGATTCTGCAGAAACCACACTTGCTGAAGGGGCTCCTTCCCCCCCAGTCCCCTGTAGTCACTCTCAGAGGCTGATTAAGGTCGGGGAGGACTTGTCCTTCCTCCATGAATATCCTTGATTGTTTTAAACTCCTTTCCCTTTAGTGTAACCCTGCCTCCCAACCTCATGATGTATGTTGGTGAGTTCCGCATTGCTTTCTAGCTCCCTGAGGCCCCAACAACCAACTGGTCTTCTGAGAACCCCTTTTCCCTTCCCCTTCCAGACGGAGTCAGGTAACAACAGGTATGACCTGGTTCCCCCGAGCCCAGCTGTCTGATTAGCCTGTTCCCAGGGCAGCCCTTTCCCTGCAAAGGGGAACAGCCTTTAGGGTTGGATTTATAGACTCACAGAAGCCCAGTGGCCCCGGAGAGCACCTAGCTCAAGGCTTTGTGACCAGGCTGGGCCCTAGCATCACTCAGGGAGTCTTAAACACTAAAGATGCCCTGACTCCGTCCATAACAATTGTGATTTAACGGAGCTGGGATGGGGCCCAGCTAGTTTTTCAAGGCTCCCTGGATGATTTTAATGTCAGCTGGAGCTGAACACCGCAGATAGTACAACCGTCTCATTTCACAGGTGGAGGAACTTTGGATCAGGGTTGGGGGGTGGTGGTGCAGGGGCGAAAAATCTGTCTCAGGTCAGACAACATCCCATTCGGTCTCTTTATCCCAGAGTCACTTTGGACTCACAACCCACCCCCTGAGCCCAGGAACCCTGCTCCGTGGCTAGAGGGGGCCCCAGACCGGATTTGTGCAAGCTTGGGCCTGAGAGTTTCTGTTCTGCTGCTAGATGGGATCACAGCTGTCCCTCTCGTAAGGAAAAGCCCTGTCGGGTGGCAAACTCTCTCGTCTCATAGTGAGGTGTCGGGGTGAGAGGAGGGGGCAGCACCCCAGTTCCCCTTGGCAAGTGTCCATTGCAGACACACTCTCTCTTGTAGGAATGGGTGTTATGCAGCTCTGAGGAGCAGGCAGCATTTTCATAAATGGGCCAGAACCAGCAAATGGGTCTCAGTGGTTTCGTTTTTATTAAGAGCAAGGAAGATCAGAGCCAGATTTCATCCTGGCCACAGTGCTAGAATCACTGCACTGAATCACGCTTTTCTTTCTGGCATGTTCTTTAGCAGAGTCTGTGCACCTGTGAGCAGCCAGGGACCTTGCCGAGGAATCCCACCAGGTCCTTTCTCTGTGGATAACTCCTGCCAGCCCTGAACATGCTCCTTGTCCTTTTCTCCCTGCTCTACTGGCTGAAATGATCATTCTTCCTTAATGGGACGTAGAATATTTACATTTTAACAGGATTTGGGGGTAAACATGGGTCCATAGGAAAGGCTCTCCGAGTGGAAACGCTGACCTGATATTGGCAGCGGGGTCTTCACGCCTAGCGTCTCTGATGGCAGTGCAGCAGCTCTCTCTCCTAAAGTCAGACATTTCTGCTGCCCAGGGGCCTCTGTTTCCCAAGAAGCAAGAGGCACCGGGAGTTAATCCAATAACTGCGGTTAATTAAAATCCTGTTTCCAGAGAGGCTGCAGTTCCTCTACTGGCCTCAGGGTGGGGTGAGCGCACAGAACTCACCGCCCCATTGGGCCTCTGCTCACGCCAGGCACCAGGCCTTGCAGGATGGGGCCCCAAAGCCCACTTCTCCACTTTTCTTATACCCCTATACCCCCCTCCTCCCCTCTGCACCACCCTCCAATCCAGGGAGGGGATGTAGCCTGGATAGAATTAAAATGACTGCAGAGCCTGGAACCCCGTCGATTGCCGAACATTCGGATGTCCTCCGGAAGAGACAGCCTCCCCCTGTGTCCCCTTCCCCCCATAGTTGTGTCCCCTGTGGCATCGCTGACAAGGAAAATCTCCCTTCTCCCTGGCCTCTGTGCCAGATCAGGGTAGCCTCTCTGGGAGTGAGGTAGCCACAGCTTCTTGCAGCCTTGGCTGGGCGGAGATGAGGCGGCCTGGAGGGCCAATGCAGGTTGTGCCCAGGGAATTTTTACAGCAGAATGGCTGTGGAAAAGGATCTAGAAGACCTGTCTGTGGGAGCTTCGTGCCTGTTCCTGGGCTGTGTCCTGAAGCCTCAGGTGAGGCTGTCACTGGGCAGCACAGAAGTTTCTGCAAGGCAAAGAGGACAGATTTTCCTTTTCCTTTCCACAGTGACCCGTGGGCATGGATCGGGGTCTCAGCTGCAAGGGCAGGAGGGGCTTCGCTGAGCCACATGAAGCTCCAGTGCCGAGACTCGGCCACTTTCCAAAAGCGAGTGTTGACGCAGGGTTTCTCCCTTGTGCGGGGAGGTGGTCTGTTGGTTTTGTTTGCTGGTCCAGCTACCAGTCCCCAAGCTTCATGGTGTCTGCCTGCCTGCCCGTCGGAGCAGAGCAGATGGCTGGGCTGGACAGGGGGACCGGGGCTTTCCATGTCCCCACGAGACATCATGTGTCCCCCCCCGCCCCCATAGGTGCCAGTGGCTGCTTTTGCCCCCTCCTCCCCGTCTTCCCCCCCTCCCCCTCCCCCCCCCCCCACCCCACTCTCCTTCTGTAGCCAGCTCTCTGCTCTGACAGATTGTCCCTGCAGCTGCCACCAAAAACTAATTTCTCAGTGCCACTTTAGACACTCAATCTTTTTCCCTGGCAAGACCTTTTTAATAGGGGTTGTGAAGCACGACAAATTCCTGGGTTTTGTTTCTAGCCTGCTGGAACATGGAACCCTTTCGAGTAATTGGAGTCAGGGCTTAGGAGGTATCTTTGCTCCTGGTAGCGGTGGGCAAGCCCACTGTGGGGCCTGAGCCCAGCCAGACTGAGCCAGCGACAGCGGAGCTAGGACCTGACCTCACCGCAGGACGCTACAAGTGGACTCACTTTTGCATTCTTTCCATCATGAATTCATTGGAACGGAACTTCAGAAATGTTTTTTCCGTACAACTCTTCTATGTATACACAATGTACACAAATTTTAAGTTACTTATCAAAATACTGCTGGTTCCAGATATCAGACCATCCCTAAAAAAACAAAAAAAAACAAAAAAACCCCAAAAATGATGATTTGGCACCAGCGAGTCTAATCTAAACATTGTGCTTTGGGCTCCAAAGTGAATTTTCAAAGACGAGTTCCAAAAATGGCTTGGCAGTGGGGATACTGGGTGCGTATCTCATTTTCCAAGAGGAGCACCTCTCCGTGCTGTTGGATTGTCAGACGGTTCGGGCACAGCCAGTCCTTGCTCTGGTATTCAGCTCTGATGTGATTGGCACTGGCCACGTGACCGCGCTTCCAAAGATTACACCTGTCCGTGAACCCGCGGCACAGACACCCACTTTCGCTCACTTGTTCAGCCCTCCATCCACCCGTTCATTCAATAAATAAAAAGAGCTGGTCAGAGGAAAAGGGAGAAAGATTGTTTTCCAATCAGCTCTGTGATCCGAATTTTGATTGTGTCCTCTCCTGGGGAGGAAACTCCGAAGCCCCCAACTTGGGCCCTCGCTCCTTAGCACGTGCTCAAAAAGCACACGGGGTGAGAATCGCGTTTGAGGTGGCCCATCTGATTCGGAAATCAGATGTTTTTTCGTGGCCCCTTATATCCCACACAGGAGAGAGAGGCAAAAGGGGCTGTCGTCTCTAAAACCGTCTTTGTCTCCATCCTTGGCACATTGCCACAAGGCTGGCAGTCCATCAGAAAGCAATTAGTGGCGCCCGACTTAACGAGCATGTGATGCGTTTCTGTAAGTGGAGAGAGAGGGTTAGCCCCGGAGCCCTGAGCGGACAGAGGCTGCCTAGTGGGCCAGAGTTACTCTTGCTGGGTAATTTCTTCCAAAATCATATCATTGCCTATAATTTGAGGCGCAGGGAGTAAAAAAAATAGGCTGACAAGATATGCTGATCTTGGGTTCCAGCTGGTAGGAGGATTTGTTGAGCCAGTCACATCTTTTTATTTTAAATTTAATTTTTGTCAAGTTCTGTACGGACGTGGTCAAGAAGTCGAGTAGTGGGAGTAGGCTTTTAAAGCAGAATGGCCAGATCGAGGCCCTGTGCTTTTCCATGTCTCATACACTGCCGGAGGGGGACCACTTTCAGTCCTTTTCGGCTTTTTTTTTCTCCTATTTATTCACCTCCATGGGTACAAATGACATGCTCACACTTCTATTTCTTGATTTTCCTGTTTTCCATTCTTTTCCTCTGAGGCAAGATCCCCAGCTCACCGCTGAAACAATGCATTTCCCTCCCCCGTTCCCTCTTGGTATAGTTACCATCCTTTTGGTCAAATCAGTGGTCAGTGTTTGCATTGTTATAACTGTGTAAATATTAAAGCTGACTCAAGCACTATTCTCTGCTGTTCTCTTCTTTCTTGTAGAGCCTGTGTTTTCCCTGGAGTTAATGATTACCTCTTAAAAAAAAAAAAAAAGATGAAAAAACGTGTTCACTTCTCTATGTAACTGTCCATAACTCCTCTTCAAATTCTGGCAGAACGGAAAGGCTTCTCTCAAGGTATTCAGGCTGTTGGTTTTTGGTTTTGGCTTGGAGGCATCCTTTCTGGCTCTCTTGGTCCTTCTACTCGGTCTGGACTGGTTGTCCTGGATGTCGGCCGTGGGGCTCCCATGTTGGGGCTCCCCTTCTCCATCATCCTGAGGCCTTTCTTGGGTGCTTTCCAGTGTTAGTTATCTGTTCCCTCTCCCCGACTCTGTGTCTGGATGGCTTCTTCGTTTGAGTGGAGCAGCTCCTCCAGGAGCTTCTTGAGGAAGGGCACGTGGTAGCCAGCCTCTAAGATGATCCTCAGTAATCCTCATCTCCTGGTTCCCTCCCACGTTGTACTGGGATTGGTCTATGCAACCAACAGACTGCGACCAAAGTGACATGCCACTCCGGACGTTAGGGAGGATACAAGACACTGTGGGTTCTATCCTGGTGCCTGGCTTGCCCTTCCTTCCTCTTCTTCCATCCCCTCCCCCTTCTCCTCCCCCCCTCCTCCTCCTCCTACTTATTTGTCTTCCTCTTCCTCTGTCTCTCTCTTTCTCTGATCATTCTTTCTGAGGACGACCAGTTGCCATGTCACCAGCAGTCCATCATGGTAGGAAACAACAGCCCTATGAGTGAGCTTCAGTCAAGCCTCAGATGACCGTGGCGTCCCTGACACCTTCACTGTCCCCTCCTGGGAACCCACCCCCCACCAGTACCAACCAGCTAAGCCACCCCCAAATTCCCGACTCACAGAAAGTATGAGACAATACATGTGTCTTGTGTTAAGCCACTAAAATTTGGGTGATTGTTTCGCAGCTATAGACAAGGACAAGAGTAATTTTTTTGGCTACTCTGCGTATCTAAAAATGTCTTTATTTTATCCTCGCTTTCAACTGACGATCTGACCGGTTGTAGAATTCTGTTCTACAGCTGGAAGTCCCCTTCCCGCAGAATTCTGAAGGCAGTCCTATATCCTGTCCTCTTTTCCAGGGTGGATGTTGATGTGCCCAACTTTTCTCCAAAACTGTGTTGACTCTTCTCTCCATTTACAGGAGTGATGACATTTCATGAGGTTATGTGTTGGGGTTAATCACTTCTGTTTGCACCGTTTGTCGTGTTTGGCCTCTATTCAGTGGCCCTCTTTAATCTGAAAGCTCATGTTCCTTGTTTTTGAAAGATGAGGTTACATTCATTTTTGGGAAATTATTCCACCGCTGTTGTCACTGTCTCCCTTTCTGGAACTTCTGTTATTCAGATAGACGCTTTCTCCAGTCCTCTTGGCTTTTCTCTATTTACCGTCCTTTTGTTGTTCTTTGTTTTACTTTCTGAGTGGTCTTTTATCTTCTCACCCTTCCATTGAATCTTTTTTGTCAACTGTTGTATTTTTTAATTTGTAGGAGCTGGTCCTAGTCTCTGAACATGCTCTCTGTAATAGCCTTCTGTCCGTGGTTTGTGGGTGCAATATTTTACTCTCAAGTTTCTAAGGATTTTATTTATTTTCAGTTTTCTTCTACTTCTTGCTTACTTATTTCCCTTAAATTCCTTTTCCTTATTTATTATTATCTGTATGTCAAGGCTTTCTTCAGGTGTCCTTGGTGATTATTGATTATATTTAAGAGCGAAACATTAAAATGCCTGCTGAATGCTCTCTGTACGCAGGCATGGCTGTCGAGTGGTGAATTCACTATAGAATTCTCAGGTGGGGGAGAGCAGGTCACTTGGTGCAGGACCACCCCTAATCTGTAGATTGTTTTTGTTAGCCTGCCAGCTTTCCGGAAAGTCCCCAAGCTGGATCTTAAGGACTTTGTCAGCCTGGCTACCATGCTCTTAGAGCCAAGTAGGAGAAGATGGTTGAGGATTTCACTAAGATTTAGACCTTCAGACACTTGTTTACTTTCCCCATTGGCAGTATTGTACCATATCCTAACCCTTCCATTTCCCCAAATCCAGAGCCTGGCTGTTTCAGCCACTTCCCTGAGTAAACATTATCTTTTTTTTTTTTTTTTTTTTTTTTTTTTTAAACTAGGGTAAAGGAGGCTGTACAGTGGTGGGGAAGGGATCTAAGGTTCTGAGCACTTTTGAAAAATTGAACTGTAATTGACATAACATCATATTAGTTTCAGGTGTATATTATGATGATTCACTATCTGGAGATACTGCAAAATGACCACCACCATAAGTGAGGTAACGTCCCTCACCATACATAGCTACATCACAAAATTTTTGTGATGTCTAAACCCTTCTTATAAAGCCAGTCAACCATCCTCTTCTTTCCAACCCTACCCAGAGCCTCGGACTCCAGGATCTTTCTGGAGATTGGCAGCTTGAATTGGCTTTCTTTCTCCTTGGCTTTACCTGTTCAAGATCACATTCCATTTTCTCTATCCTATAGAGTCAGTTACCTCCCTGGCCCCTTTCTAATTTCCTTTTTTTTTTTTTTTTTTTTTTTTTTGTATTTTCTTGTGTATTGTCATTTCCACTTGTGTATTGTCATTGTCTCGTGTATTGTCATTTCCCACTGCAGTTCTCCTTACAAACTTTTGCTTTTTAAAAATTTCTTTACCATCATGTTAGAGGAATCCAGAAGTGAAGGGGGAGCTACATGTGTTTAATCTGCCATGTTTGACCAGATGCCTTCATAGGCAGTCTGCCCTGGAGTTTAGTTCACTTGTTGTTTGGTTTTATTTTGTTTATATATGTGTATATATATGTTTGTTTATACATGTGAATGTCTTTTTGTTTGTTTGTTTGTTTGTTTGATTGATTGTTTTAACCAGCTAAGTATTAATGGCTTGGTTAGCTTTGGACTTGGTTATTGCTCTGGTTTGCTGAGTGTTACTGATCACGATCAGCTCCCTGCTCGGTCCTTACCCACGGGATGACTTCTGCGCATTCCTTTCTGCATTCATTCATCTGGTAGTGGTAGGGATGATGGCCACTGAAGCCTCCAGCCCAGAGCGGAACTGTTATATGTCCATGGTGCTTTTTCCCTCTGGACAGACTTAGCTTTTGATAAACATATCCTTTGCTGGGGTTGGTTAGGACTATGAATAGCAAAGTTAAGTGGCTCCTTCAGATTTGTGAAAATGTAACTTTGTTTTAGTTAGACACCTCCACATGGCTGATGGTGTCAACTGGTCTTTAGGACCAAAGGATATAATCGACCAGTACCTCCTTCTTGAATTTTCTTCCTTGGACTGTCCTTCCAGCTAGCTATCTTCTCTTGTTTTCTTTCTCTTGACTCTCTGATCCCTTATCTGTCCCATCTATTCATTCAGCCAATACTTCTGAGCACATGCTTTGGGCTAGGTCCTGTCTGGATAAGATACAGACACTGACATCATGACATTTTCATGGAGGCAGTGGTGCCCATGCTATGCACATCATGCTAAGGAGTTTGCACTGTATGCTGAAGGACATGGGGGATGTTGCAGATTCTATGAGGAGTATGATGTGATGAGATAATTGGGCTGGGTATGAAATAGTGGATCAAGGGTAGATGAAACCGGTTGGGGAAGAGGGTACCGGAGAATCTGCTGGGGGGAGTCAGGACAGAGCTGTTCAGGGCTTGAGCTGTAACAAATGATGTAAGACCATGGCTACAGAGGAGAGAGTTAAGAGGGAAGACTCTGGAGAGCTAGCGAGTTATGGGATTTGGGGAATGAGGGAGTAGGGGGATAATGGGGAGATGGTCCCAGGCTTCTGGCTTCAGTAACTGGTGGATGGTGGTACCAGTTATGGGAAAAGCCTAGAGGAGGAGAGCACAGTGTGGGCAGAAGAGAACGAGAGTTCCATTTTGTTTGCACTCAGCTTGAGATGCCTATGGGAAAGCTGGAGGAAATGCCCAGTAAATAGTTTGAGCTGTGAGTCTAAATACCTTGGGAGAAAGAAACTGAGCTAGACATTTAATTTGAGAGTTATTCTCTAAAATGATAGTTGGAAGTGGCAGAATGAATGAGATCATCTGGAGAGAATATAGAAATGAGAAGAAGAGAGAATGGGGAATGCCGATGTTTAAGGGACAAGTCCTCAGGAGAAAAAGGAAAGAGGGAGGGAGGGAAAGAGAGGAGCACAAGCACCAGAGAGAGAAAAGCAGGAAAGGAGCCTAATCGTTGTCTTGGATGTAGAGAAGAGAGAGTCTCCTAGGCAGGGAGGGCTAAAGAAGTAGGGTTATGAAGAGGAGAACTGAAAGATGCATGTTGGATTGAATACCTAGGAAGTCATTGGTGCCTTCAGAGGTGGTGTGGGCAGAAGGCAGATGGAACATGTTGAGGAGGGAGGAGGAGTGGATAGAGAGGTGGTAGTGATGGCAGGTGCACTCTGTTCTTTCAGCACCTTAGTTGGGAAGAGGAAAGCATCTGGCTGAATGTGTGTGTGTGTGTGTGTGTGTGTGTGTGTTTGCTAAATGTTATTAAATGTTAAGGTGCTAAATGTTATTAAATGTAACAGGAGAGAGAGGGAGAGGGAGATTTAACACATGAGGGGAAGGATGGAGCTGAACAGCAAATAGGACTTCTCTTGCATTGTGTTTGGAGAAGCTCATACATACAGAAGTGACTGCAGGCGTTAGGGGTATGTGGGTGTGAGTGCAGATGCGGGGTGCTTATGGAAGGAGCAGGAAGAATATGAGAGGGATTTTTTTTTTTCGTCCAAGAATCATCCATATAACAGGTTTTTTTTTTTTTTTTTTTTTTTTTTTTTTTTTTTTTTTTTTTTAGCATTTACTCACTTCCACACACTGTAGTTCTTGCTGGAGATAAGGAAATGAAAAACATACCAAGCCTTAGGGAGCTGTCTAGTAGAGCAGACTGATGGCAACAGACAAGTGTGCAAGATATGGGGAGAATCCTGCCTACGGACTGGGGTAGGGATCAGGAAGCCTTCACTAGGTGATGCTGGTGCCTACCCTGGAGTGAGGTCTAAAAGGATGAGAATTTTTCAGATGGACAAAGGGGGAAGCACATGCTTGGTCATGCAGTTTAACCATAAATATTTATGAAGCAGCCATACATATTAGGCACTGCACCCAGCCCCCTGGATGTAAAGGCAAGTGAGATGCTACTCCCACTGAGCAGTGTACCACATCTGGTGGAGGAGATGTGCCCGTGGTTTCAATGTAATGTGCTAAGTGTTCAGACAGTAGAGTGGATGCCCTTTGGGGGCGTAGAATGTAGGTCGGTGTAGAAGGAACATAGAATACAGAGAGGGAAAGGCAGGCAGGGCTAAGGTCAAAGTGTAAAAGGTTTAACGGATCCTGGGTACTATGGATAATGGGTTGGCCCTCTGGATTGGCTGCCGCTTGTGGGTCAGAATCCTATTTTTATATATGGTTTGGCCCTTGTCTGTTTGCATGTTTGGTCTCTCACGAGTGAAGATGAGGTCATTAGGGTGGGTCCAAAATCCGGTATGACCGGTGTCCGTGTAAGAAGAGACCCAGAGACACAGACACACAGGGAGAAGACCACGAGATCATGGGGGCAGAGATTGAGGTGATGCATCTTACAAGCGAAGGAACAAGATTGTGGGCCATACCAGGAACTAGAAGAGGCCAGGAAGGATCGTTCCCTAGAGCCTTTGGAGGGATCATGTTCCTGCCAACAGCTTAATTTCAGACTTCTAGCTTGCAGAACCATGAGAAAATACATTTCTTTGGCGAGAAGCCACCAGTCTGTGGTACTTGCTATGGCAGCTCTAGGAAACTAATATGGGTATCCATTGGCATGTTAGCTGGAGGGGAGCAGAGTTTCCCGTTCATGTGGTCTATGGGTCACCTGCTTCCGACTTCCCACGGGGCTTCCTGAGGATGTTGATTCCAGGCCCCTTGCATAACCCTTGGAACTGGGAATCTGGAGAGGCAGCTGGAGAACCTGGATTGTAGCAAGATTCCCAAGTAATTCTTCCACTCCTGAAATTCCAGACTGTGTTTGTGAGGCATCAGGGAAGGGCTTGAAGGAAGGGAGTAATGCCATCTGGCTGTGCCTAAGAGAGGTCATCTATCTTACCGGACAAGCAATCTGTTCCAGCCAATATTCTACAAGGAATACAAAGACAAGATGGAGGGGAAATCTGTAGATTAAAAATGTCTGAAAAGATGTATCAGTGAATTTAGTGGTTGGTAAGAGACAGAGTCAGGCCTGTCTATCACTGAAGCATGCACAGCAGCTCTCAGAGAAGCCTTTCTGACCCCTCATGACAGAAATGCACCCCCTCTTTGGTGCAGGGACAAGGTTTGCTCCTGGGTCCTTCACAGTCAGCTGTTTCTTGTGTCTGTTGTCTCTCCACCAGTCCTCAAATATCAGTGGGCACAAGAATGGTCTGGGACACTGGCTCCGACCTAACTGAGTGGATGGGGAGGGGCCCAAGAATCTGCATTTAAATCGTCTCCCCGAGTGATTTCTCTGCGGTCAGCCGGCTCCTGGTCTGCAGTAGGTAGTGGGTGCTGGGTGGGTGAGCCGTGCTTGCGTCGGTTCCCATATGTGGGTGGGATGAAGCCCCCATTCCACCCAGTCCTGCTCCCATATCTGGCCACCTGTTTTAGTCTGTTTGGGCTATCAGAAAGCACCACAGTGTGTGCGTGTGTGAATGTGTGTGTGTGTGTGTGTGTGTGTGTGTGTGTGTGTGTAGGAGTGGGTGGTGGTGGTGGTGGTGGTGGTGCTGTGTCATCACAAAGAGAGAGAGCCCATCTTCCTTGTGTCTCTTCTTATAAGGGCACTGGTCCATCTCCCGAAGGCTCCAACCTCATGACCTAATCACCTCCCCAATGACCCTACCTCCTAATACTGTCACGTTGGCAGTTAGGACTTCGATATGGATTTTCGGGGGCATACAAACATTGAGCCCATGGTACCACTCCAGGTGGGAATGAAGCTTTGGGCCGTTTGGGGGGAGTTGGGTGGGAGGGGTGATGGGAAAAGCCAGTCCTGCTTTGTCCCTTGTGTACATTTTCAGAAAAATCGGCGCTGCCTTCCTCCTTCCCAGCCCTGACTCCCGCCCGTACTCACTTTCCTATTTCGTCATAGGAGCACATCTCTTCTTAAAAAAAAAAAAAAAAAAAAAAAATCCATAAATTATTATTATTATTTAAAAACAAAAGAATGATACGTGCAATGAAAATACCTTGAAAACACAGAAAAGCAGAGTAAAAAACTCAAACCAAGAAACCCTGGATAGGGCGCCTGGGTGGCTCAGTGGGTTAAGCCGCTGCCTTCGGCTCAGGTCATGATCTCAGGGTCCTGGGATCGAGTCCCACATCGGGCTCTCTGCTCAGCAGGGAGCCTGCTTCCCTCTCTCTCTCTCTCTGCCTGCCTCTCCGACTACTTGTGATTTCTCTCTGTCAAATAAAAAAAAAAAAAAAAAAAAAAAAAAAAATATTTAAAAAAAAAAAAAAAAAACCCTGGATATCCTCGCACCCGGACCCAACCTCTGTAAAAATTGCCATGTGTGGGCCTTCCCGTCTTTTCTGTGCGTGGTGTAGCTTCACGTAAACACAGCCCCTTCCCCCAGGCACATCCAGCAGCTCGGGTTCCCCAGCCTCCCCACTCTCCTGAGCACCCCACTCGCTTCTCCGACTTCAGACCCATCTGTGCCATCCGCCGGCTGCCTGCTCCCCGCACTTGCTCACTGCTTCCGTAGGAATCACTGTCTTTGGGGGACATGTTGCAAGCTGATGATGCCAAGTGCTCTCCTGACGGCACCTAACACGCCATCTTCCCTTCTCCTGTCCTCCTCCGCCCTGCCCATGGACTGGGGGGTGATGGGGAGAGACATCTTCTGTATCAATACCGTAAAATTTTGTCATAGCAAATGAAAAAGGTCAAAGACCTAGGAATTCCCTCTGCTAACTGAGAATTAAACATCTCTGTGAGGCGGTTCCTTCCATCCCTCTCTTCCTTTAGCAGAGTTGTTCTCTGTAAGTCTGTAGAGAGACTCTGTCCAATCTCTTGTTGAGAGCGCAGAGGCCGGCACCCGCCCCCTACAGTCCTCGTGTCTGAGGACTCGCTGTCATCCCAGGGCCTGGAGAGAGTTATGGTTTTATTTGGGGATAATAAACCGGAGCTGCTTTGGAGCGGAGAACAAATCCTGTTTCCATGCAAATGTAGTTTGTAATAAAAACCTGCCAGGACAGAAGTATGGGGGCTGCTTTTCCCAGCAAATTGCTCCCTTTGACAGAACATTCTTCAGAGTTATGCCGGGAGTGATCAGAGTGGCTGTCGAAAAGGTTCGCATCTCAAGGATTCGGGTGCGACGCCACTGCTGTTGAATTACGAAGTGAAAGGGAGGCAGGGTGGCGAGGGGCTGTAGAGTGTGAGGCTTGGCACTGGCCCTCTTGCTCAACCCTCTACGTTTCGTAGTCCTTCCGGAGTGTGCAGAATGAGCATTTTATCCCCGACGTCCAGAGAGGAAGTCATTATCCCAAACAAGGGCCCCAGCTCTACTTGGAACCAGACCGGGGTTTTCAGGAGCAGAGAAGAAAGTGGGTAAGCCCCCTCCAGGGCTCTGAGAGGCCAGAGGTACTTCTAGAGGAGGGCAGTGCCCAGGAAGAGGGGGGCAGAGCCTGATGGGGTGATGGCAAACAGATGGCCCAGGCCTCACTTCGACTTCATCTTCCTGACCAGCTGTCACTAGGAAAGTATGCCCCAGGCTGGAAAGAGGCCAAATGAGGAGAGGAGAGAAATTCAGCATCCAGAACTTATTTGCTTTTCATTCTTCTGCCCCTGCTCCCCGACACCCCCTACTGCCAGATGATGGTGGGTCTTCATGGAGTGGAGACCACAGCAAGAGAATTCCAGGTCAGGCAAGCATTGGCTTGCTGGGCCGGGGAGGGTTGCGTCTCCTGTCAGCGATTCGCCTGCACTGCGTGCACTCACTGTGGGGTCGTCTTCTGTGGTCCGTGGTGCCAGGCTGCTGTTTGCAGATGCAGGCACTGGCCGTGTGTCCGGCCAGCAGGTGACTGCAGGACCCTCGGGTCATAGCATCATTGCCAGGCAACCCTGGAGGAATTTCCCACGGATCTGAACTCAGCTATTGCAAAGCCCCATCTCTGTCCAGCTTGCTGTGGGGCCCGTCTCTATGCGAGGTCACAGACGGTGGGCCTCCTCCGTTCCTTGAACCGATCACAGCAGAGGTGGTCAGAAGCACTTTGGTGTTTTGTTTTGTTTTATTTTTTAAGATTTTATTTGAGAGAGTGAGAGAGAGAGAGAACTCAGGCAGGGAGGAGAGGGAGAAGCAGACTCCCCGCTGAGCAGGGAGCGCAGGACGGGGCTCCCTCCCAGGATCCTGGAATCATGACCTGAACCGAAGGCGAACACTTCACCCACTGAGCCACCCAGGTTCCCCGAGAAGCACTTTGATGAACAAAATGATTATCATCTCCAAGTACTGTGGGCAATATATGTGGTACGTGTTTGAATTAGTAATTTTGGTGGACTATGGTCTCAGGTTCACAATATTTCACAAGCTTTTTGGAAACAGATTTTTGTCTTTTGAGTTTTTTTTTAATGATTTCCTCCCTATTTAAAAATTTCTGATTACACGTAATTTGGGGTGGTTTTTTAGGCATACAATTTCTTCTTTGTGCTATTGGTAATCGTTATACTTGGAGACCCTTAGGTGTTCAATAATAGAGGCTTGATGAAATGTGCCATTTTTGTAAAAATAGCTAGATCTGTGCATGAATAAGACCCTGAAATAGCCGCCAGTGTTTTATTTATTTATTTATTTATTTATTATTTATTTATTTTTAAAGATTTTGTTTATTTATTTGACAAAGAGAGATCACAAGTAGACAGAGAGGCAGGCAGAGAGAGAGAGAGGAGGAAGCAGGCTCCCTGCCGAGCAGAGAGCCCGATGCGGGGCTCGATCCCAGGACCCTGAGATCATGACCTGAGCTGAAGACAGAGGCTTAACCCACTGAGCCACCCAGGCACCCCTTCTGCCAGTGTTTTAGAAACTTATTTTATAAAAAAAAAAAAAAAAAAAAGAAACTTATTTTATAACAGGTGTCTGCTCAGGGATTGGCCTTCTTCTTTCTTTTAATCCATACAGTCCTGTGAGGGAAGGGACGTTAATATTCTCTTTTAACAGTAAATGGGAAAATGGAGGGCAGAGAAGTCAAGGGACTTGCCTCAGGTTGTGGGGTTCTTTGTTCAGGCAGTCGAAACCTAGACTGTGGGCTTGAAGCCACTGTCCTCGAGCTCATGCTGCCTGTCACTGGGCAGTGAGATGGGGAGGCATTTTTATTTTCATCTTGTTATCTGTATTTTCTTACTTTTAAATGCACACATTGCTTCCACAATAGGGAAAAATAACCCCAAATATACGTAAGTAGTTAAAAAAAAAAAAAAAAAAGAGTATGAGGGTCCCTGGGTGGCTCAGTTGATTAAGCATCGGATTCTTTTTTTTTTTTTTACACGATTTAATTTATTTATTTGACAGAAAGAGAGATCACAAGTAGGCAGAGCAGCAGTCAGAGAGAGAGGGGGAAGCAGGCTCCCCACTGAGCAGGGAGCCCAATGCGGGGCTTGATCCCAGGACCCTGAGATCATGACCTGAGCCAAAGGCAGAGGCTTAACCCACTGAGCCACCCAGGCACCGCAAGCATCAGATTCTTGATCTCAGCTCAGGTTTTGATCTCTGGGTTATGAGTTCAAGCCCCATGTTGGGCTCCATACTGAGCATGGAGCTGACTTGAAGAAAAAGTAAAAGAGTCTAAGTGTTTTGGACCGCCGGCAGCGGTCTGAGGAGCTTAAAAATTTCCAACCCACTTTCATCCAGTTATTCATACTTCGTTGTTTTGGTCGTGCTTCATCAGTTTTAAAAATCTGCAGAATTATTGCAATAACCAAGTATGTATTTGTATCTTCTCTGGGTACACAACTTACTTTGTCATACAGCCTGATTTGTTTTTAGAAATTGACGGACATTAGTCCGTAACTTTCCCCTGTTCTGTATACAGAGCTGGAAATAGGATAGAAGTAAAAAACCACAAAGGAAGAAAAAAATGGAACTACAGAAAAAAAATGTTATAAAATACCATAAAACCACTTCAGGGTGTTCCAGAATTACTAATACTGGGGAAGACCTTGGGCAGTAATTCAGATCAGATGGTTATATTCAAATGTATTCAAATCACATTGCAATGGATACTTCTTTTTGTGGTTGCCCACGATGGGAACTGTTTTGTATATAGGGACCCTCCTGCCTTATGAGACAGAGCTCACCTCTGGAATAACCAGTTATGGGTTTTCATTGAGACTGGGGCATGGGTGCCATGATATGGGTAAGGCTAATCATAAGTACCTACACTTGGCTTTGGATGAGAAGTCGGTGACCGAAAGAAGCAAGGACCATGCTGTATCCATTCTTATTAGGGTGGTAGCAACAGCAGTGATTATATCCAGGTTCTAGAAATGGTATCCAGGGCTCTTCTGGAGATGCAGAAGGCAGTGCCCAACCCCTGAGGGTTGCAGCGTGGCTGTCCTCACTGGGTTAGTTCTATAGTGTAATTATTGGATTGTGCCTGGCTGTTAAATCTTTGTTCCTCCTGAGGATTTTGCCAGCAGCTCAAAAACCATTTAATACAATTTATTTCTGTTTAAATAAATCAGAGTTGGTTTCTGTTACATACAAATCAAAACTGATGGATACACACATGCTACCATTTACTTACATATATTTACCATGTATATTTTTAATCTAATAATTTTTACAATAAAATGATAGTTGGGCCAGGAAATACATTAAGGACCAAGAGAGTTTTTTGGAATTTTGGAGTCTTAAAAATTGATACAACATATTTGCATGATTTATAATTTATGAGTGATTTAAGCTTAAGATTTTATGGAAGTCGCTGAAAAGTATTCTAGAGGGATCTTGTTTCTTTTAGCTAATAAATTGGGTCATGTATTGAAAGTTTCCAAGAGCTGTGAAGGTTGGGATGAAAACATTATTTATAATGAATCTCATACTTCGTCATTTTCCCAAGTGGTGGTGCATTTACATAATAGTGGGAGTTTTGTGATGAAGTCTTTTGATTTTCTATGTTGCTGCAATGCCAGCTCATTTAGTCCAATGCCATATTATTAATAACTCATCCTTGCACACCATTGAAATCTCAGTCTCTGGGGGATATCCAAGAAAAAGAAAGTACTCTTTTCCTAGCTATCCTCTCCTCCCTTACAAAAGTATAAAACTACATTTAGGTGTACGTAGGTCAAGGATTTTGTGAGTTTTTTTTTTTTTTTAAAACCATGATTTTATAGGGGTTTTAACCTTATGAGGTTATGGGGTTTTGATTTTATAGGGGTTTTAACCTCATGAGGTTAATGAGGGGAGGAGGTTCATGGGCTAGACTCTGGAATTCAGGGAGTTGTTCATATATGCTGCCAGCACCCTTTCTACAAACTTTCCCTGAGTCTTTCTCCAACGCCTCAGCACCTTCCTGCTCTAGGTGCTCAGGTCAGGCATAACATGATTAAGCTCAACTCCAAGTAATAGAAAACCCAGAGAGCAATGGCTTAACTTAGTAGAAATGCTCTATCTACAAGTAGTCCAGGGCTGATATTGTGTCCCACAGTGTTAGTGACCCAGTCTCCTCCTGTCTTATTGCTCTGCTGTAGCTACTTTCATCTCTGAGGTCGCTTGGGGTCCAAGAGAGTTTCTAGAGTGATGGCCATTGCTTTGCATTTCCACCAGCAGGAAAGAGGAAGCTTTCTCCTTTCAGGACACTTCCTGGTTCAAAGGTAGTCGGATGCGCTCACGTAGCTGCAAGGGATCCTGGGACATGTAGTCTTTATCCCAGGTTGCCATGAACCCAGCTAAGAATTGGCATCTTTTTGTTGTTGTTTTTAAGATTTCATTATTTCATTTATTTATTTATTTATTTATTTATTTATTTAAGGGATGGGGGAGAGAGAATCCCAGGCAGGCTCCAGGTCCAGCACGGAGCCTGATGCGGGGCTCAATGTCACTACCCTGAGATTGTGACCTGAGCTGAAATGGAGAGCCCAGTACTTAACCAACTGCGCCATCCAGGTGCCCCAGAATCAGGATTTCTTTAACTGAGTTTAAAGAGGAGAAAGGATTCCTGAAGACAGCTAAACAATTATAAAGAACAAGGTGATTTTTTTTCCCCTAAAGAAGGAAATTATCACATACACTTGTTGACGGCCATGCGGTGTATTAAATGTGGTGTATTTGAAGGAAAGATAAGAAGGGAGAGGCAGCGTGGAATAGTGTAGAGGCCCAAGAAACCTGATTTAGACTTGACCACTTGGGCTTGAATTTGTTTTGATATCTTGTAGCTGTGTGACCGACCCCTGCTTCCTAGCGTTGCTACATAAAATACAGGACACCCAGTGTCCCAAGAAATGGTTATTTATCTGAAATTGGAATTTTACTGGGAGTCTTGCCACCCACCACCCCTTCTTCCCCAGCTGTGAAATGGAAGTATTCAACTTCCCAAACAAATGTCTATCCCCTGGGAGTTTGCCATATGCAGCATGATGTTTCAGAAATGGTGCTAAAACTGGGGCTAGGGGGTCATTAGAGGGTTGGATAAGAAAGTTCATGTAAAGAGCCAGGCCTGGTCCAGGATCAGAGCTTATGGACCAGTTACACTGCTACTGTCCCTGCTCATCAGTCTGGGGGAGCTCTGTGGGTGATGAGGCCGAGGGATCCCAGCAGAACAACGTCTGAAGGGTGGTACAGCGAGACTCGTGACCGAGTAAGAAGGACACGCATGTCTGGAATAGCCACAGGACATGTCTTGCCCACCCTGAGATCTAGTCCAGGTTCTTGCTTCTCTGGAAAGCCTTCTGGGACTACTCTCGCCAAAAGCCCTCTCCTCCTGCTTTGGTTTCATGACACATCTTTGTTACGTTTCTTTTCACCATTAAGAAGAAAAGTCCTTATGCCTTTCATTCCATAAAAGATATGAAGTGACTTGGCTGGCCATTTCTCATGGACTCATTGGCACAGCTCTCTCTCTCTCGGGGCTCTGCATTGTTATTTGACGTTCTGTGGTCTCCCCTCCTTGTTTGCAATCCTGAATTCCAGGCCGTGAAGCCACGAGAAACAGCCCTTCCAGGTTCAGTAGCTGGGAGGTGCCAGTGTGTTTCCTAAGAGGTAGAACCCACCAATCTTTCCAGTCTTTGGGTGAAGAATAAGTTTCAACCACTCCCCTGCCCCCATGTTCCTCTCCCTGGGCATCCACTGGAGGGTGGGGAGCTGTGGAGTTTCCCCTGGTCTGACCACAAAGCTGTCAGCCCACTGCATAATGCTTCCAGAAATGGCCTCAGAAAGTTCCATGGTGGGCGGGGGGAGCAGAAGGAGGAAGAGAAGCCGAGCTTTAAAATACTTTGAATATTGAGCGTCTTCGTGACATCTTAATCGAAGAAAGGGTTCCTTGACTGAATAAAAGGGAAAAATAAAGCCTCTGTTCTAGATGAAGCGTTAACCATCTGGCTGGTGTCTATGGATACATTTCAAGGCACCGTGTATCTCCTGAATTCATATGCAAAATTGGGATGTGTATATATGTTTGCACTGTTCTGGGGAATGCATCCGTAATTTTTGTCAGCTTTTCAAAGCAGGCTCTACCTAAAGTTTAAGTGATTATTTTTAGGGACAACTCCTGTTTCTTATTTGCATTTCAGCTTCTGCCGGGTCCTGCGTGGTGCGGCCCATTCCTTTGGGGTTCAGCTCCTTTCTGAGTTCGCCTCTGCCTCCCCACTTTGCGGTCCGTGGGGTGGTGGAGGGTGCTGTGGGAGCGAGGCTGCATCTTAACATCAGCCTAAGTCAGGCATGATCAGCAAGAGAAATCCGTCTGGGGAACGGAAGGAGATGGGCGACTCCTATTGGCATCTGAAACCAATTATAAATGTTTTGCGTTATCTGCAGCTTTGGGATTTCCTGGGCCATTGCGTGCACAGTTGGGAGTTGGCTGCACTAGGATGTGGAACAGCAGAGAAAACAAAAGGGAGCAGGGAATGTTGTTGGTCTTGGAATAAGGAGTGGCGCATATATCCTCCCCTCCTGTAGCAAACTGATTTCTTTCCCTCGAGCAGAGGGACCTTGGTCAAAGAGTAAATATGTTCAACTTTGGAGCCATGTAGTTCCCACTACCCCATTCTCACATTGTCGGAGAAGCAGCCACAGAGAGCATGTAAGTGAGTTTCCATGGCGGTGTTCCAGTAAAACTTTATTTACAAAAACAGGTGGTGGCCAGATATGGCCGTGACCTATGGTGTGGCCACCCATGCACCAAAGCGTGGGAGGGCCTGGTTCACCCTTCCTTGCTCCCTTCCTTTGGAAGTTCCAAATAGTGCGGGTCAGCAGGCCACGGTGGCCCCCACTCTGTCCCTCCTGGGTCTCCTTGCCCTCTAGGAGAGACCCCCTTAGAATATACATTGATCCTGACACTTTCTGGGTGGGGTTTTGTGCAGCCGAGTTCTTGGCAAAGAGCAGACTCTTCTTGTTAACAACTCTTGTTTCATAAGCCTGTCTGGATGGTCCCCCTGCAATTCTATCCAGCTATGTGACATTTTTCCAATCTGTGCTGATGGGCTCCTGGAGGCAGGAGACGGAGCTCGGGCCTCCTCCAGGGCCTGGCAGCCCAAAGCCTCACCAATCAAGGTGGTCCACACTCAGAGTGAGGCAGCAAGGCTCCTGTAGGTGCGGCTGCTCCCTCCAAGGCCCACTTAGGTAAAAAAGTTAAAGATATGCAATATATGTTCTTCAATACATGTGTCTGTTGCTTTCTAAAATTGTGGTAAGAACCGGGGCACCTGGGTGGCTCAGTCGGTCAAGCATCTTGCCTTCTGCTCAGGTCATGATCTCAGGTCCTGGGATTGAGCCTTGAGTTGGGCTCCCCGCTCAGCAGGGAGTCTGCTTCTCCCTCTCCCTTTGCCGCTCCCCCTGCATGCTCCTGCTCTCTCTCTGTCAAATATGTGAATAAAATCTTTTAAAAAATTATAAAAACTATATAACATCCAATTAATCATCTCTAAGATAAAAGAAAATATATATATTGGTATGCGTCCCCAGGTCTTGGCATAGAGCTCCAAAACCCTTGTAGTCTCCCAAGGGGTAAGAACACTAGGGGCACCTCTTATTCTGAAGTTTGTCATTGGCCCTGTCCCCGACACAGGCTCCTGAATCTCTTGTGAATTCCTAAGTGCTAAGCCCTAGGAGCCTCTTTCATTCTAATGCGGTGATTCCAGATGGGCTCTTCTTGGCTCTTGGATGGAGGATCATGGCTAGAAAGACCAAGCCATGATTAAAAGCCTGATACTTCAAAAAACAAAACAAAACAAAACCCTAAAACCTTGTTATTTCCAGTGCAGTCTCTCACTTCCCTAGACCGGGGAGAGGGGCTGGTCATGGAATTCATGATTAGTCATGTCAATGTGAGGAAGTCCCCTCAAAACCCTGATGGCACTGGGTTTGGAGAGCTTCCAGGGCGGGGGAAGCGTCCTCGTACTGGGTCACACATCCAACTCCACGGGAGCAGACACTCCTGCTTTGGGGACCCTCCTGGGTCTTACCCTTTTTGTCTCCTCACCTGGCTGTCCATCTGCATCCTTTCTTATATCCTTTAGGGAACTGGTAGATGGTAAGTATTTCCCTAAGTCTGGGAGGCCCTCTGGCACATTACGGGAACCCAAAGCAGGGAGAGGTCATGGGTAGCTCCAGTCTGTAACCAAGTCAGATGGAAGTTGTGGGGAACCCGGAGAATTTCCTTTGTGTGAAGGATGAATACTAGCCCATTGCATGCATGTTTTGCATTTCAACTCATTCACCTCTTGATGGACATTTAGGTTGCTTCTACCTCTTGGCTATTATGAATAATGCTGCAATGGACATGGGTGTGCAAATATCTTTTCGAGACCCTGTTTGCAGTCCTTTGGGACGTATACCAGAAGTGGGTAAAAGGGTTTCCTGGAGCCAGTGGTGATTCTATTTTTATGTTTTTGAGGAACTTCCATTCTGCAGCTATACCGGTTTACATTCCCAGCAACATATTTATAGCTTTTTAAAAAAATACTTCTTGTTTCCTTTTTTTTCCTTTTTATTTTATTTTATTTTATTTCTTTTCAGTGTTCCAGCATTCATTTTTTTTTTTTAAAGATTTTATTTATTTACTTGAGAGAGAGACAGTGAGAGAGCGCATGAGCGAGGAGAAGGTCAGAGGGAGAAGCAGACTCCCCGTGGAGCTGGGAGCCCGATGCGGGACTCGATCCCGGGACTCCAGGATCATGACCCGAGCCGAAGGCAGTCGTCCAACCAACTGAGCCACCCAGGCGTCCCTCATTTTTTTTTTTTTTTGAAGATTTTATTTATTTGATGGGGGGAGGGGGTGGTGGGGAGAACAAACGGGGAACGGCAGGCAGAGGGGGAAGGAGAAGCAGGCTCCCTGCTGAGCGGAGAGCCGGGTGTGGGGCTGGATCAGGACCCTGGATCCCAACCTGAGCCGAAG
This sequence comes from Mustela erminea, assembly GCF_009829155.1. Lineage (NCBI taxonomy): Eukaryota > Metazoa > Chordata > Mammalia > Carnivora > Mustelidae > Mustela > Mustela erminea. Next base: position 54,329,684 of record NC_045631.1, on the reverse strand, counting down.
CAGACACTTACCCAACTGAGCCACCCAGGTGCCCCTAGTTTGTTTGTTTTTGTTTTTTTTTAGGGGAAAAATGGAAGTGGGATTGTCTATATATTTATTTATTGATTTATTTATTTTTTTTAAAAGATTTTATTTATTTATTTGACAGAGAGAGATCACAAATAGGCAGAGAGACAGACAGAGAGAGAGATGAGGAGAAGCAGGCTCCCCGCTGAGCAGAGAGCCCTATGCGGGACTCGATCCCAGGTCCCTGGGATCATGACCTGAGCCGAAGGCAGAGGCTTAACCCACTGAGCCACCCAGGCGCCCCGTCTATATATCTATTTAAAGGTATTTACTGAGCCTGCCTATAGCTAGACACTGGGATACTGTATTAGACCAGGTAAATCCTTGACTTCTTGGTATTACAGTCTGGTTGTAGAGACAGTCGATAACCAACAGACGTATGCTGCCCCTAGTGAAATAAAAGAAGAGTTTAATTTCACCACGTTTGGTAGAGAGTAGCACTGGGGCTTCCAGAACAGAAATGTAGGGAGCGGACTCTCTCATCACCCTTCCTTAGTCAAGTAAATACATCTGCAGAAGCCTACAGTCGGAGCTTAACTATGGGAAACCTACTTATGGACTTGTAAAAAAAAAAATTGGGTTGAAATTCATGTAACACAAAATTGACCGTTTTAAGCAAACAATTCAGTGGCATTTGGTACTTTCACAGTGTCGTGCACTGCCAGCTCTTTGTGGTTCCAAAATATTTTCATCATTTCAAAACAAGACCTTCTACCCGTTAAGTAGTTACTCTCCGCTCCCCTTCCTTCCAGACCCTGATAACCACCAATCTGCTTTCTGTGTCAACGGATTTCCTTGTTCTGCCTCTTTCATAAAAACGGACTCCTACTGGGGCGCCTGGGTGGCTCAGTTGGTTAAGCAACTGACTCTTGCTTTTGGCTCAGGTTGTGATCTTATGGTCCTGGGATCCAGCCCCCTGCCCCCATCTGCTCCATGCCCAGTGGGAAGTCTGCTTCGGATTTTCTCTCTCTCTCTCCCTCTGCCCCTCCTGCTTATGCTTTCTGTCTCTAAAATAAATACATAGATCTTAAAACATAATAAAGGGACTCGTACTACATGTGGTTCTTTCTGTCGGCTTCTGTCACTGTCATTGCATTTTGAGTTTTTTTCTTTAAAGATTTTATTTATTTATTTACATAAATATTTATTTAGAATAGGCAGAGAGGCAGGCAGAGAGAGAGGAGGAAGCAGGCTCCCTGCCGAGGACAGAGCCTGTTGTGGGGCTCGATCCCAGGACCCTGAGATCATGACCTGAGACAAAGGCAGAGGCTTAATTAGTACTTCATTCCTTTTAACGGGCAAGTAACGTTCCATTGTATGGATAGATCCATATTGTTTATGCATCCCTCCGTTGGTGGGCACTTAGGCTGTTTCCACCTTTTGGCTGCTGTGGATAGTGCTGCTGTGAACCTTTATGTACAAGGATTTGTCCGAGTACCTGCTTTCCTTTTGGGGGAGGGAGGGACTCACAGGTGTTTAAGGATTCGTCATCACTCAGGTTCCATCCCAGGACAGGAAGCAGAGCGATGGCGTGAGCCACCCCAGTGAGCGGTGGGAAACCGGGAAACGGCAGGAAACCAGAAAGTAATGTGCTGTTACTTCCTCTCCTTTCCCTCCTGGCTGGGCCAGCGATCACTCTCTCCCTCGTCTTCTGAATCTTGAAAAGTCTGTGCCCTCCTCACACAGTCCCCAGCTCCCAGAAGCCACCTTCACTCAAAGAGAAGAACAATCCAGCCGTTCTGGGGCCCCAGAAGGCCCTCCCCTCTCCGTCCGCCTGGCTCCCATGTGTGGCTCTGCAGGGGCTTCTGGTGGGTGGATGTCTCCTGATTCCCTCTGCAGTTCCCAAGGGAACTGGAGGTAGGACTGAGCTGTCCTCCAGGGTGGGAGTGGGCTCTGACTTCACATCTGCCCCCACATAAGTCCTTCTGTGAGGCATCCTTTCCTTGGGGGCAGTGATAGATGTTATGGCCCACAGGAGGGGATCAAGGATTGTTGTGGAAGCCCCTTCCCCTAGAGGAAAGCACGCCCTTTCCCAAGGTGGATCTCCTCCCTCTGCAGGATCCCCCCACCCCCACCCCGCCAGTGTATTCCTAGGACAGGGAAAAGATTGTCTTGAGACTGTGGTTCAGAAGATTCTAGGATTCTCTAATCAGGTGGCAGAAGAGGCTCAAGTCCTTGGTTCTGAGTGTCTCTTTTTAAATGCTTGTTTCAAGGTTGAATGCTTTGTTGAATTTCAAGGATCATTTGGTCACACCTGGGAGTGCCGTCACCGGCAGGGTTGCGTACAAGCCAGAAGGAGGAACACGGAGAGTAGGAGAGAGAGGAGAGTAGAGCCGAGCATCCACAGCACACCCGAGAGAAACGTGATGGCGGAGGGGTCGTGCCTCCAGCTGTCTGCCTTTGACCTTGAGGGGGCTGACTTTTCTCCCATGTTTCAGCCTCTCCAGCACTCAGCAAAAAGCCCAGCGTGTGTGGTAAAGGCTCAGTAATGAGTCAATTACTGTAAATGAATGATGTCTTGCATTGAGATGAGGCTAGGATGGGGCACGAGTTGCTAAGTTGACCTTGGCCCAGACCACTGGGATATCCCCACCCCAAGATGGTGTAACTCACTTGTTGGCCAAGCAAGTGACACAGTTACCTCTCCTCCAAACAGAACAGAATGAAATGTCAGTAGTTTGGGTTCAGTTCTGGAAACAATCATGTTTCTTGCTCAGGTCGGCCTGCCTTCAGGTCCTCAGTGGTCTGACTGACAAGAGTTGGGAGAACTCTGTATTCCCTTATTAGTCTAATAGATGGACTGGAAGGTGGCTTCCCGGGGCAGAGCTGCTTTTATGTTTCCCTGTTTTCCTTGGGCATAACTTACCACTGGGGAACATCTGCATTATCTAATTTATTCCTTTGAAGCATTTCATTCTTGTTGATTGCAGCTTAAAGGTCATTTCCAAATAAACACGAAAGGAAAGGTCACCGCACCCCGTGGAAAAATCGGCTTTGGTCCTTTCCAATTCTAATGCTAGCCTCCTCACTGGCAGAGCCTGTTGTTTTGGTTGTGTGCAGCTAACTGTGTTCCTCTTTGCTTCTCAGCTCTGGATTTGGGGATGGGGGTTAGCAGCTAGACGGCAACAGGTGCAAATCTCCCTGTGAATCTTTATTTATAGAAGTGTGGGTGAAGGTGTGGGGGCAGGAAATGGGAATTAAATCATTTCCAGAAACCACTAGGGAGTAATACAAGTTCTGGCTGGCATTACTGAACAACTGTGCTCCTGGCCCAGATGAATGGGATACCTCCAGACTTGTCGCTGAAAGTGTGGGTTTGCTGAGCAGGATTTTGCAAGAACACAAAGAAGAGAGATTATGGCCAAAGACCAGGGACATTCACCTTTGTCTGTGTTTTCCAAACGGTAAAGAAGGAAAAGACTTGCAAACCAAGGCTCGCTGGTTTACTGCCAGTCCCCGGTTGTGTTCTTAGAACAGATTACTGTCGATGGTTTACGTGCATGGAGAGGAAAGACTTGCGCTACAAAGAGGAAGCTGCATTGATGTTATCCATTTATATTCTCTGTTGGCTTAGTTGGTAGATATGCTGTGGACCTGGGACCTGTGAGTTTTTTTTTTTTAAGATTTTATTTATTTATTTGACAGTCAGAGATCACAAGTAGGCAGAGAGGCAGGCAGAGAGAGAGGAGGAAGTAGGTTCCCTGCTGAGCAGAGAGCCCGATGCGGGGCTCAATCCCAGAACCCTGGGATCATGACCCGAGCTGAAGACAGAGGCTTTAATCTACTGAGCCACCCAGGCGCCCAGACCTGTGGGATTTTAACAGGCATTCAACTATGTGGGCCTGAAGCTTGGGCAAGCTGGGGAGACTTGAGAGCTGCCCACAGGGGCCAAGTCCCAGGCAGGTGTGGGTGAAAACAAAGGGAAGGGCATCAGAACATAAAGATGGGCTGCCAGTGTAAGGAAAAGGATTTCTGGTCGGGAAGATCAAGAGGACGAAGGAGGAAGGTAGAAAGGCCAAGGACACTGGGAGAACCAGAAGTGAACTAAGTGGCTGGGAGAGGTGAGAGAGAGATGGAGACATGGCTTTTGCGGGGTGTGCGGCATTCCACAGGCTAGCTTCAATGTCAAGAGTGGGCCAAGGCTCTGCGCCAATTCCTCGTCTCAGTAACTGAGGCCATTTCTGCAGGAAATTTTATTTCTGAGCGCTCCCATTTTATAGATGATGAACTAGTGACATTGGTCCATTTAGAGGGAGAGGCGGGTGAAAGTCCCAGTCCCGGGACACTGGGGCTCACACCCTCTAGCACCACACCACGTGCTTGTCTGAGGACACAACTGGCACCTGAGCCTGGAGGAGGGGCTCACGCGGTGAGTGCCGCCACGACGGGCCATCGTTGTCTCTCATATTTGGCAACCACAACACCAAAGAATTCTCACTGGCAGATAATGGGAGTGGAATTTGGAGACCCCGTTCAGAAGTGTATTTAGCAGTATCTGAAGTATCGGACAAAACACGCACATACGCTATGACCCGGCTTCATCGTCCGGGATTGGCTCCTGCGGAAATGGGCCTCAGCGGCGCTTAAACACAGGAGAGGAATCGCTAGAGTGTCGTGTAGACGAGCAAAAGATCGGAAACATCCTAGGAGTCCTTCAGGAGGGCAACTCAGATACAGTTCATCTCCATAGACTCGCTGCAGGAAAAAGAAGGAAGAGGTAGCATCCTATGGGATGATGGTCTGTGGTGAGAAAAACACACTGTAGGATAAATCCTGTGTGATGTCGTACAATAATGCGATTCAATCATTATGTAATTATTATATTTACATATTATACAAATGTATTTTTATGTATACATTTTAAAAATTTTATTTATTTATTTATTTATATATCTATCAGAGAGAGAGGGCACAAGCAGGGGGAGTGGCAGGCAGAGGGAGAAGCAGACTCCCCTCCTAGCAAGGAGCCCGATGCAGGGTTAGATCCCAGGACCCTGGATCATGACCTTAGCTGAAGGCAGACGCTTAACTGACTGAGCCATCCGGATGCCCTCATTTATACATTTGTTATATCCGAAGATACACATAGTTATACAGAACATTATATAATTTGAAATTATATGTATATATATGTTTGTGTGTGTGTATCTGTGTCAGTATGGAGATACATGAAAATACAGATGTGGGTCTATAGATGCATATATAAATACTTTCCTTTCTCTCTGTACTTGTACACACACACACAGGCACACACACACACACACACACACACACACAGGTACATCTGTGTGAACTTTGGGGTATGAAGTAGAGGATGCTTGTGCATTTTGATGGGCCATGCAACTCAAGAGATGGCCACTGATTTGGTTGAGCCACGGACTTAGTAGACTAAGACAGTGGTTCTTACTCTTGTCTCTGCCCCGACATACTCCCTTGCCCCCAGCAGCATCCCCGGGGCAGTCATTCTTAATGACAGCATCTTGCCAATCAAAGTGTATTTCAGATACTCTGGTCGTTAGTGTGGGGTTATGCCTCAGTCTCTTTTTCTGTAAAGTGAGCGTAGAACCAGAGAACAGCTGCATAAGGCAGTTCTGTAGATCATGTACAGGCACAAGGTAGAGTACTTGGGAGGGCTCATTGTGCAAGGTCAAGTGGTAGCACCTTTATGTAATTTTAAGAAAAAATTCCCCGAGAGGTCCCGCTACACCAGCCTGCCCTCTCCACCCCATCCCCCACCAGTTGAAAATCTCCAGTCCGAGCTTGAAGGAGGTCTTTGAAACAATGGATTCGTTGGCAGACTAAGCCAATTTATTTACTGAGCACCAACAGGGCAGATTCATTTCCGTAGGTGCTGGTGATACAAGGCTGTGTGCTTGGAGCTTTGGTTCTCGTAGGAAAGACACACACCAGTCAAGACCCAACACAACAACAACCCTTCCCCTGGCTCCCCACAGCTGAAAACACATCAATTAACATGTTGCAAGTGATTTAAGTTTTCGTATGCCAATCTGAGGATTCCCCATCCTTGTTCAATGGCTAGATCACGATCGCCTCTAAGAATTTACAATCCACCAAGATGTGCGGTGCCATCTGCTGAGCCCCCAGCCATTACGGATGCTTCCGGTTCTTGAAATCTGCCTTGCTGCTGAGCATCCGAATTCCCTGATGCCCAGCGAGAAGGGAGGGGCCGCCTCTCTCTCTCTCTCTCTCTCTCTCTCTCTCTCTCTCTGGGCCAGGCCAACAGGCTCAGCCTTCTGCGGCTCCCAGTGACACGTCAGCCACTGGGCTCAGGCCCCAGGTCCCTCTAGGTTGTCCTGATCTGGCCGTAAAGCAATTATTTTTGGCCTCTAGTCCATTCTTGTTGGGTTGCCAAGGGATCTTACGGCTCCCACAGGCCCTAAGAGAGCAATCTGGTTGAAAGTTTGGGCGGCAGATAGCTGGGTCCCTAAATGTCATCTTCTCATGCTCCCCATGCTGGGGTGCTAAGGACCCTCTCTGGTTTCATGACTTGCTTGAGAACTCTGGGGTCCTGGATTTTAAAGAGGGGCTCATGCACAGATGCCCCAGCTGCACTCATCCTCAGGGATGGAAGCCAGCCTCTGCCGGCAGCTCCCAGCTCTGCTCCAGACGTCCCACTCGCTGAGCCCAGCAGCTCATGGCACACTCTGTCATCGAAAGGGGCCGCAGTTGGTGGGAGGGAATGCAGAGGACATCACAGGAGAGCCGTGAGGATGGGGACATGGGACTGATGTAGGTGAGTCCAATGAAGGAGAGGACAGGCGAGAGAAGGTCCACTAACCATCCTGGAGCGTGGAACACGTCATTGCCCAGAGGGTAGCGACTAACCGGTCTAGCCAGGCTGAAGGGAAGGATTAAACTGCATCATGAGAGATTTGGGGTGGATCAAGCCAAGTTAGGTCGCACAACACTGCATTTTACTGAACCCCAGACTCCGTTCACCCGAGGACGCACTATTGTTCTGTGAACGCTCAGGGGAGGAAAAAGGAAAGCCTACTCCCAGAGCCAATATGACTTGCTCATACTGAGAAATTTTCAGTTCTACTTGTTCAAAGAACTCTCTTATGCTTAGTTTTATATTACAAATACACGTAAAGGGAAAAATAACTAAATGTATACATGCACATTATGTATATGATATAGATACCTGTAAAGGAATAGAATTAAAATTAATTGCAGGAGGAATCACTTCTTTTTTTTAAAAAATAGATTTAACTTATTTATTTACGATTTTATTTATTTATTTGACAGACAGAGATCCCAAGTAGGCAGAGAGGCAGGCAGAGAGAGAGGGAGGAAGCAGGCTCCCTGCTGAGCAGAGAGCCCCATGCAGGGCTCGATTCTAAGGCCCTGAGATCTGACCTGAGCCGAAGGCAGAGGCTCAACCTGCTGAGCCACTCAGGTGCCCCAGGAGGAATCACTTCTTGAAACTTCTTCAGATTTGAGCCTCATGCTTCTCAGCCCCTTTTCAAGTTCTGTACTCTTTCCCCCTCCTATACAGTGTCGTCCCCACCTAGAGTGTTGCTGATGTAGCATTTCTTAGAAGAATCCATAAAGAAGGGGCTCCTGGGTGGCTCTGTCTGTGAAGCGTCTGCCTTCAGCTCAGGTCATGATCTCAGGGTCCTGGGATCGAATCCCGAGTTGGGCTCCCTGCTCTGCCAGGAGTCTGCTTCTCCTTCTCCCTCTGTCCTTCACCCTTGCTTGTGCTCTCTCTTTCAAGTAAATAAAATAAAATAAAAATCCATAAAGAAATAAAAGTCACGGGGACTAATATCTTCCTATAAGCCAACGTTGTGGACTTAAGCCAGAGGCATGGAGGAGAGCTTCCCAGCTTGGACAGCGTCAGAATGGCTGGAAGGGCTGGTGGAGACGCGCTGTTGGACCCCACTCGCAAATTCTGGCTCAGTCAGTCTGGCGTGTGGCCTGCGAATTCGCATTTCTTGCAAGATCCCAAGTGATGCTCATATGCTGGTCCAGGGACTGGTGTAAGATGGCCCCATTTTGCTCCCCGCAGGAACGTGCCTGAGGACATCCGATTGCCCACCTCTGCGCTCCCTGACCGTCTGTCTCCTAGGAGCCAGAAGAGTTCCCCTCGGCTTCTTCTTCCCCACCTCCAAGGTCCTACTGAGCGCATCAGGCCTCAGTAGGCGCCTGACCAGGCTTTGATGGCTGCTTCCCACCTGCCACCGGGCTGATGGCTAAATGAATCAGATTTCCGAGATGCCAAAGTGGGGGTGGGGCGGTGGGGCGTGCATCTTAGAAGCAGCAAAATACAGTAGCTAGCTTTGTGTGCAGGCCTTGAGTGAGGGTGAGGCCCAGGCCAGCTTGAAGGGGGAGGTGGGAGCTCCCCCCCCCCACCCGCCCCCGTCCCGCCCAATCCCCCTGGGGCTACTCAGACAGAAAACAGCATTGCCAGCAGTAGGGTCCCCCTTATGTTACCAGGGCTGAGGATTGGGCCAGATGGTTTGCACTGGTGATACACTAGCCAGCCTTTTTTTTTTCTTTTCCCCCACTAACAGTGCTGTTAGAAACCCTCCAATATCATTCAGCATGGCATTCCAATAACAAGGCGAAAAGGCTTTCCTTGCACTTTGCCGGTTAAATAATAAAGAGCCTCTGTAAGCAGAAGGGCCAGCGGCCTGAGCTGACGGCAGTGGGGCTGCTTGTCTCCATTACTGTCATCTACAGAAAGCTTCGCCTTAGACGCGGGTGGGCCCTCGGGCCACCCGGCTGGTTCTCCCCAGGAGCCTGCAGGGGTCGGCTTGGCCTGGGTTTTGAGGTTTTTTTTTCTTTGTCTAAAGTGGTGGTTCTCAGCCGGGAGCCGTTCGGCCCCTCACGGAGACCCTGGGCAGTGACTGGGGACATCAGTGTGTGGCACACTGGGAGGGGGCGCTCGCGGCGTCTAGTGCGGCAAGGCCAGGGATGCTGCTAAGCCTCTGACCACGCACAGGACAGCCCCCCCACCCCCAACACAAAGAATGACGCGGTGCAAAATGTCACCAGGGCCGTGGTGGAAACGTGCCTGCCTAATAAAACAACCACAGAATCCAAGAGGCTGTGTCGGACTGTTGGGTTATCCTTCATGAAGTCTGAAGGAGAACGAAGAGAGGAAATAAAGACGTTTCCTCAGGCAGAATTCCTCCGCAGCTTTCCTGCTGTGTGCTGCTGTAATCGCTAATAAAAAGCTGTAATTCACTTGGCACCACTTTTGGATGGTTTCCCCTGATATTTAAACAATGAAGGAAATGGAGCATGCGCAGACTCACAGACTGTTTAAGGGATAATTTTTATGCAAAAAAAAGCTCATGTTCCTGACACTTGAGTGTATATAGGAACATCCTGGGGTGGTGGAGGGGTTCTGCTTAAACTATTTGTTCTGGTTCATCAGATGGGGGCTGAGATTCTGCACCCCTCCCTGGTCCCCCCCCCACCTCCCCAGGAGCTGCCGAATGGGCCTGTGCTGCAGGTGCGTGGCTCCCACCTGGAGGAGCCGGGGGCTGACGGCCTTCAGCTGCCCTTCATGTGTGTGATGTGATGTGATGTGCAGGGACCCGGAACTGCTCCGAAGAGCCCTGAAAGTCTTGCCCCCGAGAAACCCCCCAGTCCTTTGACACCAGGGTGTTTGGTCACTCGATGAGTCCCACCATCTCCCCAGAGGAAGGACCAGGTGGGACGGGTCAGATTTCCTTCAGTGAGGAGGGTCTGAGTCCCATGCAGTGGGGACTCAAGGAAAAATTTTTAAGGTATTTTAGTTTCTCTCCCGTTCTGGGGAAAGATGCGGGTATGAGTCAGGAAACCCAGTTGCTTGACATTGGGACACATTTTTGGTGTCACCAGGACCCTGTTTTTCATCCTCTCCCTGTGCAATATGCTCTTCCCTTCAGCCTCCAGTCTTTTATTCTTCCCGTCCCTGTAGCCCTGCTTCTGGATTCTTTCCCACCTCCTCCTTGGAACAGGCCATTCCCCCGTGCCAAACGTCCAGCATTTCCCGGCTGATATAGTTCTTGAGGGTTTTGCCCACAAGGAAGTAAGTTTTGTGGTGGGCAGAAAGTGTGAGATGTTTCCAAACTCTTAAGTAGCTTGTGTTCTCAATGCGTGACAAATACACATGACTTATTTTATAAAAAGGTCCAAGATTTTGTATAACAAAGAGCTCCCATGTTGCATGGAGCATAGGGTCTGTGTCGATGTAGATTTGCAGGTGAATTAGGGTAGACACAGGAAGCATGCCATCCAAACCCTCCATCCTTGGTTTGTCCAATTTCCGGGGAGTTGGCCAAACACTCTGGTGAATTTCTGCCTCTGGGCCTTTGCTTAAACTGGTCTCTCCATCATGACTGTGTTTTCCTCTCCTTCCTGTCTACCCACGTGGATCTCTGTCCCATAAGGATCTGGCCCTCACCATCTGCTCCACTCACCCAACCCTTAAAGACCTCCACTCTAGGGGTGCCTGGGTGGCTCAGTGGGTTAAAGCCTCTGCCTTCAGCTCAGGTCATGATCTCAGGGTCCTGGGATCGAGTCCCGCATCGGGCTCTCTGCTCAGCCTGCTTCCCCTTTTCTCTCTGCCTGCCTCTCTGCCTACTTGTGATCTCTCTGTCAAAATAAATTAAAAAATCTTAAAAAAAAAAAAAAAAGACTTCCGCTCTAGAACTTTCAGCATCATCCGCATGGCACCGGTTTCCAGCCAATGGTAACCACGAGCCGGACTGATAAAGGTTCGGAGATGGGAAAGCCTCCAAGAAAAGAGGCTGAGTTAGCACTTAAGGGGAGGAGATCATCTGAGGGTGAACGCCTCCCCCAACCCCCTGCCAGGCTCGTCACCCCAAGCCTCACTGGCCCCCTGGAGTAGCCGCCGGGCTTGCTTCTTTGATTAATCTTGCACTCAGGGGTTTTCCTGAGGTCGTGTTCTGGAAGTCTTGCCTGGGACTAAGCATTATGAAAATGAAGAGTCTTAAAAAATAGTAGGTCACCCCTCATTTATTTGACAAATATTTATTAAGTATCTTCTCTGTTCACCAGAGGGGTAGCACATGGGCATTATAATTCCCTTGAGAGTTGAAAAGCCTAATTGGTCTGTGTGTGTTGGGCTGGGAGCTGCTTGCATAATTACCTGTTTTCCATCTGAGTGTTTACATTGTCCTCCTGGTTTCTGGAAGCCGGGAGCTGCGTGTTTCATCTATCTTTACCCTCTGCTGCCGCGACTCCCGGCTTGGGGTTCCTGAGCTGGAGGGAGCTGCCTAGTCTCGTGGTTATCAATTATTAATATTTCCAAAAGCCAAACGAGGCCAAGGGAAATTAAAATCTAATTTCTTTGCTTTGGGCCGGAACGACAGCCTCTCGGCTCTGCTGTTCTGGTATCTCCTGTCGATCTGAAACTCTGATCAGTAGTTACATCAGTGTGTCTTTAATGAATTTAAAAGTGGGGAAAGTAACTCTCGCTTAACATCATTTGGTTGAATAGATGCTTCTAAACGGTTTTTTTGGGGGGAGGGGGAGGGGATAGGACCAAAGAAATGACAATTACGAACGCGTAGCTTATCGTCAACACAGAGATGGTTACACACTGGATAATCAGTGCTTGTTAAAATGAACACAAAGCAGATTATGGTAGGGACATGGACCAGACTGTACTTGCCCCACTATGGCTGTAGAAGGTTCTTGGAAGAACTCAGCACAACCCTGTCCACCCCAGGTGGAGGCACCTCAAGAGACAACATTCTGAAGTCCAACTGCCGTGCGGCCACAACCACTGGGTATGTGACAGGGCCCTTCAGGAAGCACCCGTCTCTGTGCTTCCGTGGAGCCGGAGGGAGGAAAACATTGATGTCAGCCACCCCAGACTTGTGGCAACTTTCCTGGGAACATCGAGGGAGCACTTGGCCAGAAGAAAGGGGTCTCCCGTGGGCGGTGGGAGCTCACCCCTCTGTGGGCGCCTCAGGGCTCAGCTGTTCTGAGTCACGGCCCCGCCAGCCATCTGTCTGTGAAGCTGGAAGGCAAGAGTGTGACAGGCCCGCCTGGTGGTGACAGGCGGTCCCTGGGGGCTCCAGGAGGCGCGTGTGCATGTGGGCGGGAGGGAGGGACCTTCCTTGGGCCTTCGGGTCTCATCGCTCAGAGACTACCTCGTTCTGCAGCTGGCCTGGTGAAGAGCTAATGAGGTGAAGACAATGCCTGGAAATGATTGATTAAAATAAATGATGGAAAAGTTCCAAGGGACCTGGCTTTTCAAAGAGCTGGGTGTTTTAGACATCCAGGTGGTTTGGGATGCAAGCAAAGAGTCTGTTTTATGGGCTGATTATCTTCTGCCGGGAAATCGTAGTACCTGGCCTGGGTTTCTCTCCTGGCTTTGGGCGTCATGATTTAAGCTCAGGGAGTCTTGTTTCCTGTATTTGCCTTCTTTTATACCTTATTAAAATAGTCTTAAATCGTAAAAGGAACATAGCATTACAGAAAGCGGGAAAAGCTCTACATTCTTATCACCCAATGCCCCAGCTAATTTGTATGAATTCCCTCCTCGTCTTCTGTTACTCGTGTATTTTCTTTCACTAGTGCAGTAACAAAGTGGCGCATTTGTGTCCATTGCTTTCTTTGGCAAAACAGGATATAAACATTGTCTCTGTTGCTATGATATTTATCATTTTTACTAACTGCATAAAAGCCCACTGCATTTATGTTTTGTGATTTGACTTAACTATCTTTTTGTTGAGCATTAGGATGACCTATCTCTTTTTCTCCCTATAATTTAAGTAGTTTTATTAAGGAAGTTCTTGAGAAATCACACCGATGAGCCCAACCAACCCCATTAGCAGGAGTTAGAGGGCACAGGGCAATTTGTGAGGCTCCATCATTCCGTTTAATTAGGCAAATGATTTATTCGAGTGCCTTTTATGTGGAAGGGCTTTCTGTCTGTCTTGTTCTTGCGGAATCCCGTTGAGGTTTCCTGGATGTGCGGCAAGATTATAAAGCTTTGCCAATTATGACGACTGTGTAAGAGGCCACTGTGAATCCACGTGAAGTTTCAATTATATCCTATTTAAAAAAAAAATTGACTGTTTTTTAAAAATGTATTTATTTGACAGAGAGAATGAGAGAGAGAGAGCGAGAGCAGGATGAGGGTCAAAGGGAGAGGGAGGCAGAGAAATTCTGAAGCAGACTCCCCAGTGAGCACGGAGCCGGGGCAGGACTGGATCCCAGGACCCTGAGATCATGTGCTGAGCCGAAACCAAGAGCTGGAGGCTTAACCGACTGAGCCACTGACAGTATTATATGGTATTTTTAAACAATTTCAGAGCTCTTACTATGAAAATAACTACAGTATTCTCACCTCTTGCTTTGGGGACGTGTTAAGACACAGAATGGGAATGTCAATGTTTGCCGTATGGCTGGGCAGGACCTGAAATATTTTTATTAGCTTTGGTATCCTGACCCGTGTCCCTATAGTTTTGCTTACAATAATCGTTTTCACCGTTGAGCTGCGAGGCTATGACTCCGATCCGACAGCCTAGGACGATGAAGGACTCACAAATGTGTGACAGGTGGGGGAGGTGGGGCCAAGGGGAGACCCGGGGTCCTCCCCCGGCTCTGGCACAAACCACCTGCCAGCCCAGGGTTTGCGCCACCATCAGGGAAGGAAGAGGCTTGGACCGGAAGCTCTTGGAGGTGCTTCTCAGCGTGACGTCTCATGGTATAAGCCACGGTGACCTTCTGCCCTGTGTTAGTTTGCTGGAAGTGTCCTTACAAAGCACTGCAGACTGAGTGGCCTCAACAACAGAAATTTGTCATCTCGGTCTGGAGGCTGGTAGTCCGAAATCAAGGTGTGGGCAGGGGTGGTTCCTTCTGAAGCTCCAGGGGAAGGATCCAACCAGCCTCTCACTCCTCGGTTGCAGATGGTCTCTTGTCCCTGTGGCTCTTCACGTCATCTTTCCTCTGTGTGTGTCCCTGTGTCCAAATGTCCCCTCTGTATACACCAGTCCATGGGTTTGGATCCATCCCATTGTGATCTCACTTTGACTGGATCACCTCTGTAAAGACCCCGTCTCCAAACACGGTCCTATTCGGAGGGACTGGGGGTTAGGGCTCCAACACGTGAATTTCAGTGGGGTGGGGTGGTTTGGGGTACGGGACACAGTGCGGCCAATCGGAAGCCCAAGAGTGGAAGTTGGACTGGGAAGCCTGCTCACCTGCTGTTGGGTTGAGAAAGTCCCTTGTAGCACAAGGTCTCCCCCGCTTCCTCCTCCCCCCCCATCCCCTCCCCCCCTCCTTCCTTCCTCCTTTCCTTTCCTTCTTTTCTTTCCATTTCTTTTCTTTTTTTTTCTTTCCTTCCTTCCCTTCACCCTTTCTTTTCTTCCTTTCTCCATCCCTCCCTCCTTCCCTTCTTTATTTTTTTTCTCTTTTCTTTCTCTCTCTCTCTTGCTCTTTCTCTCTTTTTCCCTTAAATTAGGACACAGAGGACCTCCTCAGATACCCTTGGGTAAAGCCTTGCTCTCAGTCTGTGGTCTGGCACTGTTTGGCTTTGGTGATTCGATCAGAGAATCCACACTCAGCGAAGGAGGGGCCTCAGAGGTCGCCTGGTCCAGCAGCAGGGAAAGAAACAGGCTGAAGATTCCCCACTGAATTATTGGCCAAAAAAAAAAAAAAAAAAAAAAAAAAAGTAAAAAAAAAGTATAGAGTTCAAAGAGCAGAGCCCCAGTTCCTTGGAAGGAGCCTGCATACCTCCTCCCTGATTGCTTCTGTCATGGCTGTCGCCCTGGCAGGTCCTCGAGGCCACAGTCCCATCTGGCATAAGTGACAAATGCCTCTGTTCATGCTCACCTGGGCCCTGTCACTCACAAGCCCACAGACCCAAAGGAGGGGTTTTCTGAACAAGAGCTCAGGTGCCAGAGGAAACTTTTTGGCTAGGAGGTATTTTACTGTTTTTATTCACCTGCCAGAGGCATTTTGGGGGCAACATTTGAAGGCGCCTGTTAAAGGATGAATTAGGTTTCCCTACAGTGATTTGCTGTGTGTGGGAGGTAGTGGGGGCTGGGCGGGGGAGGTGTGGGCATGGATGAGACAGGAGTCTTGGCCCAGCTGGCAGAAAGGCTGGCAGGAAAATAGGACATGGGTTCATTTCGGGCTGGATCATTTGGGAAAATGGAGAGCCCAGGCAGATGTCTGGGCATCTGACACTGGTCTGCCTACTCAGCCCTCTGATGATGGCAGAGGGATGGGAGGGTGAGGTCCTTGTGCATTTTGCCCAGGGCGATTCCTGGTGCCTGCGGGCTTCCCACCTGCTTGTGGTAGAAAATGGTTGGAGTCAGGGTGCCTTCGTCTCCTGGCGGCCATAGCAAGATACCAGAGACTGGAGGCCGGAAACAATACACATGGATTCCCTCACAGTTCTGGAGGCCAAAAAATCGGAAAATGAGATGCAGGCAGGGGTGCACTTTCTGAAGGCTCTGGCGGAATCCTTCCTTGCCCGGTCCAGCTGGTGGTGGCTCCTGGGCCTCCGTGGCTGTGGCCCTGTTACTCCAGTCTCTGCCTCCCTCTCCACATGGCTTTCTCGTCCCCATGTCCTGGTCGTCTCCTCTCTGTCTCTTGTACATACATGTGTCACTGGATTTAGCAGCATCTGCTTAATCCAGGATAACAACCCCTCCAGACCTTTACACTGGCAAAGACGCTTTTCCCAAGTAACGTCCCATGCACGGGCACCGGGGTTAGGATCTGCAAATCTTTTTTGGGGGTGACCATTCAGAGCACTGTCTGGGGCTTCTCGGATGAGCCCACGCTGCACACACACATCTCCAGTCCTGGCCTTGTCCCCACCCGGCCCAGTCCGATGGGACCTGGAGAGACTGGGTCTGGTCCTCTCCCAACTGTGGACGGCTGAGGGACCATCTCCCCACCTTCTTCCCTTCTGTACGTGAGGCTTGCTCCCCCCCCACCCCGGCCCATCTTCTGTGGCTCCTGGCTTGCTTGTGCTCCTCCCTGGGGGCTTTGATAGCAGGAGACCACCGTCCTCTCTGGAAAGCTTCATCCAGCCCTACCATCAGCCCTCTAGGAACTTCTGCTGATGAGATGACTTCTGTCTCTGCTCCCACTTGGAAAGAGGAATAAACTTTCTTGCAATCCTGCCTCCTTCCCAGTTCCTTGGGGCCTCTTGGGATCTTTGCAGGCCCCTAAAGAACTCCTGCCTAGATTTATTCCTTGTGAGGGGGAGAGGGAGAGAGCACGAGCGGGCGGGTCAGAGGGAGAGAGAATCTCAAGCAGATACCCTGCTGAGCGCAGAGAGCCAGGATGGTGGGGCTCGATCTCACGACTCCGAGATTAGAACCTGAGCCAAACCGAGAGCTGTGGGATTAACCGACTGTGCCACCCAGGCGCCCCAAGAACGCCTGCATTTTGAGATCTCACCCCACATTGCAGCAAGCCTATTAAAATGTTCCCACATTCCACATTCAGTATGTTCTTTACCCCATAAAATGATCAGGAAGATTTTTTTTTAAAATTTTGCCTTTGAAATCATTTGGCTCTAAGCTTATTTAATTTACGATTGGCTGTGGTTTCTTGGCCGTTATCATGCATACTTAGGAATTCTCCTGAAGTGAGAAAAGCTAAGCTTCGGATTGTGTTTTGAATGTAATTAAATTTTTATGAACACCAAAGTCAACAATTAACAAAGTTTTATAGACATTTAGTTAAACACTTATTAATTTAAATTTCTAGGGTTTTTTTTTTTTTCTTATTGAACTCAAAATCCAGTATTGTTTTCAGCTCTTAATCATGTCCTCAGCCCCTGGAAAACTTGGGGACCTCAGATATTGGGCCACGAACTTCTGATTGTTGAGATGAGCCTGCTTTTCCCTTGCCTTGTCCTTCCTTCGGACATGAAATGTCTCCTTGCCAAATCCCAGGTTTCCCAGCAGGGAGTCCAACCCCTCTTTCCAGTCTCCTGGGACTGCCGTCCCCTTCCCAGGCTGGCTTACACCCGCACCTTTGGCTCGCACCTCTGCTTTCCCTCCATCCTGAACATCCTGGGTCTGAATCTGTGGACTTTTTTTTTTTGCTGAATAACTAATCCTGGCCCAATTTCCCCAATTTTGACCTTATTGGTCTTCCTCTGTCTGGCCCTGCCACCCCAGTGCCTGTGGCAGGGCCAGCGTCACGGGTGTGAGATCTGCACGGGTTTGAGGAGTTCCTCACTCAGAAAGGCTCTGCACTTGATCTACTGGCCCGCTATCACCATCCTGGGATTTCCTAATGATTTTATCTCTGAGCTTGGGTTTTGTAAGCAAAGTCTAGTTGGGCACTGAAGTCTGAGCGGAGGAGAGATACATAAGAAAAGAAGGGCTTTATTAAGTAGTACTTTAAAAAATTTAAAAAGGTTCTATTAATTTATCTGAGAGGGAGAGAGAGAGAGAGAGAGCACGAGTTGAGTGAGGGGCAGAGGGAGAAGCAGACTCCCCACTGACCAGAGAGCCCGATGCGGGGCTCAGTCCCAGGACCCTGGGATCATGACCTGAGCTGAAGGCAGGTGCCACACCTACTGAGCCAACCAGGTGCCCCCAGTACTTAAAAAAAAAAAAAAAGATTTATTTATTTACTTTCGAGAGGGGGCGAGAGAGCACAGTGGGGAGGGGCAGAAGGAGAGAGAGAAAATCTCAAGCAGACTCCACGCTGAGTGTGTAGCCCAACGTGGGGCTCGATCTCATGACCCTGAGATCACGACCTGAACTGAAATTGAGAGTCAGATGCCCAACCGACGCAGCCACCCAGGTGCCCCAGTTAGTACTTCGGAGGGCATGTTGCCCTGCCTTTTGAAGAAGTAGCTTCCCATTTTCATTTTGTGCCAGGTCCCACAAATTATATAGTCTGTCTGTCCTAGTCACGGTGGTGGGCAGGGGTTGAGTGTGGGTCCTGATGGTTCCTGGGGCCACTAGAGAAAGGGACCAGTGAAACTAGATGCTTCCAAGCACACGGGGGTGTGTTGGTTTCCCTGGGTTGCTGAAGCAGAGTACTGAAAACCTAGTTGCTGAAAACACCACAAGTGCATCATCTTCCAATCCCGGATGTCAGAAGTGCTAAAATCAAGGTCTTGGCAGGGCTGTTCTCCTTCGGGGGGGGGGCGCTCCAGGGGACAATCTGTTCCTTGTCTTTCCGCTTCCAGATGCCATCGGCATCTCTTGGTCTGACCTCAGCTCATGTCCTCACGCCTCTTTCCTCTTTCCCCCATGATGGGGACCGCTGCGATGACACTGGACCCACCCTGATAACCCGGGATAAATCTCCCCACCTCAGGAGTCTTCCTTCACTCAATCACAGCCGCAAAGACCCTTCCTCTGTGGGAGGTCTCTCTTCACAAGTTTCAGGGATGAGGACGTGGACATCTTTGTGGGGTCGCTGTCCTGCCTGCTGGAAAAAGCTATTTGCTTTCCAGATGAAATCTCCAACCGCACCCAGGGCATGTCAGGTTTTGTGGGTTCTGACGTGCATGCAATTTTAAGGGTTCTTTTTAGGGGAAAAAAAATAGAGGGGCGCCTGGGTGGCTCAGTGGGTTAAGCCTCTGCCTTCGGCTCAGGTCAGGATCCTAGGGGCCTGGGATCCAGCCCTGCATCGGGCTCTGCTTGGCAGGGAGCCTGCTTCCCCCTCTCTCTGTCTCTGCCTGCCTCTCTGCCTACTTGTGAACTCTGCCTGTCAAATAAATAAAATCTTAAAAAAAATAGAAATGTTGGTACCAAAATGATTATGACTTTAGTATGAGGAAGAAATCACAAGGTCTTAGATTGAGGTCCTTTTCTTCGGAGGCCGCTGGGCAGGTACCAGCACTGACATGTGCCCTAGTCTCCTCCCCGCCTCGAACACTCCCCACTCCCAGCAACCTAGGTGCTCAGTTGACCTTGGAGGACCAGGGCGCCCCAGAGTGCCTGGCCCAGAAATAGCCATCTTGTAAAGGCAGGCAGACAGGAAGGAGGGAGACAGGGCCAAGGGATAATCCTTCAGGCTGCCATGGTGGGTGCTGGCCTGGGTGTTGGGGGCTCTGCTCCAATCACTGCCTCAGGATGGGGGGGGGGCTGGGGCTGGGAGCAGTTGGGGTAGCTGTGCAAGGAAACTCACGCGCCAAGCTGGGATCCCTCCTAGGCTGTCAGGTTCCAAAGCCTGTCCTTAGCAGCTCTAGGACCTCTGTAAGAAATACCGAGATCTCAGACAAGGGAGGGAGGGAGGAGCGAGGGTGGAGGGTGGGGGTGGGGGAGGGGCAAGGGGCGAGAAGGCAGGGGAGAGAGAGACAGACCCAGGACCCGCTGGGCAGCTGCTGCCACTGCCCTCCCCCCCCTCCATCCCACCCCCGTGCTCCGAGGGGTTGGTGCTGCCCGCTTGCTTACCCAGATAAGCCCCAGTGATTCCCCTGGAAAGGGCCACCCTTCCACTGTCCTGGGGTTCCTTTGCTGACTGTCAAGATCAGTTAGTTTTCTGGCCTTTCGGCCTTTGGGAGACCAGCCCTCCTTGCCTGCCTAACACGCTGCCCCCCTTTCATTAGTGCCTTCTCTGGCCTGTTCTTGTGCACCCCTCTTCCTCCCCCCCTGCCCCACTTATGGAGGCTGGAGGGCACCTTGCTCTTTGGGGAGAGACTAAGGAAGGGCAGAGGGAAGAGCGGTTGTGCTTGGCTTTAAGGAAACAACATTCCCGTCTGTCCCCACTCTGAGCACTTCTTCCCATGAGGGAGGGTGAGAAAGCCAGGCAGTTTGTATGTCTGGGTCAGAGAGTGTGTGTGTGTGTGTGTGTGTGTGTGTGTGTGTGTGTGTTTGTATGCAGGGTCATTGAGAGAAAGGAGGGAAATGGTGGGATTTGTCCCTTGTGGCTTTGCCTCCGAGCCTGAGGCCCGCCGGGGGCTCTGCTGACCAGGGCGTTCAGTCCGTGAACCCTGTATGTCCCATGCACAGAGACAGAGCACCGTCTCTGCCATCAGCTGGGCTCCGAGTTCTATACCACCACTATGTCAACCTGAGGTCACTACAGAGCTTTCCTGAGCCTAAGTCTCCTTATCTGTAAAATGGAGCATCTCCACCCATTCGGGCTGCTGAGACAAGATGCCACAAACACATGGGTGGCGCATACAGTCACAGTTCTGGAAGCTGGAAGTCCCAGATCAGGGTGTCCACGTGGTGGGCTGAAGGGGCCTCTCCTGGGTCACCGACTTCTCATGTGTCTTCACATGGCGGAAGGGGTGAGGGAGCTCTCTGGGGTCGCCTTTGGAAGGGCACAGATCCCACGCAGGAGGGCTCCACCCATGAAATTCACCTGTTGCAGCCGCGGCCCCCAGGAAGGGTGCATTTGGGGATAGAGGTTTTCAGAGGTGGTCCAGCTTAAATGAAGCCATAAGGGTGGGGTCCTCAAGTGACAGGATTGGTGGCCTGATAAGAAAGAAGAGGAAGGGAGAGAGATCTCTCTTTCTCCACTCGAGGACAGTGAGAAGACCGCTGTCTGCAAGCCAGGAAGACAGCTCTCACCAAGGACCAGATCTGCACCTTGATCTTGGACCAATCCTGGCCTTCTGCTTCTAGAATGTGAGAACGTAAATCCTTGCTGTGGAAGCCCCTTCGGTCTGTGGTTGGACAGCTGAGTCTGAGAATCTCCTGAGGGAACAGAGCATCTGGCAGTCACCAGGCCACCTTCTTTCCCGACACAGTGTGCGCAGGTGGGGCCGTCGTCGGCGTGGGTGGCCGCCTGTTGCTGGACAGAAGCCGGCTCCTATGGGATCCCCTGCTCTGTGGCCACTGTGACAATGAACAGTTTTTCTGAACAGCTTACCCTCTGGTAGGTTCATGAGCTACCATATGGGATGCCCGGCTAAAATCAGGATTTCTGGTAACAACAAATATGAAATACGTGTTTAGCCTAAGTATGTCCCAAATATTGCCCGGGACCCACTGACACGAAAGCACTCTTTGTCGTTTATCTGAAATTCAAATTGAACAGGGCACCCTGTTTTCATTTTTGGCTCAATCCGGAAGTTCCACCCTCTGGTCTTTCTATAGAGCGCCTGGAGAGCAAAGCCCTTGACCTGCAGCTGTGGTTCTCAGAGAGGGGTTCCCAGGACCACAGCGTCAGCAAATCCTAGTTCCGAACAGAAAATCTTGGTCTCCATCCAGACCTCCAGAACCAGAACCTCAGCGAGGTTTTGACATTGCTGCTGGGGATGCTGATGGGAGCTATAGTTTGAGGGCCACTGACCCCGAGAAGGATGCTAATAGTAGAAAAGTTCAGCTCCCTCCTCCCCATCCCCCCCCCCCCCCCCCCCCCCCCGCCCCAACACGTCCTGTTCTGCTGCTCACTCAGGGCCTCAGAATCAGCCGCCAAGTGCAGTGACAAATGATGTCCGGGGACGTTACAAGGCGCTCTCTCCGGGATTTCTGGGGCTTCATAGGAGTCTGCGGAGTCTTCTGCCTGCTGAATGTTCTCTGCTTGGCTTCCGGACTCTGTTCTACCCGCCCCACCTGTTCCCGAGCCTGCAGAGGGCTGTGAACCAGAGAATTTATTCTTCAGGCTGGATCCGCCAGTCGCGGCGGGTGGGCGGGGCCTGGTGGCTGGAGGGACACGTGTGCGGGGAGGGAAGCAGGAAGTGACTTCGGGAGTGGAGCCGGCGAGCCAGCGGCTGCGGGGCTGATGGAAGTGGAGTGGGGGCTTGAGAGGGCACCGTAGTGAGTCAGCTTTTTCTCCCTTCAGCGCCTTGGTTGGGCTGGAGGCGCGGGGTCTGGGGCCAGCAGGAGAGCGTGGGACTCGGAAGGGCAAAAGGGAGTTTGGAAGGGGGCGTCCCCCGGGGTCGAGGAGGGGGTCGGAGGAGAAGCAGGGCGGCTGTGGCAGGTGGCCGAGGAGGGGAAGGCTGCCCGGTGTCCCCTCTGACCCTGGCTAGGGTCCGCTGAAGGGTGTGGACCAGCCTGCCTTTGATAGTGGCTCACCAAATCCCCTTTGTTCAGTGCTTCCTGGTGGGCATGGCCCCCCCCTCTCCCCCTGTCCCCAGCCCTGGGAGCAAGGTGGCTACAGTCCGGCCCCTCTGCGCCCCCTCCCGCTCCTTCTGGGGGTTCAGCATGGCCTCTAGAACTTGACTGGGAATCTGGGGACCGTGCAGCAGGCCCGAGCTTGTGCATGGCTGACCCTTCCCTGGGTCCGTGGTCCGAGGACCACACTTTGAGCAGTGAGGTGTCAGAGAACTTTCCTGCAGTCCCATGGGCCCAAACCCGAGTCCCCTTGCGGTATTCCCCTCATAGCCGGATTCCCCTCGTGGAGTCGGGGCGTGTATGTGTGGAGTTGCACTGGGTGCTGTTCCCACCTCGGCAACATCACCAACATCCTGAAGCTCTTGGAAGCAGGGCAACAGGTTGCGAGGGAGAGAACATGGAGAAATCCCGTATGGGGCAGGGGTCCCTCCTGCGTGTCTCTAGCAGAATGTGTACACAGGTCGGGAGGTGTTGGCATCTTTAAAGGTGGGGGGGGCAGGGAATCATCCTCCCTCTCGCAGATTAATCAAGGTTTGTCTGTTAACATCCGGCTCACAAGGAGGTCTGAGCCCCGTCGCGGAAGCTGATTTGGAGGGGCTGCGACTGGCTCTCTTGTTCTCAAGGTGCTACTGGGCAACCTGTTTGAGAAAACTTCCTTCTCTTGGGACTCCGCGTCAGCCTGACCAGTCCCTCCCTTGTAGGGCAGGAGAACTCACTTTCAAAGCTCTGGGTCTCTGTTGACCATTGCTTTCCACGGCAACAAGTGTGAGAAACCCTCATGGAACTTGAAAAAATGCAGATTCTGATTGAGCAAGTCACGGACTGTCCGGTCAGGGGCCTGAGATCCTGCATTTCCCAAGGCGGGGTACCAACTCAGGTCACCCTTCCAGTAGTGAGAATTCAAAATAGCAAATGGAAGAAACTTCTCCCCAGAGGCATGGGCTGGCATTATCGTTGATAAATACTGTGATTCTTGGGATAGAAAGGATGTGCCTGGCCTTGCTGTGCCTTTTCCTTACGTCTCAGGGGCTCAGGGAAATGGAGACAGGCTAGCGTAGTGCTTTCCCTCCCACAGGCCCCCAGAACACCCAGAGCTCTCTTGTGGGCTGGCCCATAAACCCCACGTTGACTTTGGCCTGTTGGCAAATGGAAACTGCTTCCCTTCTTCTGTTCTGTTAAAAGGCACATTCAATACTGGAAAAAAAAAAAAAAAAGTTGTTTTTCTGTTACGATCTGTCTTGGATGGTAAGTACTAAGAGTATGATAGCTATATGCCTTTCTTTGTCAATGCTGTTTCCGGTTTTATCCACAAGCAGCTAGAAGTAGAATGTTGCATCATGATCTAGACCTGGTTTACAAACAAATACGACCACTCTTGTTACGGTGACACGTAACAAGATGAAGCATGTAGATCGGCGGGTTTTTAAAAAAAATATATATTTTTTTCCTTATTTGGTATAGTCACCGTCCTGCGTTTTATTCAGGCACAGTTCGAACCCATAGAGGCTGTTTCCCTTAGAGGCTTCCTGGCTTCAGAGCTGAGCCTGGGCTCCTCTGGGCTCACCTGGGTTTGCTGAGATTCACAGCCTTACCAGGTTGGAATCCGAGCTGTGCTGCCCAGCCTCTTGGCATGAGGCCCCGCCAATCCCCGGTCCCCGGCCCCGTCCACCCTCTGCCACAGTTTCCTTGTAGGGTCAACAGAGTCAGTTTCTTTAGCTCTTAAGTTGCCAGCCCAGGGTTGGCCCGAGAGTGCTGGGACCTGGCAGGGCTGAGCCCACTGGGGATGTGTCCAGCTCCATGGGTGCTGGAAGACCAGTGGGCTGCTGAATGAGCCCTTTGAGATGATGAGGCCCTGAGCCCTGATGTTTGTGTACCAGAACACAGTGCTCTTCAACAGATGGGTTTCCCTGCCCTGTAACTTTCCACAGCCAGAGTCTGATTCCCTATCATGTCAGAGCTAGAATTGAAAACGTGCTAAAGCCTAGAGGAGGTTCTCTGGGCAAAATCAAGAGGAAAGTACTTCCCTTTCTTTCCTTGGTGGGCAGTGGTGTAAGTTCCATGTCGGCAGTGGTGTGCTTAGTTGATGGGGAAATGCCACGTATGGCTCCGTCTCCTTGTCCTTGCTGAGTGTCCTGTCCAGGTAAGCTGGCCCTTTTCGATACAGCAAGTATTTTTTCAATGCGAGGAAGCCCGATTTTGCAGGGGTGCCAAGTGTGAAAAGGCATCTTCCCTGTTCTTCAGCGAATGCTATCAAAGATGAAGGAGGCAAGCCCAGACAAAGAAGGCCCCGCAGATGGGCGGTGGGGGGGGGAGCGGAGGGGGTCTGGAAAGCATGGAGTCCACGTTGGCACCAGGCGGGCGGCAGGACGTGCCCTGGGTCCACAGACTGCAGAGAGGGAAGGAAGGCAGCCTTCCGGGAGGGAACCAGGTGAAGAGTGGCTTGGAGCCAGGACCCTCTGGGACTTGTGGAGGGCGCCATTCAGGACTCGGCCGAGGGAGAGTACAGTACCCGCACAGGGGGTAGTTGAAAGGTCGGTCGGCTGGTTGGGTGACAGTTGGTGCCACTGCCCTTGGCAAGTCATGGGGGAGCTGCCGCGGGATCCTTCGTGGGGAGCCATTGAAGGTTTGGTCAGGACTTAGGAGGGAGAGCCTCAAGAGGACATCCGAGTTGGTCGCCTGTATTCGGAGGGGCGTGAACCAATGCTGGACAAGCGCAGCTAGAGCAGGCAGAATGTGCTGGAAGGCTGTAATCAGACCCTCCTGAGCTCTGTTCCTCCCAGCTAAGGGATCCACATTCTGGGAGCTGCTTCTCTTTGGAACTGTGTTCTAAGGCTCTGACCTCTTCCGTGGGCTCCCCTGGCATCTCCCTAAGTACCCCTAGGTCTGTGCTTTCAGGGTTGGGTGATTTCTGACTCTTGGTGGGCCTGGATGAAGAGGCTGGGCCTGAGCCCGGTCTTGGACGCCCTTGAGGGATGGCGTGGCCGAGAGGCGCATCGCAATGACCCAGACGACAGGCCCGCCCAGGTGGAGGGTGTTGGGCTCCCTAGCGCGTGGGGGCGTCCCTGCAATAGTCTGCCGGTGGCTGACCATCTCCTGTCCCTCTGCACACAGCCGTCTCCAGCATGCTGCAAGGCCACAGCTCTGTGCTCCAGGCGCTCCTGGGAACCTTCTTCACCTGGGGCCTGACGGCAGCCGGGGCAGCTCTCGTGTTCGTGTTCTCTAGTGGACAGGTGAGTCGCCTTGCTTCGGGTCTGAGGTTTTGGGGGGGAGTTTGAGCAAGCTGGAAAACCACAACCGTGGGCGGCTAGCGAGCCCTTTCATGCCCCTGGCCACGCCCCCCAGCACAGGAGGTGTTTGTTCTCTGGCCTGGCTTCTCCTCCTCTCCCTACTAGGCCAGGAGAGCAGGTGTCTGCTGCTGCTCCCCTCCTGGTGTGAAGGGACTAGGAAGGGTTGTCACGTTATTAGGCTCCCTTGGCCCCGGCATGGTTTCTAGCTTCTGGCAAGTCTCCTTCAGGCCTGGCGCAGGTGCTCAGCTCGGTTGTTGGGCCGCCCTGCCCTGTGTCCTTGAGCTGGCTGGACCGTTGGTAGACCCTTGGAGGAAGGAAGGGTACCTGTTCCCCTTCTCATTTATCTCATCTTTTCATTCCCTCCCTGACCCCCTTTGGGATAGATACAGACTCATCTCCCCACGCCTCCCCACCCCTACCCCTGCACAACTTCTACCCATCCCCCCCAGCACCCGCACTCACCCTTGTGCCTGCATGCCTCACCCCCTGCATACACCCCCTCACCCCCGCGTGCCCCTATATCCTGTCCCTCCCCCTCCCCTACACTTGCCTACGTACCCCACACATACTATATTCCCACGCGTCCACATGCACACCCCATGTCCCCCACCCCGTACATCCCATACACCCTCACGTCCCCCGCACACATATCTCACAGCCCCTGCACTCTCCCCTCATCCCCCACAATGCACGCCGCGCACCCCACCCCGCTGCTCCACAACCCCCGCCGCCCCCCTCACCTGCCTGAGATTCTTTTCCTTTCTCCAGCCCTGACTCCCTGGGGCCATAGGCCTCGAGCATCCGAGCATCCGTCCATCTGTGTCTGGAGGAAGGCAAACGCCCTGCACCGAGCAGCGGGCAGCCTTAGACATTGCCGGAGTGATAAGCGAGTAAGGGATTTAAGATCCATTTAAACATGCCGTGAGCCGGATCTGGAAACGAAAACACAGTGACACAGTGTAGGAAGTTGGCAAGCCCGACGGTCTTGTGTTAGAGACCAGTAAGACAGGTATTTGATGTCACGTACGATCCGCCGTCTCCCCACCCCCACCTCCACCCCCGCCCCACCGCTCTCCTCCGTGGGAGGTCCGGAGCCTGTCAGACACAGAACCGGGGGGGCACCCAGCCTGGATCCCCTGCTTGCTGTTGACAGGTGGTGGAACCTTTGGAAAGCTGATCCCTGAGTGAGAAACACCCAGGAGGCAGAGGGGAGGGCTCCGGGTCACGTGTCCCTCTTCCTCCTTCACGACAGCCCATGCCAGGTTTACTGGGGTCCCTTCTTTGTGGCCTTCTAGGGCAGAGCAGCCCATAGTTTTATCTTCCCCCGTTATTTTCACCAAGGCGAGGCCTGAGCCGCCCTGGATGGGGCTGCCCTTGGAGGGCTGGGGGGACCGCAGCTGCGCGGTGGGTGTGTGGGGCCCCCGCCGGTGCTGGGGGGGCTCTTCCGGAGGGACGAGGTGCCTTCCTTCTTCACAGAGGTGCTCCCATTCCCTTTGGAGCCCCAGAGCCCCTAGTTTGTCTCGTGTTAGTGTAACCACCGAGATCAGGAGGAGTTGCTGAAAACTTCTGCGTGCAGGTGTTCCCAAGACCACCACCACGTTTGGTGGCTCCCTAGAAGGGTCCATGCCCCTCAGCTTGTCGTCCTACTCATGGCTAAGATTTAACGCTGGAAGGAAGTGAAGTTGCCCAAGCAGGAGAAAGAGACAGGCGGGGTCTGGGGAAATGGGTGCGCAGGCTTCCGATGCTCCCTCCCTCCGGCGAGGGGCCCTGCCGTCTCCTTCCCCCAGCAACAAAACTGCAGCAGCACGTGCGGGATGTGTCCACCCAGGGCACCTTCGAGAGCCTCAGTCTCCAAGGACTCTGCCGGGAGCTGGTCACGATGGCGCGCTGTAGGCTGGGGTGGGCCATGTTAACCCTTTCTGCACAGGAAGTGGGCGTGAGGCTTGCTGCTGGGAGACAGGAGCCCACAGAGATGTGCTCTGATGCCCTGAGCACACCTGTGCTTGCATTCGGCTAAGGGGGGCTGCTGCAAGGACCCCGTGGGCTAGTAGACATGCACACCCTGCCCTCCGCTGCTGCTCTCCAAAGCTTCACTCAAAATTGGCTTTTAATTGTAGGAAGCTTGTAAAGAATGGAAAAGCTTAAAGAAAAATACAAAAATTTCTTTTGAATTTATTTTTATTTATTGTCTATTAGTTTCTGAGGTAGAATTAGGGATTCCTCAGTGGCACAGAACACCCAGGGCTTGTTACGTCCTGTGCTCTCCTTCATGCCCGTCACCCGGGTTACCCCCACCCCCGCAGTTGGAGCTCCCCTCCGGCAGCCCTCAGCCTGTGCCCTGGAGTTAGGAGTCTAGCTTTGCCTCCTTCTCAGTTTTCATCCTATTTAATTTTTTCCATCCCTTTGCATCCCTTCCCCTATGTTCATGTTTTGTTTCTTAAATTCCACAGATGGGTGAAATCATTTGTCTTTCTATGACTGACTTATTTCACTTAGCATTTTACCCTTTAGTTCCACTCATGTTGTTGCAAATGGCAAGATTTCATTCTTTTTGATGGCTGAGTAATATTCCATAGTGTTTATAGCTATAATGACACACACACACACACACACACCCCCCCACCCCTCCCTCCCCACATCTTTATTTCTTCATCTGTCAGTGGACATCTGGGCTCTTTCCGTAGTTTGGCTATTGTGGACATTACTGCTATAAACAATAAACAGTTAAAAAAGTTTCTGATTCCACTTCCCAGGAAAAAAAACAAAAGCAAACTGATCTTTTTGTTCAGATTTGTTCAGTTATATTTGAGTATATGCAAATTTATGCCTGTTTCTTTACATGATAGGGATCAAATTGTATGTAATGTTTTATAACCAGTTTTCCTCACTTGATATCATAAGCATTCGTCCTGCACCACTAAATGGCTTTTTGATGCCTTCGATTATTTTGATCACTTGGGTTACTTACCTGGCTGTGTCCCATTCTGTCATAAGGCTCCAGTGTCATTTAACCATTCCTCGACTGTTGGACAATTAGGTTATGTCCTTTTTTCTTGATTTTTTTTTTTGGAAATACCTTTTTGATGAACATAAACCTTTGAGCACATACCTGATGAGTTTCTTGAAATAAATGTCTAAAAGTGGAAGAAAGGCTTTAGTGACATTTAAGAAAGTATCATTTTTCTCCTTTCAGGATCCAGATGAATGAATGCTGGTCGAATAATGTTCCCTGGCGTCTTTATTAGATCTGTCTGGTTTCATTAAATTATTAGGTCGGGCCAGCTTTGCTTCTGTCATGGCGCGCCTAGAGAAGACTGTCCTTTGTACGGCTGCCTGGCTTCAGACCCTTCCATGCACCCCGCGGCCACTCAGAGGTGGGAGAGGGCTGAGCCAGTGCTCCTTGCTACCCAGCTTCATTGGGAGGCTCAAAGAGTGGGGCCTTCAACTGCCCAGCCTGCCTGTAACATGTCCATGTGGCTATAGATGATACCCCTAACTTAGACTATTAAATTAAATGTTTTTCAATTGAGATATAAAATGCATATAGAAAAGTGCATATTTCACAGCTTGGCGATTGTTCCCAGCTTCCTGTGAAACTAGTACACAAGAACTGGAACAGTAGTGGCCCGCCATAGCAGCCTGTCAGGCTCCTTTCCAGTCCCTAGCCCCCAACTCTACGTTCCACTGTAAGGACAGCCCCTCTCCTGATCTCTGACAGCAGAGATCAGTTTTCTGTGTGTTTCTACATCGTATAAATGGAGCAGTCATACGGCGTATGGGCTCTTCTGTGTCTGGCTGGTTCCACTCTGTTTAGTTTCTGGTTTGCCCTTGCCCCTGCCTGTTGATGGGCCTCGTTCATACGTCGTGCGTGTTCTCCTTGCCATGTGGCATTCTGTTGTATGACCATGTCCTCGCTGATGGATCCATTCTCCTGTTGGTGGGCATCTGGGTGGCTTCTGGTTTTGGCTCTCCCAAGTACTGCTTGCCGAGAGCTTTTTTGTGCATGTGTTTAGTGAATCCAAGTGTGCATTGCTGTCAGGTGGTGATTTCAGTGCTCAGGAGTGGCCCTGCTGGGTCAGAGCGACACATATGTTCCCTGCTAGTGGTTGCTGCCGGTTCGTTTTCCAACGTGGCTGCGCCATTTTGGGCCCCCAGCTGCAGCATGGGAGAGTTCGGGTTGGCCCGCAGGGTCCCCATGAGCACTTGTCAATTTCCATCTTCCAGGCCAGCTACTTGGCTAAAGGTTTATAGTTATGATTCACGGGAGAGCCAGGTCAAAGGCAACATATGGGCTGGTGGAAGCCAAGCGTCTCTGAAAAACACTCTGATGGGGCTGTGGGATGGATAGAAGGTTCAAACAATTTTTTTTTCCCCTTGGTTCTTGGCCCATGTTAATAAAGGCTCTGATCCGGGCCTGCAGACAGGTTGGCAACCTTGGGCCTGGCCCGTCTTTATTCATGTAGCTCTCTGAGGTCTTCTGGTTTCCTTTTATCCCCAGAAACATCCCTTAGAATCTGAAACATCTTGTTTATATTTTCAGAGGCGGATCTTGGATGGAAGTCTTGGCTTTGCCGCGGGGGTAAGTAACATGTGGTGGGAGCGATGTAAACAAAACAGAGACGTGTTCATTCTGACATTTCTCTGCCAAGGAGGATTTTCTAGGCTCTCCCCGTGTGACCTAGATGCATCTCTGTGGTCTCCAGTCCCCTTCTTATCTCTGCCCCTAATTGCTGGCCTGCTTATTGAATGCCCCCCGCCTCTGAGACCATACGGGAGGCTTGCTTTCTTATTAGGCAGCTGTCTCAGGACTTGTGAAATATGATGGTATTCAAGAGGGCCTTATCAGGTTCTCCTTGGTGCTAATGAAATATTCTTTCTTTCCCTTCCCCTGAACAGTCCTTTCGTTATTGACCTCTCCAAACATGTGAAAAAAGGTGGAGAGAGTCCCCTGTAGCCATCATTCAGCTTCAGTCATTACTGACTTGCTCACCTCATTTCTTCTGACTTTCCCCCAACCTTCTTGAAAGGTTGGAATATTCTGTAAAAGCAAATCCAAGACATCATGTAATTCACCTGTAAATTCAATCCACATCTCCAACTGAATGACTTACTTTTTTTTTTTTTAACAACATAATCCTCTTGTCATACTTGTCCCAAATTAGCAATTCCTCATTGTAACCTAGCAACCCAGTCCATGTTCAGATCGCCTCCATTTTTTTTCAAAGGGGACATCGAAAATTGTTCTGTTGGAATCGGCATCTTGCATTGAGTTTTTTGTTATATCTTTTCAGTGTCTTTTATTCTTGAACAATCCCATTTTTTTCCCCACTCCCATAATTGGTTGGAGAAAATGGGTCATTTATGCCCAAAGAGTATTCCACATTGTGAATTTGACTGATAGCTCCCTTGGTAGGGGCTGTTTGTCTGGTTCCCTAGCCCCCCGAACTCCTGAGAGCTGGGCATTAGACCCTGGGGTATGGTGACTGCAGAGCCCGTTTTCCAGGCATGAATGTGTCCTGGTGATACCACGTGTTCCAAGTACGTCCGTCCCACCAGAAGTCATGTAATACGTAGTTTTCTCTTTCAGTTGATTAGGATGTGGTTCCCTTGCCCTGTTTGTACAGTCCGGGAGATCTGGGGTCTCCCGGAGGTCACCTAAGTCAGCAGCCATTGGACTGGGGTCCGTGTACCTTCCAGAGAACACAGAGGCCTTCCGGGTGGAAATCCATTTCCAGGCTCTCGGTGTCCACAGGCCGTCTTCCCTAGAACCGTGCTGCCTGAGGATGCCCTGAGGTCTTGTTGCCCTTTCCTGCATTCCCTTACATGTTTGCCCTCCCCTGCTTTACAAAAGAAAGACACAGTCTTCCCTTATTACCTTGTCTCTGGGGGGCAAAATCTCCACGTGTAAGGGGAACCCTTGAAATGTTGGTGCTGGTGTGGAACAAGTGAGGCCTCGCATCTCTGATCCTGGGTATAAATCCTCCAGTGGTGCAGGCACTGTCTGGTCCTTTGGCTGTGGCTGTAATCCAGTTGTTAGCAGAGAGATCCTTAAAAGTCGTTTTCTACGATGGCCCACTCTGGGATTGGGGCCTGTAATTTGGGTAAAATTCAGAGAGCAAAATGACAGTATTGTAACAAAGCATCTATTTTTTTCCCATCCCCTTCTTTCTGTGAATACATTTTTTTTTTTTGCTTACATTTAAAAAAGAAAAAGAAGGAGAAAAAGAAAAATAGAAATAAAGTTGATTCCCAGCTCTGTCAGATTCTAGTGATGACCGCTTAATATTTGTCCGTGGAAACACAGATGAATTGAAAAAACAAGGAAAAGACCCCATCCATGAAAATATGCATTTCTAAGAATATTTTACTTTTTAATGCTTAATAATTATAAAACAGTGTATTAGATTTTTGTGGTTAGCAATCTGTTCTGTACTACTTATCGTTGTAATGGTACCTCAATCCAGGAAATTGTTGCTTAAGCAGTTAGAGCCCTAGGCTCACATGGATTTTCCTAAAAATTAAATTATATTGCAAAGAAGTAGGATAAAGCAATCAATAATAGACTGTCTAGCATAAAATATAAGTTGCTTTAGGAGGAAATTCTGTGGGGAAATGGAATTTAAACATAAGTCTAGGAGAAAAAGGAGTGATGGAGGTCTTTGGACTTTTGAAGAAGGGCTTGCTTGTGCATTTTTGTGTTTAGAATACAGCCTGTGAACAGAACGGTATGTAACACAGGAACGTACAGTTTCATTTATACCGATTTTTCGGTGGATAATGGTGGGAACCAAACCCTCTGCCATTTAGATCCCAGTGGATGCATTGAATTGACCGATCAAACAGTTTCATTTAAAGAAATCAGTATTTATAGGCCAGAAATTACATCTTTTGGAACTCTTTAAACTCAGGATGAAAATATTTTTAAATGTCAATTTTAAAAGGAGTGAGGTGGTACCTAGTCTTTAAAAATTCTCAGAGAGGTTACATACATACAGAGTTTGACAAACTCTGTTCTGTGCTGTCTTTCTGCTTTTGACTAAGCGTTTGTGTCTCCTGTTCTAGTTTGATCTTTTCTTTCTTCCTTCCTTTCCTTTTTTTTTTTTTAAGATTTTATTTATTTATTTACAGACAGAGAGATCACAAGTAGGCAGAGAGGCAGGCAGAGAGAGAGGGGGAAGCAGGCTTCCACTGAGCAGAGAGCCGATATGGAGCTCAATTCCAGGACCCTGAGATCATTACCTGAGCAGAAGGCAGAGGCTTTAGCCTGCTGAGCTACCCAGGCACCCTCTTTTTTTTTTTTTTTTTAAATAAGATTTTATGTATTTATTTGAGATAGAGCAAGAGAGCACAAGCAGGGGAGTGGTCGATGGAGAGAGAACCAGGATCATGTACTGAGCCGAAGGCAGGTGCCCAACCTACTGAGCCACCCAGGCACCCCTCTATTTTGTTCTTTGAGGACAAAAGCCACTGTAAGATTTGCCTAGCAAAACCCCAAAACCGAACTGAAACAAGAAACAAACAAGCAAAAGCAGAGGACAGTAGTCTTTGGGACATGTCAGAATGACTTCGGTAGCATGAAACAAACATTTAAGATGAAATCATCAGACCACTGTATTGTGGTCATTTAAGTATGAGGATCCAAAACAAAATAGTTTTACTTCTGATTTTTAATGTAGTTGGTTAAAAAAAAAAAAAGAGATTCTAAAAATTACCCGTGTGTGTGTGCACTGCTGCTGCTTCTCCTTCTCCTTCTTAAGAAAATAGCATTTACTTATCTGAAATTGACCTTGAGCTAGTTCCATAAGAGGAGCTCCTGGAGGGTCATCAGATACATGGAGCAGAGTAAAAGCATGATGTGGGAGACAGTTGAGGCTCAAACACAGGAAACTTCAGTGGCTTTGGTGACGAGTAGTGAGTTCTCATAAATGCTTCCCCCAACTAAGGAAAAGGCAGTAGAGCCTCTCAGAGCCCTGGGGGCCTGAGCCGTAATCGTGGAATAATTTATAGTGAATATGGCCGTTCTGTTAGCTAGGACAGTAGTTCTCTACTGGGAGGTTGTTTTACCCCCTCGGGGACATTTGGCATGTTTGGTTGTCAAAACTGGTATCTAATGGCTAAGGCCCAGGATGGCCCCCACCACAAAGAACTTTCTGGACCGAAGTGTTGGTGGTGCCATGAAGTCCCGGTCTACAGCATTTTGCTGTATCGTCTCTAGTCACAGAGTGGAATGTGTACAAATAAAGATGTACTTAAAGTTAGAAGGAGAAGGAGAAGATCATCCTGTCTCTCTCCTCCTTGCTTCCCAGAGGTCACCACTGTTAGCCCTGAGGAGATCCTTGGAGGACTTTTATCACGCACGTACACAGTACCTGGATAAACGTACCATGGTGCTTGGTATCCTTCAACACAGCTCCGGGACACTTTGAATAAATACCTTGAAAGGGGAAAACTAGCGGGGTGCCTGGGTGGCTCCGTCGGTAAGCGTCTGCCTTCTGCTCAGGTCCTGGGATTGAGTGAGCCCCGCATCAGGCTCCCTGCTAAGCAGGGGCTCTGCTTCTCCCTCTCCGTCTGCCCCTCCCTGCTTGTGCGTGCTCTCTTTGTCTCTAACAAGTATATAAAATCTTTAAAAAAAAAAAAAATAAAGGGAAAATTAGCCATCAGCCAGTTGCCTGGGATCCATCATACCTGGCGCTGATGGTCCACGTTTTCATGGGCGGCTGTGTATACATTTATGTCTGTGTCATGTGTCGCTGAAATACGTCTCTGCTGTAATCCTGGAGTGACGCATCTCTACCATATATAATCGTGTGCCGAGAAAGAAGAGTCCTAAGACGAAGGACATGGCATTTTAAACGTGCTTAGCAGGATATTTCACAGGTGGTTTTTTTCTTGTTAGCGGGGCCTTGGAAGCATTAATCACTTCTCCTTAAACGACTCCTCATAGAATCCATTTGCATTTTTTTTTTCTTTTCCTCCTGACTCCTTAAATTAGTCTTGAAGTCTTTAATAATCATTGTCTTGTTCTTCTCGGTACCCATGTCTGCCCTTGATTTTTGCCTGAGGTGTGAACTTCATGGGAAGAAATGTTACCACTGGAGGGGAGAAAAAAAGGCAGAAAATGAAACCTAGAGTCTTAAAGCAGGAGAAGATTTTAGGCCATTATAATAGCTAATATTTATCGCACCTTTACTTTTTACAAGGTGCTCTAGTGAGCACTTTTCGAAGACCATCTAATTGAATTTTTGTAATGGCTGTGTGAGGCACAGAGCAGGACAGTTATTTACCCCACTTTACAGGGCAGGGGTCAGGCACAGGGAGTGTAAATAAATCATTCTGATCCCAAGATAAGCTCCGTCTGGATTTGAACACACAGTCTGACTTTAGGGCGTCCCCTTGTAAACCACGATGCCTCCCAGCTGAAGTCTGGTCCAGTTGCCTCCATTTACCAGCAGAAAACAAATCCAGAGAGAGTAAATGACTTATCCAGAATCGAAAATTGCTAGACAGGGGCAGACTGAGGCCCAAACCCAGATGAGAAGTCAGGGGCTGCCAGCATTGAGCCGTGCGACCTTGGGCAAGCTCCTTAGTTTTCCTGGAGCTCAGCTGACTGCTGAGAACTGACATTGGCCTTGATGGTTCGTGGAGGGCTTCTTGGTCCTACATGGTTGAAGGGGCAGGTTCCAGCTCTTATTAGCATGTGTCCTTTGCTTGTGAGGTGATTGCGAAGCATTGTGGTTAGTTTTGGTTCACCTACTCAACCTGTTTTGTGGCAAATTTAACCATGCCATTGAATGTCTTTTTATCTGAGTCACTGTCCCAAAAGATAAATGTTTAGATGAATTTGAAGAGGTCAGGACATCCAGGGTCACCGTTTTAATTTTCTTTGCTCTGGTTTTGATGTCTTTTTTTGGCAAGGCTTATATTAACTAGAAATCAGTGTATGTTCTCTCTCAAGGAAGAAACTCTTGTGTGGCATAAATAGGACCAGGAACCTGCAGAAGAGAGAGACAGACTACCAATCAAGAAGCGTACTTGTAGGCACAAAGAGGCAATTTCATATCTATTATTTAATCCCATAGGGAGCCGGGTTCTTACGAAAGACCTGAACTTCTTAAGGAGGTTTTGGCTGAATCTGTTTTTATGCAGCACATGGTGAATAATATTTTCTCCAAATAACTGGCTCCCTGTTGGAAGTTAATGATGCTCTTCTGTGATGGCCTTGGAGTCTGGAGGGATGCCGGTGACCAGCTGTTCTCCATTTCTATAGAGAAATGGATATGCAGAATGGACCCATATTGTAGTGTGAGGGATTCAGGGAGGAGATTTCAGGTGGATCCACTGGAAAGGTTTATTGCAGAGTGAACAGTAGAGAGAGAAGAGCCGGGTGTGGGGAGCAGCCGTTGAAGGAGGTCTTCAGAAATCCTAGCTTTCATGTTCCTTTCCCCACAGATCCTGGACTGGTGCCGTCATTGCTTGATACCTTTTCTCTGTCTTCCTGCCTGAAAGGTAGGGAGGCCTGGTATGTCCTAATGGAGATGTTTTTCAGTGTGAGATCTTTTGGACAACATTGAAATGGGCCGGGCCCCCGCCAGTGTAACGTGACACGGCGTTCAGAGGATCACGCAGACGGGCTCCAAGGGGCTCCTGCCAGGAGCGTTGCTCTCTGTTTCTCTGAGCCATGACTTTCCTCTTTATGACCCCGAGAGGAATGGAGGGCCCCAGGATGACCCGCTGGCGATGTCAACCATGCCCGGACCTAGAACACACCCCATTCCAGCATAACTGATTGGACAGATGACTTGGGACGTATCAAGGTCATTATCCAAAGTGGAGCTCCTCTCTTAAATGGGCTTTTTCGAGGTCTGGGGAACTGAGGAGTGCCAGGGCCCCCTCGATGCAGGTTGTCTGGTTTTGCACGGAGATGCCATGACCGGGGAGGTGATGCTGGCTTGTTTGAGGGCTAAGATTGCCCTTGAGGTTGGTCCTCAGCCACGAAGTGAGGAGGAATACAGGGTTGGTTTGACTGGCGTGGGAGCTACTTGGCCTGGGGTCTCACTTGACCAGCTACACGTAGCACGGTGTGTGGAGAAAAATGGGGAAGGCTCTTCTCCAACCAGGACTCTTCCCAGCCTCCCTCCACGTTCTTGGCATGGTGGATAAGGGCATCTGCCATTTTTGCCACCCCAGATTCTTGCATAGCGACGCTGCTAGACACGGGTGCTCATGCTCATGGTCAAGGGGTCAGGGCCCTGAAGGTTTGAATGACAGAGCATTTTATTATTTTTATTATTATTATGATTTTTTTTTAGGGAGGGAGGTGGGTAGGAAGCAGCAGAGGGAGAGGGAGAGAGAATCTTAAGCAGGCTCCGTGCCCAGTGTGGAGCCCGATGCAGGGCTCGATCTCATGACCCTGAGATTATGACCTGAGCCTAAATCAAGAGTCAGACACTTAACTGAATGAGCCTCCCAGGTGTTCTGCAAATCGTTCTATTTTTAAAGGACTCAGATGGCTAGTTTACAATGGGAAAACTTATGTGTCTCCGCTGAGAGTTGGTTTTTTTTTTTTTTTTTTTTTTAAGATTTTACTTATTTATTTGACAGAGAGATCACAAGTAGGCAGAGATGCAGGCAGAGAGAGAGGGGGAAGAAGGCTCCCCACTGAGTAGAGAGCCTGATGCGGGGCTCCATCCCAGGACCCCGAGATCATGTCCTGAGCCAAAGGCTTAGGCTTAACCCACTGAGCCACCCAGGCGCTCTTCCACTGAGTGTTTTTAAACCTTGCCACGCACGGGCAGGAGATGCCGGATACACCACGGGGACAGGACTGACTTGTGACTTGGTGCTCCTGGACCCCAAACAGAAGTGGTTCTTCTGGGCACAAGGGCAATATGGTGGCAGCTCTGTCCCCGGGCCCTCCCCTTTTCTGATGTAACATATGCCCACAGTATGAGGGCCTTCCTTCCCAGTGCCTCCTGACCTTGGTCTGACATTGGGAAGAAAGCCAAGCCCTGCTGCAGGAAGAGGGGTGGCCAGGTGAGGGAGGGAGAGAGGAGAAAGGGGAGGAAAGCACTCAGGAAGGACGCGGACCATCACTGTTATTAGTATTGTGCTTTTTCTTTTCAATTTCATGCTTCAGATTTCCAATGTCATTAAACATAGTATGGGGGAGGCAATGGTATACATTACCTTCTGCTACAGTGATGGAAAGTAATAGCACAGCGTTTGGGTGAAGGAGTGTATTGTCTCCTCTGCTAAGGAGCTGGCCTGAGGCCTGTCCAGAGGCCCCTGAATGGTTGCTTGGATTCCCCAGTTCCCCGCCTTCCCCTGTGCATCCTCGGGCGCCCCTCTCTTGGCCTGGGAACTCCTGTGTCCCCCTTATCCCCTGGCCTTCTCCTTGGGGAATACCTGTTCCCCTTGGTCTGGGGCAACCTTCCCTGTTCCCATGAAGGGGGAAGTGAGAGTGGGTGTAAATGAGCAGCTTAGAAAGGGCCTAACAAATAGCATGGAGGACAAGGGGAGTTAGAGAGGAGACAGGAGTTGGGGGAAATTGGAAGGGGAGGTGAACCACGAGAGACTGTGGACTCTGAAAAACAATCTGAGGGGTTTGAAGCGGGGTGGGGGGGTTGGGAGGTTGGGGGAACCAGGTGGTGGGTATTAGGGAGGGCATGGATTGCACGGAGCACTGGGTGTGGTGCAAAAACAATGAATACTGTTATGCTGAAAATATATATATTAAAAAAAAAAATGGAGGCTTTGAGGGGCGCCTGGGTGGCTCAGTGGGTTAAAGCCTCTGCCTTCGGCTCAGGTCATGATCCCGGGGTCCTGGGATCGAGCCCCGCATCGGGCTCTCTGCTCGGCAGGGAGCCTGCTTCCTCCTCTGTCTCTCTCTGCCTGCCTCTCTGCTTACTTGTGATCTGTCAAATAAATAAGTAAAATCTTAAAAAAAAGGCGGGGGGGCTTTGAGATTTAGTGTCAGAAGTCAGATGTGAGGGCCCCAAAGAGTCAGTGCTCCCTGATAAATGTATACTAGGTATTCCTTCCAAATGATTTCTCATTTCCCTTTCCTTCCTTCCTTCTCTTCCTCCCTTCCGTCTGTTCCGTCCGTCCGTCCGTCCGTCCTTCCTTCCTTCCTTCCTGGCCAAGTGCTGGGAGACGGTGTGTGTCTTTAAGGAAGTTACGATCCAGTGGAGAGGTGGGTGCGCTGCCTGTTTTTCTAAGTAGAGATTTATTGGAACCCAGGCATGCTTGTTAGTTCTCATTGTCTGTGGTGGCTTGTGCACTGTAACGGCAGAGTGAGGAACCACAACAGGGCTATATTGCCTGCAAGGCCTACAGTATTTACTATGTGTCCCTTTATAGAAGTTTGCTGACGCCCGGTTTAGTGTTGATCATGGGGTTTTCTGAGGCCTGGTTGCAGCGCCAGCAGCCCGAGCAGGTGTCCACAGCTCTGCCACAGCAGGGCCCAGGCTGGTGATCTCAGAACGTTCCTGGAACGTGTGGTGTTCCTGAGCAGGTGATTTCCTGGGGGAGCTGGGTTTTGTCGGCGGGTGGGAAGGCGGGGCAGAGGGGAGTTTTCCCCAAGGGGGTCTGGCCTTGGCTCTTGAAATCCATGCCACGGTTGCTCCTTTGCTGGGGTGGGCCTTTGAAGAATCTTCAAGGGGCGGCTGTGCAGGGAAGCACGGGGAATTATGTGGGCCCATCTCCTTGTCACATAAGGCACACTATGTCAAGACAGATGGCCAAGGACAAAAGTGTGCAATTTGAGATTGTGAGCTAAAACGAGGTTTCCCAGCTCCAGTCAGCCTCAAGCTGGCAACTGTCCTCAGCATCCGTGGTCTAGCAGAGTGAGCTAACTTGGCCTCACGTGCTGGGCAGTTCAGTTCCAAGGAGCTCTCGCTTTGGCTTTGGAGAAACTCCCTTCGTTCTGATGCAGTGGCTCCCCTTGGGCAGCGTGATAGAAGCATCTGGAAAAATTTTAAAAAGCCCCAGTGCCCCAGACACACCCTGGATGAATAATATATCCAAATCTCTGGGGCTGGGCTGAGGCTTTCAGTTTCTTGAGCTTATTGGGGATTGCTTGTACAGCCTGCTCCGAGGGCCCCTGTTCTAATGGGGACCACTGAAAGGAAGGACGCGCTGGTGTTTGGAAGCAGCAGACCCTCTTTAGAGGTTCCAAGTAGCTAAGAGTCCATCAGAGCCCATGCGTGGGGCTGGGGCTCTGGTTAGAGGGGGCACTGGGTGTGGAGGATGGGAGCCTCGGAACCCAGATTGGGGAGCCTGGCGGGGGAGGCTGCTTCCTCTGGTCCCCAGCTGTAGATCTGTCTGCCGCGGGCTGCTGTGGTGGTCCGGCCCATACTTGGCTCTCGTCTTGGCTCCCAAGGCTGGTTGATTTTGTTACCATCATCCTGGGTTGGGAGGGGACAGATGTCCTCAGAGCTACTTTCCCAGTAGGTCAGGTGACCCTGCCCGCTGCCAGCTGGGGACTCGGGCTCTTCCTCCAGGCTCCTTGGCACGTGCAGAAGAAGGATGCAGGGCTGGATCCTTGCTGCTTGG
This sequence comes from Mustela erminea, assembly GCF_009829155.1. Lineage (NCBI taxonomy): Eukaryota > Metazoa > Chordata > Mammalia > Carnivora > Mustelidae > Mustela > Mustela erminea. Next base: position 54,289,789 of record NC_045631.1, on the reverse strand, counting down.
AGAACTTGAGCGTGATGCACAGTCCTCATTAGATCGCACGCTGTGTCTGAAAAATCTCGGTACTGGCAGGGCCTTCTGGGAGTCAGCTCAGGCAACCCTGTGCCATCAGACAGGGCAATGTTTCACCAAATCCAGACAGCTGGTGGGAGTGTAGCTTGTTCCCCAAGACTTTTATGAGGCAAGTTCCACTTTTTTTTTTTTTTGGTAACCTAATTGAGTGTTTAGCTAGCTTGTTAGAAACTTATCCAAGCTAAATGTCTTCTGCTGCAATTTAAATAAGAGAAAGTCACTGACAATCATTTTTCATAGACATCCTAGTACAAATCACATTACAAAGCATTTGCTGAGGGTCAGCTCTTTTGCAAGATACTCTGAGTACAAGGGATCAAAGTTAATATTGGTTAAGTCTTGTCCTTTAGCCTCTGCCTGCCAAGACCAAATCCCGACACATGTTATTAACACAAATGCTTTGTGGAAAGCCTTCCATGGGATGGTTCATGATTGCTTTGGGTGGGGGGGGCTTGCTTGCAAGAAGGGAGAAGAGCCAGTCATCCGAGCATTGAGAAGGGCCCCTGCAGTTTTAGAGATGGCCCAGGCATGTGTTCTGTTTGCAGAATAACCATTAATTTTCTTCCTTCCTTGGGGAGTGGCTGCTTGGAAGGTGGGAGCAGGGAGAGGACTGTCTTCAGGCCAATCCGCCCACCCGTTAGCCAGCGGCTACTGTATGGAAGACACTGGGGGGACTGTAAAGAAGCACGATGCAGGCCTTCCCCTCGAGGGGCGGTTGGCTGCGTTCCTGTCACCGTGAGAAGGGACAGCATGTGGTTGTGCGAAGGTCACGTGCACAAGGTGATGCGAAGCCTAGGGCCCGGAGGTTACTTCTAGTTGGGGAATTAGGGAGGACTTCTTCAGGGATGAAACTCAGGTTGAAAAAAATAGGCAGAGCTTGGGGATGGGAACAGAGCAGGGGAAGGAAATGAATTGCACAACGTATTGGAAGCACAGCCGTGGAAAACATAGAGCTGTTGAAGGCATGGCGATTGCTTTGTTTGGAAGGTGATACCTGGAAGGTAGGTTGGGGCTGCATGGAAGGGAGTCTGTGCTCTGTTCTCTAGTTTTTTTTTTAATTAAGATTTTATCGGGGCGCCTGGGTGGCTCAGTGGGTCAAAGCCTCTGCCTTTGGCTCAGCTCATGATATCAGGGTCCTGGGATCGAGCCCTGCATCGGGCTCTCTGCTCAGCAGAGAGCCTGCTTCCTCCTCTCTCTGTCTGCCTCTCTGCCTACTTGTGATCTGTCTGTCAAATAAATAAATAAAATCTTAAAAAAAAAGATTTTATTTATTTACCTGAGAGAGAGAGCACAAGCAGGGGGAGAAGCAGACTTCCCACTGAGCAGGGGGCCTGACATAGGGTTCCATTCAAGGACTGCCGGGATCATGAGTGAAGCCAAAGGCAAATGCTCTACCAACTCAGGTGCCCCTGAGCTCTGTTGTCTCGGTTGATGGAGAGACCCTAGAGGTTTTGAGAGGGTGAGAGAACCAGAGTTGTACTTTCAGGAAGTACATTCTGATGGTAGCAGAGAGCACAGCTGCAGGGCTTGTGCAGGGAGAGGCCATCGTGGATAGGCAGATCGGAGGCAGATTGGAGGTGGATCGGAGGCTCTCACATTACTTTAGGTGATGCCTGGATGGACCCCTTAGCACCTTCAGTCAGACAGAGGCAGGGAAGTTAGGAAAGAAGAGAGCAAAGGCTAGTTCCACTGGAAAACTGAGAGGACCCGGCAGCCCTCTGCACAGGCAGCCAGAGAGGTTCAAGCCCATCACAGCTACTGTACTACTCCCCCTGGGGCTGTTGGAGAGTTTGCTGTCACCTTCTGGCTTACGGATTGAGTGAGGGGATCTCTGCCAGAAACAGGGAACCGGAGTTTACATTGGGCCTTTCTCATTTGAGTGGGTTTGTACCTTGGAATCTGTGTGGCAGGGTGGTCTCCATGGCAACCAGACACCTACAGCTAGTCATACTGATGGTGATGCTTCCTTCTGCTCCCTCTGGTTTTGACTGAGAGTAACTGAGACCCCGCACATGGTGTCTTCAACAGGAAAGGCTCCTCCCGAGCAGGAGAAATCCAGAGACCATGCTGGAGTCCCCAGGGATCTAGGCTCCTTTTTCTGCTCAGTGCTTTGCCCCACAGGGAGACCTTTGTCTTTCTGGCCCAAGGTAGCTGCTGGAGCTCAGGTCATCACATCTGCCCTCCAGATGGTAGGTGGGAGGGAGATTTCCTGCAGGTCTTGCCTGACAGGTCCACTTGCAGCTCATCAGCCAGAACTTATTAGAAGACTCCATCCTGCTGCCAGGAAGGCTAGGATACATGGTCTTTCAGCTGTGCTGCAGTGTGCCCCACTGAGCGGTGGGATTCTGTTCCTGAAGGAGGGGGGAGAATGGGAACTGGAGCAGGCAATTAGCACTCTTGTGTATACAACCCATTGTGGAGAGAACTTTGAGCCCTAATGCTATTATCGATTTACCTTCCCTGTGTACGTTTTGTATATGTTGTTCTTTTAAGTGAGCTGTGTTATTTTGTTCTTTAACTAGTTCCCTTCAGAGTGAAGGAGTAAAACATGAACTTGGCAAGAAATTCAAATGGTACAAAGGGTCTGTGGAAAAAATAAATCCCTCCATCTCTGTTTTCGACCAGGGCTTTGGAGGCCATGAATGATGGAAAATCTAGTTTGATCTGGCTTAGGAAGAAAACAAATGTACTGGCTCATGCATTTAAAATACCAGGTATAGGGGTGCCTGGGTGGCTCAATGAGTTAAAGCCTCTGCCTTCGGCTTTGGTCATGATCCCAGGGTCCTGGGATCGAGCCCTGCATTGGGCTCTCTGCTCAGTGGAGAGTCTGCTTCCCTTCCTCTCTCTCTGTCTGCCTTTCTGCTAATTGTGATCTCTGTCAAATAAATAAGTAAAATCTTTAAAAAAAAAAAAAGCCAGGCATAGAACTGGCCGCAGATATTCCTTCTAGACCCTGTAGATACGAAGATGTCACTGGGGCCTGGGTTTCTCTATTTCCTGGCCTCCTCCTTCCTTGTGTGGCTCTGCTTTTGGATACTCAGTCGACATCCCCTCGGTCTCACCTCCTCATAAGGAGGAGGAGTCTTCCTTCCCCAGCTTAAACAGCCTTGGAATTAACTTTCCTTGGCAGGGAGTCACTTGGGTTGTGTGCTTATCCCTGGACACCAATCCCATTGCCATGGGGATGTGCTGTATTGATTGACCAGGACCGGGCCAACTGCCCACATCGACTGCCCACATCCTCTTCCTCCTGGTAGATGAAAAGCAAAGACTAAAAGTGTTGAATAATGGGGCAGGGGGAGAGATGTTTTCTCTGAAGCAAACCTGAGATGCTGTTGCCAAAGTCAGTGTAATGGAGGTTGGGGTGGTCAGCACATAGCAAAGGGGCCCACATGCTTCAAGATAGAGCAGACATCCCCACACTCCTTGAGCCACTTAGGAACCACCCCAAAACAAAGTGACTTACGTCAACAACAGTCTGTTATTTCTTATGCGTCTGTGTTGGCAGGGCTCAGCTGGGTGGTTCTTCTTGTCTTGCGTCAGTCACTCACAAGGTGGGCCATCTGGCAGCACAGCTACGCTGGAGGCTAGAGGAGGCCTTCCCTCACAGTTATGGGCACCTGGTGCTACCTGTCCTCTGGGTCTCTGTCCCACGTGGTGCCTCATAGGTGAGTAAGTGCAGGTGGAAGCTGGAAGGCCTTGGAGACCTAGACTCAGAAGCTTACATGAAATCTCTCATCATGTTTGACTGTCCAGAGCAGGTTGCAAGGCCCACCCAGGTTCGAAGGTTCTTGGTGGTAAGAGCCTGAACAATATCATGGCTGCTCCATCCTCTACCTCCTCCCATGCATGCAGAGGTGATGCCTGCTGATAGTCTACCCTCCCAGGGTCAACCAGAATTCCTCTTCTGTGGTGGGGTGCCTTCTTGTTGCCATTTCTAGAAGTCCCTGGCCCCCAACGCTGGGTCTCCCTTTGTCCTGTTTTCTCCGTCCTGCTCCTCAGCCTCTCTTTGGGCATCATGCGCACCGGCTGAGAGGAAAGTCTCTTTCTTAAGTTTTCATTCCGTTTGCTAACAGACACTCAGGGAAGACATCCGAAGACCCAGGGACACTTAATTCATGCTCCGTGGGCGGCAGAGAAACAGAACCTTCATGGGCTTTGTCCTGGGTGTGTTCTGGTCTCCCGAGAGGAAGGTGTGTGGGCTGACTTCTCAGGACACTGTTCCAGAAGCAGGAATTAGGCGAGGCGACTTTCTGTGGCTAACAGTACTGTGATCTCCCTGGAAACTTGTCTTGGGGACACGTGACCTTCTGAGAGTAGGTGTGTCCACACTGTGGACTTGGAAGGGCCCGGGAGAAACACCAGTTCTTACCTTCCGTGCTTCAGCCTTGCTTGGTTTCCTTAACCTGTATGACTTTGATTTTTTTTTTTTTAAGGGTCAAAAAATTCCCTTTTAAATTCAGGCATCCATCTTACTCTGTCTTTGCAGGGGAGTGTCTGCCTCATTTTAGTAACATATTTTAAGGATATAAAGAGTACATTGCTGAAGGCAGGGTGGTGGGAGAAGGTCCATCCTAGTGTTTCTCTGGTGGGAGCGTGGGCAGAACAGCTGAACGGTGCTGGACTATGGATTTATGCCTCTCCTTGCCCCCCATGGGGAGGGGTGAGTAGTGGAGACCAGAGAAGCTATGATCAGAGGCTGAGGGTCTTCACTGCTGCCTTCTCCCAGGGCTGGAGGTGTGTCAGCCTCAGGCTCTCCCTCCCCGATGCTTCCTACCCCAAGGAATGGGACCCCAGGAGCACCTATGTAACACCTCTGCTTTCCTGGGTGAGAGGGGCCCTCTCTGGGCAGTGGAGGCCAGGGCGCAGAGCTCCGATCCTGTGCACTTATAGAGAGCGCTGGGCTCAGAATTCGAGGTGGGAGCCCTGGGTTGCATTTCTGGCCGACCTGTTTACAATCCCAGTGATCAGCAATCCCAGTGATTAGCCCAGTGATTAGCCGCAAGTCCTGTAACCTCCAGGCCTCTCCTGGCTCCACGGAGACTGAAATCCTTCTCCTCCTACCTTGTGCACAGAGTGGAAGGAAAAATGAGGGCGTGAATGCTTACTGCCTTTGTGCCCTCCAGAGCGAAGGGAGAACAAAATACCAGGGAGACAGTCGCCTTAATAGCTTGCTAGTGGACACTGATCGTTGCTGTCATGGTGCCCTGGCTTTTAATCCCACATTTGATTTTGGCTCAGGGCCATGATGAGCTGTTTCTGCAGTCTTCGCCAAACAGCAATTGGAATAGAACCATCAGGCGGGATGGAGAGCGGGCTCCATGAGAACTGTGCATTTGACAAGCCAGAGAAGGAAAGCAAGGCTTCATCCTTAACCTTGCACAGATTTCTTTTTTCTTTTCTTTTACTTCTTTCTTTCTTTCTTTTTTTTTTTTTTTTTTTTTTTTTTTTGTAGCGTTTCTTTGGAAACCTCTTCATTTCTGAAGCCCTGGTCTTCTTGTAAGAAATTAACCACAACAGCCCTGGGGCTAAGTGAGTTCCTTGTTCTTAGAGGGGTGAGGTGGGTGAAAACCCTATCTGTTAAAAATGAATAAGCAAGGGGAAAATAGATTAGTATTGTATTTAAGGCTGGAGGAAGGGGCAAAGAATCATTGCCTGTGCATCCGCTCTAAGTAGATTACCTATCTGAATTTGCAGAACACTCTGTAATTATGCATGAAGAGATCTGTGGGGTAGGGTTTGTCCCTGAGCTGACTGCAGGGAACACTTATCTTATGGGCTCCTGAGTCCTAAATATTATTATGTGACAGTGGTTTATTGCTTCATATTTTTCAAAGCTTTTTCCCATCCATTACCTCATCTGACCCTCATAATAACCCAGGCTCTGTAGGCTTTCTTTTTTGCACATAATAGATGAAGGGAGTGCTACCTTCCATGCTGGACTTCTTTGTGTGATCTGTCCATGGGATGCATGGGGCAGCGCAGAAAAGAAGGGAGCCTCAGTCCCCACAAGGCAGCCCCCCCACAAGGTGTGCCCAGCGCTGAGGATACACAGGAAACAAAGCAACCTCAGGTTCCTGCTCTTGTGGGACTGTTGTTCTAGCAGAGAGAGTTACAACATGAAGTCTAGCATGGTGGATGGATGGATGGATGGATGGATGGATGGATAGAAGGGGAAGAATGGGTCCTATCCACTCACCCACCCCTGCTTCCTTTGAGAGCCTTACTGTGCCTAAGTATTTTCATATTCCCTTGCTCTGTTTCATGAATCATTGTGGAGCACCCACAGTAGGACCTCATCTTATGCAGCCCCTGGAGAGGGTGAGCCCCTCCCTGTTGGAGAGAGCCAGCATCCTGCTGGTTTGGAATAGAAGTGCTCATGGTCCTGGGCAGGTTGAGTTGGGAGGTAGATCATTGCTAACAGGTCAAGGGAGAACTTAACCTCTCATTTATTTGAACTCAGTCTTGTCATTATGGATGTCGTTTCCCAAGTCCTGAGGGTTTGCCTACCCTTTCTCTCTGGGAGCCTGATCCTATCCATATCCTTGTCATTGGGAACTTTGCTCCATATCGACTGAGCATCTCATATTCCCTGTCTTCATCTACTGTCCCCTGAGGTGGGATTTCCGGGAAAGGCTTTGAAGCTCTCTGCTTATTCTCTCTAGGACTTCTCTCCAGATCCTGAATGCTTGTTCATTTCTCTTCTCTGATTCCCAAACTGGAAGCATCTGGAAGCCAGGGGCTGTCTTTTTCACTGCTGGGACTTGGTCCCTAGTACAGGAACTCCAACATAGTTGGCCCTCAAAAATATTTTTCGTATAAACATTGAATGAGCTGGTGAGTGCATTAGATGTTTTTTAAGGGGTGTTGGCTGCCCTTAGGCTCAGCCCAAGTTCTCTAGACCATCTGTGTGCCCTGATGGACAGCCCTTGAACACCAGGATGAAATCTCAAAATAGGCAATGAGAAATCTTCTAAGTCTAAGGAAATCCATCTTCCCGATTCTTCCAATGAAGGGAGGAATTAATTGAATGTAAACTCATTACATCTCTGAAGCACTTTGAAAATTTCCCCATGATTTAATTACAATGAACTTCTCAGGATGTAGCCATGCCAGGAAATGTCTCAAACTGTCAGTGGCTTGGGGTGAGCCAAGGGCAGGGGGCGTTGGGCACGGCGGGGCGGGGCCTTTTCTCTAGAGGGCCTGTGCTTGGTGTTACAGTGAGCTCTGGAGTCACCTTGGGTTTGAGCCTGGTTTCTCTCCTCACTCGTTGGGGGAGCCTAGACTTCGTAAGCCTCAGCATTCTTGTCTGCCAAACAGTACTGTCTCCTCTATAGGGTTGTCGTGTCCGTGAAACGAGTCAAAATACCTTAAGCACTTAGTGTGGTGATCAGCACGTAGTAAATGCCCAGTACATTTTGACTACTGTTATGTCCTGTCAAGGGTCGTGCGTGGAGTACACATGTGGAATTTTGAATTGACCTAAGTGAGCAAACATGCAGTATGGTTTGGAGCAACTTTCCTTCAGGATGTGGCCCCCTTACTACTGAGCATCCTTTGCCCCCCTACAGCTGATTATCTTCCCTATACAGACTCGTCCCACCTTCTCAGCAGCGCCATCTTGGATGCTTGGGTACATTTGCATCTTGGACGAATTTCTTTGTTCATGTATAAGTTAAAAATAATGGGATCATACCATACATAACGTTTAAAAACACGTTCTTTCAATTTAGTATTTCCCACATGTTTATTTGTTATCTTGGTGCTTTTAAGGTTCCCCTCCCAAGAACTGGCCATATCTGTTTTCATTTTTATCCAGGTGTAATTGAAATGCACTTAACTGCTCGCACAACCAGGATATTTTTTTTTTTAAAGATTTTATTTATTTATTTGACAGAGAGAGATCACAAGCAGGCAGAGAGGCAGGCAGAGAGAGAGAGAAGGAAGCAGGCTCCCCGCTGAGTAGAGAGCCCGATGCGGGGCTCGATCCCAGGACCCTGAGATCATGACCTAAGTTGAAGGCAGCGGCTTAACCCATTGAGCCACCCAGGCGCCCCAACAACTGGGATATTTCTAGCTAATGACTTGTTGCTCATTTAAATGTACTTGAGTTTTTGAATCACTTTCTTTTCTCAGGGCCATCAATCCACACATCTAGAAAGAACCGATGTTAATAAAAGGCTTATAAAGAAAAAAAAAAAACAAAACCACAACACTCTCCTCCCGTGCCTCGCACAGCCCTGTCTCTTTCCCAAAAGTAACCACTCTTGTCTGTTTCTTGAGAAATTTTCCCCATATTTCTAAATGAATCTATTTTGCAATATTTTGATTTGGAAACCAGTATCCTTAAGTTCTGGTCAGCGTTATCTTTGGGTTTCTTCAGTAGTTCCCCCCACTTGTCCTCCACCCTCTCTCTCTCTCTCTCAGTTAATCTTTTTAGTGAGCTCTTGGGCTTCCCGAATGAGCCACTCATTTTCCTCTCTTCTCTATTTTATAATCACTCTGCTGTTTTGTTCTGCTTGGTGGGAAGTTTCATTGACTTCAACTCCACAGCAAAAGCAAATGTGTCTTTTCTTTTTGAATGTTTTCATAGTTTCAGTCTCTAGAAACTTCTTGTTCTTCGTATTTCTTCCCCCCGCCTTCACCCTTTTCTTGTCCATGGATCTTTTCTTTTTTTTCATAGATTTGATATAAATGATAGATTCTTCTCTTTATAAATGTTGCTTCCCTGAGTTTTCTGAGGTCTCTCTAAGAGCCGCCTTGTTCCTCTGGTTCCTGGGCTCCTGTAGTAGCAGTGTGGACATGCATTTATTTTATTATTATTATTATTTTTTAAAGATTTTATTTATTTATTTGACACAGAGAGAGAGAGAGAGAGAGATCACAAGTAGGCAGAGAGGCAGGCAGAGAGAGAGGGAGGAAGCAGGCTCCCCGCTGAGCAGAGAGCCCGATGCGGGGCTCGATCCCAGGACCCTGAGATCATGACCTGAGTTGAAGGTAGAGGCTTAACCCACTGAGTTACCCAGGCACCCCTATTTTATTATTATTTTTAAAGACTATTTATTTTTTAAGACTATTTATTATTTGAGAGCACAAGCAAGGAGAGGGGCTGAGGGAGGGAGGGGGCAGAGGGAGAAGCAGATTCGCTGCGGACAGATGCTAACTGGAAGGCAGACGCTTAACCGACTAAGCCACCCAGGTGCCCACAGGGACATGCATTTAAAAAACAGTTTCCAGGGGGCACCTGGCTGGCTCAATCTATACAGCGTGTGACTCTTGATCTCAGGGTCGTGAGTTGGAGCCCCATGTTGGGCATTGAGCTTCCTTAAAAAAAAAAAAAAAAAAAAGTGGGTCACCTGGGTGGCTCAGTTGGTTAAGCATCTGCCTTCGGCTCAGGTCATGATCCTGGGGTCCTAGGATGGAGCCCCGCATCAGGCTCCCTGCTCAGTGGGGACTCTGCTTCTCCCTCTCCCTGTGCCTGCCGCTCCCCCTGCTTGTGCACACTCCCTCTCTCTATTAAAAAAGAATAAATCAGTTTCCAGCTGAGTAAAGAAGCGGTGCCTTGCAGTAGTACTAGCTGGCACTCTGAGCCACGTATGTGGGTTAGCTCACTTCATCCTCACACCACCTGGATGAGCTAGGGGCTGCCCTTCAGTTTTGCAGGTGATAAAACAGAGCTTACGGAGGGGACGGATCTGCCCAGGCACTGTTGGAATTTGTCTGAAATCTGTCTGATTCTGGAGTCTGTGTCCTAAGCCCAGTGATACACATTTCTCTGATTCTTTTTTTTTTTAATTATTTTTTTCAGTGTTCCGAAATTCATTGTTGATGCACCACACCCAGTGCTCCATGCAATCCGTGCCCTCCTTAATAGCCAGCACCAGGCTCACCCAGCCCCCCACCCCCTCATTTCTTTGATTCTTGATTACAGGTGAGGTTAAACATCTTATTAGTTCTTTAGTAGCCTTGGGCATGTCTTTGGTGATGAGCTGGTTGTTTATATCCTTTGCCCAGTTTATGTCTCATAATTATTATTTGCAGCAGAGGCTTCCGAAATCCGTCTCGAGTTTCTCCCTGTCCCTCACCCTGTGCCAGTCCCCTCTGCACCTGCCACCTGTACTCGGCTTTCCCCCGCGCTCACTGCAGCAGCTGCCACCCCAGCCCAGGGCAGCAGACGGCCCTGTGGCCTCCTCACGGTCTCCTTACCTAGGGCGTCCACTGTTCCTTCCGCTGCAGCTCCTTAGCTGACCATCTGATGGGCTGCTCACACTTGACAAGTTCAACCCAGAGCTCTCAACTGCCCTACTTCCTTCACTTCTTCCCCGTCCTGCCCTCCGCCTCTGCTGTCTCTGAGCTTTTCTCTTCTCAGTCGCGGGCACCATCTTCCTCTAAACTGCACAGGCCCCAAACCAGACGTCACCTTGATTGCCATCTGTAACAGGTTGCACAGTGTCCCCCCACCTCCCACCCCCACCCCCCGCCCACTGCCTCCCAATCTCTGTCCACTTAGAACCTGTGGTTGTGATCTTATTGGAGAATAGGGTCTTTGCAGATGTCATCGAGTAAAGATGAGATCGTGCTGCTTTAGGGTGAGCCCAGAGTTCCATATGACTGGTGTTATAGGAAGAGGGAAATTTGGACACAGACCCAGAGACATACAGGCAGAAGACAGCCACATGCCAAAATGATGTGTCTACGGGCAAAGACACATCAAGGATGGTTTGTCGTCCTGGAGGCCAGAAGAGGCAAGGGAAGTTTCTTCTCTAGAACTTTGAGAGGGAGCCTGGCCCAAGATTCTTGGCCCAGAGCCAAGATTCCAATCCAGCCTGTGTGGCTTGAGTCCTTGCTTTGGAACACGACACAGTCACTACGGGGAGGGGGGGTTCTCTTCTAATACAGCTGTAAGGATTAATATCGTAGCACACGTTAAATGCCTAAAACAAAAACAGGTCTCAAGACTTGATAAATACTAGATATTATAATGCTTATTATAGGTCTCTCACTCTTATTAGAGCTAAGGATTTGAGAGAAGAATTTAATCAGAGACTTATGATCGATGCATGAGAGTTCCTAGGGATGGAAGCCCTACTTAACCTATCCTGACATGCATATAGACACGTGTCTGCAGGGGGTTAATAAAATGCATGTGAAGGAAGTACAAGCGGTGTACCCAGGAGGATCCACTTGTAAAACACACAACAAAGGGGAGACGTCCCCAGCCACCAGAGACCCCTCAACCCCCCCCCCCCCCCCAGTCACGGATCTGCTAAATTTTAATCCCCTTCTATAATACGTATACATGGGTTGGCCTGGGCTCACACACCTAGACGAGTAAAGAACCGTGGTGCCACCCAATGGTGGGAGACAGGCCACAGGGAGCTGGGATCCTAGCCCATCTCAGGGAGGGCAGGAAGGCCGTCAAAGACACACCAGGAGGCTGAAGGCATCGCTGGGGCGGGAGAAGCCCAGGTTGGAGGGATGGGGGTGGGGGAGGGAGGGGTAGGGGAGACGGCCTACAGAGTGTTGTGTGTGAAACCTGGCACTCCCGTTAGTGTTGGGAAACCGGCAGAAACTAAGCATTCCAGGAATGGCTGGACTGGTTCCAGGAACAGCCAAGGTCCAGGCAGAACACACAGACAACAGGAAGCACAGAAAGGTGATGGGAACAAGCCAAGAGAGCTGGGATACTGTGCCAAGATGTTTTAACTTTATTCAGTAAAGAAGCAGGGAGCCATGGAGAACTTTGGGAGGTGGGGAGCATGGGAAAGGGTCTCAAATATGATTTAGAAGATGATTCTGGGGGCAGCATAATTAATTCAGGAAACAGTTAACGAGTCAGGCACTGAGGCTTGTAATATACGAGACAGGAACTCTGGCCAGGAGGAGCTTCCTTAGTAACAGTGGACAGATGACATACATGAAAACAAATGAAGAAATTTGGAGACCATGAGTGAGATGGAGGGAAATAAAGCAACATCCTGGAGTTGGAAAACTCCAGGTGATTCTAGTGTACAACCAGAGTTGGAAACAACCCACCCGTGTCTTGAGTCCAAGCCACTCTGCCTGGCTTCTGAATCATACCCAATGTCCCATGGGACCCCAGTGCACACCCTCTCTTCTAGCTGGGCTGGGCACCCTGCGGTCCCCACAACATAAGCTTTGGCGCACTTGCCTCCCCGACAGCAAGAAGGTCCTACCCTGTTCTCCTTTCCAAATCAGGTGCAGCTGTCAGGAGCCCCTCACCGTGTTTCCTTTTGTGTTTTACTTTTACTTTTTTTTTTTTTTTTTTTAAGATTTAATTAATTAGAGAAAGAGCGCTTGCGCCCATGCCTGGGAGCAGGGGGAAGGGCAGAGGCAGAGGAAGAGAGAGAATCTCAAGCCGATTCTGCACTGAGCACAGAGCTCAACGTGGGGCTCGATCTCACAACCCTGAGATCATGACCTGAGCCAAAATGAAGAGTTGGACACTTAACCGACTGAGCCACCCAGGTGCCCCTGATGTTTTACTCTTTAACAGCGTTGTCATTGTCTTTCTTGGGATGCCAGGAGGTTTCCTTTATCATTTCAGATGCCGTCTCTACTTATTTCCGGCATCTTCATAGTCTTATTATGGTACCCAGTCTGCTCCTCAGAGTCACGACCCAGATTAGCTTTTTTTTTTTAAATCTTTTTAAAATTATTTATTTATTTATTTATTTATTTATTTTCCAGATTAGCTTTTATACCATTCTTCCTCCCTCCCAGCCCTCTGGGATCCAGCGTGATGTTGGGCCTGTAATAGTCACTGATGAGGTACTTATCGATTGACTTGTAAAAATTAATTTCGTATCTGGTTGGAGACAGAGGTTGGAGACGTTCCTCGACTTAGGTACTTTGGGAGTCATTATTGCCTTTCATGGATTGTAAGTTTGTTCATACTGTTTTTTTTTTTTTTTTAAGATTTTATTTATTTATTTGAGAGACAGAGCATGAGAGGAGTGGGGGGTGGTGGGGGCAGAGGGAGAAGCAGACTCCCTGCCGAGCAGAGAGCCTGTTGGGGGCTCGATCCGAGGACCCCGGGTTCACGGCCGGGCCGAAGGCAGACACTAAACTGACTGAGCCACCCAGGCGCCCCCCGTTTGTGCCTCCTTCTTAATTCTACACTGGATTTAGAGGTTGGAGTCCACATCCGTTTCCTTTGACAAACATTTAAGGAGGAACTTCCTTGTAGCACAGCTTGGGTTGAATGCGGTTATTTTGAACTCTGTGTTCTGCCCGGACTTCAGTACACTTTCCTTAGAGTAATGCACATCGAATAATTGATACTGATCATCAGCGCTTTGTAAATGATCTACGTCAAATGATTTCCTCTCCCCTTTTCATTAAGAGGGAAATTTTGTTCTGTGGCTTGTCTTTCCTATCATTACAGAAAGGCTTAGCTGCCCTTACGACGCCAGAATATTCTGATCCTTAAGGAGCTCTTTACAGATTCATTCTTATTTCCAGAGCAGAAATTGTCTCAAAATGAGCCCTGGAGCGGAAATGAAAAGGTTTTTACGATGTGGGTGAGGTGGTTAGCTGATTGTTTTGATCATTCTGTGCTGGTACCTCTGACCCCAGAGGGAAATTAATAGCATTATAAATTATGGATCCCTCTGGCATTTTGCACGATGCTCTGAGAAAAGAAGCATCGTGAGTTTTGCTAGGTTTTGGGAACTGCAGAAGGGAAATGGGGGATTTTAGTTCCCGGCAACATGAGAGAGTTTGCAACTCTCTGCTCATTTTAAATGTCTCCGCTAGTCCCTTTCAGCCTGCTGGTATCGAGGCTGTGATTGGGGAGCCGACAGCAAAAACACACCGTCTGGGGTGGGTGTGTCTCATTATCCTGCAGAAACATTTCTGGAAGTAGAGTTGTTGAATATGGGATCCCTTTCTCCCATTGGCTTTTCATTCTGCAGTCAGGGTCTCCTATTATTAAAACATTCAGAAATTGTATTATACATTTATTTATAATATTTATTTATATATTTAAATTTTTAAAAGTGATATTATCAATTTATTTTGAAATTCACCCCAAAGATACATGCATGTACAGTTTAAAAAGTCAAGTTGTGGGGCGTCTGTGGGCAGCTCAGTTGATGAAGCATCTGCCTTCGGCTCAGGTCATGGTCCCGGGGTTCCGGGATCGAGCCACCCGTCAGGCTCCCTGCTCACAGGGATCCTGCTTCCCTCCCCCAACCCCCACTTGTGCTTTCTCTCTCTCTCAAATAAATAAAATCTTTAAAAACAATAAATAAAAAGTCAAGTTGTTTTCCCGGGTTGACAACAGAGCTGGCAGGCTGCTGACCTTCCCCGCCCCTGATTCCTGCTTCTCAGGGATGAGCAGGAGTGAACCGTTTTTCGCCGGTCTTCGTCTGGCTGCCTTCACGTGTCTCAACCATGCCTACTCTGCCCCTGCTGGACTCTCTCAGCTTTCAGCGCAGCCAGTGACTTGCAGGTGTGGAAGATGAGGACCTGGTGCTCTCCTCTCCAGCTGCGTCCCACACTGTAGATCCGCTCTAGCTTGTGGATCTGTTCACTGGCGGCAGCTTCATCCTGGAATAGTCTCGAGCCATCATTGAACGCAGTTGTGACACCCGCTGCAAGTGTGGGTGAAACCTCCGACGCAGGAAGCTAAGTAATCCAGTTACAAAGGGGCAAATAGTGCATGATTCCACTTACACGAAGCATCTAGAACGTGCGCGTCTGTAGACACGGAGAGTAGATTAGAGGTTCCCGGGAGTGCGGGGAGGGGAGAGGCGGAGAGCATGGGCAGTTACGGCTCCACGGTTACAGAGTTTCTGGCTGGGGTGGTGAGGAAGTTTTAGAAACACCGATGATGGTCACGCAACACTGGGGGTGTGATGAAGGTCTCTGAGTTGGGTAGACTTTAACATGCCAACTTGGATGTTGTGTATATTTTCTCACAGTCAATAAGTAAATTGCTTAGTAAGACCCTCATTGGTCTGCTTACGTGGAGACTGTGAGTGTTATTCATGAATTTCCTTTCTCGTGCAGCTGTGATTTCCAGCATTTAGTAAAGGTCTCCATTCCCCCCTTGGCCGCCCTCCGGTCTCCCTCATAGAGGTCTGTAAGTCTCACCTCCAGGCATGCACACTGGCCAGGGGCCCTCCCGATTTTGCTCTTCCCAGGAGCCCCCCAGCTCCTCGTCTCCTCTGGGCTCTTGAAGCCCAGGTCCTGCTGACCAGTAGGGCATCAGGAGGTAAAGAGTCTTTAGCCGGCTGCCCCAGAAGCAGAGCCTGGCCCGGAGTCATGTGTGCAGGGTATCTGGGGAGGCAGTGCTGGGGGAGAAGCTGCCCATGGGACGGGGGCCCCTGGGGCAGCAGCTGGGCTGGGACGTGGGAGCACTGGGTGGAAGCACTCTGGGCGCCGTCATTGAGCACACAGGCTCCCCTGTCCTCTTGCTTTCGGTGGGGTGCTCTCCCCCTGGTCGCGCATGGGCTTGGCCATCTGAGGTGCAGGAGGAATCTGGGGTCCGATCGCTCCTTAGCCGCACTTTCCACCAGGCCTCTTTGCCATCCCATCGGCACGCCCATTTCCCATCGCTCTGGGCCCTCTATTCGTGGGCTGATCTGGGTTCTGGGGGGTAAACAGGGGACAGCCTCCTCAGGGTGTCTGTCAGTCCGTAGCTGCCCCGGCTCTCCCTCTCCTTCTGTCTTTGTGGTCAAGATCCTGCCCATCGCTGTACCTTAAGCCCAGTGGGAATTCAGGATCCAGCAGCTTGTGTCCAACTGGCCCCATGTATTCTAAGTTCCACAGCTTATATCCCACGATATTCCAGAATGGGCTAGGATGTACACGTCAGGACAGTAAACATGGCTATCGTAAACGCGGTCAACACTGACCGTTATATTTAGGGGGAAATCATTCTCTGGTTGGACCACTGAGTAGGTGACATCGTGAATGTTGTTGTTTCTGAGGAATCTCAGATGTCTGAGACGAGTGGAGCTTTGGGATTAAGAGCTTGACCTTGGTTTTAGATCCCAGCTCCGTCACTTCCTGCTGGGCGTCCTTGGGTGACTTACTCAACCTCTCTGAATCACAGGGAGGAAGCTGTAGATTTTCCGGAGGTGGAGCTCGTGAGACCTGCAGTACCCCCACACCCCCATCATGAGTAGCGTCTTCCCACCCAGTCTCCCTGCCGGCCGCACCAGGCAGACCGTGGGCCCTCTGGGCTTCATGTCTTTGTTCCTCCCCTGCCATGATCCCTCCGTCTCCTCTCAAGCCTTGGCAGCTGTTACTATAAATTTTTAATAAACTCTTCGTTTGGAAGTGTTTTAGGTTTTGAGAAAAGTTTCAAAAACAGCGCAGGGAATTTCTGCATGCTCTCACCCAGTTTCCCCTAACCACGTTACATAACCACAGCACATTTGTCAAAGCCAAGAAATTAACATTAGTACCTCGCTGTTCCCTCAGCCCCAGATGCCAGTTGGATTTCACTGTTTTTCCCCCACTGCTGTCCTTCTTCTGTTCCCAGCATCCGCCTCAGGGTACGTGCTGCCTTTAAAATGTTCTTGTTTTAGAGTGTGGTCTGCAAGAGAGGAAGGTGTGCCCTTCCTTCAGAGCCCTACACCGAGAGCGTAGTCTGCGTAGACTTCGTCTGGAGACTATCAGCTTCAGCCGTGCTGCTAAGGGGGCATAATCTTTTCAGTTACAGAACTGCTTGTTTCTCTCTCTCTAAGGCAGTCATGGACTATGGGTTTTGGTTTTTAAGGTTTATTTCGATTTGTAAGGCTTGATGAAGCTTGAAGAGAAAAATGTTTAACAGGATAATTTCTCCTGTTGACGAGTTGCCCAATTATTTCCTAGTGCTGGGTTTTCTTGAAGCAGCTTATATCCCAATGGTGGGGATGTCCACGGGATCAAGGTTGCATCAGATGATTGCTGAAGCTAATTCATCCCAGGCTGTGGCTGTGGGGTGCTTTGCCTGGTGACAAGGGAGGCACTAACTTCAACTTTGTCTTCACTCTGTAGCTCTTAGAATTTCTTAAAAGACTCAGGGTCGGTGGGGGGCGGGTGGGGGGAAGGATGGTAGGAGCTTGATGTGGGCTGGTGCTGTTAGCTTTGGATGGGATCAGCTTGTTCTGGGGCTTTGAGAAAAGCCACTGCTCGATCCCTTTGGGGTCTCGGTTTTCCTTCCTGTTGAAGCCTTTAGACAGGGCAGCTTCCTCCAACCCCATTCAGCTCTATCAGTAGACTCTATTCAACAGATTTTCCGTGGTGCTCTGAAAATTCTCTACCACCTTCTTCTCACACCTAAGAAAAACTCCGCTATGTTAAACAATGACTCATCCAGTATTTGTCAAAGGAGTGAAGGCATTTGAGTATGAGCTTGTATAGTACTTAAATTGGAAGGTAAAATCACTTTAAAATTTAGGTAGTAGACTAAAAAAAATGAGTGTTGAATCACTTCCTGATTATGCCTTCTTTTGATTTCTCCGCCCCCACTGCTCCCCATCATTAGCAGGGATCACAGAATCGATTTAGGCAACCAGTACCGATGGTCTGCTTCGGGACTGCTCAGACCTGCAGTGCCGCCCATACAGAGATGCTCTAGCGCGGCTGTCCTCCTGGTCCCCGGGGGATATGGACACAAATAATGAGTCCAGTATGTTGGAAAGGGGCCACCTTAGAGGTGGGGGTGGGAGCATGCTGAGTGAAGGCAGGCTCAGGAAGAACCCAAGGACACCAACTTGACCATTAACTTGCCACCAGGAGCTAGGTAGGTGTGGAATGTGCATTGCCCCATATCATTTTTTTTTTTTTTTAAAGATTTTACTTATTTATTTGACAGACAGAGATCACAAGTAGTCAGAGAGACAGGCAGAGAGAGAGGAGGAAGTAGGCTCCCCAGTGAGCAGGGAGCCTGATGCAGGGCTTGATCTCAGGACCCTGGGATCATGACCTGAGCCGAAGGCAAAGGCCTTAATCCACTGAGCCACCCAGGTTCCCCCCCACATATCATTTTTAAGACAATCTTGTTGTAGAGTAAGCATTGCTCCTATGTTTGTTTGCTCAAAACTGAGCTGCAGGGGCTTGGGTGGCTCATTCCTTAAAGTGTCTGCCTTCGGCTCAAGTCATGATCCCGGGGTCCTGGGATCGAGTCACGCATCGGGCTCCCTGCTAGGTGGGAAGCCTGTTTCTCCGTCTCCCACTCCCCCTGCTTATGTTCCCTCTCTTGCTGTGTTTCTCTCTGTCAAATAAATAAATAGAGTCTTTAAAAAAAAAAAAAAACCTGACCCACAGAGAGCTTTTATGTTATTTGCTTGGGGGCTTCCTACCTAGGAAGTGGCAAAGCCAAGATGTGAATTTGGACCTGATTCTAAATCCGCATGTTCCCACCCATTTTTATGTGTATATACATGTGGTAAAGGGTTTTAGATGCTTGGAAGAAGGCGCTTGAGAGGTAGGTCTTGGTGTTTTGGCATTTTTGCAGATAGAAGTGCTTGGGCCAAGGCATGGGGGTGGGACTGGAGGGCTCAGCACGTAGCAGGGGGCAGTCGTGCAAGATGGGGTTCAAACGTTTAGGGCTAGCTCAAGCTTCCTTTTTTTTTTTTAAGATTTTATTTATTTATTTGACAGACAGATATCACAAGGAGGCAGAGAAGCAAGCAGAGACAGAGGGGGAAGCAGGCTCCCTCCCACATTGGTGGGGCTCAATCCCAGAATCCTGGGATCATGACCTGAGCCGAAGGCAGAGGCTTTAACCCACTGAGCCACCCAGGCACCCCTCATTTTTATTAAGCTTCATTTTTTTTTTTTTTAAGATTTTATTTATTTATTTGACAGAGAACACAAGTAGGCAGAGAGGCAGGCAGAGAAAGAGAGAGAGAAGCAGGCTCTGCACTGAGCAGAGAGCCCGATGTGGGGCTCGATCCCAGGGTCCTGGGATCATGACCTGGGCCGAAGGCAGAGGCTTTAACCCGCTGAGCCACCCAGGCGCCCCTAAGCTTCATTTTTTTAATTGAGATAAAATCCACATAATATTCACCATTTTGCAGTGTAGAATTCAGTGGCATTTAGTACATTCACAGTGTTGCGGGACCATCAGCTCTGTCTAATTCCAGATACTTCCCTCATCCCCAAGGAGGGCCCCGCGCCTGTTAGACAGTGGCTCCCCGGTTCCAGGCTCCCACCATCCCGTCCATCACTAATCTGTTCTGTGTCTAGGATTAACCTATTGTGGATATTTTGTGTGAATGGAATTATATTCTTTTACTTATTTTTTATTTTATTATTATTTTTTTTAAAGATTCATTTATTCATTTGACAGACAGAGATCACAAGTAGGCAGAGAGACAGGCAGGTAGAGAGGAGGAAGCAGGCTCCCTGCTGAGCAGAGAGCCCAACAGGAGGCTCGATCCCGGGACCCTGGGATCATGACCTGAGCCGAAGGCAGAGGCTTTAATCCACTGAGCCACCCAGGCACCCCTTATTTTTTATTTATTTTTTATCTTTTATTTTTTAAATTTAATCATAATTAACATACAGTGTATTATTAGTTTCAAAGGTAGAGTTGAGTAATTCATCAGATGCACGCGACACCCAGTGCTCATTATGTCTCCGGCCATCTTCAATGTCCATCCCCCAGTTACCCCATCCCCCACCCACCCCCCACCCCCCTCCCCTCCAGGCGCCCTCAGTTTGTTCTCTGTAGTTAAGCGTCTCTTATGGTTTGCCTCCCTCTCTCATTTGGTTTTATTTTATTTTTCCCTCCCTTCCCCTATGATCTTCTTCCGTTTTATTTCCTAAATTCCACATGTGAGGGAAATCCTATGATAATTGTCTTTCTTTGACTTATTTTGCTTAGCATAATACCCTCTAGTTCCATCCATGTCGTTGCAAATGGCAAGATTTCATTTTTTTGATCGCCGAGTCATATTCCATTGTGCATATAGATGCACCGCATTTTCTTTAATTGGAGTCATATTCTATGTGGTCATCTGTGTCTGCCTTCTTCCACTTCACGTAATTAATGTTTCTGAGGCTCCCTTGTATTGTAATATGTCCCCAGCATTCCGTTCCTTCTCATGGCTGAAAAGTACTTTGTCAAGTGGAACATGTTATTTCTCTATTCACCCGTTAATGGACATTTGGGCTGTTCCCACCTTTAGTCAACCGTGAACAAGATTGACACCCCTTTTCCTTTTTTTTTTTTTTTTTAGAAAAGATTATTATTTATTTGGCAGACAGATCACAAGTCGGCAGAGCAGCAGGCAGAGAGAGAGGAGGAAGCAGGCTCCCCGCTGAGCAGAGAGCCCGATGCGGGGCTTGATCCCGGGACCCTGAGATCATGACCTGAGCCGAAGGCAGAGGCTTTAACCCACTGAGCCGCCCAGGCGCCCCGACATCCGTTTTCTTTAAAAGGAACTCAGATCATCCATTCTTTCACTCATCACTCTGGAGGGCTGGGCCTTGGGGTCAGTTAGGGGCTGAGATGCCCCAGGCAGCATGTCAAGAAGAGAGCCAGGGCGGGATGAACGTCTGTCGTGGGAAGTGAGGCGTAGACACAGCTTCTCACACGGCAGCTTGCCCGACAGTCACACGCCCTTCCATCTTCAGGTTTCCGGCCCCGCAGTAAGCCTACCAAGCCAGCCAGACAGAAGTGAGATACTCGGTTCTCTTTTGAAAAAAAAAAAAAAACACATTTCCTCCTTAGCTCTTCTCACAGGGATTGTCATTGTTATTGAAATGCTCGCTTGAGCAAAAATTGGGGCCTCTTTGGTCTTGGCAACCTCTGGCTTGGAGGATGAGGTTCATGCAAGCTTTCCTGTAGTGCATTTGATGGTTTTATTTTTGGCAATGAAGAGGCAAGAAAAGGGCTTTGGGGGAACAGTGAGGCCCCTGCCGTGTGCCCTAAAACTTGATTATGCATTCCTTTTCTAGACAAAGGTGGGAAGAGGAAGGTGCTCCTTGTCTAGTCCTCATGCTTCTATCTGATGTCTTCAGGGCTGGCGCTGCTAGGCTAGTTTTTGCCTTTATAAGCCGTGTTGTAGCAGCAGGAGAGCTCTGGGTATCTGTCATCTGAGTCATAAAGGAGCTGGCTGGCAAGGCCCTCCCTGTGGAACTCATTACCTGAAGTCTTGGGCCCACTTTTCACCACCTTCTCAGTAGCCTGTCCCCTCCAGGCCCTAATTGTTAGGAGTAAATGAGGGTTAATCAGACTTCCTGTTTCAGGAAGGTAATTGGCTACATCCAGATTTAAATAATGCTTGACATTTAAAGGAGCTTTGCTAGTATTGAGAGTTTCGGCCGGCCACCTATGTGGGTGGAATTATTAAATAAGGCTTAACATACAATTCGCTGTTGTGCTCCTTGGCATTTACCCAGATGAACCGAAGAGTTATGTGTCCATGAAAACCTGCACACGGTTGCTGATAGCCGCTTTATTCATTATTCATACTTGCCAAAACTTGGAAGCAAATCGAGATGTCCTTCCACAGGTGAAGGGATAAATGAACGGGGGTCTATCCGGACCATGGAATTCAGGGCTAAAAAGAAGTGAGCTCTCCAGGCCATGGAAAAACATGGAGGAATCTTAAAAGCATATCCCTGAGTGAAACAAGCCGGTCTGAAAAGGCTACGGACTGTGTGATTCTAACTGTGGGACATTCTAGAAAAGGCAAAAGACTATGGAAACTGTAAAGAAATCAGTGGTTGCTCAGGATTGGGAGGAGGAGGGGATGAATGCGCAGAGCGCCTAGGATTTGTAGGGCCGTGAGACGACCCTCTGATGATACTGTAGTGGCGGATCCCTACCTTTATGTATTTATAGAAGCCCATAGGCTGTACACAGCAAGCCTGAACTCTGATGTAAACGGTGGCCTTCCGATGATGCTGGTGTATCCGTGTACCATAATGCATACGTCACCAAGGTGTGGGAGGCCTATCCTGGGACTTTATGAACCTGTGGGGCATGGGACTTCTCTGTACTTTCTGCTCTATTTTGCTGTGAACCTATAACTGCTCTAGGGAAAAAAAACAACAACAATACAACAAAAAACAAAAACGTAATATATGCCTTCAAAGGCTCTGTTAGTTTCTTGTTGCCACCGTAAGAGAATACCACAAATGTAGCAGCTCAGAAGGACACACATCCGCGATCTGAAAGTCCTGGAGTTCAGAAATCCAGAATGGTTTCACTGGGTTACAGTCAGGGTGTTGGCTGGGCCGCGTTCCTTCTGGAGGCTCTAGGGGACGGTCTAGACAGTCTGTTTCCTTGCTGTTTCCACTTTCTAGGGGCCACCCGTATTTCTTGGTTCATGACCTTTCCTCGGTCTTCACGCCAGCCCGGCAGCATCTTCCAGTCCCTTGCTGACTGTGACCTCTGCTCTTGTCATCACATCTGTCTCCGACTCTTCTTGTCTTTTCCTAAGGACCCTGGGATCACATAGGCTCCACCCAGATCATCCAGGATAAGCTCTCCATCTCAAGGTCCTTAACTTAATCACTGCTGCAGAGTCCCTTTTGCCATGGAAGGGGGACATAGTCCCAGGTTTTGGGGGATCAGGACGTGGCTCTGTTTGGGGAGAGGTCATTATTTTGTCTCCCACATACACCCTCTAAATAGCTTTTCTTTGGGCCTTGTCGTCACTTCAGACAGGCAATCCGGTTCTATGTCACGATTTTTCTTTGGTTATTTGTCCAGTTTATGTAGGAGGCAGGGAGTCTGGCGAGGAAAAGAAATGAAGGAAATCCAGTTGGGTCCTGGATTTCGCTGGAAGGAGAGAGAATGGTGATTCTCCAGGAGGGGCCCCTACGAATCCCCCGGCATGCTCTTCTCTTCCAAGCACCCCAGCATCCCAGCACTCTCCGCCGAGAGGCACCTCTCTCCTGCTCTGCCTCCTGCCACTCGTCGGTGGGAACATTTTGTATTTCTCATCGGCAGACGTGAGGAGTAAGTTGGCATCCAGGGATGCAGAGGGATGAAAGGAGCTTGGGCAGAAAAGAAGAGAAGGGCTCCCTCCCCGCCCCGCACCCCCACCCCATGGCATCAGCCACGCAGGGACGCAGGGAGGGGTTGGAGGACAAGATGAGTGGCCTTCCTGGATGGTGTGCGGCATTAGAGTAGCTAATGGTGGGGCTGTTTGTGAGGCTTTGGAATGTGCACACGGAGAGGTTGCCGGACAGGTGTGGCCACGTCCTCCTTGGTGCAGAGTTTATCATGAACAGCAGCTCCTGGGGGCTGTTGAATTCTAAATCCCATGAGACAGCAGTCTGGGAAGGGACAAGTTAAGCTCTGGCACGGGGAAGGAGTCCACAAGCGTCCTTGGATGGTCTCATGGAATTGAACTGATGAGGCATTTTCTTTTTGGAAGTTTCTGAGGCAGATACAATCTTTCTGTGGGTGGCACTAATTCTTTTGGTGGGAGAATCAGGCCCAAAGCAAGTGACTGTCTGTGGATGATGGTTGGCAGAAGGGAAATTGCTTTCTGCATGGATTTGTTCTTTATTGTTGCTCTTGTAATACCTGGTTCTGTCACTCCGAATGTTATTTTGGAGACGGGTGATGCAGGTGGTTTTTTTTTTTTTTTTTAAGTCAGGGCATAATTAAATCATTTTTAGAAACCCATTCAACATTTTACATGTCAGTGATGACTGTGGTATGGTTACGATGGGTAGTGGGTGTACCCTTGCCAAGAAGATGTCACAGCATCTTTAAGAGTAAACGGCCGTGGATGAGCATTTAATTCAGTAAACACTGGAGAAGTTCTATTAGATTGACCTCACTGAGACTTGGGTTCTGCTTCATTTTTCTCTTCCCTTTCATGGTTCTGCCCTCATTCAAGTGATTCTGGTCCTGCTTGCTCAGGTCTGTGAACTTGCCACTTACTGACGATGTCACCTCCTTCACATGGCCTCATTACTTCTAGATTCGATTTCTTTATCTGTGGATAGCAACAGAAAGTAGCGTCTGCCTCCCGGGGTCGTGGCCATGATAAAAGAAGATACCAAGATCTATTTCCCTGGACATAGTAGGGGAATCAATAAATATTAGTTCCCTTCTTTCCTTGGAGAGATAACAAAGTTGGCAAGCCCAGGCTGACATTGATCAGCGGTTGTCTTCAAATATTTCAAAGGCTGCCACGTATCCTTAGAAGAAGAATCCCTTCTTTGATGCTCCAGAGAGCAGACGTAGAACTACCAGGTAAAAATAGAAGGGAGATGGATGTGTGTGACACACGTCTACTGTGACAACCAAAAATGTCTCCACACACTGTTGCCAAACTGTACCAGAGAGTAAAGTTGCCCGGGGTTGAGACCCGCTGAGTTCGAGGCTAGATGAGAGCCTGCTGGACTCCATCCTTCCAAGGTCCCCTCCATCCCACGCCCCATTGAGTTCCTATGGTGTCTGCTTCAGGCATTCTGGTGGTGGCTTTTTGGTTTGAGAGATTACCGACTACTGAAGACGAAGGGCTTAATGCCTGCGTGGGGTTCGCTGTGGGCCCCAGAGAGCAGCTGAAGTCGGCAGTTGGAAGGCCTTTTGGGGTTGTGGTTGGTTTAATGGCTTGTTCACTGTGGTTTTGCAGGTCATGTTAGCGGCTTCCTATTGGTCTCTCCTGGCCCCGGCTGTCGAGATGGCCACGTCCTCTGGGGGCTTTGGTTCCTTTGCCTTCTTCCCTGTGGCCGTTGGGTTCACGCTCGGAGCTGCTTTTGTCTACCTGGCTGACCTCCTGATGCCTCACCTGGTGAGTACCACTCTTCAGACTTGATATACCCACTCATGGCTCTGTTAGTTGCCAGTGATAGTGAAGTAGGTATTTCAAGCCATTTAGGGCTTTTATCTAGAATTTTACTGTGAATTCGGACTTTTTTTTTTCCTAAAAGAAAATAAGCTCTTGGTAATATGACTAATCATTCCCTTAGTTACATTTTGGTAAGTTCAGATTTGAAATGTCAGATTTCGTTATAAATAGAGAGTTCAGCTGGCGTGGAACCGTGTGGCCCTGTGTCTCTGAGCGGACCCAGCAGCTGGGAGAAGTGAGTGATTATGATCACGGACTTGACCCTTAAGGAGCCTACACTGTCATCAGGGAGATGACGACACCCAGCTACAGCACAAGACCATTGACAAAGTGTCACATCAACAAGGGCTTATTAATGGGAGGGTGAGGTGGGGACACCGGGCAGCAGAGCCCTGAGTTCAAGTTCACTTCTGCTGTTGCCTGGTTGCGTGCCCCTTGGCTCTAGTCTTCCTTCCTGTAGCTTGAGGATAACTCCCTTTAAGAGCTGCAAAGTAAAAATTGAAAAATCTAAAGAGACACCAGAACTGGGGGGGGCGAGTCACAGATTTTAGGTTTTCTTTGCTGAAATGGGGCTGGTGGGTTAGGTTTGGGGAGTGAGCGGGTACTTATTTGCTCATGTAGAAGCGTGGTACAAACCACAGCCTGAAATCCAGCCATGAGATCATAACCGGGTGCCATTGGTTAAAATCACATGGTGTGAAGGGTCAGTGTCCATAAGAACCCAGGACGGGAATATGACCCGATGCTG
Source organism: Mustela erminea (assembly GCF_009829155.1). NCBI lineage: Eukaryota > Metazoa > Chordata > Mammalia > Carnivora > Mustelidae > Mustela > Mustela erminea. The sequence continues at coordinate 54,264,187 of NC_045631.1, read as the reverse complement.
GATCCCATCCAGCCCTAGAGGTAGGCACAAGTCCTCTGTGAGATCTGGGACTGGTCCTTTCTCACCCAGAAAGGAAGGAGGCACAAGAAGGACACTATAGGGGAGAATGGGGTTGGAGGTCATTTCTTCTTTTGGACTGTGATGAGCTAGGATCAGGCCACGCTGTCCAGAGTCAGTTGGACATCTAGCCCAGGTAGGCTAGATGTCCAACTGACATATGCCTACCTGCCTTCTTTGCTGTCATAAATTCCTGAATAGAGAAAGAAAAGGAAGGGTTCTTGGGAACTTGTCCTTAGGACCAATAAGAAACTGATTCCTTGTGTCCTAGAGGGACCAGTCTCTGGACCAGATGGTTGGATGGAGAGTCATGACTTTATCTCAGAGGAAGGACCGTGTGTCATGTTTTTATCATCACAAGCTTGAATGTCAGTGTCCGTTTCTGGCCCCAGGACCCTTGACTAATTGCCATTGTTTATAAGAACTTTGAGAGGTCTTCCATGTGGGCTGCCGTGTTCTGCTCTCAGACCCACCGTGGTCATGGGTGAACTGGCCGTCGGGGTATATTCTACTCACCTGGCAGGAAGATCTTAGGGCCAGTGGCCTTAACTCTCAGAACAGTGGACCAGGGGCTGGCTCAGTGGCTCTACACAGCCCCCATTGGTTCTCATTTTGCCTTTCCTACCTGGGGCTTCTAAGACCGTATCTCGGGGAGGGCTCTTTGCACTCATGATGGGTCACTGCTCCCCGGTACTGGGGGCGGAGATGGGGGCTGGTATATTTGATCAGCTGTCTGAATGTGGGGACTTTCTCTGGGCAGTGTAAATAGTCATTGACCAATTTGTACTGTGCAGCATCATTGTTTTAACCTTTTGCTTGGTGTTTGTTCTAATATATGCTCTGAATATGGAGAAGGTCCCAGGGGAAAGTTGTGAACAGACTGCACAGAAAATTAGCAATGGCTTGGGAGTAGCGGCTGCACGTCCAGGGAGAGAATTTGAAGGGGCTTGAGAATGGACATGATAACCGTGAACGCCCAGAACCACGCTAATTGGCAGAAAGATCGGTCTGACAGTAAGCATCTGTTCTAGGACATTTGAAAAGAAATTAATTCTTGCTGTCGATGTGAGAAGGGGGATTTGTTCTGGAAGGCCTATAAACAGATAAGAATTATTTATAAGTGCTACAGTCACTGAATACAGATGTTGCCGTGTGAGATTCAAAGTCAGGCCACCGTTGCTCTGAGACGGCCTGAGGTTCTCCTAGGTTTCACTCTTTTTTTTTTTTTTTAAAGATTTCACTTATTTATTTGACAGATCACAAGCAGGCAGAGAGGCAGGCAGTGAGAGAGGGGAAAGCAGGCTCCCTGCCGAGCAGAGAGCCCAACATGGGGCTCGATCCCAGGACTCTGGGATCATGACCTGAGCTGAAGGCAGAGGCTTAACCCACCAAGCCACCCAGACACCCTTAGGTCTCGCTCTTAATGGGCTTTCTAGACCCAGGAAGGGCAGCAGTGTGGATCTGTCCGAGGTGCTTCGTGGAGTGTGAGCTAATGGGTTTGGATCTCTTATCTGACCCTGACTGAGCACCCACAGGGAAGGTAGCCTTCTCAGGCTGCTAGAAGTCGGTTTGCGAACCCAGACTCTTGGGTCTGTGGGAAGGAGATGGTTAACCACCAACTCTGGTCTCCCAATGCTATTTCTGTTTGTTCAGCTTTTCAGATTCATCTGTCCCCCTTTTGGAGCCCAAGCAAAATACCGCTCATGAAAAGGGTTTTACTCATCACAGCCTGTCAGGTTGAACCCGTTGCGGCTTTGTTAACTTCAGATACATCAAATTGCTCTCTGAACTGGGTATTTGTTTTCATTTCTTTATCTGCGAATAAAGTAGAGAAGGCTCCGGCAGTAACCGTTAATGGGAAATGAGCTTACAGAGATTTGTGGAGATTTTGCCAAATGGTGTCTTAATGGGAGAGGGAAAGAGGCAGTGGGTCGGCCTGGAGGTAGCCGGCTGCTGGACCTCGGGAAGACGGCTGCCAGGAGGGGGCTGGCTGGGGCCGGCCTGAGCCCAGGCTTCCCCTCCAGAGGCCATGGGGAGAGACGGAATAGATAGTGAACAGCTGTTTGGAGACATTGACATTTTTATGATCTTTGCAGTTCTGGTTCTATATGAAGTTCAGGATGGTAGTAGGTGGGTGGCCTTTACCTTGAGTTTAAAGCAGTGATTTTCCACTGGTGGGTAGAAGGGTGGTAGGATGTATGTTCCCAAGGCCTGCTTGCTTGCTTCCTTCCTTCCTTTTTAAAGATTTTATTTATTTAATCGAGAGACAGAGAGCACAAGTCAGGGAAAAGGGGTAGAGGGGGAAGCAGACTCCCCATGGAGCAGGAAGTCCGAAGCAGGACTCGATCCCAAGACCCAGAGATCATGACCTGAGCCAAAAGCAGATGCTTAACCGCCTGAGCTGCCCAGGTGCCCTCCGTCCTGTCTTTCTTTGTAATCATCTAGTATTACAAGTACAACCCAAAAATCTCATCATAAAAACTAAAGAAAAAAAATTTCTATGAAGGTCCCTTCCTGGTATAGACTGCGTCCCCTTAAAATTCATGCAGTGAAATCCTCACCCCCAGTGTGATGGTATTAGGAGGTGGACCTTGTGGAGGTGGTCAGGTCGTGAGCGTGGTTTCCTCAGGATGAGATTAGTGCCCTTATAAAGAGGTCCCCCAGAGCTCCCTGTTCTGCCCTGTGCGGATACACACGATGATGTCTATGAACAAGAAACCCGACTCGGGTCCTCCGGCCTCTTTGATACTCGCCTTCCAGCGTCCAGAAGTGTGAGCAAGACATTTCTGTTGTATATAAGCCACTCGGTCTATGGTAATTTTTAAATTTTTTCAAAACAATGTATTTATTTATATATTTTTTGGAAAGATTTTATTTATTTATTGGAGAGAGAGAGAAATCGAGAGACAGAGCACAAGTGGAGGGGAGGGGCAGAGGGGGAGGGAGAAGGGGCAGAGGGAGAGAAGCAGAGTTGCCCCTGAGCAGAGAGCCTGAGGTGGGGCTCCATCCTAGGACCCCAGGATCATGGGGCCTGAGCTGAGGGCAGATGGTTAACTGACTGAGCCACTCAGGTACTCCTAATTTTAATAGATTTTATTTTTAAAAATAACCTCTACCCCCAATGTGGGGCTTGAATCCACAACCCCAAGATCAAGAGTTGCGAGCTCCATGGGTTGAGCCAGCCAGGCGCCCCCTAGAGTAATTTTTTCTAGCGACCCCGAATGGACTGACTCGTCCATCTTCCTCCGCTGTCCCCAGACCCACCATTGTTAACGGTTTAGTGGGTATCCTTCCAGGCTTTTTCTCCTTTCTTCAAGAAAATGAACTGTGCTGTGTCTTTTATATACTGAAAGGTAAACACTTTGCCCATTTGTTTGTTTCGCTCGAACATACTTTAAATCCGCTCTACAGCAATCCCAGTTCTGCCTCGTTTCGAGCTCCTTTCTCGGTGTGCATGTATACAGTGCGTTTTCACACCACCGGAGCCGGTGTGTGCTTCCTCTCGGGGGCTGTTTTTACATTTGAACTGACTCTTATCTACAGTCCTAGTCCTTGTGCAGCGTCCCACCACGTTCCTGTGTGTCGTTCGCCTGGTAATTTCCCCATCATTGAGTAGCCGGGTTGCTCCGCGCCTTTACATATGTATCTGTGTACATCTGGAAATGTAATTTTGTTTTGTGTTTTCTAAAAAACACATGGGAACATACTGTGTTGTTGCTACTTGCTTTTTTCAGCTTGCTTTCCATCTTGGCAGTCTCCCCGGGAGATGCGCTCCTCACCCCTCCCCTCCCTTGGGATGTGGCATCTTGAGGAGGCTGCCGGGGGACTGCCTTGGGGAAGGGAAAGAAGTGGTCTCTGCGACTGCATCGGAGATCTCTCGTCTGAGAGAGCGTGGCTGGTGGTCCTGCCCAGAGAGGCTCTGGGGTCAGGGCCGACTTCCCAAGGTTGGGGGTACTGCCTTCTTCTCCGCCCCCTCCCCCTCCTTAATTTATCTGGGTCTCTGGTCCCATAGAGCTGCTTCTCTTTGCTGTCTCTGTAGTGGCAGAGAAGACGCTTCTGCTGAAAACCTGACCAAGTAGTGGGTACCCGAACGTTTACTATGCGGCCAACGTTGGCTGATGTCTGTACTGCCTGGCTGGGGTTGCTCTGAGCGGCCACCTAGGACACGTTTCTGGAAGCAGTCCAGGTTGCAGGAGGCGAGTATTTTTCCCCCAGAGTGGGCCTTTGGAAGTTTTTTTTCCTCTTGTATATGTTCTCTCCATCTTCAGCATTCGGATTCTACTTCACCAAAGAATACCTTGCAGAGAGAAGATGGGGTTGCGGAGGGGGGCCGGGGGGGTGTGGCAGGAGCGCCTTACAGAATGCCCCAGGGAGAAACTGCGACAATAAAACCACCTGAGAGCCTGGAGTGGAAGCCTGGCGTTTTCTGCTAAGCCCAGCCAAGACTGGCCCTCTGCCTCCGTTTTAGTGCTTCCTTCTGTTTCTTGTTTTTGTTTTTGTTTTTTAAGATTTTATTTATTTATTTATTTGAGAGAGAGAGAGAGAGAAAGTGCACATGCTCCTGCATGAATGGGAGGTGAGGGAGGAAGGGGAGGGAGGGAGGAAGCAGAGGGAGAAGGAGAAGCAGGGCTCAATCCCAAGACCCCGAGATCATGACCTGAGCCGAAGTCAGGCGCTTCACCCACTGAGCCCCCCAGGCGCCCCTTGGTGCTTCCTTCTTTCTCATGCTTGGTTGAGCTTTGGCAGATGCAGTTCCCTTCATCCTGGAGGGTATACTGGGCTTGATGGGCTGTTGCCATCCTCGCTAGGCTGGACAGAGCCTCCAGGGCAGGGGCTGGGGCACTGGGGGTTATCGGGCGACTTCACTGACTGTAGAATCCGGTCAAAGAGGGATGAGGTTTTGCAAGTGGGCGTATTGCTTCACTGTCCGCACACCTGTGCTCATTTCCAGGGCCGCCAGCACGGAGTGCTGCAGACCAGGGCCCTCCAGAAACAGTAGGATGTTTCCTCCTGACCCTGGAGGTTGGAACTCTGCGATCAGGGAGCCTGCTGGTCAGGCTTCCTCTGCGTCCTCTCTTGCTGACTTGCAGACGCTCCCGTCCTGCTGGGCCCTCACGCGGTCTTGCTTCTGTGCAGGGACATGCTTGGTATCTCCCCATGCATCTGAATGTCCTCTCCTATAGACACTGGTCGGATGGACGAGGGCCCACCCTGATGGTCTCCTTTTAACTTGATCACCTCTTTCAAAGACCCTCTCTCTAAATACAGCCACATTCTGAGGTCCAGGGGTTTGGGCTGCAACTTAGGAATTTTAGGGGACACAATTCAGCCCCCAACAACATTCTCTTAGTTTCTTTTGGTGTTGATGGTACTAAGGTTGAGAGGTGACTCGGGTAGGGACAGCTCATGCCGTGGACGTCACCAGAGGCCATCAGTTAACATCACCAGAGGCCATCAGTTAAGCACTGGGTGTTTTGAGTAAGAATAGTCCGATGTTCTGGCTGCTGAGCGGGTGGGCTGAGCGAGTCTGCTCCCCAAGCAGCTGAGCTTGCTAAGCGAGACACCGCTGATGGGTGCGCTCATTTCTGATGGCTAGAGGGCACCCTGGAAAGGTGGTCTCCCAGAGGGATCCACCGACAAAAGGGTTTTGAGTCTTTTATGGAGCGGACAGGATATGTCAACGTCCCGGGCTTGGCACAGGGGAGCTGCTTGCTCTTCCGAGTGGGAACTTGGCGACAGTGGCATTCAGGGCCCGCTGGGTGCTGAGCACCGGTCCCCAGGTGCAAGCGGGAGCCAGGCTTGAGGTTTGTTTTGCGAGTGATGCGTTCAGCAGCCTCTTGCGACTTTAGGGAAGAAGCTCGGGTGTTGGTTTTGGTCTCGCCGGCCCGCAGAGGGGCTGAAGGGGTGGACGCAGTCTTCTAGTACGCTGTGCTTGCTGCCTCTGGGAAAGGAAAATGCTCTGCTTTCACGGGTCCCTGGCCATCCTGTGGTGCACATTTAGCTGTGCACATGCACTGCTCCGGTGGTTGGTGTGCCCGTGGTCCTGGCTCCCTGGGCTGCAGGAGAAACTAGTAACTTTGCCTGTGGCATAGAGCTTCGGAGACAGTGCACTCTGGCTCTTGGCCCAGGCTCAGAACCCACCTGTGTCAGTGCGGTGTCTTCCCGGAGGCAAGAGGGTCTGGCATGAAAACGCACACACGCGTGTGCACACATGTGCACACACATATGCGCACACACGCACAGGTGCGCACACCAGAGCTTTTGCTTCGCTTTAGCCAAGCACTACGTGCTTCTTATTTTTATAATAAACTGGCAGTTTATAATAAACTGATTTTCTAAAAAGATTTGTTGACTCATTTGCGAAAGAAGGAGCGTGAGCGTGTGAGCAGGGGGAGAGGCAGAGGAAGAAGGAAAGCGAGAGACTCTCAAGCAGACTCCCCGCCAAGCAGGGAGCCCAACTCTGGGCTCGATCCCACCATCCCGAGATCATGACCTGAGCCGAAGTCAAGAGTCCAGCATAGAAGTGACTAAGCCCTGGGCCCAGACGACAAGGCCCGTGCATAGTAGTGTCACTCTTCAGTACCTCCCTCCAGAAATGCTCTGTGCTGGTCTAGGTCTGCACTTCCTTTCTCTGTCCTGTGTCTTAGGTGTGGGTGGAGGGGAAGGAGTGTCATCCCCGTGGCCCAGGAGCACACCGTGGCTCCAAAATCATAGCCAGTCCCCTCTGGAGCTTCCTTTTGCCAATGACTTGGGTGAATAAGTGTAGAACTTCTCCTCACTTTGACCCAAGCAGGACCGAGGTGTGCTGAGTCCACTGCAAAAGTTCAGTGATACTTACTAACCCATGGCAGTGGAGAGTAGCTCAGGACGCTGTTCTCTCCCGCTTCTGACGTGGTTGGTGTGTTCTTCCCCTGCAAGGCTTCCCTGGCCGCCCATGTCTTGGTTCCACTTAGCACTTCTCCCACAGTGGGCTTTCTCTTCCCTACGCTGTCATCACCCGTGGCCTCGATTCTCTGTGGCCCGAAGGCCGGAGCATGGGCATGGGTGGGTCTGCTCGGGTGCCCCCTGTGTCCTCCACACCAATCAGCACAGTGCCCGGCGCACAGTAGGTCTGCAGGAGGAACTTGGTGAATGTGGGAATGAAGATGTTGGGAAGATCGAATGGGATGGTCTTTGAGAAAACTCCCTCCAGCTTCTAAGTTTAAAGAGCTCAACACCTGGAAGCAGATCCGTGCCCTTTGCAAGGACCACATTCTGGGCACAACAGACAGGGATGAGGCACGGATAATGAACCGTGTGGGTAAAAATGAGAAAACCTTAATCTGATATTTGAATCTGTTCTATGATTTGTCATGGCTTTCCTTTCTTTTTTTTTAAAGATTTTATTTATTTGTTAGGGAGAGAGAGAGCGAGCGAGCACGAGCACAGGCAGACAAAGGGGTAGGCAGAGGCAGAGGGAGAAGCAGGCTCCCTGCGGAGCAAGGACCCCGATGTGGGACTCGATCCCAGGACACTGGGATCATGACCTGAGCCGAAGGCAGCCGCTTAACCAACGGAGCCACCCAGGCATCCCTGGCTTTCCTTTCTTAATGTTGTTTTACCTAAGAAGCTAACGGTTTATACTGCCTTTTAGAACAGGCATTTTCTGAGCAAAGTGATCAGGAAGTGTGTGGGAAGGGGGGTAGGTGGGGCGGGGTAGGGGTGGGAAGGAGCAGGGAACGTTGTCTTTGGTGCTTTAGAAAAATATTGAGACCCCCTGAAGCTCCCTGTGGGGGTTCTGATGTCATTGTGTGCATGGCAGGGCCTAGTGTCTGAAACGGAACCCCTGCACAGGCTCTGGTGTGCAGCCAAGGTCAGTGACCCCTGAATGAAGTCTACCCATGTCTTGTTTTTGTTCGGGTGTTGTTTCCTGGGGTGATTCACTGCAGTTCCAGCACCTCTCTCTTTCCCTTCTAATCCAAGTTTTACTATTGCCAAAGACCGAGAAAAGAGGGACAGAAGGGCTTCCTGCTGGCGACGTAGGGGCGGCCTCAAGATGAAAGGGGGGAGGATCTGGTTCTCTGGGTTGCAGAATTCAGAGCTCACCAGAGTCACCAGGGAGACCTTCTTTTCCCCGAGAGGCTCTAGCTTCCTTTTGGCCCATATTCCCATTTACCACTGCCTTTCTCCTCCCCTGGTTCTCCCGGCAGCCTTTGTAGAAGTAATCACCTGCTTTGTCTGACACCCTGAATCCTGAGTCTGCTCACCCCTCCCCATTTCGCCAAAAGCCACGGGAATGTCAGATTTCCATATGGCGGAGCAAGGGGCTGGCGGTGGCCTCCCAGAAGGCCGGCTCACGAAGATGCTAGAAGTGGTTTAGGGCAGGACCTGTAGGTCATGAGGCACAGGAAGTGCAGTCTAAGGCTAGGTTTTCTTGCTGAGAGTGTTCTAATTCCACATCACGGTTGGGGGTAGAAGTGGGTGATTTATATTGTGTCATGATACTGTAGTTTCTGATGGCATCTTAGGTGATGTTATATAAGGATATTCCATAATGCCATTATGTAACAATATGTTCATTATGTACATTATATCTTTTTTAATAAATGACCATGTACTGTATTATTTGCTCCAGGGGTACAGGTCTGTGAATCTCCATGGGTACACATTTCACAGCACTCACCATAGCACATACCCTCCCAGTGTCCATAACCCAGTCACCCTATCCCTCCCCCGCACCCTCCAGCAACCCTTAGTTTGTTTCACGAGAGTAAGAGTCTCTTATGGTTTGTCTCCCTCCCGATCCTGTCTTGTTTCATTTTTTCCTTCCCTACCTGCCTCTCAGATTCCTCATATCAGTGAGGTCATGTGATAATTGTCTTTCTCTGATTGACTTATTTCGCTCAGCATAATACCCTCTAGTTCCATCCATGTCGTGCAAATGGCAAGATTTCATTTCTTTTGATGGCTGCATAGTATTCCATTGTATATATATACCACATCTTCTTTATCCATTCATCTGTTGATGGACATCTAGGTTCTTTCCATAGTTTGGCTATTGTGGACATTAATGTACAAACATTGGGGTGCACGTGCCCCTTCGGATCCCTTCATTTGTATCTTTAGGGTAAATACCCAGTAGTGCAATTGCTGGGTCATAGGGTAGCTCTATTTTCAACTTTTTGAGGAATCTCCATTCTTTTTTCCAGAGTGGCTGCACCAGCTTGCATTCCTACCAGCTGTATAAGAGGGTTCCCCTTTCTCCTCATCTTCACCAACACCTGTTGTTTCCTGACTTGTTAATTTTAGCCATTCTGACTGGTGTGAGATAGTATCTCACACCAGTGAGCACATTGATGTGTGTCTGTTGTGATGTGATGTGGAGCACTTTTTCATGTGTCTATTGGCCATCTCGATGTCTTCTTTGCAGAAATGGCTGTTCATATCTTCTGCCCATTTCTTGATTGGATTATTTGTTCTTTGGGTGTTGAATTTGATAAGTTCTTTATAGATTTTAGATACTAGCCCTTTATCTCATATGTCATTTGCAAATATCTTCTTCCCATTCTGTCAGTTGTCTTTTGGTTTTGTTGACTGTTTCCTTTGCTGTACAAAAGCTTTTGATCTTGATGAAGTCCCAGTAGTTCATTTTTGCCCTTGCTTCCCTTGCCTTTGGTGATGTCTCTAGGAAGAAGCCGCTGTGGCTGAGGTTGAAGAGATTGCTGACTGTGTTCTCCTCAAGGATTTTGATGGATTCCTGTCTCACTTTGAGGTGTTTCATCCATTTTGAGTCTATTTTTGTGTGTGGTGTAAGGAAATGGTCCAGTTTCATTCTTCTGCATGTGCCTGTCCAATTTTCCCAACACCATTTGTTGAAGAGGCTGTCTTTTTTCCGTTGGACATTCTTTCCTGCTTTGTCGAAAATTAGTTGACCATACAGTTGAGGGTCCATTTCTGGGCTCTCTGTTCTGTTCCATTGATCTACATGTCTGTTTTTCTGCCAATACCATACTTTTACATTGTATTTGAACTCTTCCGCTCTCTCTCTCTCTTTTAGGATTTATGTATTTATTGGAGAGGAGGGCTTCATTGTGATGTTCATCCCTCTTGCCTCTGGGTTCTAGAAGGTGAGATGTCCTTTTGTAGATGTTTGGCTGTCTATAGGCAGATGGCCCCTTCTTTCTACTGCTCCCAAGGGAACAGGTTGAAAAGTTGTGCCTATAAAACTGGACCCGTAGGACCATCGCCCATCTTTGCCACTCATCCTGTGGGGTCTTTCTTTCAGACGGATTAGTAACCAACTGGCCATTTGGAGACCAAAATGATTTGACAGGGTGAGGTGGAAACCTTCAGTCCTCTTGTGCCTCACTATAACTAACTAGATTATTTTACTCCTGTCCCAGGTTGCTAGTGGGCTGTCCATCAGGTTTGACATCCAAGTTGTTGCTACCAAGGGAATGATGCCTCCGCCTCCTTCCCATACATATGTTGAGGCCCTAAACCCCAGTGCGTATTTGAAGGGAAGTCTTTGGGAGACTGTGAGGCTTCCATAAGGCCCTGAGGTGCCTTATCATGGGATTAGCGCTCTTACAAGAGCAGACACCAGAGAGCTTGAATGTTCCTTCTGTCTCTGCCCTGTGCAGACGCCGTGAGAAAGCAGCTGCCTGCCGGCCAGGAAGAAAGTCTGTTGTGTGTGTTTTCTCCATACCACGAAGCTGTTCTTCAGCACCAGCTGGGCATCCCACAGTTCAAGTTCATCCTGACGCTATCTCCCTGCAGATATCTACCTGCCTGCCAGTATCGAGTCCTGGTTGTGTCGGTCATCAGTAGAGCAAAAGTTCCCATCCCCCCTCCTTGGATTTGATTAATTTGCTATAGCGGCTCACAGAACTCAGGAAAACAGCTTACGGTTGACCCCTGGACAGGACAGGGGTTAGGATTGCCAGCCCCTGCCCCCCCCACATACACACAGTCCAAAATCCCTGTATAACTTTTGAATCTTCCGGAACGGAACTGTTCATAGTGAGCTCGCAGTGTTGACTAAAAGCCCCGCTGATACCATCAGCAGTGGATTAATACATATTTGGCATGTTATGTATATTATGTGCTGTATTATAATAAAGTAAGCTAGAGAAAAGAAAATATTAAGAAAATCATAGGGAAGAAAAAAGTGCATTTACAGGACTGTACTATCTTTATGGGAAAAAATTCTCAGCTAATTGGACCCATGCCGCTCATGTGTTCAAGGGTCAGCTGTACTCTTGAGATACTACAAAAAGATAAAGCTCAGAAACAGCCAAAAGGAGAGAAGCATGGGGCCGAGTATGGGGAAAGGCGGGGGAGACGGGGAGGTTTCTCCTCTCTCCCCACACCTCAGTTGGCCTCAACTCTGTGTGTTCACCAAACTGGAAGCTCTCCGAACCCTGTCCTTCTGGGTTTTTATCGCGGTTTCATTACCTGAGCGTAACCCATTAAATCATTGATTCATTCTCCATTCCCACTTTGCCTCCAGGCCGGTGGTCAGGGGGTGGGGCGGAAAGTTCCAACCCTCTAGTCACGTGGTCGATTTCCCTTGGCAACCGACCCCCTCCTGGGGCGCTTTCTTGAGGTCACCTGATTAACATAAGCTCAGGCGTGGTGGAAAGAGGTTGGTGACAATTCCCCTTTCATCTCTCTTATCACTGAGAGGACTCCCCAAACGTTTTTTTAAGAGCTCTTGTGCCACAAATAGGGGCAAAGACCAATCAGATATTTCTTGTTATAAATCGCAGTATCACAAGGGTCCTCCTCAGAACCCAGCCCTCCTGGCACCCCGATCTTGGACTCTCAGGCTCCAGAACTGTGAGAAGCCCCTTTGTGTTAAGTCACCCAGTGTGTGGGGGCTTTGTTAGGGCAGCTGGCGCTCAGACGGTGGTGAAAACTGTTGTCTCAGATCTTGGGTGACTCGGTCCTTCTTTGCCCCTTGCATGGGTGTGTGCCACTCTCTGCAGCCCCTCAGGGGTCCTGTCACTACCCCCAAGACATCTCTGTGGGGTGTCCTTTTGTCCCTTACTAACGCGGGGCCGGATTGTGCTCTCTGTCTGTATGCACGGGCTGCTTTCTCCCTAAAACAGGTGTCAGTCTCCTTTCTCTGGTTTCTTTGTAAGGGTTCTAGTTCTAGGCTGGTTGGGTCCAAGGTTGTGGCGGGGGGGGGGGGGGGGTCTGGCAGGACCAGCCAAAGGGGTCCTTGACTTTGTGCTGGAAAGAAATCAAAAGTGAGGAAGTGAGAGTAGAGTTTGTGAAAGATAGAGTGTAGATATGGTCAGAGCATCTAGGAGACTCAGGAAAGATGGTGAATCTCCTCTTTGCGTGGGGTCGGGGCGGGCATGTTCTGAGGACGGTGGTCTGTGTCTTTTCAGCAATCCAGGAACAAAGATAGGTGTTTAGGTGTCCCTGTAAATCACTCATGCCTTGGAGGCAGGAATTTTGGTGAGTCAATGGTCATGCCAACCCCATCTGATCCCTCCCTAGATGTGTTATCTGTGCGCAGGAATCCTCCAAAGAAATCATTACATCCTTGACTTTTATAAAGAAGACATATATTGTCTGTTCTGTAAGGTTGGGGTGCAGGTCCGAGCAAGAATAGAAACAGGAAAAGGAGTGAAAAAAAAAAAAAAAGCCCAAGTTTTCAGGGCACCTGGGTGGTTCAGTCAGGTAAACATCAGGCTCTTGATTTCGGCTCCGTCATGATCCCAGGTTTGTGAGATCCAGCGCTGTGTTGGGCTCCGCGCTGAGTGTGGAGTCTGCCTCAGATTCTTTCCCTCTCCCTTCCCATCCCAGCCCCCACCCTGAAGCAGGTTTTCATGGGGTCCCTTTAGTTCCCCTATCTCAACTCCCCATCCAGGACTCTGCTTCACAAGCCCCATCAGACCTGCCCGACCGAGGTCATTTGTCAAACCTGTCCTTTGTAGCATTAGCAAACTAAAACCTGATTTCTTTTATAATAATTCCAGGCACACTTAGTTAGAGCAGTTATTACATTTCCAGATATATTGGGTAAAGGTTCTCTTCCATCACAAGTTTGGAAATATTAAAATATGGATGAATATTTCAAAAACTTGTACCTATTTGCTTAGGTATCCAGGCTTGGAAGGCCCTAGAAACATGTTCCACCTTTGGTTTGGGTGGTCAGATGAATAATGGCCCCCAACGATATCCAGGTCTTAATCCCTGGAACCTGTGAGTATTACTTTATATGGGAAAAGGATCTTCGAAGCTGTGATGACGTTAAGGACTTCGGGATGAAGAGGCTGACCTGGTTTATCCTATACATGCAGTCACATGTGTCCATAATTATAAAAGGGAGGCAGAGGAAAATTTGACCCAGTAGAGGAAAGGGCCTCTTCCGGCCCTAGAGGCAGAGGTTGGAGTGGCGAAGCCCAGAATCCAGGGGTGCCAGGAGCCCCCCGATGGTGTAGGAAGCAGGGAGTGGATTCTACCGTAGGGCCTCTGATGGAAGTTTGGTCCTGTCACCCGCTGGCTTTAGCCCAGTGGTACGATTTTGGATTTCCAGCTTCTGGAACTGTGAGACAATGAGCTTCTGTTGTTTAAAACCATCGTTTTGTGATAATTTGTTATTGCAGCCACAGGAAACTGATACAGATTGTGTGGTTAATTCTCTCCTTGGTGCTGCTGCCCCTCCCACCCCTCACTGCCCTGGGAGCTGGTGGTGTTCTGTGAAGCAATTCAGCAGTGAGTCCTTTCTTTGACCAACTTACTGCTCGTGGGTGCCATCTTTTGCACATCTAAAATCTCAGGATAGATGAGCGGCTTTTGCACACATTCAGTGAGAGTTTGATCCCTGACTTCTCAGTGGCTTAAGAGGCTGCAGAGCGTAATTGCCAATAGCCTGGGCCCTGGAATCCCACCGACTGAGATCAGATCCATGCTCTGCTATTTTTTGACCACGGGACCTAGGACTAGTTACTCAACCTCTCCCTGCTATGCCCTGCTCTCCCTACTTCACAGAGATGGTTACAAGGATAGAGTGAGCTGCCAGGTTTCACTGATTCTAGAAACATTTTTGCACATCCTCACCTCTCTAAAATTGGGTTGCATTATTACAGGCAATGGCAGGTCATTGTGACTGTGTTTTTCTTTTTTAGCCATACCTTGTGGGATGGCGCATCTGTGGCAGGAGGCATTTTGGAATCGATGAACACGGTAATCCACGCAGATAGGCCAAACTCAGTGTCTGCATGTTTTAAGAGCCCAGTAACTGTTTGCAATGAAGTGTTTGTTTCAATTGTAGCAAGGAGGCAGAGGGTTTTAGATGCACCTGATAGCTGGATACTCTTCCTCTCTCCTCCCTGTGCTCAGGAACCTCCCCTGCCCTGTCTCCCGTCATTTCCATTCCCCTGGTACAGCCACTCTGCAGAACCTGCGGCAGGAGAGTGAGAATCCGTGTTTCCAAGTGATAGGTCTGGTCCTGTTCTCCTCTTTCCTCCCTACCTTGCAGAAGCTGCCCAGGTGTAGTCCTGGCCTTGCTTACTGGACTTGTATAACTTGAACTTGCTCCCATGGCCTCTGTGCTGAAACCTTAAAATCTTTCTTTCTTTTTTTATTTAGTGTTTTCAGGGTCTTTTGAGACCTTCAATCTTGACTTGCCCATCGATTTTTCTTCTGTCCTATTTTTGTTTCTGTGCTCTCTGGGGGCAGATGAAGTACTCCTGTGGCATTTCTTAAGGCGATTCTGTATCTGTCAGGGTCTAGTGGTCTGGGAGAGAAACCATAGCAGTCATCTGAACACAAAGAATTTAATATAAATATAATATAATATAATATAACATATTTATATTATATAACATATATAATGTAGTATAATGTCTTTATACTGTATATTATAAAATATATTTTGTAATATATACCATATATCATATAGTTATATTTTATAATATAATATAGAGATAATATAACGAGGTATGAATTTGTTAGGGTACCTGCTGAAGGCAGCTACACCCCTAGGACTGAGGAAATGGAGAAGTTAGAACTATGGACACGTAAAGGAGGGGCCCCTTAGAGGGAAACTCCAGTGTCCAAGGAGGACACACCAGCAGGCTGGTGCCAATGTCGTGGGCTGGGGCACAGTGAAGCTAGTTCTGCAAGTACCAGAAGAAGCCCGGAGCGGCCTCGGCACGTAGCACAGGCAGGGATTGCCACTGCCATGGTGGACCTCGGCTGAGGGGCGCTCACGGCAGCGACCGGCCCACGGGAAGGTGCGTGCCCCTTCCCACGCCCCATGGTTTCCTCTCATGGGCCTGATCGGCAGAACCTCGTGAAGAACAACCGGCAATACAAACATTAGTTCGAGAAGCCTCAGCCCCGGGGTTATGGAGATCTAGAAAGCTGCCCCGGGGCTGGTTCGGACTTCAGCCCCCTTCAGCTGGCTCATGATGCTGGCTGTGCAAACGAGGGTGCCTGTCCGCCAGGGCTCTGGATCCTGAGCAACAGGTACTGCCTCTGGCTGATTGAACAGAAGCGGAGCTTGGAAGAGCTCACCGTGGAGCTCCCAGAATGCTGGCAGGAGAGGAGGGAGCTGGAGGATGAGGCTCAAGGCTCACATTTCAAGCACAAGACCCCAGGCCAAGTCCCTGCCCTGATGAGCCGAGCACCGCCGGCCGGTTTGCCTGGTGCCTGCAGCTTTGCCGGATACACGACTGGGAGGTACCTGCTGCTGCTTTTGCACCAGCCAACACCGGCAGGGCAGAGGGGCGGGGAGGGGGGCCAGAGGGTTAGAACCCAGCTGACTTCACTACCTTTTCGGTCAGTCTGGTTTGGGTGCCTTTGAGCAGCACAGCCCAGTCATGCCATGGCTGAGGGTCTCGATTTTTAGCCTCCGTTGTGGGAAGAACTTTTCATTATCTATCCCATGTCGGAAAGTGGGCGATTCCCTGGATACGAAGGGATTCAGATAAAGCACCACCGAAAAAACCATCCAGTCTACTGGGCAGTGTTCATCTCAGTAGGAAATGGGTCCATGACTTCCCGTGGGTTCTCTGAGGAGTCTGCAGTCGCCAACATGCTGAAAAAGGCTGAAGATGGCTCTGCAGGGAGTGCTTGTTACACATGCATAAATTTCCCTCTAAATCTAAGAGTACGATAAATCCCTGGTAAGAAGAACCCTTTGATGGTTGGGATTTCGAGATGTTCAGCGGCTTTATTAATGATGAGCAGCCCCAAGAGGACCTTACCTTGCCGAGTGCTAAACCCTATGAGATTCCAGGATGGGAAGGGTCTCTTTGAGCCCCTTCTCATTTTAGTTAATCCCCCAGCAGCCCTGCAGAGTGGGAAGATGAGTTGTTCTTGCGTTCCGGACGAAGGCAGGGCAGAGAGAAGAGCACGTTTTTGAGGTTGGCACAAGGACTTGAGAGCCGGTCAGGAAGGAAGCCGTGTAACTTGGATAACTGACAGCTCCAGAAAGGGACACTCGTGTTGTCTCGAGGGCACGTGAATTCTTTTTTCTTGGTGGGGTCCATCCGGAGCTGCTAGGGGTTGAGCGGTTGGCCACCACTGTCTTCCGAGGGAGGTGGGACTGTGTGTGCATTTGCAGACCTGTCCCCTTCTCTGGGTCTTGATCATCATCTTTGTTCTCTTGTCGTCTTTCTCTGTGAGACCCCAAGCCCCCTTCTGGTATACGCCCCACTCACCACCTGAGGCAGGAATGTCTAACTACTAGCTGTTTGTGTATGTATTTATTTATTTTTAAAGATTCTATTTATTTTGTTTTATTTTATCTTTAAAAATATTTTATTTATTTATTTAACAGACAGAGATCACAAGTAGGCAGAGTGGCAGGCAGAGAGAGAGGAGGGATACAGGCTCCCTGCTGAGCAGAGCGCCCGATGTGGGGCTCAATCCCAGGACCCTGGGATCATGACTCAAGCCGAAGGCAAAGGCTTAACCCACTGAGCAACCCAGCTGTCCCAAAGATTCTATTTATTTGTCAGAGAGAGAGGGCACAAGCAGGGGGAGTGGTAGGCAGAGCAGGCAGAGAAAATCAGCCTCCCAGGGAGCCTGATATGGAGCTCTATCCCAGGACCCCAGGATCCCCAGGACCCGAGCTGAAGGCAGACACTTAACTGACTGAACCACCCAGGCATCCCTAATTACCAACTGTTTAAAACTGCTCTTCTTCTCTTTGAATCCCTTTATCACTGAAAACGTCATCAGCTCCGTTCCATCTCAGAGTCGCCGAAGCCCGTATGTGGCCTGGCTTTCCTTGCGTCCTCACTCAGATGCTTCAGCAGGGACCCCACAGACTCCATTCTGTGGTTTGCTAGGATTGCATGAGTTTTTTTATCTGGGGGTTGGGGGAATACCCTAAAGAAGCCCCATGTGTCAGGATCACATTTCGATGGTGTCTGGACATGCAGGTTTTTGCTGGGGGTTGAAGTCTTTCTTCCCAGGCTGTGACTCTTCTTCCCTTTTCTCCCTTACCCCTGCTGCCCTGTTCCCACCAGATCTTTTCTTCTGTGGTTCATTCAGTGCCAGATTTTGGAACCAGACATCTTGCTAGTGCCAGGGATCAAAAGCCTTATAATTATATAAACAAGCAGCTGCAGAGCAGTAATCGCTGTAATGGAAGAGTAGAAGAGGGGAGCACTTGGTGAGTAGCGGCCCGCTTGGCTTGAGGGAATCATAAGAGGATTCTTGGGATTGATGCTTATGCTTGGACCTAAAGGTGAAGTAGGGCTTTGTCAGGTAGATGGCCTTGACAGGGGGTGGGGTGTGCATTTCAGACAAAGGGAACAATGTAGCTAAAGATGTGCTGCAGCAGGCCGCCTCGTTCATTGTTGCCATGGTACAGAGCGACAGAGCGTGTGTATTTGTTAGCTGTTGCTGCGTAACAAGC
The DNA here is from genome assembly GCF_009829155.1 of Mustela erminea. Lineage (NCBI taxonomy): Eukaryota > Metazoa > Chordata > Mammalia > Carnivora > Mustelidae > Mustela > Mustela erminea. The sequence goes on along the minus strand of NC_045631.1, from coordinate 54,246,261 downwards.
AAGCACTCTGTCTCAGTGGCATGCCACGATCTGTAAGGACCGATTTCCCAGCTATCAGCAAATTGGCAGTGTAGCAAGGTTGCAGATAGGTGGGGTGGCCCTGCTTCACAGGCTTGTCTGCCTTAGACCAGAGCATGTTCTCCTCGTGAGGGCAGAGACATTAAAGCAAGAGCAGAAATGAAGCCCCCAAGGGCCCAGGCATGGAAGTCACGCGCTGATACTTTCATCCACATATCACTGGCTCAGCAAGTCACGTGGCAGAGTCCAAAGTTGAGGGGCGGTTGTCCAGGGGTTGGATACGAATCCCCTCAAATTCATGTTTTTCCTGGAACCTCAGAATGGGCCTTTACTTGGAAATACAGTCTTTGCCAATATGATTAGGAGGTGCTCAACATCAAAAAGGTGCTCAACATCCCTAGTCATTAGGGAAATGCACCTTAAATTCCCACCCATTATATCTGACAAAAAAAATGAAAAAAAAAAAGTTTGACAATACTAGGTGTTGGCAAAGCAACATGTTGGAGTAGAATGGGTCCTGAATCCAGTATGACTGATGTCCTTAGAAGAAGAGGAGAAGGGACACGGGATCAAAAGGAGGATGAAAGACAGCCACGCACAGATTGGACAGAGATTGGAGCTCTGCTACCACAAGCCAGGGAATGCCAAAGATTGCCCAGAACTGTGGGAACTGAAGAGACAAGGAAGAATCCAGTAAGGACTGGTGTTCATAGGAGCACGACCCTGCCCACATCTCACTTTCAGACTTCTGGCTCCCAGAACTATGGGAGAATACATTTCTGTTGTTTTACTCCCCACCCCACTCACCCCCACAGTTTTAGGTCTCAGTAGTTTATTTTTTTATTTTTATTTTATTTTTTAAAGATTTTATTTCTTTGACACAGAGAGAGAGAGAGCATGAGCAGAGGGAGTAGCAGGCAGAGGGAAAGGGAGAATCAGGGAGCCTGATGTGGGGCTTGATCCCACGACCCTGGGATCATGAACAGAGCTGAAGTCAGAAGCTTAACCGACTGAGCCCACTGGGCGTCCCTAGGTCTCAGTAGTTTTAAAACCTGTCCAGCTGATTCTAATGAGTAGTCAACTAATGATAAAAGGAAGCCTTTAAAATTTGGTAATGTTAAAGGAAACTGACAAGAAACTTCTCTATGACAAAAGACCAACAAGTGAAATCCAAGTCAGAGGCAGTGAGATGTTTGCAGGGCATGTAGCTGACAGAGTGTTGGTGTCTCAAATATATCGAAATCGAAGAGAAAAGGACAAACCATACTCAATACAAAATGAACCAAGTATTTGGTTAGGAATTCAGAGAAGGAAACCCTAGAGGACCAATAAATACACAAAAAGGTGCTCAACATCCCTAGTCATTAGGGAAATGCACCTTAAATTCCCACCCATTATATCTGACAAAAAAATGAAAAAAAAAAAAAAAGTTTGACAATATGAGGTGTTGGGAGCTTGCATGTGCTGTCGGTGGGGATGCAAATTGATACAACCATCTTGGTGGGTAATTTGGAAATATCTAGTGATACTGAAGATGCCCCTATCCCATGACCAGATAATTCCCATTTCAGGTCCATGCTCTTTCAACGTTCTTACAAAGGTACGCAAGGAGCCACGCATAGGAGTGTCTGTGGCAGCATGTCTCATAAGGGTGAAAAACCGGAAAGAAAATACCAGTCATAGGAAGAATGGATAAGGAAGTTGTGTTAAATTCACAAAATGGTATGTTAAACAGCAGTTAAAGTGCATGAACCAGATCTGTATATTGATGCAGATAAATGTCCGTTATTTAGCAGAAACCAACAGTAAGTTGCAAAATGCTATGTATAGTAAAATACTGTTTAACTTATAAGTTTGAAATTATATAAAATCACACTGTGTATTTTCATGGGTTTATAGGAATCTATAAGCATGTCTATCAAAAGTGTAAAAAACAGGGATGCCTGGTTGGCTGGGATGGTTGGGCATCTGTGCTGGCTCATGATCTCCAGGTCCTGGGATTGAGCTCCATGTTGGGCTCCTAGCTCAGTGGGGAGTCTGCTTCTCCCTCTCCCTCTGCCTTTCCCCGCTCATGTTCTCTCTCTCTCTCTGTCTCAAATGAATAATTTTAAAAAAATGTGTAAAAATGTAGCAATGAATGATCCTCATGAGCTTTTTCAGAAATTTGGTACCTCTAAGTGTGTGTGTGTGGTGGGGAGGAAGCTCCAATTCTTTTTGCAATATTTTATTTAAAAAATCTGACTCAGGGCACCTGGGTGGCTCAGTGGGTTAAGCCTTTGCCTTCGGCTCAGGTCATGGTCTCAGAGTTTTGGGATAGAGCCCTGCATCAGGCTCTCCCACCCCATCTCTGCCTGCCTCTCTGTCTACTCTTGTGATCTCTGTCTGTCAAATAAATAAAATCTTTAAGAAAAAAAAGTCTGAATCAATTAAAAAATCTTTAAAAAAAAAATGGGGCACCTGGGTGGCTCAGTCATTAAGCGTCTGCCTTCAGCTCAGGTTGTGATCCCAGGGTCCTGGGATCGAACCCTGCATGGGGGTCCCTGATTAGCGGGAAGCCTGCTTCTCCCTTTCCCACTCCCCCTGCTTGTGTTCCCTCTCTCGATGTATCTCTCTCTGTCAAATAAAAAAAAACCTTAAAAAAAAAACATAATGGAAGGAGATGCCTACGCTGAATGTGTTCACCCCATGATACTTGAGCCCCTCCTGTATCTTCTTCCTGGTCATTTTTTAGTGACCATAGTCACATTTCTGGTTTTGATAACTACCGAGAATCAGTTTGTCCATATTTGACAGTCTTTTGAGTTTGTAACCGGTTGTAATAATTTATCCATTGTTGTTGTCAAGGTAGTGCATTAGCGTGAATCTCAGTGTTCTAACTCGGGAACCAAGCAGGACACAAGGGTAGCGCATGGCATCAATTCTTATTTTGTTTAATTAAGTTTCCAGCCTCCGCTTGCTTCCGAGATGGAATATTTGTGATGTTATGCCTTTCGTGTAATGAGACGGATAAGCCATTCACAGCATCATCTGCAAATAGTCTGATAATATGTGCGGCATTACCCATTTTTATGCTGGGTGATTTAGGATGACTTCTTGTCGAAAGAGAAAATTGCTCTAGCAATGAAGACAAAAGAAATTACTGAAGCACCTCTTATAAGAACATTCATTTCCTCTTAGGTGACAGTAATGTCCCCAAATAATTAAGTTTTATCATATCCATATGTGAAGCCCACTGCTGGAAGAGCGGCAGTCGAGGACCTAAACACTGATGGATAGTCTGTGCAATGGCCTGTGTTTAATTTTCAAGGTGGGAACTTATTACTTTTTCTTTTAATAAATGTGCAGGTCTACACCTTGAAACAGTAGAATAAGAAAAACCATCTTCACTCAAAGCCTGGCTCGATCAAGTGCCAGAGGTGAGGACACGTGACAGCTTGTCATTACGAGTTAATACACTTCTCAAGTACAATGGTGATTTCTTAGAACAGTAGCTGCCCTTTAAGAATCCTCTTAAAAGGCAAGAACAAAGATACCAGACTGGATCGTTTAAAGGTAATCTGTACCCTTAAGACATTTCTGGCAATGGTGTAAGCAGAATGATTTGACATAAATGGAATATTTATACCCTTGCTATTACCATGTTATAAGGCAGGAGAGTTGCTCCCAGCAATTTAAGGGAAGCCTGTACTGCAGGTGGCACCTTCCTTGTTTGTTGTTATCCCAGTAAAATCACTTCATTACCCATAAAAGGATTAAACAATTAAGAGGAAAGGAAATACCAGGGTAAGGAAAACAGGGTAACATGGAGCCAAGACTTCGCTCTGCTGTGACATTCCAACCTCTAGCATTGAACGAGGACAGCTGACTGTTCCCCTTTGTTGTCCCTGTTTTGTTTTTCTTTTTGTTTATCGTGGTACAAAAACACAGAACATAAAATTGCCCGTCTTAACTGCTTTTAGGGTGCCGTTTGGTACAGTTAAGTTTGTTCACGGTCTCGTGCCACAGAGCTCCAGAACTTCGTCATCTTCCAGGTCTGAAACTCCGTATGCATTCCGCAGCGACCCCCGCTCCCGGATTTTCTCTTTCCGGTGCCTCCCACTCCCCCGGAAACCACCTTCCTGCTCTGTTTCTTTGAAATTGACTACCTCAGATACCTCGTGTATGTGGAATTGTATAATATTTGTCTGGCTTATTTCACTTAGCACAATGTCCTCAAGGTTCATCGGTGTTGTAGCAGGTGTCAGAATTCCCTTCCTTTTTGAGGCCAGGTGATGTTCCACTGAATGGATTTGCCACGTGTAGTTTATCTACATGTGTTGCTTCTGTCTCTCGGCTCTTGTGAGTAGTGCTGCTGTGAACATGAGCGTGTCAATATCTCATTGAGACCCTGCTTTCAATTCTTCTGTAACTCAGATAGGGTACTGCTGGATCATAAGGTAGTTTTATTTTTAATTCTTTGAGGAATTTCCATACTGTTTTTCATAGCAGTTGTCCTATTTTACAATTTTACCAACAGTGCATAAAGGTTCCAATTTCTCCATATCCTTACCAGCACCTGTTGTTTGCTATTTTCGTTTCATTTTGTTTTTTTTTTTCTTTCTTTTTTTTTTTGATAGTAGCCATCTTAAATACCTCCTCATGTGAGATGATATATCATAGTGGTTCTGATTTCCCTGATGATCAGGGATGTTGAGCATCTTTTCCTATGCTCGTTGGCCATTTGTATGTCATCTTTGGAGAAATGTGTATTCAGGCCCCTTGCCCATTTTTAAATAGGGTTATTTGAATTTTTTGTTGGCTGTTTTCCTATCTAGGCTTTTCAATTGAACTTAATGGGGAAGAACTTTTTTCAAATATGGCACTTCCATTTTTAAAAGCGACATTCATTGGCAAAGTAGAATCTCCTTTGAAAAAAATTGGACCGCTTATAGTTAGTTTTAAAAAAAGGTGTCGAGTCCATAGCTATACTTGCAAAATGAGCACTTGGCTTTGTAAAACAAAACTCAGGTCTGGAGTCTTTTTCATTTGTTTTAGGTGTTGCTCAGCTAACAAAGAAACAGCAGAAACTGGTTGCTGCTTTGCACGTGACTCTTCTGGTTTGTAGACACCCTTTTTAAAGAAAAAAGCTGTGCCGCTTATAGTTGAAGATAATAACTAGGCCGTCCCTGGGTTTTTGCCTGGAGCTAGGTAGCACTTCTTTTTTTAAGATTTTATTTATTTATTTGACAGGCAGAGTTCACAAGTAGGCAGAGAGGCAGGCAGGGGGGGGGGGGGGGGGGAACCAGGCTCCCTGCTGAGCAGAGAGCCTGACATGGGGCTCGATCAGGGACCCTGAAATCTTGACCTGAGCCAAAGCCAGAGCTACTCAGAGCTCAACCCACTGAGCCACCTAGGCCCCCTAGGTAGCACTTCTTGGGTGCTTTGTATATACCCTTGGCACTGTTCTAAGCCCTGCCTATGTGTGAACTCCATCAGTCCTCAGTCCTATGAGTCAGGTACCTGCATTATTCCCATTTTCAAGATCAAAGAATTGAGTCTCAGACTGGCGATGTGACGGAATCCAGCTGCAATGCCTGTGCTGTTGACAGCTGTGCAGTGCTGCCTCTTAAACCCCTCTAATGCCCCTCTCCTTTCCCCTAGATCTTTCATCTTAAGTTTATTGAGAATCTGCAAGTGTTCTTCCCACCTGAATGCTCCCAGGGTTCACCTGGAAGGCTTGTTAAAATGCAGATTCTGATTTGGCAGGGCTGAGGCGGGGCTGGGATTCTTGATGTCTCCGAGCTCCAGGGGGAGGCTGGTGTTGCTGGTCCGAGGGGCCCGCTTGAGAGCAGCTGGCGTGGGTGGAGGGCAGAGCAATAGAGCGGTAGTGGAGTCCCACGGTGGGAGGGGCCCTTGAAGGTTCTGTGAACCAGTGCCTAGCAGGTGGCATCTCATACCTGACCCTTTGATATTCTGATTGAGGAGGCCTGGGGTGGGGCTCAGAGGACTCTATTACCAAAAAACTTCATGGAAGACTTCAGATACATGGCTGGGTTTAGGAACCGGTCAGATGCATCCAGCTAATTACAGTTTGGGTCACTGCCTAAACGTCTCATCCTAAAGGTTGTGCAGACACTGGTCCGTCCTGCTTTCAGTGCTGGGTCCCAGGGCCATCCTGCCCACCGGGGAACCCAAGGTCTTACCGGAGAGTGTATTAGTTTCCTAGGGCTGCTGTAGCAGAGGGCCACAAAGTGAGCGGTTTAAACAACAAAAATTTATCATGTACATTCTGGAGGCTAAAAGTGGAGATCAGGGTGTTGGCGGGGCCACTCCTTCTGGAGGCTCTAGGGAAGGATCTGTTGTAGGCTTCCTTCCTGCTTTCTGGCTGTCCTTTGGGCTGTGGTGGCATAATCCCATTACTTGCCCTGACATTCCCCCGGGTGTGTGCCCCTGGGCCTCTGTGTCCATGTTTCTTCTCTCAACAAGGACGTGGTCCTATTGGATTAAGACCCACCCTAACGGTCACATCTTCACTTGACCATGGGCACAAGACCCTGTTTCCAAATCAGGTCACATTCACAGGTACTGAGGGTGGGAACTGTGACCTCTTTATGGAGGACCCTGCTCAACCCATAATAGGAAGGTAGGGCAAAGATAGCTGGAGGCTTAATGAATACAGTATTAAATGTCAGACATTGGTGTTGCAGTGGTGGGGGGGATGAAAATCGGGAGCTCTATGGAAATAAGAAGGGTTTGGATGGAAATGAACATCTCAAATAAATACCAGTTGACAGACTGGGCCAGAGCAGTCAGCCCTATCAGCAGAAATGTAGGCAGACATCAGAGAGCCATGATGGAACTTGCCCCTCCCTCCATAGGCACCTCTGGCTTTTCCTGCCCAGCCCTGGTGTGGCTCTCCCTGGCAGGCCCCTTCAGCATCAGCAGATCATGGGCTAATGCCTGGTGCCTGGGGGGAGGGGCATGGACCGTGTTGAGTGGATGCAGTCCTAGGAGGGCGGCAGGCCCAGAGGAGTGGCTCTGCTTGTGCCCAGCCCCAGACTGGACCTGCCAGCACCCGGTTGAACTCATCAATGCAGGCTGTGTTGTTAGAGGGAGAGACTTCTTTGTTCTTAACCAGAGAAAATCGATTCTCTAAGAGGGTTATTGCTGCTGTACACCATTCATGGAGTTATTGGTCGGCAGAATCGTTAGCTTGAGAAGTAAATGAAATAGGCTTGGTATATTGCTACATTTCAGATAAATAATGGTCCTCCTACTTATTTGTTTAGCATTCTCTTTCCAGCAAGGGGAATGAATGGTGGATGACTCAGGGCCCCATGCAACCCTTAGTGGCATGAAACACAGGCCACCAGATGATATGTGACTGTGCTTTTCTTGGCTTCTGTAAAGGGCTTTGCCTCACTGTGGTGGTCCTTATACTTTAGCCTGTGAACCAACCCAGATTATAGACCAACCCCCAGAATGTCTGGTTCAGGAGGTCTGGAATGGGGCCTGAGAATTTGCGTTTCTAACAAGTTCCTGGATGTTACGAGTGCTGGCCCAGGGACCCCACTCTGAGAATGGCTGCCTTCCTGCATAAAACCCAGGTTCTCTTTGTTGACCTTGACTTAATGCGTTGTTTGAGAAACAAGTGTTCTGCCTTTCTGTTCGCTGTAACACTTGGAGTGCCCATCCTCAGCTCATCCTGCGTCTGGTGTCTGTTAGTACAAATATTTATGCCGGTTATACTTGTTGTCAGTCATCACCCAAACGGATGAAGTAGGGTGAAAAGGGAAAAAGAAGTTTGGATGACATTTGGTCGACTGCTTTGAAGAGATTTGCTAATGTTGAATCACCGAGTTTCCATCAAATAAGGCGCAGAAGAGACAAGTGTCAAAGATTGGGCAACAAATCCAAAATATTGAGAATGGCTGTTTTCAGAGTTCCTCCCATGTGTGAAGTCCCTCCGCCACTTCAAAGAAACCAGATCTGAAGGCTGTAAATGAAGTAATACAGATAAGGTTTTTGTAAGACAGATGAAGCTGAACTTGATCAGTTAACCTGTATATACCAAACGGCCTCTGTGTTATGTCTTAGATCGAGCAAGCTAATGCAACTCGAAATTAGAAAGTTGTTTTTGGAGGGAGATTCTTCCCTTCACCCACTTTAAAAATTAACCCGCTAATGACCGGCTAGGGACACACTGGAGGAAAGAATATTTACTGAGTACTGAGTACATTTTGGGCCACGTGAACAGGTCAGTGGTATAAACTCCTCTAAGAATAGGATTACATGGTGTTTTGTAAATTTTCCATTTTTATAGGAATTCTCAAGCTGCCCTGTGTAGAGCTTGTACTGATCTGTACTTTGACCAGCAGTATTTGAGAATGACTTTCCCCACACCCTCCTTATTATGAGGTTTTAGCCTGCTTTTTGTTAGTAGGGGGAGGTGAAAAGGGTATTTTATAGAGTCTGAATGGGCCTTTTTCTTCTGGTAGGTCACCTTGACCATTTGGCCACAGGCTTCAAAGCCATTCACATTACCTTTTCTGTGAAGTGTGTCTTTCTCTTACTTTTCTGTGCACTGTTCATCTCGCTTGGGAGTTGCTTATATATCGAGGAAATGGTCTGCATCCTTTCAGTTACTCAGCTCGTCCCTTATGACTTTGTTTATGGTGCTTTCAACTAATTAATTTAATTTGTACTTGTTTGAACTTACTCGTCTTTCATGAGGCATCCTTAGTCAATAAAGTTTTCCTCATTCCAGGATGATTACAAATACCCTCTGTCTTTTCTGGGGCTCCCCCCTCCCCCACCCCCTCCTCTGGTTTTTCCATTTAAATATTTGACCCACCCAGAATCCATTTTGGTGTAAGGAGTGAGGTAGGGATTAAGGTTCAGGTATTTCTAGATGTCTGCTGGAAGTCCTCATACCTAACTTGTTGAATAATACACCTTCGCTATGTAATGCCAACTGGACTGTTTACTAAATTAGAGAATACAGTCATTGATTCATTTCTGGATCTTGTAGTCGTGAAGTGGATAAAGGTACAGCCATTAGCCACGTGTAGGTATTTACCACTCGAAGTGTGGTTGGTCCAAATTGAGATGTGTTGCAAATGCGAAAGACACACCAGATCATGCAGGTTTAGTAAGGGATATATAATATCCCAGTGATTTTCATTGTGGGTTTTATGGCTGTCTCACCGTAAAGTGAAAGCTGCATGTTCGGAGTGATACTATTTTGGACATACTGGGAAAAATAAATTATTAAAATTTATTTCACCCATTTCTTTTTACTGTGCTTACTTTGGCCACTGGATGAAAATTGTATTTGTGGCTCAGATTATATTTTTATTGTGGAGCACTTCTTTAATCTTTTCTGCTCTCTTCGTGTTCTGTACTGTTGCAGTGATTGGAACGTTGTTTCATTATCTGTTAGATCCTTTGTATCGCTTTTTCCTTTTCCAAAATCCCTTTGTTATGCTTACAGCCCGTGTCTCTGTGTGAACTGCAGAATCAGCTTTTTCATTTCAAAAACATCCTCTAGGTATTTTTATGGACTTTCACGTTTATAGATTAATTTAGGCAGAAGTGGCAGCTTTATGATGCTGATAGTTTCTAAGAACAAGGTGTGCCCCTCCGTTTATTCAAGTCATTGATTATGTCCCTCGGTAGCATTTTACATTTTCCTTGCTAGGATCGTTCATATTTCTGGTTGAGTGTTTTCCTGCATATCCTTTTGTTTCTAAGGCAAATGAGATCTTTTCTTTCATGATATATTCTATCTGGCTATTGTCGTAGCATAGGAAAACCGCTGATTTTTCCAAGCTCTTTGTACTGAACCACCACAAATACTGTTATTGGTAGTATTTGTTCTTTAGATAATTCTCTGAGATTTTATATATAGATACAGTAAGATTGTCATAAATAATGATGGTTTACTTTTTTCCCCCAATTTGTATACTTCCTCCCCCCTCCAATTTTTATACTTTTTATGTCTCATTTCTTTCTGTCTCTCTTCTGTCTTGTGTTACTGCACGGATAACCCAGTTTTGAATGATCAACTCTACCACACTATTCCATAGGTGTATTTCTGTCCTTTTCCCCTGCTGCTACTCAGTGAAGGGTTTACATTTTATTTTTAGTGTTTGTGCTCTTCTTTGAGACCCCTTCCTGAAGCATTACCTGTGTGATGGGGTTGCCTGCCTGGGAACAGCAAAAAAAAAAAAAAAAAAGGAAAAAGAAAAAAGCCTTTGCATACATTGAAATTGTAGAAAATAGCCCCATAATTCAGACAATTTGACACTGAAATTAGGGCAGATGTGGGGAAGTTTATTAGCACAAGACGACTTTTTTTTTTTTTTTTTAAGAATATTTAAGGCATATTTCAGCAGCTCTCATGGGAGCATTAATGTTTTTGTTCCTATGCTATTTTAAGAACATGCAGTCTAGGGGTTTTGTGGCTGTTTCACTGTAAAGCCAAACTCTGAGAAGTGCAGGACTATCTCCTCTGTAGGTTTATATTACCTTTCATCCTAAGTTCAGACTTTGCATGGGTGGTTCAGTGGTAGAATTCTCGCCTGCCTAAGTTCAGACTTTTAGGGTCCAGGTACATTTCTTGCTCTGTTCCAACAAGAACTGTGAACCCAGGGATGGTACTACCATGTTGTTTCCGGCACGGTAGAAAAATAGAAGAGAGAGGGAGACCCACGTCTGCCAGGAAGGTATAGACTCTCGGAGGAGACAAGATCCACATGCCCAGAGGGCAGGCGGGCAGTTGGTGACCTTAAGCAAGCCAGAGTGAAAGGGGGTTGTGTGCACTGCTGGATGTGCCGTGCGGGGGGGCGGGGGGGGCGTCTTTGAGCAGAGCAGGAAGGCAATGATGAGCACAGGTCCGGTCTGCCAAGAAGAGGAGAGGACTGTCCAGATTTGGGGAGCACTTCTCCTGGACGGGCCTGTCAGTCCAGGGCAAGGTGGGTGGGTGGGTGCGGACTCATGGTGGCCAAGGCAAGAAAGGCGCATGATGGGGGCATGGAACCCGAGACAGGTCTCCTTTTGCTCTCTCTGCAGCTGGAGGTCAATGTCAGTTACGAAGCGGGGAGGGGTGGTGAGAGCCTAGAGAACCAGGAGGGACCTGTGGAGCCTCTGCGGCTGTTCTCAATCCATTCAGAAGCCTTCTTAAAAGGATCCTTGGCAGATCCTTGGCATTCAGCCTCTCTCTGAACAGTGATGGAAAGCTCACCACCCCAGGGGGAAACCACCTCTAGTGCAGCTCATATTGTTACAAAATTATCCTTTGACTCCCAAAGTCGAGCATATAGTTTTAAAAATCAGGTAGTTTTAAAAATAGTTTTAAAAATCAGATGAGACATCTGATATTTGATCTCTCTGTGGCGACTCCGAGGCTGGTGTCCTGGTGGCGGTCGGCTGGAGCTGGGTGGCTGTGGCTCTGCCTAGGTGGGACCCGAACTTGTCTCCCCGCGCCCTCTTGGCATGAGCGCAGGTGCGCTCAGTAGGCTTCTCATCCGGGCCCTGCCGGCCATTGGATCTGTGACCCCTGGCTTTGAATTTTAGGGGATGGGTTCTAGGCTGCGCTTGGAAGCAGATAGTGTCCAGGATCTAATTTACCTTATTCTAAAAAAGGTCAGGTGGTCTTTTATTACTTCTGAGCCCAGCTCGCACTTACATTCCAGCTCGTTTTGTCCTTTCCTGTTTTTCTGCCCTTGCTCATTGGATTTTTTTCTGTCCCCGGACTCTCTCTATGGTTGTCCTCTCTCCTTGACACTCGGCTGAACTGACGCTTCTAGCAAACCTTCTTGGGCGACCTCAACCCCCTTCCGACAGCAGGTTTGGTTCCGTCCCCCTCCCGCGGCACTTTCTGGACGCAGGGTTTGCTGTGTCTTCATTGGCATGCATGGCTTACAGAGACTGTTTGTAATTCTTCTTTGTCTCCCCTACAACTGCAATTTGGTGCTTTCAGAATACTGGCTGTTCAGCAGATATTTGGTTATTGATTGGAAGCGAAAGGGGAAAAGAGAAACTTGGGAGCAGCTGCGGTGGGGAGGGCGGCAGGAAGCCGAGGCTGGATGAGGGATTGCCAGGACGTGTCCGGCATTCGCTGTTCAGCTGGCGGGACTCCGATCGCTCCGGCTATGTCATCTTGTCCGGGAGCAGCCTACGGACCAAGAGCAGGCGCAGAGCAAGAGTGGGTGGGGAGGTAGGGTCGGGGAAGAACGCACGTTTTATGGATGCCCTGGGTGGCCCAGCGCTGGGAGGCACACAGGGCACACCTGATTTTATTTAAACCTCAGGACCAGGAGCAGTATTCTCTTCTGTTTTATAGTCATGGAAACCTCGGTCTGGAGAGGTGAAAAGTGTCCCCAGGGCTGAACAGCTGGACCGTGGTGGGACTGTGCCTGGACCCCAGTCCTCTCTGGCCCTAAAACCCCTAATTCTGCTTTTTCCGGTCAGTGGGGACAATTTAGTGCTCACGTTGGTGAGGCCCACTTCGTGGAAGGTCGGGTGACCGTGAACCTTCGTGCCCGTGGGAAAGGAGTGCGGGAGCTACTAATAAAGGGCCCCGTGTGGGGAGGGAATCAGTGGGGATAATGTGAGGTGTAGGAATGAAGCCTGATGGCCGGAGTGACCCGGGGGCCCCCAGTCAAACATTCTCCACTGTGCAAACATCTTGGCTTCACCTTGCTTAACAGGTGGTCATCCTGCCCTCTGCTCGGGACAGCTCTGTGAACTGGAAAGCAATGTCTTTACAAGACAACACGTTCTGTTTTGGGGCAGTTTCAAAATTCACATAGTCATCTTCTTTGTCTTCTTCTTCTTCTTCTTTTTTTTTTTTTTTAAAGATTATTTATTTGAGACAGAGAGGGGCGAGGCATGAATGGGAGGAGGGGCAGCGGAGGAGAGTGGCGAGGAATCCTCCAGCTGACTCCCGGCTGAGCGCAGAGCCCGACCCGGGGCTCGATCCCGGGACCCTTGATTTTGAAATCAAGAATCGGCCGCTTAACCGACTGAGACACCCATGCACCCCTAAAATTAAGGTAGTCTTCTAATTTCTCGGGTACAACGAGACCAAGGAGTGGGACCAAGGAGAAGGTGAGGAATAGATTCTAGAAAACTCTTTGGCTTCAGTGAGTGGATTTTTGTTATAAGGCAAGCCACGTGAAGACTCTGCTGCTTTCCCTGGGCGCCAGGCTTGCCATCACAGAGCTCTTTAGAGCAGTTGAACGGCTGGATTCCAACACAGGAACGCGGCCCTGAGTTTTATGGCTGCCTAGTATCTCAGTCTTGGTGGTGAAGGGCCACTCAGAGGTCAGAGAAAATCTGCAGTTGGGGCAAATAATTTCTTTTCCTTTTCAATTCACATGGGATCATCTCTAAAAGAAACAGTCAGAGGAGACCTCTCCCAGAGACCTCCCAGCATCCTGTTTCTGTCCGTGCTGCTGGCTGTCAGCTCAGTGGCTAAAGGTGGGACTCCATGTTCTTGTTGAGAAATAGATGTTTGTAAGGACTTTGCCTCTTCGATTTGTTTCTCAACCCCCAGAGATTCTTCTGACTTCAGCAGCAACCTCTTCTTTTCTTTTCTTTCTTTCTTTTTTTTAACCATAGGCTTTCTGAGTCCCTTGAGGGAGAGAAGGCATTTTTGCCCACCAGGAAACATAGTTGAGGATGTGTCCATTGGAGACCTTTTAGCAGACTGCAAAGCATCTGCAAAGGAAAAACCAAGAATGCAAAAGCATCCCAAATGCCAACCAGACTAAAGCCTCCTTGACCTGGAACGAACATGCTCAATGCCAGTAAATCAGCCATTCGACAAGATTTTCTTTGACTAAGCCTGGGCTTGAGGATCCAGGGGGCAGCGGTACAGCTACTTCTAGAGTCCCTGATTTTGTTGTGCTTTGTTTTAATTCTTAGATTCTTTTGGCAAAGACTCACCAGATTGCAACTAGAAAGGGAAAATAAACAAAAAAGGGCTTTTCAGGTGCTGCACATAAGCAGGCCCGGGTTCTTTTAGTGATGGTTCTTGTAGTAGTGGCAGGCTCCTGAGGTGATGGGTCTCAAAGCCTCAGTGAAGTGACACTCCAGAAGCCTGTGTCTGGGGCATGATTGTACATGTACATCAAGAAGAGAGGGCTGTGCTTCATACCTGGATTGACCAGGAAACAAGCTCATTGAAAACTCTTTTTTTTTTTTTTAAAGATTTTATCTATTTATTTGACACAGAGAGAGAGAGATCACAAGTAGGCAGAGCAGCAGGCAGAGAGAGAGGGGGGATACAGGCTCCCCGCTGAGCAGAGAGCCTGATGCAGGGCTCGATCCCAGGACCCTGGGATCATGACCTGAGCCGAAGGCAGAGGCTGTAACCCACTGAACCCCCCCAGGCGCCCCAGGAGACGAAAACTCTTTGCTATTGTTGCGGTCGCTAGGGATTCCTGGGGCAGACCCTTCTTTGAGGGTTCCTGGCAAGACTGGTGCTCATCTGTTCTTCCTGACACAGTGGTGGCTCTCCCTCTGTTTCCCGTGACTTCTGAGTTAATATTGGAGCCACAGTCCTGGTACTCGCAGCACCTTTCGTGGCAGGAGGGGACGTGGGAGGTGGTTGTAAGAGTAGAGATCTGGAGTCAGGTTGCTGACTTATTTCCCAGCTCTTCTGAGATTCGCCGAGGGTCTCGCCCCCTGAGTCTTAGTTTCCTCACGGGGAGAACGAGGATAGAAACACAACCTGGCCCCTAGGATGATGATGATGATGATTTTTAAGACTTTATTTATTTATTTGACAGAGAGAGACACAGAGAGAGGGCGAACATAAGTAGGGGGAGTGGGTGAGGGAGAAGCAGACTTCCCGCCAAGCAGGGTGCCTGATGTGGGGCTTGATCCCAGGACCCTGGGATCATGACCTAAGCCGAAGGCAGGCGCTTAACGACGGAGCCATCCAGGATAGTTTGAGAGGACAGAGTGAAACCATCGGCTTCAAGCAGCCCTCTCAGTGCCCGACGTTCAGTGCGTCTTAGCTGTTGCTCCCTTCAATGTGATTCTCATAGCAGAAATGACTGGGTTCTGATGGAAACAGAGCTTGGCGACCCTCAGGTTTCATACTGGGGGAGACCCCATTGCCAGCACCTGACAAATCCAACCCTTTCCCTGACTTTCACTTCTGATTAATATCACTCACCCTTTAACATAAAGTTGGACTTGAACACCTGGTTCTTCTTCGCTGAGATAGACTGACATTGGTAAAGAACTTAATTATTAAGGGAGGACAACGGGGCAACAAACACCATAGGGCGACCAGCTCGCAGAGTGAGCTCCAGTCCCCACAGCTACTCTGGAGAACAGGATGGAGGTTCCTCAGCAAGTTAGAAATAGAACTAGCCTGTGATCTGGCAATTCCACCACTGAGTATGTACCCAGAGGATACAAAAATAACAGATTCGAAGGAGCACATGCACCCCAGTGTTGATAACAGCATTATCTATAGTAGCCAAACTGTGGAGAGAGCCCAAGTGTCCATCAGCTGATGAATGGCTAAAGATATAATGGAATATTACTCAGCTGTCAAAAAGAACGGAAGCTTGCCATTTGCGATGGTGTGGCTGGAATTAGAGTGTAGTATACTGAGCAGAATAAGTCTGACAAAGACAAATGCCACATGATTTCATTCATAGATGGAATTTAAGAAACAAAACAGATGTGGGGCATCTGGGTGGTGCAGTTGGTTAAGTGTCCGACTCTTGGTTTAGGTTCTGGTCATGACCTTGGGATTGTGACGTTGGGCCGGCGCTGAGCTCCGTGCTCAGCAGGGAGTTCCCTCGGCCCCTCCCCCTGCACTCTTTCTCTCTAAAAATAAGTAAATAAATCTTTTCAAAAGATAGGAAGTTAAGAAAGGAAAAGAAACAAAACAGATGAACATAGAGGGAAAAGAAGAGAGAGGAAGCTGCAAACCAAGAAACAGTTTTTTTTTAAAAGATTTTATTTATTTATTTGAGAGGGGGTGGGGGAGGGGCAGAGGGAGAAGCAGGCTCCCTACTGAGCAGGGAGCCCTATGTGGGGCTCAATCCCAAGACCCCGAGATCATGACCTGAGCCAGAGGTAGAGGCTTAATCCCAGATGCTTAACTGAACCACCCAGGTGCCCCAAGAAACAGACTCTTAAGGACAGAGAGAACAAGCTGCTGATTACCAAAGGGGGTTGGGGGATGGGGGAAACAGGTGATGGGGCTGAGCAAGGGCACTTGTGAGGAGCGCTGGGTGATGTCTGGAAGTGTTAAATCGCTATATTGTTCACCTGAAACTAATGTTACACTGTGTGTTAACTAACTAGGATTTAAACAAAAACATTAAAAAAAAATGAGGTCCAGTCAGGACCTTGGGACCTCACTCTTACACATGACCTGTGGCGTGTCTAGGATCCTGGCCCAGGGTGCCCGCACAACCTCACGGGCATGTGGCTTCTGCTCGTTTCTCCTTCACTCTGGCTGTTCTCCATGTAGGCCCCAGTCAAGGTGAAGGACCCCAGAGGGTGAGGGCCCCCCCAGGATACTTTCCTCTGCCTGAAGATTCTCCCTCAGGTGCCAGACCTCCGACGGTCTGGACTTTGACGGCAGAACGTGGCCTTCCCTAACACCTTTGTATTGCTTCCTCCTCAACCACCCCAAGACACTTGCGACCCTCCCGTAGGAGGCATCCGACTGGCGTATTTGCATTTCTTCCTGATTTCTCTAGGTTCCCTGATTTGTTGATTCTCTGCTCAAGGGCATGGTACCTGTTCCCTCCTGGTGCGCCGGCAGGGGTGTGCCCTTGTGTGATGTTCTGGTCACGCTCTGACTGGGAGTCCAGTTAGGTGAAGGCGGGACCCAGAAGGGGCCTCAGTTCCTAATGTGTCTTCCGGCCCTGCGTCGACGTAGGGCTGGGAACATCATGACACGTGGACTGTCCCCTCCATCGTTCATTGTTGGACACGAGGAAGGCAGCAGAGTTGAGTAAATGTTGTTATTAGGGGTGTCCTCCGGCTTTCCCAGCGATCTTGGGGTGGGGGCGTGTTTTGCTGTTTACTCACTTACATCGCCTGGTGGGTTCTTCTGGGCAGCTCTGTGGACACTGGCCTGTGTTACGGTGACTTAAGCATTTCCCTTGGGTGAACCCCATGGCCGGGACCACTCTGCTGAGAGCCCGAGGCCTCCTTCCGGGCCTGTAACGTCCTCACTTCGAACGCTTTCAGAGATCCAGGCGCTGGGGAGCGGGTCACAGGAAGCGGGCCTGCTGCTTGGCCTCCCCATTCTGTGGGCGGCAACTTGGGTTTGGAATCTGCCAGCTGGTTGGTCTGAGGTCTTAGTGTCCCGGCTCGCCACCTGGTGTAAGCACGGGGTAGGTCCAGTGTTGGAGGTGGGCGAGCGACTGAGCCCTGTCCAAGAGCCTCTCTGCATCAGCTGAATAGGGAGAAGGCAGATCATTCTAGAATAATGCACAGCATTGGATATGTCCACTGCTTCCCAGTCCCCTTGCTTGGAATGTTCTCCAGTCTCTTCTTTGCTTCTCAAGAGCCAGGAGGACGGATGAAGCTTCCGCACCTGCCACGCTCTCCGAGCTCACACCTGTCTCTCAGCACTGCCCCCGCGTGAATTCTTAGCCTCACCTGTTTGGCCCCAAGCGCATGCCTCTTGTCTTTTATCTTTATTTGCCATGTGTCTGGTGAGATGGTCCCCCATCTGAGGGCAAGAACCTTGTGTCCCAGGGCAGCGAGCAGCCCCTTGTCCAGATTCGGCACGCAGTGAGCGTGGATGGGAGTAAAGGTGACCCGCCCTTTCATCTCAGCCTCACACACAGGTGCCGCTGGCTCCACTCCCAAAAGGGCTGCCGGATCCACACACTCCTTTCCACCTCCGCTGTCAATATCCTAACCCGTCATCGGCTCTTTCCTGGGAGCCCCTCTGTAGGCGCCTCCCTACAGGTCTCCCTGCTTCCATGGCCCTCAGCCCTGTCCAGTCGTTCTCCACACTTGAACACACGTGGACTGGTGTTCTGGCCCCAGTACCCACCCCCCTCCGCCCTGCCACTGCCTGCCTTGAGCCCTCTGACAACTTTCCTTTGCACTTAAAGCCAAGGACAGATGTCGTTCCGCAGCCGTGGCTCCTGCCTATGTGCCCCGCACCGTCTCACACGTGCCCCCGCAACCTGTTCGAGCTCAGCCGGCGCCCCTGTGCTCCTCGAGCGCACCATGCCCCGTCCCACCACCAGACCTCTGTGCCCGCTGCTCCTTCCCTCTGATTTAGGCCTCTGGGGGCTCTGCACCTGCCTCCCAGCAAGCGTCACCCTCTCTCCACACCCTCCGCCCCCGCAGCGTTCCTTCCTTTCTAGAACCTGCCATTATCTTTCATTATCCAGTCTTTACCTTGTGTGTTTGCTTTTTTACATCTTTACTGTCTGTCCTCCCCACTCGGGTATAGGTTCCTTGAGGACAGACACCTGTCAGACTCCCTCTCAGCCCAACCATCAGCCCAGAGGGACTGATGTCGGTAACTATTCAGTGAGTCTCCGATGAAGGAAGGAAAGAAGGAAAGCCCCAGGTGCACGGAAGATAATTGCTGTTCCTGGGGTTTACAGAGGGGGCCCGGACTCAGGAAGTGAGGAGCTCCTGGGGTTTCTCTGTGGTTTTGTCTATGCTGCAGGCTGCAGAAGGGCCTGGAAGCCTCCCAGCCGCCATCCCAGCCAGGAAACCAGCCATGATGGTGCACCCTGGGGACCGACCCTCTGTCGCATTTCTCTGGTGGCCCCGTGACTCATGGCTGGTTCTTGTTCCCACAGTTTTGCGGGTTGCAGAGGCCCCTGGGAGCAGCTGCTCGTGGAGCCTAACTCCTGGGCACCTGTGCTCCCCAAGGCAGCTGGCCGGCTGATGGCGTTTTCCAGGGCGTCTCAGTGTATTGCTTTATTGAATGAAAGCATTCATTCACTTGGGGAGCTGTTGCCCTTTGGCTATTACCACTAATGTGACTCTCGTGTTCCCAAACTCACTGTGGTTGCGTAGGTTTCTATGACGGCTCTTTATTTTGTGTCTATTACATAAGGGGCCATGGCCTCGTGGTTATTTTCCACACATCGGCCGGAGTCCTTTTCTCTGGACACTGTGGGGAGCTGCTCTTTGTCTCATCCCGTGCTCTGATGCTTTTGCAGCTGGTTCACCTAACCAAGGCAGAGGAGCCCTCTCCTACTGCCTCAGTGATGTGCAAGACGGGTCTCGTTCACAGAGATTAGGCCCTGGGGCCACACCTCTTTCCCTGCCCTGGTATGGTAGCTTTATCTTGCCATATAACAAATGATCACAAACTTGGTGGCTTTCAACAGCACCGTTTGTTTGCTCAAAGTTCTGGAGGTCTATGTCTGGGCCAACATGGTGGTTGGGTTCCCTGCATGGGACTCACAAGCTAACATCAAGATGGCGGCCGGCACTGTTCTCATCTGGAGTCTAGAGTGCTCTTCCAGACTCATTCCTGAAAGCCGCAGAGTGAGGTCCCTCCATTCTCTTGCTGGCCGTTGGCCAAGGACTGCTCTCAGTTTCTTAAGGCCACTCAAGTTCCTCCCCACATGGCCTCCCATCTTCAAACCAGCAGTGGTCATCAGCTCCTTCTGACCTTTGAGTCTCTCTGACATCACCCCAGAATACTCTCTGCTTTGGAGGGCTCCTGGGACTAGAGGAGGCCCCTCAGGTCATTTCCCTTCCTAAGGACAGTTGATCCATATGAACCTACCATAGTCATGGGACCGAGCGCTTGTCTTAGTTTTAGGTTCTGGTGTTTAGGGCAGGACATCTTTGGGGGCCGTTTTAGAAATTCTGCCTACCACGCCTGGCCCAGGAGTCGTTGAAATGTGTGATCCAGGAGCCTAACAGAAAAACTTGCTTGCCTAACTACAGATCAGCACCTTCCCCCCACTTCCCCTGTGTACTTTCCTGAACAGTGGTTGCCAACAGATGACTCCTACTTCCTCTGACATGTCAATTACTACCTAATAAAAGATCTTTAAATGGAAAACTGGGATGGGAGGTGAATGTTAGACCCCAGGAGCTAAGTTACCATCCATGATATCCAGACTCCTATGTTCATTTACTAGGGAGCTGTGACCCTAACACGGTGGTAGTTCTCCAAGTGTGGTCTGGGGACTCCGGAAAGTTCCTCGAGATCCTTTCAGGGGAGATGAGAGGTCTAAATAATAATAATAAATTGAATCATGAAAAAGCGAGCTAACTTTATAACAATACAAAGATTTTGATTTTTTCCCTCTCATCCCCTCCAAGCCCGAGTCCTTGCTTGTACCTGTCCTATTGTCCGTACCTGCCCTAGATTGACTGCCAGGACCTTTTCCTAAGAAATAGTCTCTTATACTTCGGCCACTGCCAACTTTCTATTTTTGTTACAGCAGCTGAATGGGTTCCCTGCCAAATATCCACATACCCGACCTTCCTTTCTAACAGAACTCTAGTTTTGTTTGACCTCGTGATGTGCCCAACTGGAAAGCCTCAATCTGGTGGCTTCCTCTGTGGCTAGACCCAGAGGACAGGACTGGCGGAAGTCTTTAGGGGGCGGCTTTCCTTCTCATCTTCTCCTCTCTCCTCCTCCTGTGGGACAACAGGACCCAGCACTGGGGGATGCAGCCTGCATGGCTAAGGGCGACAGGGCAGTCACCCAGAAGGAGCCTGGTTCCTCCGGGCAGTCTTGGGTCCGTGGAACCAGCTTCACTGTTGACTCTAAGCCTTCTTGCTGAGTGTGACAAACAACGCTTTACGTGTTTAAGTTATTGCAATAGCTCCTTCTCCTCCTCCTCCTCTTCCTCTTCAAGTTTTTATTTATTTGGGAGAGAAAGTGGGAGCATGAGCTGGGGGCGAGACAGAGGAGAGAATCTCAAGTAGACTCTGCACTGAGTGCAGAGCCCAATATGGGGCTCGATCCCACAACCCTGAGATCATGACCCGAACCAAAATCAAGAGTCCGACGCTTAACTGACTGAGCCACCCAGGCACCCCTGGATTTGCTGTTTCTTCTAATCAAACTTAGACCTAACTAGTTATTTGAACTGACTTTTTGCAAGGAAAAGAAGGCTTGTCATTTTCCTATTTTACTGTTAGTTCAAATTCCTTCAAAAAAAGGACAAGCAGAAGGAGGTTTGGAGGTACCCATGGTGGCTACAAGGGCTCAACTGGCAACCTGTGTGGTCGCTTGAGAGAAAAGAGCGAGGTTGAAGGAGCAGGTCGAGGCATCTAGAAACCCACGGCATTCTCCTCCGTCTTGCCTGACCTCTCACAGAGTTGGCTCTTTGTCTTTTGAGTTCTGGACAAAGAAAAAGAATGTCCAACAGGAGTTTTGCCCAAAATCTGACCCTAGCAGAGAAAGTGGGGAGCAGGAGCCCAGGCAACCGGGCGTAATGACTAGAGTGCTTTCCTTGCATAGAACCACATCCTGTCTCCAAAGTCAAGGCCCTGTGCGGACTGACTTTGGTTGCTGCAGTCTGGGAAGGGAGCCTCACGGACCCCAGGAAATAAACCGTCGTTGGCAAATAGAGGAGAACGAACTTAGAAACAGCGACCTTTTCTTTTTAAGCTTCTCTGAGGGAGGTAACAATGGAAAATAATTATTAAGTCTCCGAGGGCCCAGGAGCCCTGAATGGAAGCGGGCGAGGGGTATTGATTAGCTGGATGGCTCTTTAAAGAGCTGGCTCTGTTTGCCCTCATGCCTCATGAGCAGGCGGCCTCTTTTCTGTCTCCATACTTATTGGATTTTAGATGGCAACGTACACAAACGCTGCTTTCGCTGAGTAAATATTAGGCTTATGGTTGGATGGGGACACTGCAGAGGGACTCTATCAAATGGAAGGGTTGGGGAGGGGGAGGCGGCTGTCTATATCTTAGTGCCCAAATCTGGCCCGACTCTGGCGGCAGGCCACAATAGTCGGCATCCGCCACGAAGGGAGAAAGTGGTGCTGACGACCGGGCAATGTCTTTTTCTCTTCCGTGGTGGGAGCCTGACTGACGGCACTGAGTCCCTTTTCTTTTCGCTTTCCCTGTGGTTTCCACTGCGAAGACAGCCGCAGTCACACTACTCCATGTGATAATGAGCTAATATCAATGGAGTGCTTAGTACATGCGCGGTGTCCTGCGAAACTTGTTACATAAATGTTTTCATTCTCATTCCATAGAGAAGCTCACGTCTGAGCAGGCTGGAAGCAGAACTTGCACCTGGACACTTGACCTAAAGTCGGGATTTCAGCCCCTTTTTGCAAACCACAGGGGCTTTGTTAGATAAAATCTTGACTACCCATGTGGCTGCATTGGAGGTCCCCTCCACCACCTTTCCCCCCCTTTTTTTTTGGCCCCAAATATAATACAATATTTTATTTTAATTAATTTATTTTTATTAACATTTAAAAAATATTTTATTTATTTATTTGACAGACAGAGATCATAAGCAGGCAGAGAGGCAGGCAGAGAGAGAGGGAGGAAGCAGGCTCCCTGCGGAGCAGAGAGCCCGATACAGGACTCGATCCCAGGACCCTGAGATCATGACCTGAGCCGAACGAAGGCAGAGGCTTAACCCACTGA
The DNA here is from genome assembly GCF_009829155.1 of Mustela erminea. NCBI lineage: Eukaryota > Metazoa > Chordata > Mammalia > Carnivora > Mustelidae > Mustela > Mustela erminea. The sequence continues at coordinate 54,223,662 of NC_045631.1, read as the reverse complement.
GCCATCCAGGCGCCCTATTTTTATTAACATTTAATGCATTACATGTATTAATGTATTAAATACGGGTACAGGTCTGTGATTCATCAGAATTATACGATTCACAAGATTCCCCATAGCACATACCCTTCAGTTTAGGTCTCCGTGTGCCCCGTTATACTTTGGGTTGGGGGCACCTTGGGCTCCTGACTGTAGCCCTCCCTGGGTGGGCTGCCCTTCTGGGGAAGGAAGAGTTTGGCCCACAGATGGGCTCCTGGTGCTCTGCCCCTTCCCCGGCTGAAAGGGAGCTGCTCAGGACTGATCCCATTTGTTCGTGTCACTCCACTCAAGACGCCGGCAAACTTCGTTGCAGAGCTACTGACCGCAAGGGCTGATGGTGGTCTCACTCAAGTGATTTTAATGCCTGCTCTCCATACACCTTCTCCATCGGGAGGGGTTTGGGAATAAGGGGTGAGGCTTTCCTGAGAATTGGGGGTGTCCTGCCATTTCCTGTGGGAGATAGAGTTGCACCGTCAACCCAAGCTGATTTCCGGCCACCCGAGAAATAAACTGATTTTCAGAGAGAGGGAGGGGAACTGAATGTGTGTGTGTGCGTGTGTGCGTGTTTGTGTGCACATGTTCCATGGTGAATACAAACCTTGATGATGTCTATAAGCAGACTCTAGCGTAACTGTCTACTGAAAGTCTCATTTTTTTTTAAATAGATTTTATTTAACAGAGAGAGATCACAAGTAGGCAGAGAGAGAGGAGGAAGCAGGCTCCCTGCTGAGCAGAGAGCCCGATGCGGGGCTCGATCTCAGGATCCTGGGATCATGACCTGAGCCGAAGGCAGAGGCTTAACCCAGTGAACCCCCCAGACATCCCCGGAAAGTCTTATTTTAACTCAGGTTCACCACCACGCTCAAAACTGTCCTAAGAGAGGGTCATAGTGAGGGAGCGGTCACCATCACTCTGTGACTTTACCTTCTCTTTCCTCCTGCCTCATGCTTTGGTAAGCAGAGGCTGATGGAAAAGCATGAAATTTGAAAGAAATCTGGCTGATTCAGAGGCAGGAAACTCAGCGTCTTGGTGATCCCATTCAGTAGCACTGGGGAGGCACTGCTGGCTGTCATCCTGTGCCCCGAACACTGGAGAGATGGCCAGGGACACTGAGTCCTGAGCCCCATGGGGGTGGCGTGGACAGGGAAACACAGGGGAGAGCCTGTTGGGTGAGGTGAGCTTGCAGGAGTCCTTTTAAGGAGAAAAATGACTTTATACTGGTTCTCTGCTTTGCTTTTGTAGGGGAGCCTTCCTCTCACCTCCTGGAGAGGTTAGAAGCCCAACGTGACCCCAGGACTCACAGTCCTTCGACTCAGGCCCCCTTGGATTGCTGTTCTCTTAGCTAATCCTTCAATCTCCTTTTTAATAGGCATAAATGGGAGCCTTCGGGGAAAATCCTGGTATATTACAGTGGACTTAATTCTCTCGATAAGTTTTGCCCTCAGCAAGATGTCAAAGCTTGTTTTTTCAGGTAGATATTAAGTTGATAGGGCTGTTATATATTTGCTGTTATTAGCGCCTTCTTTTCTCTGCCTCTCTGGCAGTTCAGCACAGACACTCAGGATTCTCTTTGTTTCGGGCTTAAAGGGGAAACCCTGTTAGTGTGGTGTGGCTGATTCCTGAGCGCACAGCTTCTGAAGAAGGGCTTGTCACCTGTACCGGGCTCATGTTTCCCAGCTCAGATAAACAGTACTGCCAGTGCAACGGTGAGAACTTGCAGCCGCGAGAAGCAGAAAGTTGCAAGCTTGGGCTTAGCTTGCGGGTTCCTGGCTAAGAGGAACTATTTATTTGCTTATTTTTTGCAGGGGAGAAGTTTGGGTGTGGGGTAGAGAGAGGATAAGTTGTTGGCATCTTTTCTCTAACCCCACAAAGGACCCTGACTTATGGAGTGCTGATTTGTCTTTTTTTTTTTTTTTTAAGATTTTATTTATTTATTTGACAGACAGAGATCACAAGTAGGCAAAGAGGCAGACAGAGAGAGGAGGGGAGGCAGGCTCCCTGTTGAGCAGAGAGCCCGATTCGGGGCTCGATCCCAGGACCCTGAGATCATGACCTGAGCCGAAGGCAGAGGCTTAACCCATTGAGCCAACCAGGTGCCCCGTGATTTGTCTTATTTTTTTAAAAGCTGGCTTTTTAACTGTTGCCAGTGTAAAGACAAATGGTTTGGGGGCTTTTGGGACTTTCTGTGGGTGCTGGGAAGCCCTGGCTGGTAGAGCTGGGCGCCCGTGTCCTCTTTCTCCCTGGGCACCAATCCCCAGACTCTGGCAGGATGAGTCCGTTTTGGGAGGAGGAGCCCTGGCGGCTGGAACACCAGGCTTGGGGAGAATATGCGAGAGGCTGTGATACTCTGCGACATTGAACTCTGGGTGTCACATATGCCCTCTGGGCTTCACGATATTTATAAAATATTAAAGAGCGACATCCTTGTCTTCCATCACCAGCTGTTCTCAGGGTTTTCTTCTCCACGGAAACCTGGGAGATAAGTCTGGTGTGTCTCCTTCTGGATAGTTTCTCCTGCGTATTTACGGGAGTCCTGAAAATACCCATAGGAAATATAGTGTGTGTGTGTGAGAGAGAGAGAGAGAGAGAGAGAGAGAGGGAGAGGAGGACACACACGCATGCACAGGGAGAGGGAGGGCAAGAGACGGGGGAAGAGAGCCCGTGAGAACATACGTGGCATATTGTTCATGCTTACGGTCCCCTGGCTGGTGTTCTGGAGCTGGCCTGTTGTTTGTCCCAGGGTGTTATTTTAGGGGACAGTTGCCATGGCTCATATCTGCTGTGTCCCCCCCCCCCCCCCCCCGCCCCGTGTTCCTCTCCCACACTGGACCCTCTAAGAAGTTAGAGCCCTCCCTGGGAAGCCCTCCCCTGTGAGGCTGGATCCTGGCGGCCAGCTGAAACTAGTTCAGTTGTGTTCTCCTTGGAACCAGCTGGTTTGGCCATCCTTCCCTGGTGCTGTTTTCACAAGGGATCTAACCCCAGAACTTCCCTGTGGTCCGGCTTCCTGCCCATAGCGTGGCTCTGTAACTGGGGGAATGTGTCCCAGGCATGGGAAGAGCCCCCAGGACTCTGCCACCTCCCCTTCCCTGGCACTGGCTCCCCGAGCAGACCCATGAGCTGTGCATTTCAGGTGGCGGAGTCGAGGTCTCTGGATTCAATCCCTGCTCCTGCAGGGAGCTGCTTAGGGGCCAGAAAAGCTCTAAGTGGCTTGGGAAGTCAGTGCACCGTGCTCCCCACAACAAATAACATTTTTTTTTTCCTTTTAGTTAACTCTTTGGGAGGTGGAATAATCCAGGGCTGAGACTGGTTATGTCCTGAAGTATAGCTTTCACATTTTCCCATGTGGCCTCGCTCACCTGGTGCGGAGGGCTCAGACACCAACTGCGCAGGTGTAGGTGTGAGCAGCTGGTGCAGGTGTGTGTGGTAGGCGGGGCTGCTGTGGATGTCAGGTGCCCCACCCACCTGGTCCCTTAGGCAGGCGGGTGGCAGTCAGGTGGCTGAGGGATGCACCTGTGCTTTAGTCATTTCTCTCTGTGTGACCTTAAGCACTGTCAGCAGCCCTTCAGAGCCTCACCTAGGTCCCTCCACACAAATGTCCTGGTCTTAGAAATAGTAGGAAAAAGAGACAATGTCAAGCAACTGGTTTGCTGTGAATCCGCCCATACTCTTTCCTGCACTGAGCCTTGCACTGTCCGCATTTACCTTCGTGGAGACACCTCTCTTAATTCAATAACGGACACCTTCCTTCCTGCTTGCCCCCTTTAGCTCCTGGGATTTTGGGGGCAACAGCTAATTTTCCAGATCTGTGTTTGCTCCTGCTGCCACATGCAAACTTGGCTTTCCAGGCCCCCGGAGGAACACATTAATCTTGTCTCCTTGTGCCCACGAGGCATGCAGGGTGCTCTTCCGGGTCAGAGGAGAGGTGATGCTGGGAGAGGAGGGTGAGAGTAGGGGAGGGTCTGAACGCTAGGAGTTGCCTCCCCGGAGAAACAGCAGCTACGGAGGGTGGAAAGGAACAGATATGGCCGAGGAAAGCGCCCTCCTTCATCTAGGGGCCATGACACAGTTAACCCGCATATTAACCTCTCTCCTTGATGGCGCCATCCTGACAAGGACTGTCTCTCCAGCCAGCCCTCCGGTTAAGCCGAGGCTGACTTGCTGGCCTCCTGCATCCGCTCGGGAGGTGTTCAGTGGGAATCCCTCCCGTATTGTCCCACCTGCGCACACGTGCTACAGGAAAGCCATCAGTCCCTTTTGGCCTCTGACAAGTTTGCATGTTTTTGCAAAGGCTGTCTGCCCTGACGGTTGGAGCTTTCCAAGATGGATTGTTTTTCTCATTTGGGAGGAGACTCCTGTGCTTTTTCTCTCTTCAATTAGTCTACCCCCTCCAGGGTACCTGCAGACACGTCAGCCCTAGTCTCCCCACTTAGAGGGGACTCTGGTGTTGGAGGCCAGTTTCAGATGGCCACCGGCCACCGGCCACCGGGCTTTCTCTGTTAGAGCCCACACAACAGGGACACACGCATAACACATTCTTGTATGCAGATTCGTCTCAGCAGGGTGCTGTCTCATCATAAAAGGTGTGGTTTCTCGCTGTAGCAGATCCATGAACTTCTGAAAATACCACCACCTTCCAAACCTGCCTGTCTTCCAGCTGTGGGTATCTGCTCAGCTTCTGTGTGGGGTGGGGAGGGAGCTGTGGCTACAGACAGTCCTTGTGGGAGACGAGCCCATGCCTGAAAGCTAGTCGGGCTAGCTTGTGTGGGCTTTTTCCTTGGCTTTTTCCTTGGCCTTGAAATCCAGGGAATCCTCGCTCAGGAGAGCCGGGCCATCTTCTCTTGGGAGCCCTCTGCGTGCGATACCCCGTGAGGATCCTCTGCCTGAGGAAAGATAGCCCTGAAACCCTCTGCCACTAGTGGTGGCAGACCCTGTCCCCTTGATGCCCTTAGGGTCTAGAGTTACTCCATTGTTGCCCTCTGCTCATCTTGTCACCTGGCAGGCTCGTCCCCCGACCCAGCTGGGATGGCGCCCCACCTTGCAGCCACCAAGGGCTTTTGCTCCGATGCACTGCGGAAGTGGCTGGGAAAGTTCTGGGGTGATGTGACTGGTGGGATTCTCCTTGGAGGCAGCAGATGCCATCGTCTGGAATTAGACATTTGTGGATTTATCGAAGGTTGGGGGTAGAACAGGCCTTCATCATGGTCTGCGCCTAAGCCCCTTGTTTTACAAGCAAGAGTTAAAGTATGGTCTCAGCAGAGCTTTCTTCCTGTTCAGGCTTTGTGGCTCTTGGGGTGGCCTTGACCCTGCCTGTCCCTGCAGCTGCCCGTGGTGGTCCGTCCTGCCTTCCTCTCCACCCAGGAAGCCTCTCCCTTATGCTTTTATCTTGATACCAACTTTCCCCCCGTCTTGTTGGCATTTCTGCACCCCCTTCATCCTACTGCCCAGGTATTTCGCACTAATACTTAACTTCAGTTAGCGTGGAGCGACACAGTTTCTTCTTCCTTTTCCTTTTTAATGGGATTTTTAATAGGATAATGGTCTTACTGACATTGTTAGTAATGAATAGCTTTATGCCCGTTTTCTGGTGTTTGAGAAGGATTTTAATTGCTTCAGTAATATCCTTACCTACCCCTGGAGGCCTTTGGCTCCCAGCTGTGAGGTAGTTGATGGGAATTAGGAGTCCCACCTAGCCAGGGACTCTGACAACCGGAGACTCTGACTAAACCAAGTGGCCCATGCTAGTACCCAACATGGCCTTATAGCCCTGTGTTCATAACTTGAGGCTGATTCCTTCCCCTCACACTAATTAGCATACCACACTGTCCTGCAGCTGCCCGGGGACTATCCTTGTTTGTCACTTAGTCCAAAGGTCAGCATTTTAGGACCACAAGCTGGACTGGCTCCCCTTGCCCCCACAAGCTTTTTTGCCCTTTTTTAATCCCTGTGGAGCTGTGCAAGGAGAACCATTGGGTACCCCAAAGAGGCACCATACGTGGCTTACCTTTGGACTTTCATGGGCCCCTTCCTCCACCAAAAAAAAGACCAAAAAAAGACTAAAAGTCATACTTTACAGCTAGGTTAGTGTAAACATGAATATCGTGCAAGCTGGATTCATTATTTATTTATGTTTTAAAAGATTTTATTTATTTGAGAGAGAGAGCACAAGCAGAGGGAGAGGGAGAAGCAGCCTCCAGTGGAACAGGGATCCTAATGTGGGACTTGATCCCAGGACCGTGGGATCATCTACCCGAAACCGAATTCTGCCAATGACCAGCGCCCTTGGAAGCGGGCCCCGAGCCTCAGATGAGATTGAGGCTTTGATTTCAGCCTGAGGACACCCTGAGCCAAGGACCCAGTTTAACTTACTCCTGGATTCTTGACCTGTGGCAACCAAAATAGGAAATGACGGATGCTTACAGCACCCCCCCCCCCAACCAGGCAGGATTTTGTGCAGCAGTGGTAACCTCTGGCAAGCAGGCCCTGTGTCTCCCCTGGGGCATGTGCTTTGGAATTTAGGCTTAAGGAAGAGAGAAAGGGGAAGGTGTGGGTCTCTACCTCCCCAAGGCAGGAAGCAGAAAATCATTCCGTAGATGCAGGCAGTTCAGGTTGGCGTTCAGCTGCCAAGTGTGCATCAGGCCCAGATAACGTTGAATAATTAATTCTACTCTGAGCAGAGTGAAGCCTTGCATAAAGCCCCATTTAAAAAAAAAAAAAAATCAAGTCTGTTCTTCAAAGGCAGAGCTTCTCTTTTGAAGTGGTTTGAATGCCATTTCCAGGCTGCTTCCTTAGCATAAAAACGCTCAGGGGTTTGCACCCTCCCCCAAGGATCCCCCCCCTTCTTTGAGTCACTAAGAGGCCCCTGATTCCACCTTTCCCAGCTGGCTTCCTCTGGGCCCCAAGCCCTGGTCACAGCCCTGTTAGGAAGTTGTGTGTCTTAGCCTCGGAGACACAATCATGGGGAGGCAGACAGACTGTTTTCAGCAACGGTTTGAGGCTTCAGACCCTCCTGGTGGTCAAGGTCTCCTGGGGACCAGTGCTGCTAAGTAGGGGCGGGAGGCTGAGGGACTGACAGTGGAGATGTGGACTGGCAGTGTGAGGGGCGGTGACAGTGCTGGAAGGCCTCCACTCCTGGGGGCCGGGGGGACCCAACCACCCTGTCCCCACCACCGCTGTACTTCCAGGCCGCTACCTGGTGGGCTGCAGGGGAAGCCATACTGTGCCCAAGTGGCTCAGGACACAAACACTGACGCTGTGTTGAATTCCCAGCCGTGCTGCTTCTCTCCTCCTCTGTCGGAAGTGATGCTTATGTCTCTGATTTGCTGCATGGATAGGTCAGTGCCCCCAGCTTCGCACCGAGAGCACCTCTCTCCCTTCTGATGACCGATCTCTGTATCTTGCTTTCCATTTTAGGGCATCTTTACCAGGAATAAGATTTCTAGGTTCTTCTCTTGTTGCCTGGAGACCCAGTTATGACGTTGGGCCGTTACCCCACAGAACCTTGCTCTGGTTTCCATCTAGCTGTGCTCGTGAAGTGAGTGTTCACTGTTGTGTGTGGGCTGAGATGTTAAAGGTCATGATTCCATATCTCGGGGGGATGTGCCAGGCCTGGAGAGACCGCCACACCGATCGCTCCTTGTGAACACTGTGCTCAGACAACTCTCCTCGCCGAACGTAACAGCATAAGACTTTATGCCCAGTGTGTGCATGTTCCCGCACACCCTCCTTGGGTCACTATCTATGGGGTCCTTTCTTGAGTTGCCTTAATACATTCCTGGTTGACCACACCCTGGTAGGAGGAGGAGTAGAGAGATTTGGAATCAGTAGTTCTGGGTTCAAATCTTGCTTGTGCCTCTGACTAATGGCGTGATGTTAGCTGAGTCATTAACTTTTATGATTTAGTTTCCTCAAACGTAAAATGGGGGTGGGTGGGTGGGTGGATTACATCCATCAGCTTGGACTGCCATTACAAAGTACCACAGACTGGATAGCTTCAACAGTAGAAATTTATTGCCCCAGTTCTGGAAGCTGTAAGTCCAAGATCAAGGTTGGCAGGGTTGGTTCCGTCTGAGGGCCCTGAAGGAAAGATCCATTCCAAGCCTCTCTCCTTGGCATGTCGCCCACCATTTTGTTTCTGTGTCTTCAGATTGCCTTCTCTGCATGCGTGTCTGTGTCAGATGTCCTGCTCTTATAAGAACACCAGTCAGATTAGATTATATCCCATCCCAACAACTGCATTTTGATTTAATTACCTCTTTAAAGATCTTATCTTCAAATAGAGTCTCATTCTGGGGTGCTGGGGGTTAGGATTTGAGCATAGGAATCTTAGTGGTGGGGAAGTTCAGCCCGTCGTGGAGGTGGTGAAGCTGCCTGTCAGTCTACATCAGAAGAAGGTACGGAGAATCGCATGTGGTATCATAAGAGGGCACGTTTGATGCTGAGCACAGAGTGACAAGAGGTTTTCTGCAGACAGAGTTGCTTTCTCTAACACTGGTTCTGGCACATGTGTCTAGTGAAAGCTGCTAGATAGAGTCAGCTCTCCAGCTGCTCTCCTGGAACTACTTGGAACCCTTGATCATCTGTGCAAGGCTCCATGAGGTCATTAGGTCCGAGCTTGGCTCAAACACATAACCTCTCTCTTGAATCTGTGTTTAGCAATTAGCTCGGACCAACTCAGTGTAAACATGAATGCAAACAAAGGCCCTGAGATCGAGCAGTAGGATTTGGTCATAAAGGGGTCACCTTGGTGATTCAGATTGTTGGTATTCTTTCTTTTCTATAGATTATCATTTAAGTGAAAATATAAAACTAAAAAAATTTTATATAAAATCTTCAGATCTCTGAGAATGTGTCCTAGGGTCCCCCTTCAGAGAAGCACTGTTTTGGGGAAATGAGACTGAATTTGCAAGTTTAATCAGGAGCCGCTGTCTACAGGCTAGATCCGTGGGGGACCGCGTGTGGTTTGTGGGCCCCAAATGTTCGGTGCAACATTTTATATGCTGCTGTAGATTGCAAAAACAGGCACAGATCCTTCCCCTGTTGTCCTCTGTGCTCTGGCAATATGACATCCGAACCTCCCAACAAGATGTGTGGTTGACCTATCCATGCCTTCAGTGCTCGCTGGCTTGGCTGCGGTCAACGGGAGGGTAGCAGATGTGATCCTGGCAGAGACTTGAACAGCACTTGACATTGGATGCTGCCCTATCTTGCTGGCCCTGAAACCCTGAATTCACTGTACAAATAAGCCCGGTGTCATCCATTGGAGAATGACAGGTCACATAGAGAAGAATCCTGTGTCCCAGCCAAGAGTCAGGCAACTCCTGGCCAGCAGCGTGTGCACCGCCAGACGCATGTGCCATCCTGGACCGTCCAGCCCCGGGGCGAGCCAGGGGTCTAGGCAACCTTGACTGAGCCCAGACAGCAGATGGGCAGCAGCGCCCCGTTGACTGGAGACACAGGGGTATTAATAACCATTGCTTTAAGCTACTAAGTTCTGAGGCGTTTTGTTACCTAGCAATGACCATCTGATGCACATGCATTTATCAATCTTTTTTTTCTGGGAAGAGAAATCTTGTCCTTTTGCAGATTTCTGGAGGGATCTGATATCTTTTCAAAGGAGAATGTAGGTAAGAAAGAGTTGCCTGAGAAAGCCCAGCTGGAGGGAAACCAGAAAAGGCTCAGTGTGGATCATAAGGGTGTATTTTAATGAACTCCAGAGTGAGGCCGAGAAGTAGGCTAAAAGTGATGGATAAACCTTGAGGGTTAGGAAGGTAAGACCTCATTATATGTAGGTACCTGCATTTCTTTAGATTTGTATTTTTGTTTCAAGGAAAAGTTATATTTCAAGTTATCAGAAAGCAGAGAATAGTTTGGAAAACTTTGCCAACCCCCATCTCTCTGTCAGCCACGCTAGCAGACTTGACTCTTTGGAACACAGGCGTGGCATGGAGCCACTTACCTGGGCCCGCTGTGGGAGGGCTGTCTTTGCAGGCTCTCGGAGAGCTGTATCTTTGCAGAGCCATGTGCTTTAAAATCAGTTTTATGTGATTAAATAGGCTTGATTATGAATAGTAATTTGACATCAGAAATAGGAGAAGGTTTTGTCCCTAAAAAGATAGTTTGAGTGATAGCAGACTTACGTAGCTTAAATATAGCTATAAGTCCGTAATTAGCTTTTGCCATTGTGAAGCTCCAGGCCAGGGGTCATGGAGGACGTGGGCAGGAAGGGGGAAGATGTGACCTTGGAGGGGTCATGGGCTTCAGAGTAGGGAGGTCTTACCTTTGAGGGGAGCGAGCTGCGCTGTCCCACTCTGAACGTTCCTGCCAGGAAGGGGTGTGGACATGGAGCCGTTGGGCAGCAGGTCACAGGGTAGGGGACTCCCCATCCTCACGTGGTCTCAGGGGTGATGTTGAGGGTTGCACATTGTCATTATCAGAAGGGCAGAAGCAGGCGTGGGTGGGAAGCCCTACTTCTTACCCTTAGCTAGACGGCCTTGATTACTGCAATGGCTCTGCTTTCCCATTCTGCATGGATCCCTCTTTCCTTCTTTCTCGAGGTCTAACCGTTTTGTGGTCACCTGGGTCTTTGTGCTGTATGTTCTGCAACATTTCCCCTCTCATTGTGGAGGTTTGGGAGTATCATTCATTCTGGCAATTAATGGGGTTAGTGAACATGGGCATAGTACTGAGGCCTGACAGGGGAGCAAGAAGGCACGGCTCCTGCTTTGAGGATCCCATGGTTTTGGGGCGGCCAAGGACGCCCGGAAGTTACTGTGTGCTGTTTGGTAAATGCTGTGACAGGAGCATAGTTGGGATGTCCGGGGAGCACAGAGAGGGAAGCATTTCTAATCCAGATGAGGCCGGGCCCATCCAGGAAGGCTTCCTGGAGAAGGGAGCTCAGTGTTCTTTAGCCCAGATTGTAGAAGTATCCAGCATCGAGCACTTAGAAGCTTGAAAACCTGTGTTGCTGGCCATTGCTGTTGCCATGGAGAGAGGGAACATAGGCTGAGTTAGAGGTGCATTCCTAGTGTCCTCAGACAGGGTAAACCAGGTGGGGGACCAAGTTCTTGGAGCTGTGATTTTCCTTGTCTGTAAAGCTCCTGGTTATGAGCCAGGATCCCTGAACACATAGGGAGACTGAGGTCAGAAAGATGGCAGCGTCCTGCCTGAAAGAGCCTGAGGCAGGATTGTACCCTCGGTGACACTGCTCTGTGTCCCTGTTGCTTTGAGGCCAGCCACTTGTCACCTCAGGCAAGCCAGGCTCTGGGCAGCAGGCTGCTGCCGGGCTCACTGGGAGAGAAGGTCATCTATTATGTAAGTGTCATCCCTATTCTGGCTAGTGATCAGGGGCGACATTTAATTTTTTTTCCATTATGTGGAATAATTTAAGATTGTGTTACGAGTGTCATTATTATTGCAATTTCCCGGTAATAAAAACAGCATCAATTATTTAATGTCACCTTGTGTGTCTGGGTGAAGTGGGGATGACGGGAGGCAGAGGCTGGGCGGAGGGGGAGGCTCAGCCCACGTGGGCTCCAGGCACCTTCCGTAGCATCAGCTTGGCCCGCATCCCCACGGGAGGGGCTGCGGCCCTGCTCAGACCCTCGTTCCCTTCTGCACCGAGGTGTATCGTGGCCTCGCTTTAGCTTTGGCTAGGGGGCTGGCAGGGGCCCCATGTCGTCCTCTGACCTTTGCCTTCACCCCTCATTAGAGAACTCTGACCTGCTGGTCGACCCCAGTTAAAGAACCCGCCCTCTGTGGGGTCGGGGGAGCTCAGAGTCATCCCAGAGCACCCCCAGCCTGAATGAACTCGGCAGGCAGCGTGCCTATGAGTGGCTGAGGGTGGTCTTCTCTGCCCTGCCCTGGAGGTTATTCACAGCAATTAGATCTCCCAGTGGGAGAAGATCCAGAGGCAGGTGAACATGTGGAAGCTGGCCATTGGGACTTGGAGCAAATGGCCCTGAACTTCTTGCAGTTTTGGGGCTCGCAGTGCGTTGGCTCCTAGGGGCCCATGTCCATTGTGCTTCGGCAATGGGCTTCCGTTTGCCCTTACAGACTTCTTCATCTCTGCATGGCTTCAACCCCCTGGCTGTGCTCTAGGCTTTTCCTTGTGGGACTCATTTCTCTGGGGCTCTAGAAGCTTCCGCGGGCAGCTTCTCCCCCTGGTGCCCAGGACGGCAAACCCCGATGAGCGGCACCCGGACTGTCTTTTTTTTTTTTTTTTTTTTTTAAGATTTTATTTATTTGACAAAGAGAGATCACAACAAGTAGGCAGAGAGGCAGGCAGAGAGAGAGAGAGAGAGGAAGAAGCAGGCCCTCTGCCGGACAGAGAGCCTGATGTGGGGCTTGATCCCAGGACCCCGAGATCATGACCTGAGTCGAAGGCAGAGTCTTAACCCGCTGAGCCACCCAGGCGCCCCCAGACTGTATTTCTTAGCGGAGATAAACGGCATTATTTTCTGGAGCCTTCTGTTTCCATGTAAGACATCCTGGGGGCTGCTTTCCTCCCCCTCCCGCCCCCATTCTCTTTCTTCCTTCTTTCCTTTCCTCCCCATTCCTTCTCTTTGGCTTCTGGAAAGTGTTAATTATTCTCCAGCTCCTGCCCCTTTGCACAGCCCTTCCAGAGTGGGTGGAAATGGCTGTGTTTGTTCTGAACCAGACACTTGCTCTGAGCCATTAATAATAATAACAATTAATAATAATTCTGTCGCAAGAAGACGGCAATCTCAAGTTCCGTGGCCCTGGGTGGTGCTGCCTGGTGCCTCCCGGCAGCTGCCTCCCTGCTTTGGGGACCACGCTGGATTTGGAGGGGTGGGCGGGGATGGGGGAGAAGGGCCGGAGGAGGACTTGGGGGGAGGGGGTGGTGCGGAAGAAAATCAAGACTTGTACTTTGGGAAGGAGCCTGTGTATCTGCCACCTTGGCATTTGGTGACCAGCAACCCAGGAGCCCAAGGGAACCTGCCGGACCCATCCCGGGCCGACGGGCAGCCCAGCCGGCTCTCAGGGCTGTGGTGGGGAGTCGGGAGCAGCTTGCGTTACTCAGATGTCTGCTCTGGAAGGCCTCGCCCTGCTGTCCTCGCAGGGCGGGCAGGGATGGAGTGGAAAGCACGACTGGAAAAGCTTTGCAGAAGGTACAGAAGAACAGAAAAGCCCCAGACCTGTAAGGCGGTGATAACCCGTCGAGAGGGCTGTGCCCTCGTCAGCAAAGCAAGAGGAGGATGTAGAGAAGGAATTTCTCCCCAGGCTCTTGGTCACTGGTGCACGGGCCAAGGCTGTGTTCAAGGCAGCGCCCCCTCCACGGGCAGTCTGCGTGCTCCGGGAGCAGCCCAGCCCCCAGGGAGCGAGGGGTGGGGTCAGCCCTGCAGGAGCTTCCGGACTCTACGTTCATGGGCATTACATCGAGCCACCAAAGCAGCACTGGCATCTCCCACGGGGGCCATTCCTTGAAATTTCGAGGGACGCGTTTCTATTTCTGTTGTCCCCATCCGCGGTTGAGTAGAGAGGGTGGGCGACATGGAGAATCCCAGAAGGGAGTCTGGAAGGAGTGCTAGGAGGCTGGCCGGTGTCTGGACTCCGAGAGGCGTGGGGAGTGTCGCCAGGCATGGGGTGTGGAAGCAATCCTTGGCTTCACTCTGTGGGTGTGCCCAGTCCTTGTCTAGCTTTTAGATGGACAGCTTCTTTTTTTCTTCGTTTAATTTTTATTTTTTATTTCTTTTCAGCGTAACAGTATTCATTGTTTATGCACCACACCTAGTGCTCCATGCTTAATACCCACCACCTGGTACCCCAAGCTCCCACCCCCCCGCCCCTTCAAAACCCTCAGATTGTTTTTCAGAGTCCACAGTCTCTCATGGTTCACCTCCCCTTCCAATTTCCCCCAATTCCCTTCTCCTCTCCATCTCCCCATATCCTCCATGCTATTTGTTATGCTCCACAAATAAGTGAAACCAGATGATAATTGACTCTCTCTGCTTGACTTATTTCACTCAGCATAATCTCTTCCAGTCCCGTCCATGTTGCTACAAAAGTTGGGTATTCGTCCTTTCTGCTGGAGGCATCATACTCCTTTGGTGTATATGGAGTGTATATGGACCACATCTTCCTTATCCATTCGTCCGTTGAAGGGCATCTTGGTTCTTTAGACGGACAGCTTCTCAGTGAGTTGGAGGTGGCATAAAATGGAGAAAGGAGATGGCTGGGCGGGGGGACGTATGCCTTGCTGGGCCTTGCCGGAAACATGGTCTGCAGAAATCAGTGCGGCTTCTTCCCTGACTCCCAGGGACTTTGCTCAAACCCCAGAAGAGGCCACCTTCAGCGTCCTCCGTGGAGGGGAGCGCTCCATCCTTAACATTTCCCGGCCAGCTAGCGCACCTGCCAGGTGCGGGAACAGGGCCTCTCCTGGTGCCGGAACCCTGGGCGCGTGGCCGGGCTGACTGGTTGGGACTGCGACGTCTTCTTGTTTTATCAGTTCCCGGCACTCTGTTTTCCATTTATTGTTACTTTATCGTCTGTCTCTGGAAGGAGAACTCAAGATTCACGAGGACTTGGCTGACCTCGTTTTGCCAGAACCTGGCGTGGTTCTGGGACTCGGTGGTTGCTTCCTAAGAATTTGCCAGATTCACGAAGGGAGGCAGGCTTCCTAGAAAAAGTGGCAAAATTCTGACCTTCACAGTAAAAAAGAGGGCCTGTGAGTTTCTAGTGTTACCAGCAACATGGAGAGCTTCGGGGCCCTGACCTTCCTAAATCATTCAAAAGCAGTGCTCCCTCAGCCTTGTCTTGGTGACCTCTGGCTGCGTCATTTTGTTGGGGGGCGGGGGCTGTCCCGTGCAGTTAGGATGTTTAGCAGCTCCCCTAGCTTCTGCCCATTAGAAACCAATATTCCTCTCCCCTGCTTCCTGCACAAAAACGTGCCCATTGCCAGCGTCCCTTGGGCGTCAGAATCACCCAGGCTGAAAACCACTGTTCTAAGCCACACCTTGCTGAATGGGCCAAGTAAGCAACGTCAGGCATGTAAATGGTGTGATGTTTCTGCTGTAAGGAAGTGGTCCTCGTTCCCTATCCTTTCCCCGGTGATGCATCAATCACATTAAAAAAAATCCCCTTACGAAGGAAGACAAAGGAAGGAAAATCAGCTGACACGTTCTCGCGGTGAAACATGCCTTTTATTGCTGCAGTAATTCCTCCGATGTCAGCGCGCGGCAGAGAATTAGAAACAAGTAAAGCACACAAACTCGGTGGCCCATGGCCCAGCGCAGACACCAGCTGTCACCCGGGGGTGCCGAGAGGGGGTTTCTCCAGGGGGAGAGACTGGCCCTCTCAAAGTCCCTTCTGTCCCCACGATTCCGTCCATCTGTAGTGCCAGCCTTGACTGTGATACGGTGTGACAGGCTGCCTCTCTTGGTGCTCCTCCCAGGGACAGAGCAGGGGACATCCTGCCGCCCCTGGAACTCTGTGAAGGGGCCCGAGGACTGGAACAAGAGAAGCTCAGACAGAGCCACGAGGCTTTTCTTTTTTTTCCCCTCATTTACAACACGGTTCTGTGAGGTGTCGCCACCCTTATTTCAAATGCCTTATGGACCATGTCGCCCAATAAAATGACCAGGACAATGTCGATGGGTTGGACAAATGGGATGATGTGTGAGGAAGGGCTTATGTCTTTGTTTTCGACATGGCATTGGAAAGAAATAATGAACTTAAATATCTGAATTATTAGATTCACTTTCGACTCCTGATCCCCAGGGACACTGGAAAACAAGGAGACACGTGTGCCTCTGTGTGTGTGTGTGTGTGTGTGTGTGTGTAAGACACACCCACGTCTAACTTTGATGAGGTCCCTTCCGGAAAGCAGTTTAACCGAGACTTTTAGTAGTTGCTTATACCTGGGTGCATTTCAGTGATTGGATCATCCATCAGCCTTCTCCTCTCCTATATTAGAGACACATATTTTATTTTTTATTTTTATTTTTTTTTAAGATTTTCTTTATTAATTTGACAGACAGAGATCACAAGTAGGCAGAGAAGCAGGCAGAGAATGGGGTGGGGGGTGGGAAGCAGACTCCCCGCCGAGCAGAGAGCCCGATGCGGGGCTCGATCCCAGGACCCTGAGATCATGACCTGAGCCGATGGCAGAGGCTTAACCCACTGAGCCACCAGCCAGGCGCCCGAGACACATATTTTAAGTGGAAACTTCTGTTTTGAAATTATTTTTGCCTGGATTTTAAAAAATATCTTGGTGGTTGGTTTTGGTTTTTTGTTTGTTTTGTTTTGTTTGCCCATGGAGGTGATTCTACTCACCTTCCCTCAGTGACCAACATCAGCATGTTTGGGGAAAGCCCTCTCAGGGCTGCTTACCCATCTTCCTCAACCCCGTCAGGATCCTGTGCCTCTGTGACCCATTAGCAGAGTCCGAGGGGTTTCCGCGGATGCCTTTCGAAGAGAAGCTCAGTCCCATTATGGTCTCACTTATCTGTTCCTATTGGAACGTAGGCTTCACCAGAAGCTGTGACTTTGTCTTGTTCACCAAGGAGCCGCAAAGTTGGCAGTCCGTAAGTGTTAGTCACATAAACATGGAGATCAAAATCAAGATTTTGCCTCATTAATGTAGAGACCGTCGCATTAAGGAGTGACCAACAAAGCACAAAGGTGACATGACTGTCTTAAGGTCCGTCGGGACTTCAGTCCGAATATGTTGGGTCCCCTCGACGGGCACTGTTTCCTTCTTTGCAGGTGCTTTTGTTTGGATCGCGTCTCCTTTGGATCTCATGAGAACCGTGAAGGTGGTCAGTTCCTAAAAACCTTGACCTTGTTCCTATATGTAGCAAGGTCACCATCCAAGAGAACCTGCCATGTAGCCTTCTTGGGACGGTTTTGGAGCTGAGTTGCTTGTGCCTTTGCCCTGCGGTGATGCAGCGTGGCCTGCCCCCCTTCCTTTCCCAGGATGTGTTCTTCCCATTTTTAGGATCAGCATCGAACGGTCCTCAGATCCCAGGGCTTTTGTCATCCCAGAAGCTCCACAACCAGAAAGCTCGTCGTCTTCCTTGTGAGGAGCCCCAGCACTTTTGGGACAGACTGGCCGGCTGCCCGGGCGGCTCTGAGCTGGAGGGGTCTGGGGAGCGAAGGTGGTGGGGTGTTACAGTGACGGCACTGCTTCTTGTTTCAGGGTGCAGCAGAAGATCCCCCGACGGCCCTGGCACTGAACTTCACCCCCGCGTCGCTGAAGAAGTCTGACACTGAGGGTCCCCGGCTGCTCTTCCCTGAGAGTGAACTTTCCATCCGGATAGGTAGAGCTGGGCTCCTTTCAGGCAAGCTCCCTGCAGACCCTGGGCTGGGTCAGGCAGCCGAGGTTCAGGCGTGGCGGCAGAGGAAGAACAGGGGAAGGGGCCCGTGTTCTGTCCTTTCCAGACATGCGACTTACCCTACCGTGGCACAGGGCCCGGCGGGTAACTGGCCCCGTGTCTTCCTTCCCTGTTGCTCTCCAGACCACCTGCAGGAGCTCACAGGGCCTTCTCTTTGCCTTCCCAGCCAGGCCAAGTGGGACCCCTCTGCTGGGACGGGGCTGATTTGGGTGACAGCACTGGCATTAGTCCCTCCGTCTCCCCCTGTCTAACAGACCCCGAATGCTCCTTTCCATCCACACGACTTTCCTCTTTTTGACACAGCTGGGAAACGGTGGCAGCCAGGCCGTGTCCCACTGACAAGGGGTGGAGGGTACCCTGGGAAGGGGCACATGGTTTTCCAGCGTCGGGCAAGACCTCCCCTGCTCGTCTTATCATCACGCTCGTTCAGGGCATTTGGCTAATTGAAGAACCAGTTAGCACGAGGAGAGGTAGATGCCTTTCTTTCCCTTTGAATTTACTGAAGTCCAAGGCTGTGACATGTATGCCCCCCGCCCCCCTCACTTCCTCTACGGACTGTGGACTTGTGGCTAAAACCACTGAAAAGCTGTCGAGAACGGGTGGCTCCTCTCCTGCACAGGGTTCTGTCTTAATGAATCGGGGAGAGACAGACGGGTGTACGGGCATTGTCTTCGCGTTAGTGTTCATGGGAGGAGAGCCCTTTCACGTTTCCACGCTGGGATTTGAATTTGATCTTTTTGCCACGTGTAAACAAAGGCGATCTCTAGACCTCAGGGGGAGTCAGTGCGCCAAAGTCACAGTGATGCCGGTTCTCGCCGAACTGTGTTCCGACTGTGTCCGGCATGAATCGTCCATGCGGACCTCGAATATCTTCCCCGCTTGGGTTGATCCTCATGCCTCTTACGACTTCCCCGGTGGGACGTAGTCAGGAGGTGCAGACTCATCTAACATCGGCTCCCGTATGGGAGGGTTAGCGCGAACATTCTGCCTCCGACCCCAAGCACACATGCCATTCATATTTGAATCAGAGCGACGTAGGTGTTTTCTGCTGTTCCCCTTCTACTGGAGAGTCAGGAACTATCCGGAGACCAGGATGGAGCCCTGTCCTCCAGGAAAACTTGCTATTTGCCATGCCGAACCATGGGAACACAGAGGCAGAAGACTTCTGTCAGCCCTTACTAGCTGGCACTCCTGTGTACCCCTCTGAAGCCTTTATAAAAGTTCTGATTCTGAGCCTTCTCTTGGATGAAAAGGTTGGCCAGATTTTATTCCAACCCCCCAGTTCTTTTTTTTTTTTTTTTTTTTAAATTTTCAAGGCTATAGCGGGGAGGTTCAGAGCCTGTTAGTCAAAAAAGGTAAACAGTAGTGCTCCCTTGGATAGCCTTGTCCAGTGCAGCCAGGAGAACGTAGGGCCCGAGGGAGTTGGCCCTGTAGGAACGCCTCCCGGGACTCTCGGATCTTCTTTGCAACCCAGGGTAGGGGGGGAAAGTGGGGGGCTGTGTGGGAGGGAGATGTCCTGTCCTCTGCTGAGGACATACACCTAGTCAGAGCTGGTGACCGGGCTGCCCTCCCTTGCCATTGCTAACTTGTCAGATGTGCTCCTGAGAGCATGGAGGTGGTTTGCCGAGCCCGAGGGTGCCCAACTATCTCCAGAAGGTCGCTCTTCTGCTCACCTGGATGCACCTGTGGGCATCAGGCAATGGAAGGCTCCAGAGCAGAGAAGGGCCATTTGCTGACCCGCAAGCAATCGAGCCCAAAGATGCATTATTTATGCTCTCTGGGTTTCCCCGCAGCGGGCTGTCAATGGAGCACGGAGATCGGTTTGATGGGTATTTAGTGAATAACATCGGCCTTTAAAAAATAACATTGGCGCTGCTGTTATAATGTTTCATAATTGCTTCAGCAGGAGGAAAAGCCAGAAAAGCCGCACTGTGGGAGAGAAGGTTTGACTGCTCTGAGCGGCGGCAGCAGCCCCACCGGGCTGGGGACAGTGTTCGGGAGATACTTTCCTATTTCTGTCTTGGTGCCAAATGTGTTATGGTATCAGCTGTTCTCAAGGCTGGGATCTTCGGGGGCTTTGCTAGACCAGAAGTTCTTTGAAAACCATCAGTCTCTCTGTCTCTTGATTCGGCTACTTCTTTATCTCTCGCCAACTAGTTTTCTTTTAATTAAAAAAGGAATCACATGGATTCAAAATAGAAAAGTAATTTTTCTCCCAACTTCGAGCCCTTTATGGTCCAGGCTTCCATCTCAGGCACGCACGCCGTTTCTAGTCCTTTGTGTGACCTTTCAGAAATAATATGGTTTTCCGGTCATGCTTGGCCCAGTGTTTCTTCCCTTGTGTTCTTTCGGTGAAAACACCTTCCCATTCTTGCTACTGGCCATGATCTTACTTACTTACTTTGTCCCCTCTTGGTGGCGCTATAGGTTGTTTCCAGTCTTAGGCTTTTATAAAGAATGTGGCAGAGAGCCTTTTTATAGGTACCTCCCTGTGGGCAGAAAAGTTGAGTAAGTTCCAAAAATTAGGCCAGAAGTTCTATACATCTAGGGTCCATGAATGCTAACCAAAAGGTTCATGTATCTCTTGACATTTTATGCAAAATAATGTGTTTTTAGAAGCCACAGGTCTATACCATCCATCACACTTCTAATGGCTCCTTGACCCTGATGGTCATCTAGATCTTGGGGAATTTTGTTTTTTTGTTTTTTGGGTTTTTTTTCCCTCAGCTTTCCCCATTCAGCTGCCCAGTTGGATTTTTATTTTTATTTTTTTACTGGCACTCCCTCTAGGTTAAAGAAGGGTAGTAAAAAGTGAATCAGTCCATTCTTTTACTCATTGTTAACTGCCCATTTCAATCTGTTGTTTGTTCTGAGGGAGGATGTTGAAACTCTTCTTCAAGAATGAGGTTGGTTTTTTGTTTGTTTGTTTGTTTGTTTGTTGTCCATTGACCCATTAGCTTGGCAGATGGAGAATCATAATTCTGTGTATCTGTGGAAGGAACAGGAGTAACCTCATTTTCCAGTAGAGAAAGTGGTAGATTTAATTTGGGGAATTATTTCGTTACAAAGTGGCACCCGTTTATTTTCCATAAACCTTTCCAAACCTTGTCAAAGGGGTAAGTGAATAGGGAATTGAGTCAGGAAAGCATAAGCTTTAAGGATCTCTAGTTAGAAATAGATTTTTTCATAATGTCCTGTTCTTTTGTAATAGGAGAACTTGCCCAGCAGGAATAATTTTCACTAGATACACTGGCCCATTAGAAGCCACGTTTTGCAAAATGAAACCAGCACAGACCTAGTGTTGGGTGGGTTTTAGGTCTGCGTGGGCGGCCATCACCAGCCCATTGGCAGCATGGGTTTGCTGTTATCTTAGTCTAACATCTCAGATTCCTTCTTGGTTATGCCACTGACTTGCTGGGTCATATCCTCCTGTGGAGACAGAACTGAGCTTGGGGGAGAGGCTTTGCCTCTTCCCACTCAAGGTTCCCACATGCCTGACGCCCAGATTAGCACCCCGGGGGGCTTGCGTGTCCAGAGCCAGAACGGAATCCAGCTGTTCTCCGATGCCTTTGTCCTTCCTCAGGACACCCTCTTTTCTCCTCCAGGTATCCTGCTGTCCCCTTTTAACCTTGGGCTCTCCCCTGTTTTCCCAGTTAAACATCCTCTCTTAGGCACCTCTGGGAAAAGATTGGATACAGCTGCTAAACACTGAGGTATTCAACAATCCACAGTGTTTTTACTCCTGCTCGTGCATTTGCATTTTAACTGCAGACAGCTTCTCTAGCTGGGTAATGAACCTAGGAGGTAGATTTTCATGCTGGTTGATCTTTGGAGGATTCTCTTTTTCCATAGATACGGGGGTACCTGGGGAAGGCACCGTGCAGGGAGAAATCCCCTCTTGCAAGACAGCTGCCTGTTCTCTCCGTAAGCCCATCCACTTGTGTTCCTCTCCCAGCTGCCAGATTTCTTTGGCACTGAAACTCCTTGGCAGTAACTTAATCCTAGCAAAGCAGAGAGGACTTACTTAAACAGCTTCCAAGCTCCTGTGACAACCACTTCTTTCTTCTTCTATATCTTCTGACTTTTTGAGTCTTCCTTGAAGAAGATGCTCCTTCTGTCCCCAGTGGAGTCAAATTTAGTTAACTGAAATCTGTCAAGAGTCAGAGATAGCTCCTAGGAGAAATTCTGAATGTTTCTTTGTAATCAGGTCTCTAAAATCACATGTTTAGGTTTGTTCCGAGAAGTTTCTTGGTGACTGACTTTCGATCAGTAAGACCTCTAAAGATGAAAGAACAATTTCACGGCTTTTAATGTAAATCTAGTATCTTAGCATGTGGTTTTAGCAATTAGACTATCCCCACTTCCCCCCACCCCCACATAACTGGTTGGTGAGGGGACACTTGCAGGTCTTCTCCTGGCCTAATTGCGAGTTGTCTGGGGCTGGGAAGGTAGGCAGGTCCTGGCACTGCCACCTCCCTTCTGGACCAAGGCCTGCAAGCTGGGTTTCTTCATTCAAAGGTTGGGAATGAGCCACACCTGCTAACCCACGGCCACAGCACTGGGGCTATTAAAATACGCCACATCCTCATACAGGGAAATAGGAAAATATTTTGCAGAAGGACAAAGGGCAAAGTGTTCAATGAAAAGAATCACCAGGAGCGCTTGGGCATCAAGGATGTTGAAGGAGGAAGTCACAGTGAGGAGCCAGGACTCTGCATGGGTGGGACGACCGGTCGCATGTCCCCCCTCCTGGAAACATCCCTAGGTGCATACATCTTATGGATCCCTGTGCTTCTGGAGAGTATCATATGTCAGCTAATACTGAACGCTCAAGTAGCACTTTTCTTGTCTGTGTGCCTTTTCCTAAGCTGGGCAGTCATTTGGGGTGTGTGCATTTTCACAAGGCCTGGGCTTAGAGGCAGACTTACGGCAGTCTTCAGGCTGCCATAACGAAGGCCCACAGACTGGGTGACTTAAACAGCAGAACCTACCCCCCCACCCCACGTTCCGGAGGCTGGACGCCTGAGGTGGCAGCTGGATTGGTTTCCTTGGAGGTCCCTCTCCTTGCTTTGTAGATGGCTGTTTTTTCCCTGGGATCTCACGCGGTCTCCCCTCTGTGCTGCAGTGTCCTTACCTCTCCTTACCAGTCAGGTGGATTAGGGGCCAGATGAACTCCTTTCCGCCTACTTTTGAAAGATCCTGTCTCCAAATCCAGTGACATTCTGGGGTACAAGGGTTAAGGCTTCAACGTAGGAATTGGAGGGGCACACAACTCTGCCTGTAGCAGCACTTCACAATTTTTTAGAAAAGGTCATCTTCCTCTGGCTGGTAATCAGCCTACAGGAATACCACGCAGCAAGAGAACGGGGTTCTCCTGGTTTCCTTCTGCCTCGTCTGTTAAACTCATAGCTGGACGGGCTGGGGAAGCAGAGAAAGGGGTACGGAGCAGGGCTGAATGAAACTGAAAATGCCCTCGGGGTCAGCACCAAGAAAGTCAGTCGGGGTGATCTGAAGTCTGATGGCCCGAAGCTGCTAGCAGGTGCACCATCTGTGCTTAATGAACTTAAGGGGGCGGGACAAAGCTGGCCGTCCCGCGAAATGATAGGCTCGGGTGTCTTTGGGGGAGATCAATACGAATGCACACGTGAACGTGTAGACATGCTCTCCTACAGAATTCACCTGCTGCGGCTGCCATGATGTCGTCCCCCAGACTGGTGGCTGCAAACCGCAGGCATCTGTGCGCTCTCCTCTCAGATCCAGGGATCGGAAGTCGGTGGGGCCACGCCCTCTCCTAAGGCTCCGGGGGCGGGGCCTTCCTGGGCTCTGATGACTTCCGGCAGCTCTGACATTCCTTGGCTTCTCGCTGCACCCTTAGGTTTCTACCCGCTGTCAGCTCATGGCCTCGTTCCCTGCGTGTCTGGGTGTGATTCCCCTCTTCTTTCTCCTGCAAAGACATGGGTTGTTGGGTTTAGGTTGTTGGTTGAGGACCCACCTGAAGCCAGGGTGACCGTCTCTTAACTAATTACATCTCCGATTCCATCTCTATTTCCAAGTAAAGTCACATTCTGAGGTGCTGGGAGGACGTGGAATCTGGGGTGGGGGATGGGGGGCCCTTCTCAACCCAGGACGCTGACCAGCCCCCGCCTCTGATCACTCCTGACCGGCCTCCAGGATCCCCTTTAGTCTGGAGGGGCTTGTGTGTCATGCACCAGTGAGGAAGATGGGAGAAAACGAGAGGCGACAAGAGGAGGCTAATCCTAGCACTAATAAAACCCCATTTAATTCATCAGGAGCCTGTGGAGCAGCTGCTGGGGCTCTTTGTTTGAAATATTCATTACGTGTCTACTGAGGAGTTAGGGATACTGTCTCCTTATGCAAAATTTAACATTTGCTGGGCTAGCAGGTTCTATCATATTTATAAGAGTTCTGACACATTCATTTCAGCTCATAAGTCCATTACACTGGGAAATGTGTTTTTAATGTGCTTTTGGGAAACAGAGCAGACAAGTGGCTTGGGCACTGCCAGCCACCCCCCCCCCCCCCGCCCCCCGTTAGGCTACTCCTGCCAGGCTTTTATTACCCGGAGATGGAAGGGGCTGCTGGCAACCCCAACCTGGGCTCCCTTCATGCCCTGTGTTTCGTTTTCCGGTTGGGATTTTTTGCAGACACCCCTTAAGCTGGAGAGAAGCACAGGGTAGCGCTTTGGTTGCAAGATTTAAGGTCTTCGGGAGTCCCTCCGTGTATGCACTCCTATCTCCATTGTTTGTTTATCTTTTCCTTGGGCCTGTTATGGAAAGTGCCTAAGAAGGAATGGAAGCTTGTTGTGAGCCTGTGGACCTGGGAGGGGCCACTCACAGAGACAGACAGCCTTGGAGAAGCAGGCAGGGGCTGCGAGGGAGTGGGAAGAGTAGGGTTCCAATCCGTGCAGTCAGCACCAACAATTCTGGCATCTGGGATGGGGACAGTGCAATCCTGCCTTAAAGAAGAGGAGTCCGTGCTGAGCTCCATCCCTCCCGGGCGTTCTTTGTTAGCATACATGGTATGTCTGACCTCCCTTCTCTTTTTTTTTTTTTTTTTCTTTTAAAGATTTTATTTATTTATTTGACAGAGATCACAAGCAGGCAGAAAGGAAGGCAGAGAGAGAGAGGGGGAAGCAGGCTCCCTGCCGAGCAGAGAGCCCGATGTGGGGCTCGATCCCAGGACCCTGGGATCATGACCTGAGCAGAAGGCAGAGGCCTTAACTCACTGAGCCACCCAGGCACCCCCGACCTCCCTTCTCTTAATTCAGCTTGTGTGCATTATGTTATTTTCTCCCCCATTCTTCTCTCTAGTGCGTTTCCCCTCCTAGGGCTAGAGAAAGAAAATAGCTCCAAGTGTCTTAAAACTAAATCAATTGTCTCAATGAAACGATTTCGAGGGTTGTAGCATTTTGGAGCTGGAGCTATTAAGGGATGTGCCAGTGACTTCCTACTTGATCAACCCAGACAGAACTAATTCACAGGGTTCTTTGACTCCTTGATTATCAGAAACTCATCATCAGCTGCTAGCGGAGGCAGAGGCGATCACGGGGGCAGGGAGGGAGGGGCAGGAGAGGATGCATAAGATGTCTCTTGCAACTCTCAGATATGTTGGACCAGATGTCTACTGTCTTATCGAGCAGATCAGTCTTCTCTGGTGATTTCACAGCACTGATCCTCAGCAAACTTTGGTGCAATTTGCTCAAGTCAACTGTAGTAAACATTGACAATGTTTTTTTCTGGTGGGGATGCTCCTGTTGTGCATATAAAAGCAGTTAGGAGACATTGAGCCCTGAAGGAGATTCAGATCTTCCTGGAAAGCCAATGGACCATTTTATATGATTTAATGAAACATATAGAAGCTTCTAACAGTCCCATAAGTGGGTCTTGAATATGTCCTTGGTGCTCCCACGCAGCGCCCTTCATTTTGAGTTATTTATTTATTTTTAGAGAAGGAGTGGGGCACAGTTTGAGGTTCAGCTTCTTCCATATGGGTGTTCAGTTGTTGCAGCACTATGTATTGGAAAGACCTTTCTCCACTGAATTGACTTTGTGCTTTTGTAAAATATTAATTGACTATATTTGTATGGGTCTATTTTTGGACTCTACATTCTGCCTCTCCAGTTTATATGCCTCTACTTTTACCAGTATCACACTCTCTTAATTATGGTAGCTTTATTGTACATCTTGAAATCAGATGTACTGATTTCAGTTCTTTATTCTTTTTCAAAATTGTTTTGGTTATTCCTTTGTCGTTATATGCCAATTTTTAGAATCAGGTTGTTAAAATCTACAAAAAATCCTGATGGGCTTTTGGTTGTGATTGCACTGACTCTATAAATCAGTTTAGGGGAATTGACATCTTAATAATATTAGTCTTCTAGTTCATGAACATGGTATATCTCTCCACTTGTTTAAGCTGTCTTGGATTTCTTTTATCAGCATTTTGTGGTTTGCAGCATATATATCCTACACATATTTGGTTAGATTTTTGCCCGAGTTATTTCCTTTTATGGTGCTATTATAAATGATACTGGATTTTAAATTTTGATTTCTAATTGTTCATAGCTATTTTACAGAAATAGCATGGACTCTCGTGCATTAGTCTTATTCCTGCAACCTTAGTAAACTCATTTATTAGTTCTAAGAGGTTTTTATGCAGATTTCTTGGGATTTTCTTTTTTTCTTTTTTTAAGATTTTATTTATTTATTTGACAGACAGAGATCACAAGTAGGCAGAAAGGCAGTCAGAGAGAGAGGAGGAAGCAGGCTCTCTGCTGAGCAGAGAGCCCGTTGTGGGGCTTGATCCCAGGACCCTGGGATCCTGACCTGAGTGGAAGGCAGAGGCTTTAACCCACTGAGCCACTCAGGTGCCCCTCTTGAGATTTTCTATGTCCTATCTGTGAATAGTGGCTGTTTTATTACTTCCAACCTATATGCATTTTATTTCTTTTTCTTATCTTATTTGTACTGGCTAAGACTTCTAGTACACTGTTGAATAGGAGTGAGAGCAGATATTCTTGCCTTACTCCTAATCTTAGGGAGAAACTATTCCATTTTTCACCATTAAGTATGGTGTTATCTATAGGTTCATGAGAGATGAAAGGCATACATATTTGAAAAGCCACCTGGATCCTAAGAGCCGTCACAATACAGAACTGATACAGAGTTAGAATGGGTCAGAAAATAGGATGTGTGGAGGGACTGGGTTTGAATTCTGACTCTACCCCTTAGCAGTAGACCTTGCACAACCTTCATAACCTTTTCCCCCTCAGTTTCTCTCTCCAAACTGGGGGTAACAGTAATTGCCTCATGGAGCTGCTGTGCACCTAGGTGGGGACGATATGTGTAAAATGCTTAGAATAGTGCTTAGTGTTCTGTATGCTTCAGTGAATATTAGTCATCATTATTCTAGAAAGACAACTGCTCAAATGGCCCAAGAGCTCAGGATGCCTGGATGTGGGACTTTTTTTTTTTTTTTTCTTTTTTGGCCCAGATTGTGAAGATGTTGCTGCCCATATTAAAAACGACAGGAAGCTTTCAGGTTTACACATGGATTCTCCAGTCACTGGGCACATTTGGTTCTATGATGCTCTCAAGGGGCTTAGACAGAGATGTCCAGCATTTCCATTTGGTGGCCACATTGGAAAAGAACAGATTAGCCCTGAGCTGGAAGATGAGGTTTCTCTGAGGAAAAGGAAATCCCTAAAGAAATTCAAGAAGTATAAATGTGTGGTTAAGGAAAAATATACCATTAGATAGATGTGAAAAGTTACAGAGAACTGGGAGGTGAGGAAAGAACGTGTGTGTGTGTGTGTGTGTGTGTGTGCGCGCGCGCGTGTGTGTTGAACAGCTGGATAGAGTCAGGGGGTGTCTTGGGCTTCCTTCATTAGCATAGGAATGGACTTTGCCCACTTTCCCTTTTTCTCTGCCCAGGACACAGAACAGTGTCTTAGCTCAGAGAACAAAAGTGGAAGTGGTTAAGCACTGGGCCTGTGAGGGAGGCTGAGCTGCCCGTCACTGGAAGGATTCAAGTACAGGCTAGGTAGGGAAGTTATAGAGCAGCTCACTGCGCAGTGTGGAAGTTTGGGCTGAGCAACTGCTGAGCCCGCTTCCTGCTCCAAGATTCCTCGTCCCTGACCCTCCCAAGGGCACCTGGGGTAGACCTCATCTGCCTGATGGGCTCGTGGCACCTGAAAGTCTGGGGCAGCAGCTTCTGGCCTGAGGTCCTGGAGCCTGCTAGTGGGAGTTTGGGCACCAGCCCCCGGGCAGTCTCACAGGTTAGCAGGAACAGCATGAGCCTGGCCATCAGGGGCTGCAGGTGCCTTCTCTGGGCTCAGCTACCAGGCCTGCGCTTCCTGCCAGGTGTTGCCATGGCAACCTCTCCCCTCCCCCCCCCCACCCCCGCAGTCCAGCAGTACCTCTGAGCCTGGTTAACAGGACTGCGTCTCCCCTCGTCTGTTTGCATGGCATCTCGTCTCGTCTCTCCTGGTCTCTCTCACGCCCCTCTTCGGACCTCAGCCTTGGAGCATCTTTTTTCATGCTGGCTGCCCTCCTCATCTCCTCTGCCCTTCCCTTTCCTCTCTCTCTCTGAGGCCAGCCCCTCTCCTGCTCTGAGAACGGGCAGTGCTTGGGGAGTCCTCTCGGGCTCCATGGCGCGCAGGGGTGCCTCCGTGGCCCCAGGGCAGCCCTTCCCGGGAGTGGCAGCAATCCAAAAAGCTCCTCAGAGGCACTTGCTTCCCTCTGTGTCTGGAGAGACTCGCGGGCAGCTTCCTCCCACCACTCTCTGGAGAATCCCATCTGGGTGAAGTTCTCCCCTAGGCCTTTGCTTTGGGTTGGCTTTGCAGAGCAGAAGCCCATTAGCTTGCGATGCTGATTACACCATCCACGTGATCTATTGTCAGGGTCCCTGCTGTATGTTTGGGGTGGACCCCTGTGAGAGTCTAGATGCCTTCCCCTGAGGTTTGTTATTATTTATCCTGGAAGCCATCCTTCTCGGTGACAGTGCTTCAAGCTGCCCATCATCCAGCCCTACTTGGTTAGAGGTGTTAACCACTTCATGTCATAATGGGCTTGTTGCTTCCATGTCTGCTGTAGTCAGGGGAAAAAGCTTTGCCATATTAATTTTCTCTCCTTGCAGGGTCTTATGATCCAACACGACACAATTCAAGGTGTCGAATTGTAGCGCGCTTCTCTCCTTTGCACGCCCTCCCAGTCTCAGACTGGAAAAGAGCAGCGGGGAGGTGGCTAGACTCCGAGCTGGCAGCTAACAGGATCCTAGTTAGCTGGCGGACACTTCAGAGCCCAGGCTTGCTCGTGGTTGGATCACATGGTCCTGCCGACCAGCCAATTTTCAGGACTGGGCGCAGGGAGTGAGGCCTGGAGGGGTGGGGTGGGGGGGTGGGCTGCGCACTGTTGAACACCAAAGGCAGAGAGCAGGAAAGGCTACAACCAGAAGCAGATTGAAACGGCTCTCCCAGAACTAATGAGGCACTCTTGGCTTCCCCACCGGCCTGCTAATGGGCAGTTGTGGGGCTCTGAAAGCTTGTTTAAAATTCTGAATGCAGAAGGCCGCACGGAGGCAGGTTTTGATCACACGACCTGAGCAGCAGGACAGGGCGTTTTCACCGCAGACCTGTGATCCGAAAGGCTGGTGAGGAGAGCTCTAGCTGGGGGTGGAGGGGGCTGTGTTCTCCCTCCCACCCTCATTCTGCTTTTAAGTTAGGTGGGCAAAAGTCAGAGACATTTCCCTCTCACCCTGGGCATATGGGGGCTGACAAGGGCGCCTCCTTGCCCAGGAATGGAGTCCAGAGCGCTACACGTTAAATGCAGAGAAGTGTGTTATCTTCACAGCACAATGTCTTTTTTGAACCAGTTGGTAATTACCTCCTTTGATCTGGAGGGAGCTTAACAGAAAGGAAACCCACAGTTCCCAAGGGTTCCAAGACCCCCGGGTGCCCCCCAATACTAGTGACTAGCAAAGGGGCCCAACACCAGTTCTCTCCTTTCAGAAACAGAGATGCGCCTTTAAACTCAAAATGTAACACTTCAGTTGTTTGAAAAATTTTAAATTAAATAGAAATGGCGGCTCAGAATCAGGTCACGGTTCTTCTAAGGTTTCCATGATGTCTGTCTAGGTTCTCTGAAATAGCTGTTCACCTCTTATTTATTTGGCCCCTCACATGATGCCCCCTCCCACCCCGACCCCAACCCATCATCCTCAGGACATCTGTCTTGATTTGGTTTTGTGGGGAGGAGGTCCCTGGAGCTCCTGATGAACGCCATACGCTGTTGGGTTATTGGCAGCTGCGGGGGGGACGGTTCTCTGCGGGGGCCACATTACATGTTGCTTAGTAAGCCCTGGTCCCCAGCCAGCAGATGCTGGAGTGCCCCTTAGTCAGTGTGACAGTGGTACAGAAGCATCCCAGATGTTTCCAAACGTCCCCCGGAGCACTGTGCACAAGGGAGCAGACAAGACAGAGCAGGCTGGGTCTTGCCCAAGGGTGCCAACTCAAAGAGTCTGAATTGCCCCTGGCTGAGACCTGCTGCTAGCAACCCTCTCCCCCAAAAAAGTGCACCTCTGTGAATTCACAGACATTTTACCTTTGATTTCCAGCATGTCAGGCCTGGCTTAGTACAGTGTCTGGCACACACCAGGAGCTAGAGGCATGGCTAGTGACTGAGTGAAATAAAGCCCATTCGTTGTTCTATGTGGTGGTCAAACTTCCCTCCGTCTGCATCACCTCCGTCTCGAAGGGATCTTGGTCTTGTACTCACACTTGCGGTGCAGATGGTAGGAAGCTGGGGTGCTGCTAGGGACACTGAGGCTGTGAGATTATTGGCATGGACTTGAGGAGGAGAGAGATGAAAAACCAGCAGGTAGGGTGCTGAGGACCAGGGGTTCGAAGCCACACCCTAGGCTTTTTGGTGTTAAGAGTCTCAACCTCAGCTTGCCCCTATGCACTGCCCTGTTTGGCTTCTCTTTCCTTCCATCCCATGCTCTTCTCCGATCCTAACCTCTTCATGGGATGTTCTGGAATTGGGTGCTGTCCTCAGAGCTTGGAGTAAAGATTCCCCATTATCCTTCTGTTTCCTTATCTGCCCACCAGGTTTCTGGTCTTGGTGCTGCAGACTCACTGTTTTCCTTTGGCTAGGCACTTCCATGTTCTTCTTCTTCTTCTTTTTCACTGGTTCATTAGATTTGTTCATTCATACTCCGTCAAGCCGACCACTCTGCTTGGCTGAGTCGAATTCGCGAACTTGGTCTCTCAAGGATTGTGGGAGAAGCAGCTGCCTAAAACAGGCCGTTACCCAGCAATAACAAATAGTCATACTACAATTTTGATGCTTGATTTCTTTTATAGTCCCTGGAGGGTGGTTATGGTTGTCTAGGAAAAAACCTGATCATTATACCTGAGATCCTTTTCTTTGCAGGAATCTTACCATTGTTTCTGGATTAATTGTACCTTATGGAGAATCAGATGGTTCCTTCTTTTGTCAACCCATGTTCTTTGGACTAAGGTATAGGTGTCAGGAGGGTATTGCAAATGCTCCCTTTCGCTAATATTCTCTGTGTGCGTGAAGGGGGCACGAGGCCCCTCTAGAGTGTGTGTGCGCACACAGGCGTGTGTTGACATGCCTATGTGTGTGTGTATGTGTATGCCTGTTGACATAGATATTTCTGGATAGAATTAAATATTGCTCTACGTAAGCAATGAAATTGCCTATTGATTTGATAGACTGTTTGGGTCCGATGCACCTTTTCCCTCAAACCTGATAGGAGCCCGAAACGTGACTGACTGTTCACAGTGTACCTGCTAACATGATTTTGGGCAGGGAACACGACTACACAATGAAGTTGGCTTTTCCACAGGTCCTGGTCCATGACCGCTCACTTATGAGATCAGTATGCTATTTTCTATAAGCTTTAAAATCACTAGAGTTTCTTTTTTCTTTTTAATAATAAAAACAGTGTTTCTGAAGTTCATGGACTCCTTTCCAGTTTCTGTAACATCGGTAAGATCCTCTCTAGAATATGTGCTGAGACATGTAGACCTAAGAACAGGGTGACAGGCTTGGAAAGGTTTCCATGAACACCGGTCCACATCTGGGATTGGGGTACCACATATTGTCACCTGCAGGAAGCTTGGCATCCAGAGCTCTCTCGGTGTTGGGTGCTGTTCAGATTAGGATAAATGGTCTCTTCCGTTCAGCAACTCGGATCCTAGCTCCCATGGCATATCTCTGTGCTACCAGAAGACTTTGAGTCTGCTTTTCACCCCACCCCGGTCTGTAAGTCTCCTGGGGAACTGGGTCAGGAGCCAAAAGAGCCACTAGGGTCCACATGCCCATGAGCTCCATTCTGAGGTGCTCCTAGATCCCCTTCTTTTTTTTTTTTTTTCTTTTTTAAGATTTCATGTATTTATTTGACAGAGATCACAAGTAGGCAGAGAGACAGGCAGAGAGAGAGGGGGAAGCAGGCTCCCCGCTGAGCAGAGAGCCTGATGCGGGGCTCGATCCCAGGACCCTGGGATCATGACCTGAGCTGAAGGCAGAGGCTTTAACCCACTGAGCCACCCAGGCGCCCCTCCTTAATCCCCTTCTGAGTCAGAAGTAACAACTGATGAAAAAGTAATACATTGACACATGAAGAGACAGTACAGGACTGCTCTGAAGGAGTGAGTTTGGACCCCTCTGGAAGTGATCGATTTGGGATGATGGAGCTACACCAGAGACTTCTAGAAGTTTCTTAGGGACTTCTTTGGGTTGATTTACAATCCAAATTTACAATCTTGAGTTTAAAAACAAAACAAAACACACGAAAAAAAACCCAAACAACAAAACCCAGTCTATTTTTGTTGTGATCGGGCATGATCGTAACAACAGCAGTATTCTCAAAACATTTTTCTTTCCCCAAAACATTTAAAATAATGATTCCAAAGCCAGAAAGGCTCAAGGGTTCCCAAGGCACATCCGTTCCCTGGCGCTGGATTTTCAGGCCATTTTCTCATGTCTGTTTGGCCTTTGTGGCTTTCGCTGGCCTTCCCCTGGTCTCTGGAGTTGTCGAGGTTGGTGAGAAGAGAGAGGAGGACAAGCTCTAGATCCAATTTTTTTTTTTTTTTTTTTCCAAAGCATGGCTGGTTTAAAAAAAAAAAAAATCGTGGTTTGAATTCCTGTTTTCAACATTATTAAGTTTCACTGCTAGATGACTCACAGAGATGATGGCATTTGCTCAAAATTTGAAGAAGCATTTAAATAGAGACAAGTGTGCTCTAGGCTCCTTCCCAGGAAAGATGAAGATTTAAAGGCTCGAGGGCCCACATACGACTCCAGGCATTTTCCTTGCCTTAGACTGTGTACTGCCAAGACTTTTAGCGTTGACTTCTTTTATCTGAGCGTAATAGTCTTTAAGAGTCAGCTTTGTCTTGTGCGGAGCCACTCTCAAATCTCAGAGGCTTTCAACCACAGAAGTGTGGTTTGCTTTCAGGATGCATGCAGGCTGTGGGTTGGCTGTGTCTCTGCTCCACCTGTCTTCGCCTTCAGGGTCCCAGCTGAGGAAGCACCTCCTTGTGGGACATGCCCAGCATCACGGTAGAGGGGAAGAATGCAGAGCTGGTGGAAACAAGGCATGTCTTGGAAGAATTCTGCTCGGGTCTGGCGTGCACCTCCACTCACGGTCTGTTGCCCAATATATCATATGGGAACACCTGTCCTTGTGCAGGGAGATGTACTTGACATTTAGGGAGGCACTGCATGTCCAGGTGGGCAGCTAAAAATCCGCTAGAGGGGAGACAGGCATGAATCAGTGCGCAGGTGATACAGTTTGCTGTGGTCTTCCCTTTCGGTCACCAATAAACATTTCCGTTCCTTCCATCCACAAAATAAATTCAGTATTGACCCAAACAAAGAAACCTCAAAATTCTCATCCAGTCATGGAATCCAGTGTGAATTTCAGGATTTAAAAAAAATTTTTTTTTATAAACATATAATATATTTTAATCCCCAGGGGTACAGGTCTGTGAATCGCGAATTTCAGGATCTTACGGTAACTTTCAGGTTCTTCCCCAGGTCTGGATTCTCTTGAATCCAGTTGCTCTTGATGATTTGGAGACTCCCCAACTAAAGTTTGCTGTCTGCGTGGATAAAGAATACAGGCTTCCACTTAGGAGGAGGAAGAATGGCAGCCATGGAGCCATCACTGACGCACATCAGTTTGAAATCCTGTTGGACAAACGTGAGAAGTCTGGAACGTGTGGAATGTTCTGGAGTGGGTGTGTTCCTGCACCCTGGAGGAAACGCCGTCATTCCCCACGGCTCTAGCCGTCTCACTTTGGGAGATCCTTCCTTCCTGATGGTCCCCTTTGGACACATCTGAAAAAAATAGGCAAGCGTATCCCTTCCTTGGGGACCCAGCAGCTTTCCCAGCCTTCTTCCCGCCTGTAGAAATTCGGGACCCCTAACGTTATTTCTCGGTGTCCAGTGGTCACCGTCTCTTTCATGCTAGGGTGGTGTCTCTCTGGATAACATAAGTCGTTCTAAGTCATTTTCAGTTTTTACTTCCATTTCATTTCAGTTCTTCCATGGGCCAGTCACCACACCCACAGTCCTTTTCCAGACATACCTCTCTCTCTAGATGTAATTACAGGCACTTTGAGCTAGGTCACGCATCACTCTTCCTCTGGACATTTTGTCCAGGTGCAGAAGGATTTGTCGGTGGTGGAGTGGGCTGGGGGTAGAATGGGGACTCGGGGTGCCGGGTGCAGCCCCCGTTGGTCACACCTGGCCGTTGCTCTTACACCTTCCGCCTGGAGGCCGTGACCTTCTCATCCTCTCATGTTCATTGGCCCCAGCAGCTCACGTGCCCAGCCTTGACAGTGGGACGAAGGCAGGTGGAGGCGTTGAGTGGGGACGTATAATTCCCCCCTGCCAAGGGGAGCCTGGAGGAATTGTGAACACAGATTAGAATCTATGACCAGGCCCATTCAGTGTTCCGGATAAAATGAGAAGAAAGAGCGGAACAATGACACCAGAGCTCATGATAAAGTCATACCCATCTCACCAAATAAGCGAAATTTGGGAGAGGGGTAGTTTGGTAGTTTCCTTGGAGGGAATTTTTTCTTTTTTAAGATTTTATTTATTTATTGGACAGAGAGAGATCACAAGTAGGCAGAGAGGCAGGGAGAGAGAGAGACAGAGAGGAGGAAGCAGGTTCCCTGCCGAGCAGAGAGCCCGATGCGGGACTCGATCCTAGGACCCTGAGACCATGACCTGAGCTGAAGGCAGAGGCTTAACCCACTGAGCCACCCAGGCGCCCTTTGGAGGAATTTCTTTTAGGTTCCCTCCTGCTGGTGATTTTACTCACAGCGTTCCTAAAAACTGCCCTAGGGAGTGGTCACGTATTCATGTCTGTGAAGGTACCCAGCGCAATGGGTGTTTTTTTCTCAAGATCTCTCTCTTTGGGGTGCCTGGGTGGTTCAGTCGGTTGGGTGGCTGACTCTTGGTTTCAGCTCAGGTCACCGTCTCGAAATCTTGGGATTGAGCCCCACATATGGCTCCATGCTGTGTGGGGAGTCTGTTGGGGATGTCTCTCCCTCTCTCTCTCCCCCCCAACTCTGCCCCACTTGCACATACGCACTCTCTCTAAAATAAATAAATAAACCTTTAAAAACAAAAAAGACCTCTCTCTTCTCCCCCTCTACAGTGCGCTACCCCACCCGACCTTCTGGGACTTTCTCCTTTGTTAATTCTTTGATAATAAGGATGTGTTTTAAGATGAACAAGGAGCCATGCACCGTTTGTTTCTAAATCTCACTTCCAGCCCAGAGCATGGTGTGTTTTGGGTCATTAAATCCACCTGGACGGTTGTCTGTTGAAGTGAGAGGAGCCTGTAAAGTTGATGAGAGTCTTAGGATCATCAATGCGAGACTCCGCTCTGGGGCGTTTGGAAATTTGTTGGCGGCATTGCTCCTGAGGCCTGCCGGATGCTTCTGCCATCATCTGAGACCCGAATAATTACTCGGCTGCACTGCCCAGCCCCGTGGATGGCGAGAGAGGGCGAGAGCTTCTTGTCCTGCTTGTTGTTGTAAGATCCGCGGAAGTGGAGCCTTGTCTCTGTTGGGAGGTAGCGTGCTAATGTGGGAGACTTTTGGACAGTCCTAGATGGGAATTCTTGGAATTCTGGCTGTGTCTTCACTTATCAGATAGGAAAAATAATACATGATGCACTGCGACAACGTGTAAAATGTGTAAAGGGACTAGCACAGCACTTGCCAGATAGCACAGTTTACAGACTCAAAGACTCCCTCATTTTTGTATTTTTAGCATCTCTGAACTTAATCTTTGTCTTCCATTACCGATGGCACGTCATGGGATTGACATACTGCGTAAAATAAAGGTGCGTTGAGGTGCAGAGGGGACGGGGAGCCTGTGGGAGAGCGCGTGCTTGGTGAAGAGAAGCCAGGTGCGCACGGACTTGGGAGTACAGTCTCAGTGGCTGGGCGCAGGTGGGCTCTTGGGCTCTGTCCCTTGAGCCTGGCTCCTAGTCCAGTTCGGGCTGTTGCATTCCTGCCCAAGTACAAAGGCGAGAGAGAGAGAGAGAGGATGGGAAGAGACATGAGAGATGGGAGTGACATCCTGAGAAGTCACTGTGGCCGCTGGCCGCGCTTCTGCTGCGGGGTCAGCTGGACATGACTGCGTCTCATGCACGAGGCCCAGATGGGTGGACTGGGAAGGAAAAAGAAGCTGTAGTGCTTGCCGCCTCCACAGCGACGGGACCTCAGTGCAGCTCCTGGGGCTGGCCTGGGGACTTCCGGAGACATGTGCACGAGCCTGGAGGTGCGCCTCAGCCCGTGTGGCAGGAGTCAGTGACGCGTGGTTATGTTTATGGTTCGGGTGATCACATAACGTTGTAAGGTCTGTTTTCCCCTCCCGCTCTAAGGTTTCGAGTGTGCATGTGACTGCGGGTGCAGCTTACGGCGTGTCATGTCTTGGAGACGAAATGTAGTATTGAAATTAATGAAGCGCTCAAATGCAGTTAACTTCAGGGCTTGCTAATTGACTGAACAGAAATTCCTATTGTTCCAAAGGATGGAGTGGCTCCCGCCTGCGATCCCCTTTTGAAAAGCAGAAAGCTGGATCTCTGGGCGTGCGAGTGTTCCTGAGTGAGGCCAGACATGTGCGTGAGGCTCTCCGTCGGCAGTACCAGACTTCAGCATATGGTTCTGTGGGTGTAGGTGGCTGGTTTATGTTTGCCCAAGGAGACAGTGGAGGTTTCTGAAAAATGTCTCCTTAGCAGACTGGAAAAAAAAAATGAATTCAGGGCATTTTAGTTAAAACAGTCACAAAGGGGGGGGCACCTGGGTGGCTTAGTTGGTTGAGCACCTGACTCTTGATCTCAGCTCAGGTCTTGATCTCAGGGTTGTGAGTTCAAGCCCTGTGTCAGACTCCACGCTGGGCACGGAGACTACTTAAAACAAAACAAAACAACAGTCACAAAGGTGTGAATAGAAGCCACTTCGGTAAGAGCTGTTCTGGGCCGCTGGGCCGCTGGTATGTGGCTGCTTATCAGACTGGCTCAGCTTTTGTCCACTGCCAAGATTAATAAGGTGCTAGCATGTGAGTTAGTGGTGGGGTGATGTGGTATGGGGCTGGGGTAACTGGAGAAAGGCTAATGTGGGTGGCCTTGGGGAGTGGGGTGCCTCATTAGTCCTGGTGGGATTTTAATTTATGGAGGTGACTAAGTGCTAACCCTCTCTGCACTCTTCCTTCCCAGAGCCAAGCTCATTTTCCTGGCCTCTGAGGTCTAAGCAGCCTGTCCAGCCTTGGTTTATACCCTCTCCCTTTCATTCACTTTGTTCCAGCGATTTTGGCCTTCTTCTAGTCTGCGAAACACTGAGCTCATTCCCACCACAGGGCCTTTGCACATGCTGGGCCCGCCCTAAAAATGGATTTTATCCATTTATTTGACAGAGAGACAGAGATCACAAGTAAGCAGAGAGGCAGGCAGAGGGAGAGGAAGGGAAGCAGGGTCTCTGGTGAGCAGAGAGCCTGATGCAGGGCTTGATCCCAGGACCCTGGGACCATGACCTGAGCCAAAGGCAGAGGCTTTAACCCATTGAGCAACCTGGTTAGAAGGTCTGGCCCTCCATCCTTCTCATGGCTGGCTCCCCTTCCCCTCCTACACATTAGCTCCTATGTATGAGCCATCTCTCTGTGTTAACCTATTTCTCGCTCAGTCCTTATTCTCGTGAAACAGTCTTGGTTATTTTTTTAATGACCTTCTGTCCACCTCCCCTATGAGCATGTTAAGTTCCCTGAGGGTGAGGGTCCTGTCTGTCCACCTTTTATTTTTCATGTTGTATCCTGGGGCCGGAGGAGTGCTTCACACATAGTAGGTGCTCAGGGAATCTTTGTTCAGTGACCGAGTGTAGGACCCAAAGACCAGTCTGGTTCATTCACTGTCTTTTCTGTACAATATGTACTATGATCTCAGTTCTTCCCAGAACACGGCAAGGCACTGAGGTGCGAGGTGACAAAGAGCACGGGATGTTTACAAACAGTGTTTCAGTGGAGAGGTTTTGAAAATATGCTCAATTTCCAAATCTATATGATGGGGGAGGTGGCACTCTATCTTGCATGGGTGGGGAAGATCTGTTCCTAATGGTGCAATTACTCTGTTATCTATTTATAAATGGCTTTGAATACACGTTAAGCAAGGGAGAAGAATCTGCGGGAGTAAAAGTCCCGGAGAGACACAGTGGGAGGCGTGGCTGATAGGGTGTGCGGCAGAGAAGGGAGGTTGAAAAACCAGGAGACTCGGGTTCTACTCCAACCTCCCACAACAACCACCAAAGATGCTTGAGTAAAGTCGCTCCGTGGACCTCAGTTTCCTGATTTGCAAGTATGGAATTTGGCCCAGATCAGTGACGTTTCTTCTTTGCCCGTTTGGCCCCATGGGGGACTCATGGATGTTGCAGACCCTCTCCCCTAAAACATACCCAGGTATACAATTTTGTCCCCTTAGGATCTGGGACAGTTACTGGACTTTAGAAGCCCAGCTTGTGAACCTGGACGAGCTCTTCCTTTATCGTTTTCCAAGTTGGTCTCCCCAGAGTACGTTCCATGGAGAACCTTCCGTTGGATGCTAATTGATGAGATGCCTCGGTTCAGCTCAGGGGTCCCACATATGTGGATAAGATGGTGGATACGTGGCCTGACTGGTCTCCCATGGCTTGGAGAATGTGAAAACATCCCTAGTCATCCTTTAAAGTTTGGGAACTTCTCTGGTGAGCATCTGTTCCTGCCTTAGTAGATCTGGCCCTGGGTCAGCGTGGGTCTGCTACCACAGAATGAATTCTGCCACCATTCTGGACTGCATGTTTGTGTACCCCCCAAAATGTATATACTGAAACCCTGGTCCCCACTTTCGTAGTACTGGAATTTAGGAGGCAAGTAGGTCATGAGGGTGAAGCCCGCACAATGGGATTAGTGCTCTTAGGAAGAGACAAGAGAGAGCTTGCTTTTCTCTCTGCCCTCCACCATGTGAAGGTGTAATGAGAATGTGTGGGGACATTGGGGGGTTCAGTCAGTTAAGCGTCCGACTCTTGATTTTGGCTCAGGTCATGATGTTGGGGTTGTGGGATCAAGCCTCACCTTGGGCTCTGTGCGGAGCATGGAGCCTGCTTGGGGTTCTCTCTCCCCTCTGCTCCTCCCACCCGCCGCCCCAGTGCACACTGTCTCTCTCTTAAAAAAAAAAAAAAGAATGTCTGCAAACCAGGAAGAGGGCCCTCACCGAGAACTAGATCTGACGGCACCCTGATTTTGGACTTCCAGCTTCTAGAAGTATGAAAGATGAATGTTTGTTCTTTCCGTCACCCTGTGGTCATTTGTCTTTGTCATTTCTGACTAAGATAGACACTTTGACCCCTCGGGGCACAGATCTCACCCACATGCCGCAAGCCGCCATCCTGGGGTCCCCGTGCCCTGTGTTGTGGAGCACGCACCTGGTGTCATCCTTTGGCCACTCCCTCTCTTCCTGGACACCGGTGGTCATTTCCATCAGATGTAGACACTTCTTCAGAGACTTGTTTACCTTGATGACCCGCATGGGTCTGCTTTCATTGACAACAAGCCTGGCCAGCCAGAGGTCTCTGGAGGATTCTTCTGCTCTTGGCAGAGACAGTGTGGTCGTGTCACACAGCTAACCACGGCCTATATTGGTCTGGTATAATCATATTGTTTAGGTTCTCAGATGTTGAGCCTGGCCCTGTCCTTATGGGATGCAGGTTGCAACCAGGATTTGAAGGGGGCTCTAAGCCCTGACCTACTCTGAAATCTCTCTCCCACGACTTCTCCTGTCTTCTGCCTCCAGAAGAATAGTCTTAAAGAGTTCCTATTCGAGAAAGGGTGGAGGCTTCTAGGTTCCTCCCACTCACACCTGTGGACTTGTTAGTCTGGGTAGTTAATATCCCAGCAGGCAGAAAGCACCTGACCTGGGGGTCTGGCCATGGAAGCCTCGGGTTTCAGTGAGACAGCCACAGCAGGGACAAGCCTGGATGCCAGAGGACAGTCTGGGGTCTCGCCTGTGGCAGATCCAGGAGAAAGGAGCTAATTGGGAGAAAGAGAAGAGACAGAAGGAAAGTTACCGCACGACAGTGTTATCAAGGGCTAGCCCGCCCTGGGGTCTCACCAGGGACATCACAGAATGCTTGGAGTGCTTTGTGGACCAGGTGAGAGCCAGGATCCTGGCTGATCAGCCGGTCAGCTCCTTCTCCCCCTTCTTCTGTGCATGAGACGTGAGTGCAGAGCTTTGTGCTCTGGGGCGTGGGGAGCTGCAGGTCGCATGGGGCTGTTGTCTTTATCTGCAGAGGAGGACACACCCGGACCTGCTTCCGGGGGAGCAGACCTGAAGCCGCAGAGCGGAGGTGTGATGGGAGCAGTTGGATCCGCTCGTTCTGCGGGAGGAGGGGAGAAAGGACAGCTATTCTGGAATGGGTGTGAGGCAGAAACATGGGCACCTGTTTCCACTTGGGTTCTGCCGGCTCTGCGTGGGAAGGAGGTCTAATGCCATCTGCCTGAGTCATTCTGTTCTGATGGTGTTTTCCTTCCACCTCCCTAGCAGGACCAGGAGAAGTGAGCAGGAGAGAGCTGCTGAACGAAAACCCGAGAAATATCACTGTTTCCTAAATGCCAGCTTCCCCCTGCACACGTCCTTGCTCTTGTGAGTGTGGGACTCCAGTCAGCCCATCTTCGTGCTTCTGGAAGGCTCTCTCTTGCCTTGCGGTGGGATTGGCTGTCAGAGCTTTTTCAGGCAGGAGCAGGTGTTTCGATCAGGCAGCCTTGGCTTCCAGGTTCTGGAGCTGGCTGGGGGGCAGTGCTGGTGGGGTCTGTCCCTCGAAGCGTGGTCTGGAGTTACCCTGTCACGTTTACTTGGCGGGTCTCCCACGAAACTTAATGAGGAGGAAGAAAAGAAAGGCGGCAGCGATCTGTAAAGCTTGCTGTAGAGGGGAAGGATTTTCTGGGACATAACTGGATTTTGATTTGAGGCCTTTAATGAGATTTATTTCAGGAAGCTCTGCCAGGGGATATTCTTTTGAGTTACCCATTAAAGCCGTGTTTCAATAAACAAGGTCTGTTTCCGACGAGTTGCCTTCTGTCCTCAGTTGGAGTCGGCAGGACTGAGCGCATAATCTCTTGCAGCACGACAGGCCGACTGAAACACACTTGGTGTGGACGTCCTTCAGGCACCTGCCCTGGAATCGCCTGTCACCGACCTCCCAGCACCCCCCGCCGACCCCCCACTCTGACGGTTGTCCACTTTCTCCTCTCACAGGCTCAGATGCGGCAGAGCCCTGCGTCTGGGCGGAAAGGGAGTCTAGGAGATGGCACTGCCTCCAAAGGCAGGGGAGACATTCTCACCCGTGATGCCCAGGTGTCTTTCCTGACTCGGTCAGATGCGTTGGCCCTTCCCACCTGTTGGTGGCTCAGACCTCTGGCTGACCGCCTCTTCTTCTCGTCTGGACTCCCAGGCGGGGCCCTGGATACAAACCCCCAGCCGGTTTCCCATCTGCCTGCTTTTGCTTCCCTGACCTCTTTGGATCTGATCTCTTTCCCCTGTGACTTACAGGAGCCTCTAGGTGTCCTCTGGCTGGATCTCCCATTCTGGCCCTTCGCATCTGCTCTCCCAGCCAGATAGAGGCTTTCTCTACCGAGGCGTTCTCACTGCTGATGCCAGGAGTGCCGGTCACAGGGCCAGGGCTGAGATGAAGTGTGAGCCGCACAGAAACTGTGTGGCCAGCGGCAGGGGGCCTAGAAGAGGCACAGAAGCCCTGGTCTTGGACAATGAAATTTAAGAGCAGAGCCAAGCAGCATCTGCTGGGGTTAGGTGAGGAGAATCCCATCTAAGGCAAAGAACCAGGGTGACTCGGAGCTGGGGACTGGCTTGAGACCCTGTGTCTGCAGAGACGGGCCTTTGCACCTGCTCTATCGACCCCAAGAAACCTTTCCTGGGGGCATGCCCCCTGCTAGGCCGTGCTCCTGCTCCCAAGTTGCTCCCCGTAGAGAAGACCCCAGAATATTTGCCTTTTGTAAACAGCTCTACGTGGACCACAACCTCGTGTTTCAGTGATTTTTCTGAAGACACGTACGGGGTCAGCATGCCCCTGTGTTGAACAAGCACGAAGCATCTAGATGGACAGGTGTGTAGGTGGCAGGTGACGCAGAGAAAGCTGGCAAAGCTGGGGGCGGGACCCAGGGCAGCGCCGTCCGTGGGACAGTTGAGGGCCAGCTGGGCACAGTCGCTGCTTGGCCTCCCTCTCGGCAGAGGTTCCTTCTGTATAGTCTGGGGGAGTCTTATTCACGGTGAGGAGGGGCGGGGCGGGGCCGGCCATTGGGAAGGGGGAGCGTGCTGCACTCCAGCTGAGGTTCTGTCCCCTCTGCGTGGGCAGTCTGGTGTGGCTCCTGTGCCCGGGCCTGTTGGTCCAGACTTGGGTGCTGTGTGGAGCGACAGATGAGAACGGGAGGCAGAATTCTGGGGAAAAGACTCCTTCCCAACCCCACTCGTGACTGCTGGGCCGTCCGCAGAACATGCTGGCTGTGGCTTTCTGCGCACAAGTGGAGCACAGTGGCAGAAGCTCGAGAAGCATGGGATGAGAAGCTAGGGCTTGGTCAGCTGCAGCCTCTGGCTTTCCCGCGGCCCCAGAAGCTTCTGGGACCCAGAGTGGCATTAGCCACCGCTCTGTTTCTCTGCTGTCCGTGGCCACTCCTCCCTGCCTCAGCCACTCAGAGTACGGAGGCCTGAAGATGGGCGACAGAGGCTCCCCTCCGTGACCGAACTTTAGTTGGTGGCCATTGAATGTCCTTGGCCCACTGAGCCCAGTTTGGGCAAGGAATCCTGCTAAGTTAGCTTATGGGGAGTCCCCTCTTCTTTTGTTTTCCAACCAACTTTCTAGGTAGCACCACCACCTTAGAAGGATAAAACTTTGGCGGAGTGTTTCCTATTCTGGTCACTGGATGGGGAAATTCCAGTAGAGTAGGTATCATTATCACCTGAACTACCCTTCCCCCTCTGTCTCAGTTCAGGCTGCTGTAAGAAAATACCACAGGCTTGCATTTCTCATAGACTCTTTCGTAAGGACCCCACGTCCATTCTTGAGGGTGGAGACGATCACCTCCCAAAGGGCCCACCTCCTCTTACCACCACATTAGGAACTAGGTTTCAACACCTGAATTTGGGGGAGGGGGAAGACACAAGCATTCAGTTGATGTAGCACCTGTATTTCTGGAAAGTTCTTCCTGGGATTACCGTCCCTGGGCTCGCTTATTACCTCTTCAGATGGAGCCTTCCCTAGTCCCTGCTCCATCATCATCCTCCCTCTCCCCAGCAAGGCCCAAGCTGTGTCTTCTTCCTTTCGGGGTTCCCTGTGCCCGGCATGTGCTGGGTGAGTGACCAGTGTCTGTTGCTGCCGTGTCCAGCGACAGGAGTTGGGGTCAGCTGCGTGTTTTCCTGCCTGGGAGCTCAGAGGCTTCCATTCTATACGAGGCGGGGGTGCAGAAGAAGACAGGCCAGTGGTTTTAGGGAGAAAGTGGCTGCATTTAAGGGCTCTGGAAGGAGCCTGGTTATCGAGACTTCAGGATGTCCCCTGTTCCTGCAGGCACACAAATCTTTTCAGACACACAGAAAGAAAAAAACCTATAAAGCCCAATTACTTTGAAGAATTCTGATTGTTTCCCTCCATTATCTGCTCCCCCCTCCACTGCCCCCTTCAGATGTCATGGGAAAAAGGCCATGAAGATAAATGATGTGGTGCTCCTAAGCTCCAGAAGCTCTGGTGGCTGCTGAGGAACCCTGAGGCTTGGCTGGCCCTTTGTGCTGGGGGCTGGCTCAGCCTCCCAGGGCCGCGGTCCAGCCATCAAAGCCTCTGGAGAGACTCACAGTCTCTGGGGTCGTTACAAGTGGTCTTGCAGGGTACGAGCAAGCTTCAGTTCTTTTTCTCAAGCTTGACAAGAGGCATCGTAGCAGCTGGGAGATATTACAGATGGGGATGGGTCTGAAAAACGCCCACCAGCATCAGGGGCAAAAATGGGTTTTTATTGTGCAATGTCCA
Organism: Mustela erminea; assembly: GCF_009829155.1. NCBI lineage: Eukaryota > Metazoa > Chordata > Mammalia > Carnivora > Mustelidae > Mustela > Mustela erminea. Next base: position 54,179,655 of record NC_045631.1, on the reverse strand, counting down.
GCCAAAGAGCAAGACCTGCCCCGTCCATGCCCCCTTCCTGTGTATGTCGATGGAGCTTCTTAATGACCTTCCTTCTCAACCCATTCCTGACTACAATATACCATTCTTAATCAAGGGGGAAAACAACAAAACGATTCTCAGGTTCCTCTGCCTATTTGTAAGTCTGGATCCTCCCCACAGTGGCCAAGGGGAGAGAGCGTGAGTGCCAGAGGAAGGCCTTGGGTTTTGCTGAGCGTCCCTCCTGGGCGGAAGAGTGCCGGCCAGAAGAGAGCAGCTTCCCAGCTAATAGCACACGGTCTGGGTTACTTTCCCTCGCTGGATGCTAAGTATTTCTCTTACGGGCTTGCAGAGCGTGGGCCATGGTGCGATCTGAGTGTCCTTGTCCTTGGCATGCTAGTACGGACTGGCCTTCCCGTCCCGTTGCTCCTTGGTTCATTCATTCACTCTTCCCCGAGCCGCTGTGTTAGTTTCCTAGGGCTGCCGTAACTGATTATCCCAAACTGGACACGTTTCAAACAACAGATATTTATACTCTCCTAGTTCTAGAGGCCAAAAGTCTAAAGTCAAGCTGTCAGGGGGGCCATCCTCTCTGTCTGTGTAGGCTGCAAGGGCGGGTCCTTCCTTTCCTTGTCCCAGCTTCTGGTGGCTCCCCACGCTCTCGGCGGTCCTTAGCCGGGAGGTGCATCCCTCCGATCTCTTGGATCTGTCTTCACATGGCGCCTCCCCTGTGTGTCTCGTCTTCTTACAAGGACACGCTCAGTGGATTTAGGGCACCGTCTGCTCCAACATGACCTCATCTTTATGACATCTACAAAGACCGTGTTTTCAAATAAGGTCACGTGGGAAGTCCCCCATGGACATGAATTTGGGGGAGGACCCCTAAAGCCGCTGTTTATCAAGAAGCTTAGTGTGTGCCAGGCCTTATGCCATGTGCTGGGAGTATGTTACAGGGGCAGGGCCCCTGCCCTCCCGGGAGGTACAGTCTGGTGGTGAAGATAGTGACTGTGTTGTCACACTCACATCTGCGGCAAACTGGTGCCTCCCTTCTCTGGCCCATGTTCCCACCTCGCCATCCAGGTAGCGGTCTCCCTCCCACTTCTCCGCCAGGCCTCCACTTCCGGTACACGGAGTCCGTGCACGTCCCATCCTGTCGTCTTTGCCCCCAGCACAGGAGGGTAGGGCTCTTGTTGCCACGCTGTGCCCCTACTTTCGTGGCATGCGCCTCTGATCGCCCTGGGATTGGATGCTGAGCCACGCATGGATCACGATGAGCCTTTGCTGCATTGGAGGATGTCACCCCCCGTCTTAGCCCACACTGGAATTCAGGCCACCCCAGCCACCTTGTTGGCTTTCAGCCTTCATTCTCATAACTCTGCAAGGGGAAAGCTTTCTCTCCAGCTTTGCTCAAACTCTGTTTTTCCCGTTTCATCAGTATTGCTGATAATCTGATGGATTTTCGTTGGTGCTGGGATCTCCTGCCAGACCCTGTAATTGCTGCTGTTCTGTAATTAGTGTCCACTGTCCTGGCAGTCACTCCGAAACGCCCAGAAGTGGGGATTCTGTTGTTAATTGTTGTATTAATGACCACGGATACTGATAAGGCTCTCCCTACATAATTACTCCCAGTTACTTACCCCCTCTTCTGTGTCCTGGAGCACAGTACCTGCCTCTTCCCCGACTCTTTGTCCACCCCTTCCCACCCGTGGCGGGTTCCCTGCCCAGCCGCCGCAGTGACCCCAGAAAGATGCAGACCAGGCTGCACCTAGATGTAGGCTTCCAGGTACTTAGTGTTGGGCTCCTCCCCTTTGGCCTCTTCTGCAGTGACCCTGCCCTCTGTCCTTCTTCCCACCCTCACCAGGCCATGTGGGTCCTCAAACACGCCCAGAACCTTCCTTTTGAGAGCTTTTGAGCTCACATGTCCCTCTGGCCACCCACGGGCTTGTTCCTCCTTCACGGACTTCTCTGCCCCAGTGACCCACCGGAGTGGCAAACGCTTGTCTCCGAGAACGTGACGGGCCCTCCTCCCTCCGCCTCCCTGCTCGTCGCGCCTCCCTCACCATGCTCACAGAGCAGAGGCCCGTCAGACCTGCGGCTTGCTTGCCAGCTCCCCTCCTGGACTGAGTCCTGCGAGAGCTTGGGATGTCCCTGTTGTGCCGGTCGTTGTCATGCCTGTGCTGAGACTAGTGCCGTGCGGGTGGGGACTGCAGGCGAGGGGGGCTGTGCCCTTGACCTGACAAGGGGAACGAGACCAGCAAGACAGCCAGACCCTGGCCTCTCCGTGAGCTTCCAGCCTCCCCTCCTTGAATTAGGATTTGACACAAAGGACATGGGACTTAAGGAAAAAAGAAAGAAGTGAGGTTGGTTGTGGCAGTTAGTTTGAGGATGAGAAAGCCAAGCGGGATCCAGGAACTGGTCCAGTTTGGGACGCTCAGGCCGCAGGGACTCTTTGAACCCCAGGCTCTGTGCAGCATGGTGTAGCTCGTGCCCATCACAGGTGCTCCCTGTGGTTCCCTTGGCCGTGTTTGGGTTTGTAGAAAGCCATTGGAGTACCTGTAGACCCCAGAGAAAGCACAGCTCACTTCTGGGGGCTGATGGGTTTTGGCAAAGTGGCTTTTACAGAGGCAGTTCTGGACCCTCCGCACACCAGTCCAGCCCGAGCCCGGCATCGTCCGCGAAATGTCATCTCCCGCCCTAGCACGAAACCCGCCCACTTTCTCCCCGCAGTCACTGCCCTGGGCGCCAAGCAGCCGCTGTGGAGGAGAGGGCTGGCTCGGGAGTCAGATCTGCCTTCTTGACCCGGCTCAGCAGAGGAGGAAAGGGAGCAAGGAAGGAAAGTATGCATGTGCATATGTGCCCGTGTGCGTGTGTGTACATGAATGTGCGTACACAGCCACAGGTGCCTATGTGTACACGTGCGCATGTGCTGGTATACACGTATGGTTATTCCTGAGCACATGGGTGTACTTGTGTGTAGAACGTGTGCATATGAGTGTTGCGTGGACATGCACAAATGTACACACATGTATGAAGATGTGTGTTCATGAACATTGTATACATGTGTGTGTGCACACATGTTCACATGTGAATTTTGAGTGTGTGTATACATGTGCATGTGTGTGTGCACACTAGTGTGTACACATGCCTGTATGCCTACCTCTGTGTGTGTGTGTGTGTGACTGTGTATATTGGTGTATATACTTCTGTGTTTGTGTGTGTGTTTTCTTTTCTTTGCCAAGCTCAAGAGCTTTCCAGGGAAATTGAATCCCTGCCTCTTAGCCACAGCATGTTTTCGCTGTGTTTTTCAGTGGGATTCTTGGATTTGGTTTGGGTAAGGAGAGAAGCCCAATAACGTACCCCTTCCCTCTTTTGGGCACCACCTGGGGCTATCCTAAAATGCTGACATGAGTAACAGAACACTCCTTCCCTAAAACCAACGGTATAACAAGGAGTGGGTTCCCCGGGGACCTGAACTGTCCTTGTCCTGTTTGATTCTGCACCCACCCATGAGATCAGGTTCTTCAGTCGCTCAGAAATGCCCCGTGTGTCTCCACTGTTTTAAAGGCTGCCTTTCGAAAACGAACATTTCCTTCGTGCTTATGAGCTTAGTTGTCTTTCCACCATCTGCCCGCTGGAGCTGCTGTTACTAAGGTGATTTCTTAATTGCTAGATGCAATGGATGCTTTCCAGGGCGTTGTTCGACTTTCTGCTGCATTCGGTTTGCTTGGCTCTTTATTCTTCTTTCTCAAAATTCTCCAGCCTTGGCTTTACAGGTACCTTTTTTTTTTTTTTTTTTCCTCCTGCTCTCTCCCACTGCTCTGTTTTTCAATGGTATCCTGTCCTTCTCTGGACCCTGTTCCTCCCATCTGTTCCTTAAATGTTGCCTTCAGCCCCCACCTGGGTCCATCCTCTGCCCTCTTCTCTCCAGTAAAATCTTTCCCATGCCTGATCCTTCATGTGCTCTCGGAATGCATTCCCTTCCAGCTCTGTTGCCAGCCCACGCTTCTTGAGTGTCACCGCCTGTTTCCACCTGCCTGTTGGGCATCTCTGGGACACCCATACTCTTCCATCAAATTCCTCTTGTCCAAAGCAGGGCTCACCAGCTGCCCCAAACCCATGGCTTCCCTGGCGTTTGCTTACATTTATGCCACCCACATTTACCTTTTTGTCCCAAGCCTGTAACCCTTGGCTCTTCTAGACCAGCTCTGTTCCGTAGAACTTCGTGTGCTAATAGATGTGTTTTTTAACCAATATGGGAGCCACCAGCCACGTGGGGCTCTTGAGCACTTGAAGTGTACCTAGTGTGACTCATTGAAATTCAATATCATTTAGGTTTTTTTGTTTTGTTTTTAAAGAGAGAGATGGGGAGCACACTAGGGGAAGAGGGAGAGGGAGAAGTAGGCTCCCTGCCAAGCCCGGAGCCCAATGCAGGACTTGATCCCAGAACTTAGGGATCAGGACCTGAGCCAAAGGCAGATGCTTAACTATCTGAGCCACCCAGGCACCCCAGTGACATTTAGTAATGACTTTCTACTTAAACGTCTGTGTGCGGCTGGTGATTCCGGTACTGGAGAGTATAGTGCAGATGGCTTCTTGGCCCTCACTCTCCTCACTGGATTTCCCACAGTTCAGGCCTCTGGCTTCTCTCTCAGGAATGATCCAGTAGCTTCCAAGATGGTTCCCATGGTCTGATCCTTTCCCAGTGTGTGTTCTTGGAGCGGGCTCTCAGGGCTTTGCTTGAGCACCGTCTCCCCAGCGAACCCCTTCCTTCTCTGAGTCCCACGAGCAGGCAGACCTGATCCCTTTCTCCTCTCTGCCTCTACTTCTGTTATTACAACTAACGAGTATGTTGTGAATTTTATTTTGTTTTTTTAAGGATTTATTTATTAGAGAATGCACGTGCGTGTATGGGGCAGGGGCGGGGCAGAGGGAGATGGAGAGACTCTTAAGCAGACTCCCTGCTGAGTGTGGAGTCTGACACAGGGGTCCATCTCACAACCCTGATGTCATGATCTGAGCCAAAATCAGGAGTTGGCTGTCCGACTGACTGAGCCACCCAGTGCGCCATGACTGTTATAAATTCTTAAAAATACAGCTGTGCCCCCTCTGGGAACTCTTCATGAAAGGAGCAGCTTGATGTTTATACATCTTCTGGTGTGTGGGGCACAGCACTGATAAGCATTTACTGAGCAAATTCCTCTGATAATTTGTGGTAGAAATTCCATCTCTTGAAAAATCATCTATCTTGAAAGCTGAGTTTTCATAGTACCATAAAAAAGGTAGATTCACTGAAGACTGCATACACACACCAAAAAAAGAAAAAAAAATTAAAAAAATCTTTAATAGGGCTTTGGAATTATGTGCACTTTATTAAGCACTAATAACACTAATTCTTTCCCTCTCAAAATAGCAATTTGTGTATGATCTATATTAGCAATTTTCATATAAGTACAGTGGTTGGTAAGATAAAATGCCCCTTTCCAACCATTCTTTACAGAGAAAGAGTTTCTTGAACGTTCTCAACCGGGTTTTATTAGCTAATGTTGAAATGGAATTTTCTTTCCTTGAACTCATAGCTGCGGTGGTGGGGGGCATTGACTGGGTGAACGAGGGAGGAAACCAGAGAGGGAGGATTTGTTCTGGGTCATGGTGCCTTGGCAGCTGACGTGCTTTGCTTCTCTTCAGAGGAAGGGTGGAAAGGGGCTTTTCTCAATAGAAACAGCACGTGGAGAGGCGTCTTTAGTCCACGTGGGCAGTTCTCAAGCCAGGTCAGGGAGCTTCTCTTCTCCCCGTGCACTAAGGTCTCAGGAATGTGTTTCCAGGCTGGCTTCCCTCCATCCCACAGGGGACCCCCGGCTTTCCCTGCCGTCCGCCCATCCCTTCACATGCCCACCTCACTCCCCACAACTGCTACCTGTGTTTGCCTTGAAATAGCCAGAGAAACAGTCTTCTGTTTTTAGTCAGTTGAGCAAAGATAATGGGTGTTTGTTCAGGCACGGTGCTAGGTTCCGGGGCATGGGGTGGCCAGTAGGGTGGACACGGTCTCCCCTTTACGGTACTCCCTAGATCCTACACCTGTCCCTGCTGCCCACAGGATCAAGCCCGGACCCCAGCTTTGCCCAGGAGGCTTTCCTAACCCGTCTTCACCCTTCACCCCAGGTGCATCTTCTGTGACCCCATCCCCCACCCTACCTGCGGACTCCCTCCCTCCCTGTACTCCCCCGTCCACCCCGGTCTGGAAATTCCAGTCATTCTTCAAGACTCAGCTCAAATATCCCTTCTCTATGGGGCTTTTCTGACTCATTCAGCCTGAGGCATCAGCCTCCTCTTCTGGATTCGACATTACCTTGCTGTCTTATTAGCATTGGGGGTTTTGTGTCGTGCTTGATGAGTTCTCTCATTGCTCTCACTCACTGTGGTTCTTGAAGTTCACGTGCTGTGTCCTAGCTGTCTTCATATCCCTGAAACAGTGCCTGGTATGTGGCAGGTCTTGAGGACACATCTAAAAGGAAACCAAGATACTTATTCGGGTCGCATGTGCCCTGTCGCCTAAGACAGCTCACTTTTCGTCTCTCGAATGCGCAGTGACTTATGCAGCCGCATTTCTGTCTTTTGGTCCCTTCTGCTTCCTAACAGCCCATTAGAATAGTGGTGTCAAGGTTTAGAACTGTCTTTTTAAAGGCAATCTCCCTCTTCTTTTTAAAAGATTTTATTTATTTATTAGAGAGAGGAGCGTGAGTGGGAGGGGGAGAGGGAGAGAGAGAATCCCAAGCAGATTCCCTGCTGAGTGTGGAGTTAGACTTGGGACTCGATCCCAGGACCCCGAGATCACCACCTGAGCTGAAACCAAGAGTCGGACACTTAACTGACTGCGACATCCGGCGCCCCTAAAGTTAGTCTGTTTTTAACCATGGTTTTTCTCATATGTGTGTTGTGGGTTTTGACAGCAAAGTAAAGCTCCCCCGCTGCCCCTCTGTACCCATTATTCTTCTGACTAAGATTCTCAAGCCATCTAGCAGGAATGAGATTTAAAGAACAAATTGTGTAGCGTAGCTGGGCAAGGAGCTTACTTCTCTGTCAAGCTGCTGTGGTCCACATGCTTTTATTCAGTTTCTTTTTCCTTTTTTCTCTTATTTTTTTGGGGGGGGGAGCATGGGGGTAGGGAAGATGGGTTGAGGGTATTGTTGTCTTAGAACTCTGGATAAATGATCATTTTGACAAAGGAACAAAAGCCCTCATTCTGACTGGCACCATATTTGAAATCAAAGTCACAGCTATCATTATGAAGACCTCATTTCCTGGTGATGGATTTAACATAATTGCTTCTTGGAGAACTTACCCCTGAAAAACACATCGATGCTGGCAAGGAGTGCCAGGCTGCACTCGTCCCCTCCCTCCCTCCGGCTCATCTCTTGGATCCAACGAGGCCATTAGTTGGAGGAAGCAGTTTGGGAGCACTGGCCAAGAAATCTCCCAGAACAGTGGCACAGTGAGCTCTTTTTAACTCCAAAAATGGTGTGTGAGCCCACCTAGGTGCATGGCTTGTGCATCGCTTGTGGACCAATTTCTTGTGCATTGTGTCATTTCACCTAGAATCCGTGCAAATGTATAGCATTTTTTTATCCCTGGAACTGAGAGATCCAATTTACTCCGCTGCTCACTTAGACTAGATAGGGAAAAATCACCCCAAATCAATGGGGAAATCAGTGCCTCAATCTGGAAGGAGCCGTGCAATGTTATTAAACTATTTCTCTTCCTGCCTCTTTAACCCCAGGAAGGTAACTATCTCATTTTTTTTTTTCCCTCCTAAGACTCTGAAGAGGAAATTCTATATTTTTCTATCCCTATGCTGGTCTCCCAATAACATTTATAATTTAAAAAGAAAATCATAAATGTCTTCCCTTCTATTGCCGTGGAAGCTTTTTTTTCCATCCTGTGCAGTCTTTGCCAGAAATCAAGATTCTTGCCTCCACATTGGTCTTTCAAAGCATTCATTCAGCAAATCATTATTGAGCTCCTACTGTGTGCCTTCCTGTCCAAGGTGGGGCTCCTTCTCTCAGCCCTGCCTGCCAAGGAGGCTAGAGGTTGAATTTGTATCAGTCTTACTTTGATTCTTAATTAAAAGCCCTTCCTTGGGTGCCTGGGTGGCTCAGTTGGTTGGGCGACTACTTTTGGCTCAGGTCATGATCCCAGAGGCCCGAGATCGAGCCCCGTATCGGGCTCCCAGCTCCATGGGGAGTCCGCTTCTCCCTCTCACCTTCTCTCCTCTCGTGCTCTCTCTCAAATAAATAAATAAAATCTTAAAAAAAAAAAAAAGCTCTTCCTCTTTGAGGCTTATGTTGTCTGCCTTCGGCATTCTTGTTTTGGTGAGTGCCCATTAAATGCTGTAGCAGCCCCTGAAGCCCCAGGGGGCAGATTATCTCTTGCTCATGAAACAGGCCCTTTGAGGTAGGTTGGGAAGGGCTGTTCTGCTCCATCCCTGTCCTGTGCTCCTTGCTGCGTTCTGTTCCCCAGATTTCATTCATCCTGCTGCTCCCACCATCTTTAGGGTCTCCGCGTAGACCCTCTGCCGCTGGCCTGCAGATATGGGAAGAGCGTAGCGAGGAGGGTTTTGTGAGAGGTTTTTTAGGTGCCGAGTCTAGAAACGTTGCATATGTCTTCTGAGCGCATTCCACTGGCCAGAACCGAGTCACGTGGCCCACCTGACTGTCGGGAATGCTGGGAGGGACATCCAGCTGGACGCCCAAGAGGGAGAGGAGATGGAATTTGGGGAGCACGGAGCAGCACCTTCCATGGCCATCAGCTTCCGTGTGGACAGTTCTTGGTGCTCCCCTCACAGTGCTCCCTGTGGTCACTCCCTGGGCCTTGTCCTCAGCTCAGACCTAGTGACCTATCCTCTGCCCTCAGCATCCTGTCTCTCGACGCCCCTTGCCCCTTCCCTTCCTCCACAGACCTCTTGTCGGTTCTCACACCTTCTTTCCGTTCTCTGCTCCCCGACTCGGGCTGCAGTGCGATCCCACACAAGCACTCCAGGTTCCAGGTCGCCCACCCAGCTGGGCCGGCAAGGCTTGGCCGGCTCTTTCCGCCACGCATTCTGTGATTATATAAAGGACTGCCAGACCCCCAAGCCCCCGTCTCAACCTCCATCCCCCCGACTCTCAGCCAACTTCTTAATAGACAGTAAGGCAAGGCCGCCCTCCCCTTCCCGCTGCACTCGCTCCAAACTTGCCCATTTCCCAACTGCCCCCTTTGTATCAGACCCAGAAATGAGGCGTTTGCGCCCCCAACATGAGACCTATTCTGTTTTCTTCCCGCCCTGTCTTCTTCCCCCTCCTCCTCCTCCTCCATCAACTACACCTTTGTCCTCTGTATCCGCTCCTGTCCTGGCTCTGACAGTCAGTCCACACACACACTCCTCTGTCTTTTTATCTTGACAAAAAAGCTGTTTCCCTCAACCCTGCTGCCACCCGCTTTTGTGTCTCATCGTATGAGCAACAATTTTGGGAAAAATTCACATTCACTATTTCCATTTCTTCGCCTCCGATCAGCTCCTGACAAGTGAATCCTAAACATCAAATCGAGCGGGAAATGGTGTCACTTGACTGACATCCCCAGTCCCTCTGCAATGGTGAGCCTGTGCTTCTCGAAACCTCCCTCCCCTTGCTTGTGGGATGCTTCCGCCCCCCCCAACCCCAGTTCTCGGCCCTCCTCTCTGGCCCTGCCGTGCCAGCCCCCATGTGGGCGCCTGTCGCATGAAACTAGGGTTGCCCCTCTTCGTTTCTCATCAACAGCTTCTTTTCCTTTTACTCGCCTGCTCTCCGGCAGCTCTCAGCCAGGCTCAAGGTCCTACTTAGAACTCGAGTACGGTGTCAGACTTTGTTTCAAGGATGCCAGAGTCCAGTGGCCCCTCCCGGTGAGGATCTTACCTGCTTGTCCAACAGCCACTTCTGTGGAGTGAGCCTAAAACAGAAGCCCCCACATCCCTTTCCCTGACCTTAGCCTTCTCTGGCTCCTTTGTTCCGCGTATCAGGAAGAATGTGACGGAGCCAAACCCACTCAGCCTCTCAGGCAAGAAATTGCAGCATCACTGATGTCCTTTCTTCTAATCCCCCAAAGCCACTTAGTTACCAGCCCTGCTCCTTGGGCTTGATAAATATTTCTTGAATCCCTGCTCTGACTGGGCTAGTTGGATCCCTCATTACGACATTCCGACAGCCCCCTTATTACGCACCTCCCGCCCCCGGTGTCCCCCCCCCAACACCTGAGTCCGTGCATTTACTTGCTTACAACCCCTTCCTGGGTCGGAGTCTGTTGCCTTTACCAGCAACCAAGAAGACCACACGTGGTTACCTGGTGCAGATCAAATGTCCTCCTCTAGGAACGAGTCAGAGCGAAGCAGAACAACGGTCCTGTCCTGTGCTGTGCTGTGCCCCTGGGTCCTTGTGGTTCATGATAAAATCAGTGACAGCATCATATGTGGATTATGCAAGAGCCGAATTTTAAATCCCTTAGATGAAAGTAAAAAGTACCTTGTTCAGCTGTTGCTGTTGACATGGTGTGATGACTCAGGAAGCCTGTCTTGGGGATGCAGCCACATTGGTGTCAAAGAGCCAGAGATGAAATGTGAGAATGCGCAAAAGCAGCGTCTCTAAGGTAATATGTTATTTTACATGTTTTTTTTTAAAAAATGCATCCATAACTCAGTTAATGATTAAATAGAAATAGACATCTGACCGTCCCATCCCCATCTGCCATTTTCATGAGAAAATGGAGACTTGCCCTATAGTCAGATTTCGTGTGGATCTGGGCACTATTTATTTACGTAAATGTTTTGCTTATTAGAAGTTTGTTGGACTGTTGGGCCTCTTCTTGACTGTGTGAGGCTGATGGCGCCATGCCTCTGGGATCGTGACTGTACCTGGGTCCTCCTTGGGTGAAAAAAGCTTAGAGTGGACCAGGTGGGCAAAGTGATGCTGTAGCATGGGGTCACGCCTTGTAAGATGTGTAGAAGCTTCTCTGTTTGGACCGGCGGAGTTTCCAGAAGGCCTTTTGAAAGACCCCTAGTTCCTAAATCCAAGCCAGCCAGCAAGCAGCGGCCCCATGCATTGCAGTGTAGACCTGATGCATTTGGGTTATGTTGAGTGGCTTTGTTCAGATCTGGGGAAGGTGCCTGGGTTGAAAGGTAGCGTGTCAGAAGTCTGCACAGTCCTCTTCCTAGCACTGCGGTAAGATACCAAAGAAAAAGAAGGTGTATGTTTGACCTTTGAGTCTCTTGTAACTCAGTGGAGCCCAAAATATAGGGAAGAAAAGGGATATCGGTCTTCAAGTCTGGAGAGGAGGGTAGAAGTCGTCCATACCACACACGTCTTCATCTCGATGTCCATGGAATAATGATTCAGGCCTGACTTGTAGGACTCTTGGCAAGAATTTTCCGGTTCTGAACAAAATCAGGAAAAAAATATGTATTTTTAGAAGCCATGATTCGAATGCAAGAGAAATGTGGTTTCCAAGGCAGGACAGGAGCGGTGAGGGGAAGTTTCATTTCTCAGTCCCCATATAGTGGAGAGGTGGGGGAAGTCACTCTGTTCACGAGCACGTTCCCATTTAGGGTTGCGGTTTGTACTGAGTGAGGACTGAAAGAAGAAATGGGCGCAGAGATCTGCTGAGAGGAGCTGGTATTTTTAATGAGGTGGTTTTTTTTTTTTTTTTCCCTTTCTATATTTGCTGTCGTCCAGGCAAGCATGTACACAAATAGCCACAATTTGTAAATTGTTCCTGACATATTTTCTGCTCTTTGAATTCCCTGAGTGCCTGCAACATAATTAGAAAGAAGCAATCTTTTACATCAGTAATAGGAAAAAGGACATGGTTTCGGCATGCAAATAAGATGTTACCTAAACAGAAAATTACGGATGCAACAGCGACCGTTCTCGTCATGGAGACGGAATGGGAGCTGTTGACGACAGTGGGGAGGGCTCCTTGCTCTGCACGCTGACATTTCCCTCTGCCGCTCCGGGCCACCTCCTGCACACGCAGGCGCTGGGCAGACGGTGCAGACGAAAGAGCAGGAAGGCAGAAGCCTCCGGAGAAATGCACACAGCTTCTGGATGTTTCTTTGTGCAGGTTGGAGGCTCTCGAGTTGAAACCAAGAGTGGCTTTGGATGTGCCTTCCTCTGCCCCGATGCAGAGTCCCCATTTTGGTGCAGGTGTGAGAGCCAGACAGGCCCTAAACTCAGTGGATTGATTGACTCACTCTTCTCTTCTTTTTTCTTTTCTTTCTTTTCTCCTTCTTTCCTTTCTTTCTTTTCTCCTACTCACTCAGTGAGCAGCTAGTTGGTGTTATCCTAAACTCTGGGGCTGCATCAGCTTACTGAGAAAGAGAAAAGACTTAGAGCTAGTGGGGCGTGATGGGGGATTGATTTTCTCTGGTTCTAAGGGGAAAAATAAAGCAGAGTACTAGGATGCAAATATGCCTGGGCTGGTTTTTTGGTTTTTTTTTTTAGATACAGTGGTTAGGAAGGCCTCTCCAAGAAAGTGGCTTTTGAGAAGAAGAAGAAGGTACAACTAGAGTGTCCGTGGAGAGGGTATTCTGGTAAGAGGGAGCAGCCTTGTTGACGGAAGCGTCAGTGAGAGGGTCCTGGAGCTGAGAAGCGCTTCATGTCTTTGAGGGACAGCCAGGACCCCAGTGTGGGCAGCCAGTATGGTGGACAGGCCTCGGACCACAAGGGCCTTCAGATTTTGTGCTGAGTATGACAGAAAGCCATCAGGATGTTTCAATCAGAGGCATTTTGTGAGTTGACCCAACTTATACTGTACTGATCTGGTGACCTTATGGGAACTGGAGGACAAGGGTGGTTTCTGGGTTATCAGTTGGGAAGGTATGTTCATAGTGGAGGAGAGGGTCGCTCGGACCAAGGAAACAGTGGTGCATTTGAACGATGAACTGATGGGATGTGCTGATGGGTGAGGCTGGGAGGGAAGGGGAAGGACCAAGGGAGACCTGTAGGCTCTTTGGGTAGAGTGACTGGGTGAATGGCTGGAGATCAAGCTTGGGGTAGGAGGAATGGGGAGTTTCATATCTGAGATGGCCCTTAAATATCCACATAGCGGCACTGAGAAGACCAGTGGAGCCGTGAGTTGGTAGTTCATAGAGATGTTTGGGCCAGAGATGTAAATCTGGAGCAGTGAAAGGCATGGGTTGGCTGAGATCACCACAGGAGTGGGAGAAAGGGAGAGAGGGCTGGAGACTAAGCACCGGGGGCCTCCGCTCAGAAGCCAGCAGGTTAAGAAGAGTCCAGCAGAGGAGACTGATGAGCGGGTGGCCAGCGAGGACATGGTAATGCCAGGAGGGGATCATGTTTTGGAAGCCAAGTGAGGAGTGTTCCAAAAGGAGGGACCATGGACCATGTGAAATGCTGATAGGACAAGCAAGACACAATCTGGCAGTGACCACTGGATTGGGCCAAATGGAGGCCTGTGGTGTCCCTGATGAGAGCGGTCTCAACAGAGTGGTAGAGATGAAGAGCTGATGGGAGACGGTCGAAGAGAGGAGAGATTGGCAAGCGAAAACAGAATATAGAAGATGCTGCCGAGGAGTTTCCATTGTAAAAGGGGGGAAGGCAGAGGGAAAGAGTGGTAGCCGAGGGGCTGTGGTATCTGTGGCAGGATTTATTTTTAAGAGGGACGTATTATAGAAGGTGTGTGCTCATGGAAGTAATCCAGTAGAGGAGGAGAAACTGATGGCCCGGGAGAATGGTAGGAGCATCATTGCTAGATGAGAGGGGATGGGATACAGGGAGGACGGGCTGGCTGTTGCCCAGGACAGAAGGCAGAGCAGATGGTGCGGACACGGGAACACGGATGCGCTTGGTAGTGACAAACTGAGGAAGGCTTCTTCCGATTTCTCGGGGAAGTCAGAAATAAAAAGAACATCAGCCGGGAGGAAGGAGGACGGGAGGACCGAGGAGAGGGACGGGGTGCAGTAGTCACTTCGGGAAGTGACAGCGTGTCTTCTCGAGGGAACTGTAGTAGAAATTCCAGGCAGCCCGGAGAGACTGCAACCCAGACCAGGCAACATGCTGTTATGTTTTTCTCCAGCCGCCTTCGGCTTTTGGGGACCAGGTGCAGGGAAGGTGGAGGGTTGACGTCACCAAGGCCTGTGCGGGTGGGGGGGTGTGCCGGAGGGTGGTCGTGGCGCTGGACCACTGCTAGGTGAGGAGGGAGGTGAGGACACAAGTCTGGAAGTGAGATGGTGGTTGGGTCGGCGGAGTAGAGGTGCTGGTGGGACCAAAGAGGTCTTGGAGGGAGGATTCCAAAGAAAGAGTTGGAAATACAAAAGGCAGGTGGTTGTCCGTTTGGGGTTCCTCAAATGGACATTTCGGAGATAGTTCCTTTATTGGGGTTAGTTGGCTGAAACAGTGTGTAGAACAAGTTCATTAAGGGTAAGAATGGGAAAGTACCAAATAAAGGCCTGAAACCAACGTGTTGGATGGTTAACCGACATGAGCCAGGAACGCTGACATCATGGTCGATGGCTTGATGATGGTGCTTCTATCTTCAGTGAATGGAGGCAGGGGTCTAGGTGAGAACTAAGTGATGGCAAGAGGTGACGTCTTCGTCAGCAGCAGGAGAGGGATGTAAGAGGCCCTCGCACAGTGGAGGCCGGATTTGGAAGAGCCTCACAGCCGCGTAGACAGACCCCGTGCTTGAGCTGGATGAGTAGGAAATTGGAGTATGCACGAGCGTGAGCATTTCAGGCTCTGCACAAGCTGTTAGAGCTGAAGGTGGTGAGAAAGCGGAAGCTCAGGAATCATGGGTATGAAAATGTAGGAAAAGCCTAGAAGTTGCCTTTACCGCTTGAAGCTGGCCCCTAGGAAGTCTATTTTGATACCCTGCAAGTACCATCAGAAGTTCTTGAAAAACTGGATGAGAATTGCCATGTTTTGAAGGTGCTCTAGAAACATACACACAAAATCATTTCCTTGCTGTAGTACTTAACGTTGTAGGCTTTTTAAGGCGATGACAAACCTGGAGAAAGTGAAGTCTCCTTCTACAGCAAGAAAGATGTTTTAATGGTTCCTTTTCTTTTTATTATCTGTTTAGTGAGGAGTCGTATTCACACTGCATTGTTTTGGGTTTTTTGTTTTGTTTTGTTTTGTTTTTTGTTTTCCGGCTGAGCTCTAGAATCTCTATCCACTTAAAACATTTTATGGTTATTTTGACTGGAATTAGATTAAAGCTATTAATTTGAAAAGAGTTAGCTTCGCGGTTTACCATCTTTCTGTGGACGAATGCAGAATGCCTCTTCTTCGTCTACTTTGTATTTTGGAGATTTCTGTTTGTCCCATGTTTTCCTTTTTATGAAAACCCAGTGTTCAGATCCATCCCCGGACTTTCCTGCTTACGTGCTCCCACCGTAACAGCAGGGTCTAATCGTTAAGGCCCTGGATACGATCATTTATCCCAGAAGGCTGCTTGACAAATGTAAGGGAAAAGGTGGCGCAGGTAAATTAATGGGGCGTCTGTTTCTTCACAGGTGACACTAACTACAGTTGAGAGTGGATCACCCACTTCTAGGTAGTTACGCTTGCTGTACTCTGTGCGTGGGACTAGATTTTCTTCCCAAAAAACCTAAAATGAAAGGCCTCTGGGCATGGCCTCATCCTACAGCAGATGTGGAACAGAGTGGAGGGAAATGATGCTCTGAGGGGAAACGCCGTGGGAAGTGATTCACTGTTCCTGCAAGTGTGTGAGTGACAGTCCAACAGGACAGGGACCGGTGCCTTCAGGGCCACCAGCAGTGACATGCTACTCTGTAGAGCCAAACCGTGGGGGCAGCCAGTAGGCTTCAGGCCCTATGGTCCGTTAGAACAGGTTCTCTATAACCTGGACAGAGTCAGACCTGCTTGGGCCCAGACTGATGGTCATGCTTCGGTCTTTGAGCTGTAATAGCATTTCCTTCCCTCCAAGATAAGGAAGGGATGGGGGCACATCTGATAACCGTCTTCATGGCTTGCCACTGGATGAGGTCTTCTTGGTGAGGCCAGACCACATTTCCGTTGTCTGGTTCTTGCTTACAATTTGCTGTTGATGGAAATGTAGTCCCCTCACTCTGGATCGGTCACATGTGCCAAGAGAACAGAGACTTGAGCCTGGAGTGCCTTCCTTGTAATTAACTGGCTCCCACCTCTGTGCAGTTTTAAAAAGCTTCGGTGTTAATGATGCCTGAGCATCAGTGTTGGACCATCTAAACATCACCCAGAAGCACGCCTCCACTGGCGCAATGGTCCCCAAGGTGCCATTCCAGGTCGTCTCTGATTTTCATCCTTTTTTTTGGCAGCAGCCCTCAGTGGCTTTATGGAGGATCTGAAGAGGAGGCGGTTTGAGAAAACCGAGCTGGTGCAGGCAGCTCTGATACCACCCAGGCCTGCAAGCGCAGGCCGACTCCCGCGAGCACCTGTTCATAGTAGCGGAGGGCCAGTGGTTGCTAGAGCGGCGCCCTGCATCAAGCACAGCCGTTGCCCACGTTTTATGCAGTTTTCGCTCATATACGCCTGTGAATCCACAGACCCAATCTGCCGAAGTGATGCGTGGCACAGAGACAGACCCGCCGTGATGAACCCTTTATCCTTAAGTGGATGATTCCACTGAAAAGCATCTTCTGCCTCAAGCAGCCTGTGCAATCTTTCCTTAGGAAAAGTGGCCGACCCGGTCCTCCCGAAGTCAGACATTATTCTCTGCCAGTGGTTACAGGTCCAGATTAAACTCAGATGACTAGATTAAATGATTGCAGTAAGTGCCTTGAATAAATGAAACAGCAGAGCAGGCCGGCTTAAATACATGGTTTAAAGAGATCCACGCAGAGCTGCACCTCTCGGGCTCAGTCCTGGAGCAAAGAAAACAGGAACGGAGTCGTAAAATGAGCGACATGTTCTGTCATCTTGAGAGTTCAGAAATGTCTTTCTGATCATGGCACTTGGATTTCCTGGCCTTTTCCCTTCTCCTTGTCTCTTGAATTATGGGTAGATGTAGTGTGTCTCTTAAAAGAGGAGTTGAAAAAGCAGCTGTTTGGATCTCTTCCTTAGAATGTATATTCTGCGGGGGTGTCTGGATGGCTTGGTCAGTTCAGCGTCTGACTCTTGGTTTCGGCTCAGGTCATGATCTCAGGGTCCTGGGATTGAGCCCCGTGTCAGGCTCTCTGCTCCGTGGGGAGTCTGCTAGAGATGATCTCCCTCTGCTCCTCCCGTGCTCTCTCTCGCTTTCTCTCTCTCTCTCATTACTCCTTCTCTAAAATAAAAACACATGAAATCTTAAAAAAAAAAAAAGAAAGAAAGAAATGTGTATTCTGCGGTGTTCAGAAAATGTAGTACTATTATTACTGACAATAGCGAGCATCTCCAGCCCATGTCTTCGGATGGAGGAATAAAACAGTCTACTCTGTCCTAGCCAACAGCTTCTTATTTAGTAGAAACTAAGGGGAAAAAATAAGCATGATCCGAGGCGGCAGGAGGGAAGCCGAAGTAATTCTGCAGCCTGGGAGGCAAAGTGCCATATTTATTCGGACACCTGGGATGTTTTCACACATACCTGAGCAGGTTTATGAAATTAGGGGCCTCTCTTGTCTTGAAGACAATATAGAAGGCATCTTCTTGCCATTTGCCGCTTATAAATTTCTAAATTACAGCAGATTTTTGTCATATCTCCCCCAAGGGCTCCATGGGATGCCAGCTCTGTGAGATACTCATTAAAAGAATATACGGGGAAAAAAAGATTCTGTGGCAGGATATGTTTGGGAAATGACATAGATTCTATTCTCTTTTGGCAGAATAATAATGCCCACCTAGAGGCTCTGGAAACCCTACAGCGGAGAAATTCACTCAGCATGATTTAACCCAGAGTTTTCCAGAGCCGTCAATAGTGTTCCTGACGTCCACCCAACACACAACGAATAGTACACATTTAAAGCGCACGATGTGATGAAATCTGACCTATGTGTGCCCCTGTGACACCACCACCACCATCTAGATAGTTCCTTCTTGTTTCTGCTTTGAATTTCATTGTGTGGCTGTGTCAGGGATGTTCCTCTGTTCATTTAACGGATGGACATTTAGCTGGTTTCCAGGGTGGGGCTCTTCCAAAACAAAGCCGCCATGAGCGTTCGTGAGCACATCTTTCTGTGGCCATGGAATGGCTGGGTCCCACGGGAGGTGTATGTGTCCCTTTCTACTGAACCACTAGGCTGCTTTCCCAAAGTGGTTCTGCCATTTTATACCACAGTCGGCTGTGGCTGAGCATTCCAGTTCCTCCACACCCTCCCCAACGCTTAGTATGTTTGGTCTGTGTGACTTGAGCACGCTAGGTGTGTGTGCTTTTAACGATGTTGAACATCATTCCGTGGGCTTCTGTGGTGCCCGTGTTCTCCTCAACTCAGGGAGTTTGCCAGGCTTCACCTGAGGTACCTCTCCTCACTCTGTATCCTGGGACGTCTCCAGGCGGTTCGCTGGGAACATTCCGGGCCTCCCTTTATTTGTTTCCCTCCCTCAGAAGTCACTGTCTTGTATCACCTGCTGCCCCCTTGAAAATGGTGGTTTTCTACATTTTTGTGTTTTGTTGACTTCAGGTGGGGCTGGGGGTCCACCCCATCCCCGTTATTCTATCTTCGCCATAAACACATTGCTTATGTTGATTTGACTGAGAAAAATCAGTTTTTTCTTGTCTGTTTTTGTAATCCCACAGGACTTTTGTTCAATGCAACACAAACTGGCAAAAATGAGATTATGTTAATATCCTTGGTCAGGGAGCCCTGTGGTTTTAATTAATGTGCCAGATTTACTTTGATTATAGTCACAGGAATACTTCCTGGCATTTTCATTACATGAAATGTATGTGAATGTGTGTTTTGTGTTCCTGTAGCAGGTTTGAAATGGAGTCAGATGTTACCTTTCCTGTTTTAAAAGCAGGGGAAGAGTGTCACATATGTTTTTAATGAACATTCTCTTAGGCATACTGATCCTTAGTGAATATAGGTCTGGAAGTATCCTTTTGCCTTTATTTTTTTTTTTTAAAGATTTTATTTATTTATTTGACAGAGAGAGAGAGAGAGAGATCACAAGTAGGCAGAGAGGCAGGCGGGGGTGGGGCAGGGGGACGGGAAGCAGGCTCCCCGCTGAGCAGAGAGCCCAATGCGGGGCTCGATCCCAGGACCCTGAGATCATGACCTGAGCTGAAGGCAGAGGCTTAACCCACTGAGCCACCCAGGCACCCCTCGTTTTGCCTTTATTCTACTCATGTCAAAACCTCCATAGGATGGACCACCAGATTTCAGGACCAATGTGGATCTGATCTCTAATCCATCATCTTCCTGCTAGGATGTGAACTTTCTGAAAAGGCCGAATCGATGCAATGACTTTTCTATTTAGAAGCTTAACATTTCCAGCAGTTTCAGGATAAAGTCCAAGATCCTGAATGTGACAAAAAAGCTTTTTATTATCTGCATTTGTAGGATCATCTCTCATTTTCCCCCTTGGGCACCATATAGCATAGCCACACAGGACTGCTTCTCCTCTAAAAAGAGTACCTCATTTTTCTAGATATTTCCTTGCCTGAAGAAATGTTCCTTTCTGTCTAGAGAACCTCTGTCCTTCAAGATGGTTCAGGAATCTCGTCCCATCTTAAGGCTCCTTTGACTTTGCAGGCAGGATCAAGCATTATTTTCCTTCACTCCACTAGTGCCTCCATGAACCCAACACCAGTGTTACCGTTTTGTATGAAAACCGTCTGCCTCCCCCTTTCCACGACTTGCCCTAGACACTGAGTCTTTTAGAGATAGCGACTTGGTTTCTGTTCATCCCTCCATCTCCAGCATGCCTTCAGCAGAGGCTGGGATGCAGGGCCCTCAAGGATTATGTGCACCAAGGCCAAATTTTCTTCCTAGCACAGACCTAGACTGTCGGAGAATGAGCACAGGTAGGCAGAGCCTCCTAAGCGTGCACACGTAGTGTGCATCCGTGGACTGTCTGAGCCAGTCAGTCCGACCAAGGCTGCTCAGAGTTGTCCAGAGTGGCAGGTTCCTACGGGCGGCGTGTTTCTCCCTGGATAAGTCTGTCCCAGAGGGGATTCAGGGTGTTGGATTTTATGTCCAAGTCTCTCAATGCCCTTTTGAAATTCTACAGAATGGGGGGTGTTGGTGGTGGTTAACATTTGTTTCTTGTTTTGAAAGAGGTTGGGCATCTTGGTATTGAACTTGGCTGCCATGCTGGTTCCACACAGAATATTTTGCTCCATGTTTCAACAAGGGTTTACAGAAGCGCTTCTGAGATGTTTTCCTGAGTGGAGGCAGTCACTTTCACAGGTGTCCAGGGGCACCATGTTGCAGTGAAATAGGATGTTTTAGAAAAATGATAGAACATGGGGATTATTTTTTTCTTTTTGCTGGCAGAGATTCAGACTAACCACAGATTGATGCCACTATGTCTCAGAAATATTTTTAAGTGCTCCTTCTGCAAACGTACTGTTGTGAATGTGCTGTTTGGCCCTTCCATGCCATTTATTGTAATTATTTACATTACTGTTTCAAACCTAAATAGTAGCAGATGTCAAAAATCTTCAGCACCCCTACTGAAAACTGTAAACTTTCTGCGGGTAGGTTAACTTATCTCTGGATTTAATTTAAAGTCGAAGGAGAAACTATAAGTACAGTAAGAAGCGAACTTCCCTTTGCTCAAACTTTGGTGTTGATTTTCTAGTCGGTTCATTTTCAGACTCCGCTGAGCGTTAGCTCTAAGATATGGGGTGAGAATGGGGTCTTCCTGGCTTAGGACCCCCTTCACTCAGCATCATGGCACTTCCCTGCCATCCTTGGCCCCTAAGACAAGAGGTGGTAACCCAGGATTAATTAATATCCATTTGGAGTTGCAAGAAATGTTTGTCTACATGTACATTTTTCTAAGGGGCTGACTGGTACCTTTCAGCAAATTTTCCAAGACATCTGTAATCACAGAAGTTAAAACTTACTTTTTAGGGACAAGATATGGGAGCCATCTGGGAAAAGATGAAGGTTAACCTCTGTTTGGCACCCTGTTGATGTGAGCTGATATGCACTGGCAGGTAGTCTGTCCTTGCTCTCTGAGGCAATGACATCCAGAGGCCTAGGGTCGAGATAATGCCCTGGGGCAGAGCCAAGCGTATAAAGATGGAAGTAATGATACCTCCTCTTGGAGGGGTGTTTTTTTTTTTTTCTTTTTTTTTTTTAAGAGTTCGTCTTCGTCAGGCACTGTCCTCCAATCTCTGCTTTCTTAGGTTGTTGTCAAAGAGAAGCTAATCCTGATCTTTTCAAGAATCCATTTTGGAGACAGAAATATTCTGAAACGTGGATCAGCTCCAGGCTCCCAGGATTGCAGCTGACAGCAAGTACTTCTGACAGACCCAAAACCAAAGCAGAAACTCTTGATAAATGGAATTTTTGTTTTTTTTTAATCCCAGGACTATCATGCTGGCTTTGATAGATGAAGGAGCCACTTAGATGTTGGCACTTAGCATCCTCAATTTATCTTCCTAATTGAAATTTAAGGAGCAACAGTACAGACCACTTAAGACGCCCAGAACATTTAGAACAAATTCATTATTAAAGAAGAGTAGGAATTACTTTAAGCTGGTTTCCAGAGGAAGAATGCCGAACTAACGATGGCAGAAAGATTTGGGAGTGAGAAAGGAACGAGAATCACTAAAACAGGGAAAACAAGAGAGACCCCTACCCTTGTATTATCTTGAAATACCACCGCTGCTCTGTCTGGGTCTATAGCTCCCAGAAGGGCCATATTTCCATGGACTTTGAAGGAAGATTTCTGTGGTCAAGCAACAGGGCCACCATGGTAGCTACCCCCTCCCCCAATCGACTACTTAGGAACCCATTTTAGGAGAGAATCAAGAACTACAAGTCATTCTCTCATTTACCTACAAGAAGCTGTTGAAAGCAGCAGCTCACAGAGCTAAAAATCTGTCCCCTTCCCCCAGAAGTACGAAAGTATTCTCTAGGGGACAGCTTTGCTGCCCACAAGCTCTGGAGAAAACCCACAAATGAAGCCCTTGGATTTCTCAAAGTTCAGTCTCTGAACTCAAAGAATATTCTCTCATTTTATGCATCTTAAAAAAAACCAACAGCACAGGGTCACTCTTGGTGATTTTAACTCTAGGAAATACATAAGAAGAGAAACTAATTACTTTGCTTCTCTATGTTGGCTCTTCTGAGCATAGAGTTTGCGTGTGCGTCCACTATAGGCCAGTGCCGTTCCTGGCCCTGCCCTCAGGTCCTGCAAACCAGTGGTGGAAACAGATATTAAATAAACACATGCAAATAGCTCTCACTTTTGAGGGCCATCGTGGTAGGGATAAACAAGGTACTAAGACCAAGACCAGAAGGAGATCTACTTTTTTTTTTTTTTCATTGCAACCTAATCATTTTCACAGAAATGATACATGCTCTTTGTAGATATTGAAGCAATATAAAGAGTCCAGAGAAAAAGTCAAGAAATCTCCCCAAGTCTCACCTCCCAGGAATAATCAATATAAACATTTTGTAAACATAATTCTAGACATCTGTCTCTGCCTATTTATAGATAAAAGGATGGATGGAAGGGATTTAATTAACATAGAAAAGGGAGTACATGCTATTTTAAAATAAGTATTGGATTTGATTATATTTGAATTTTGCTGCAGTGACAAAGTCTAGCTAAAGGACTTGTTAAACTTCAGATAAATGGTTTTTGACTAAAAGATACTCATTCATAAAAAAACCTGTAAGGATAAAAAATAGTATGAGAACTATTTATATATATTTTTTCACTTCTGTTTTCACTTGTTTTAGGAAAATAGGAGTAGAATTGCTGTATCATAGTATACACGTATGGTTATGCCATATAAGAAAATGCCAAGGTTGTCCAAAGTGGTCGTACCATTTGACACATCTACCCCAAGGTCTGTGGGAGATCCTGGTGTCTTGTATCCTTGCCAACATTTGATGTTGTCAGTCTTGTTAGTTTTAGCCACTCTGTATCCTAGTGCGTATGGAATGGTATCTGGGAGATCCATTTCTATTTCTCTGATGACTGAAATGTTGAGCACGTTGGTATGTTCTTATTGGTTATTTGTAGATCTATTCCTGTGATGTGTCTGTTCAAGTCTTCTCCCATTTTATTTTATTGGATCCTTTCTTTCTTATTGATTTGTGAACATTCTTGATATCTTCAAGATACAAATCCTTTGTTAGATATATAGATTGTGACTATTTTTTTAAACCCACCTGTGGTTTGCCTTTTCAATTCTTTAATGGTGCCCTTTGAGGAGAAAACATTTTTAATTTGGTAAGGTTTTATTTATCAAATTGTTCCTTTAAGATATGGGCCTTTTTTGTCTTCTCCAAGAAATCTTTGCCTATCCTCAGGTTGTGAAGAGATTGTCCTATATTTTTTTCTCTATTGGCTTTATAGTTTTAGCTTTATATATTTATGTCTGTAAGACATCCTTAAGTTTTGTCTTTGGTGTGAGGTAGGGGTCAAGATTGCAGGTTTGCTTGCTAGTTTCCTTCCTTCCTTCTTTCCTTCTTTCTGTCTTTCTTTCCACGTATTGAAATCCAGTTGTCCCAGCACCATTTTTGGAAAAGATGTTCCTTTCCTTATTGAATTGTTTAGGCACCTTTGTAAGATCTACTGACCGCCTAAATGTGAGGACAGACACAGGTTGGATCTATAGCCCCAGCAAGACTGTACTAAGGGAGCCAGATGTCCTTGCTGAACTGCAGATGGTGTGTTCCTCCTCCAGGTCATTGGGGCTCTCACGTAGGAGGGCTCAGAACTACTGCTAGCTTCCTCCCAGCCCACGTTCCACCCATGCTTGGAGATGACAGGGAACGGGGTACAGGCAGGCTGTCAGAAATCCTAGGGCGGATCTGAGAGCTCATCGGGTTCTATACTTAGGAACGGTTGTTCTCAGCATTCACCAGTGCAGCCAAAATGCCTCCAGCCCGAGCCAGGACACCCCTGTTCTGAGAGCGGAGGGGGAGTTCCTAGATGCCTCCTCTTGCATCCTCTTTGCTCATTTCCTCCCTGTGACACCGTGTTCCTTTCTCATTCGTAAACTCCATGAAAAGTAGGACTCTTCCTTGCTATCTAGCCCTCTACCTCCCAACAGTGTGGCGGGGTGGCAGGGGAGGGGTGGGGGGGTTGGAGCCATCACTATGACTGAAACCTGCCACTTTGTCTGGGGGTTAGTTTCTGATGCCCTGTGATTCTGGCTGGGTTCTCCCACCGAGGACTCCTGGGAACAGCCTCCCATCCGCAGTCCAGCTTCTTTCTCATGTTCATTGGCTCCCTGTGGTGAATGTCACTAGCACTTGGCTGGGTCCCCGGCACAAGTGGTCAGCAGAAAGCCACCATCCCACCCTCTCCATGATTTTGAGCATGTGGTAGGCTTCTTTGATATGGAGGACAAGCGCTTGCCACCATCCATCCCATGCCAGCTGCTTGTGTCTGTTAAGTTCCCATTCAATTTCCTCTCAATCTTCTCTCTTTCTACCAAATAAACTGGGAGAGGAACCTCCGATAAGTGGTCAGGCAGTCGATTGTCATACTTCTCTTTACCCCTGGCTGTTGATCGGCAGAGTCATGTGGAATGCCCTATGGATTAGATGCATATGGGACGTTCTTCAGACAACTCTCTGCCAAGTCCCCAAGAGCACGCTTGGACCTGGGCTGGAGGTTCCGGACCATCTTTAGTCCATTAGTTGCAAGGCCTGTGGTTGTCCTCTGGGGCTTACTTTTCCTCCTGACAGTTACCTGAAGAAAGCTGAATTTATTACCATTATTGTTATTTTAGAGACGTCTCTCTTTGATAAGGTCTGCCGTAACAAAGCGAAGGTACCAAGAGGCGTTCGTTACATATATTGAGAACTAATGGAACAGTTTGGGGGAAAATTGTAAAGGCACTGAATAAGCATGACTCACTGTTTCTGAGGGTATCCGTTCTCCGTTCTCCGCACAAGCTGCCAGAGCAGGTTCACACTGAATCCGGAACTGCTGGGAGTATGAGCATTCCTGGGATTCCCAAACCTGGATGTCTGCTCAGAGGCGAGCCCTTAGAGAGGCACAGCCTCATAGCCTCTGGTGGGGTTCGTGGGGCTAGGGCAGTGGGTGCAGCAGCCAGGAGTGTGGGACCTTGGCCAGGAGGTGAGACCTGGATTCCTGGGCAGTTCTGGGGAGGAAAGCAAAGGCAAAGCAGGACTTGATAAGGGGGACAATGACTTTTGTTCTTTGCGGGATGTCCCAGGGATAAGAGGAAGGTTGTGGGCATTTTTTTTTTAAAGATTTTATTTATTTATTTGAGAGATGGCAAATAGGCAGAGAGGCCGGCAGAGAGAGAGGAGGAAGCAGGCTCCCTGCTGAGCAGAGAGCCCGATGGGGGATCCATCCCAGGACTCTGAGATCATGACCTGAGCCAAAGGCAGAGGTTTAACCCACTGAGCCACCTTGGCATTTCTTTTTAATTGAAAATAAGATTATGCAAAATCTCGCACAGTTAACGCTGTCCTCTCCAACCCTTCCCTTCCCCTATGCTAATTCTACCTTTTAGGGTTTTTGCTTTTTGGTTTTGTTTGTTTGTTTTAGATTTACTTATTTTAGAGAGCGAGCGAGCGCTGGTGCGCAAGCATGGGGAGGAGTGGGGAGAGAGCGGGAGAGCGTCTCCTTTAAGAGACTTCTCACTGGGCATGGAGCCTGATGTGGGGCTCCACCCCAAGAGCCAGCCGCTCAACTGGCTGAGCCACCAGGCACCCCTACCTTTTATTTTTTAATAGAGAATTCATGGCATCACTTGCCACCATTGGGAGAGGTTTTGTGATGGGGTCGCTTTCCTTAACTTGATCTTTTCTGGGTCTTTGGGTCCTTACTTTGTGTCCCGCATAGTTCATCCCATTTGTCTCTGACCCATTTGGCTGACCTACCTGTCAGCCGAGGTGGGTGGGATTCCAGGTACCCGGCTCCCGAGCACGGCCTGTGTTTTTCCTGGAGCTCGTTGTTCCTTCCACATGTGACTGTGTAAGGGGTCAGGGGACGCTCAGCACCGCGTCCACCCTTCCAGAGCACCTGCTGGCGGGGAGCCGGCCCATGAGCTACAAGTCCAGACCTTGACTGGATGTCACATAACGGGGCTTCGGAGGCAGGGAGCTGTCCTTGGATTCCAGTCAGTTCGAGGGAGGGTTTTCATCACGCGTGAATAGGGGCCACCTCCTGAGTGCTTTCCAAAGCCAGCTGTGAGTCTCAGATACCTTCTGATCCCGTGATAACGGCTTTTAGAAATCGCTCTCTTTGAAACAGACTTTCAAATCCATTCCACAAGACATTTTCAAATCCCAGCATTGGAGGAACGTGTGTTTGCTATTTCTTGACCATTCCTGAGACTGTGTGATCACTTTTTTTTCTCTGTGTCGAGACGCCCCGCACCCCCCCACCCCTTGGGAGGTTTTATGTATAAAACGCTCCCTTCATGTTTAAATGCTGCTGGTGCAAACGAGCGTCTCTCAGATCCTTGGTGTTGTGGACTGCCTCATACTGTGTGAGTTACACAGATTTTAATGTCCGTTCGTTCTTTGATTTATTCAGTAATTATTCACTGAGCGTCTGTGTGTCAGGTATTGGGGATATCATGCTAAACAAATGAACAAAACCCCCTACCCTCCTAGAGCTTGTGTTTGCAGTGGGGGGAGGGCATCTGTGACAAAGTTAAAAGACTGAACATGTAGGAATGACATAGCATGAGTGCTGTTTGAAGAAAAAGAAGGAAGGAAAGAGGGTGTTGAGAGTGTTGATGTTTTAAACGGATACTGAGACTTTTCACCACAAAGATGGTCTGTGAACAAGGGCCTGCGGGAAGTCAGGGGGTGAGCCATAGGGATGTCTGGAGGAAGAGAATACCAGATTGAGGGGGAAAAGCAGAAGCAAAGGCCCTGAGGTAGGAGCAAGCTTGGTGTGTTCAAATAGCAAGAAGACCCGTGGGACTTGGGAGTGTGTGTGTTTATTTTTCTGAAATACGCAAAGAAAATACACTAACAGGCTGTCATTTTTCTGTAATTTCCGAGAGATCTGAGTGTCACGAATGCCTTCCACAGGAGGGACAGAAGCTGGCGGGATAGAGTGAATGTGTCTCTAAGACTGTCATTGATTGCCACGGAGGGGCCCTGGTTCTGGAGAGGAGGGGTCCTCTTGTACCATTTTCAGAGTGAAGATGGCCCAGCTGCTTGTCCTTGGTGTGAAAACACGAGCCTGCCACGAAGCCGGGATACAGCACGCTTGTCTCGGGGTCCAGGTCCATCATGACCCCAGCGGGCATGCCGGGCAGGCTCCCCTAGGAGCATCTGAATTCAGAGACTAGCACAGGCCCCGTCACCAAAAATTACCTGCCATTTTCCCCTCTTGCCCTGCTGCTGATGAATAAATGGGGGACAATAATGGGCCTCACAAGACTACCACAAAGGGAAGGTTTGGACCTCTTTGTCTCAGTGTGACACCGACCAGAGTGACAGTAATTGTGTCCGAGGGTCTGAATGCCTGCCCTGTAAAGGAATCGGGGAAACGGGCCCCCCTGGAAAGCCACCCTTCATCTTACCTCGTGCGTTTCCGTTCAGAGACCCAGCGGGGAAGGTGGTCAGGAAGTGACGCGGGACGGGCTGAGGGGGGACAGAAGCAGGCCTGGAAGAGAGGGCATGGATTCAAGAGGTGCGGCCGAGGGGTCTCGAGGTCTTCTCCAGCATCTCCAGCACACCCCTAACACGCACCAGCTCTCCTGAGTAAAACTCGAGACTGGAGTATCTTTCTCAGGTGTCTACCACCGTCTTCGAAACACCTGTTTCTGCTCTTCCTCATTGAGGTGGGGATGCTTTTCAATCTTTTGGTAAGATGGTGCTTAATTTGCTTTTTTTTTTTTTTTTCTAAATGAGGTGGAGCATTAGCTGACATTACGCGTTTCCTCTTAGCTCATCTCATCACCGAGGTCCTGAACGTGCTGGGGGCCCGGCAGGGGCCGGGGTCTTATTGCCTGGCTGGGGCTGTGGGGAAATTGAAAAGGTCCCTGAAGGCCCAAAGTCTCTGTGGCTGTGGCCCCACTAGCATGACATGCTACCACATGCAGTCAAACGTTTAGAACTTAATGATAAGCTCCCTCGGCTCTTCTCTGCTTGGCTTTGGTCTCAGGGTCAGGAGAAGCCGACCCCCTCCCCTCCGTGAGTGAGTGGGCCACAGCTGTTCTTCATTTAGCCTTTTCTCCACCATCCTCGTCCAGCCTTGATTTCCACCCAGAGATCTGGACATCTGGGGCCATGACAGAGCACGAGACGATGGCTCAAAGAGAACAAAAAGGGAAAATTCCAAGTTTGACTTTGACCCCGGCAGGAGGAGGTGCTAATATGGTAAAGCACTGGACATGGTCTAAAGAACAGACAGGGCGGGAGTTAGGGACGAAACCCCGACTGCAGGATGATCCCGAATTCATGGACACTCACAGACTGTGTATTGTTAAGAGATTGTTAAGGGCCGCATGAATGCGGGATGACGGACGTGTGCCTGGTGGTGAGTGTGCGTGTGTGCGTGTGCACATGTATGTGCATGCGCGTGCATACATACTCCGGCGGAAGATGGGCAGAGGAAGGTGGACCGATCGGAGACCATGTGCCATCACTGGATTTGAATAGCTTCTCCATAGATCTCCGTCTTGCTTTGCAGGTTCTCTGGCACATGCTGGAGAGCCTTGGGCGGCGAGGTACAGGGCTTCTAGGATCCCTCTGCCCTCCTGTGAAGTCCTCAGGAGGGTGGCGTTCTGTGTCCAGAAAGGTGGGCCATTATAAAACAACATCTTTCTCATTTGGCAGCTCTCAGGGACATGAAAAATGCTCCACTTCGCCTGGGTGTAATTAAACTTGGGCTAGAGTTTTCCCCTGCAGCTTTGCTGGCAAATTCAATAATGATGAATTAAGGAGAATATTTACAGCATTAATACGAACAGGATTTAAAATAACATATACAGCTCACTTAATTACGTTCCTCATGACTTCCCGCCACCCTCCGAATGGTAGCTCAGCACCCGGTCTAATTCCACCAGCTTTGCCGCCTCGGAATAGCCCCGTCTCTTCCTTTCCTCTCTCCGCGGCCATTGACGCTTGTGTTTGTCTCCCGTCCCGTTTGAGATCTGTTCGGCCGCCTGCGTGTTTTGGTTGTGAGCTTTCCTTTCTTCCCCCAGTGTGCTCAGTCTGCAGCCACCCCAACGCTCCTCCGCTTTCCTCGGGCTTTAAAACCACTTGGCTGTGTTTTCAGGGGAAAGAGCTAGGAATGACAGGGGGCGGCAGCCCTTGTGGCCACTGCGTCCTTCCACCCACCAGGAGCACCTCTGCTCCCCTGTCCTCGGCTCTCTTTCCTCTCCGGCCCGTCCCCGGGGGATTTCTCTGGGGGTGAGGTTTGGACGGTGAAACTAGCACGCTTTCTCTCCGACTGGGAACTTCTGGCTCCTTTCTCAACCCCTTCACCTGCAAAATAGGAGGGATTTATAGGACCTTGACTTCCCAGGAAGCAGGGTCCCCCCCCCCCCTTTCCCCTGGTGCCTGAGCTTCGCCCAGCACGTCTGTGACAGCCTTGCACGTAGGTGTGGTCACGGGCTGAGTATCCAGCCTTGCTCCTGGTTGTGGGGGGCGGGCGGGGGGAGGTGACGCTTTCCCACCCCTTAGCCACCAGACTGCAAGAGGGAACTCCTTGGGTCTGAAGTGGGAAACCGTCAGGAGAGGTGCCCAGAGTGTAGGAGACAATGCAGAGTGGACCCTGGATTTGTCTCTTTTCTTTGGAGCAACTATCGTCCGTGCTCCCAGGCCCCAGAGGCTTGCTTTCCCGGGGTAAACATTTCAGTGGTTATTTCCAACCTGCTGTTCTCTTGTTCGGCCGACAGCCGTCAAGACTTTATCACAACTGCGGTTTTGTCTTGATCAAGGACGGAGCTTGTGGCTGAAGGAGAAGCAAAACCCCCCTTTGGACTAGCTAGAGGAAGAGGAGAGAGTGCACTTTAAGGACACAGAATCCAGGGTGAGGGCATCCGCCGGGCCTCTGGGGATGCTGGGATTAGGCGGCCGCAGGCTGTTGGAGCATGTCTATTCATTCCTCTCTGCTCCCCCGCCAGTGTCTGTCCTTTCTGCTTTCCGTCTGTGTTCTCTACCCCGCAAGCTTGCTTTCTCAGCTGTGCCCTGGCCCGTTAAGGGCTCCCCTGTGGCTCCCGGGTCACCGTGCCCGCAGCTCAACAGAACAGTCCAGACTGGAGAATCTGGCAGAGTGGGTGAATTGTGTCCGCCTCCTCCCTCGACCATCCCTGGGGCGCAGAGTCGAGCACGCCCACCCCAGGCTCTCCTGGGTGGCGTCAGGTGGCCCGCAGAGGGCGCAGGTGGGATGTGGGTCTTGGCTGCCAGCTCCCTGCACCTTCAGGATCCTGTCTACTGGGTGGGACCACCTGCCTCCCCCAGCGCTGGGACAGGAGGAGAAACCCCGTCCTCGGGCACCACTGTTCCTCTCCCCCTGCAGATCTCCCAGGGACGGGCATCATTGCTGCAGTCAAGGAGGGGGATCGCTGAGGATTTTCAGGTGACGGACATCATAGGCTTATTTGCAGGCAAAAGTTTTCTAATTAAAAGTCAGGGGAGGCTGCGGAGTGCTTCAGGCCTCTCAGCAACATTATCTTAGGAGCCGTTTAACGGTCAGCCAAAAATCTGCAGGAGAGTGCAGCCACAGGAGTAGGGGGAAAGGGGTCCCTGCACGTCTGGACAGCATCTGGGGCATGTGGGACCATTCTCTCCCGGCTCCCTTTGCTTTGGCCTGGAGCCATGATTGAAAACGGGTGAGTGGCGAGTTGGGGGGCTACCCACGAGGCTTTGCAGATGAGTGAATCGCCCATGGCACACCACTTTCAGAGGTTAACGCCAAGAATAATTTCCTGCCGGGTGCTGCCTGGCCCCCAGGCAATTGTCCTGAAACCGGTGCAGGTGGGTAAACCAAGTCTGGATGGGACTGTTTACTCAGCCCTGTGACAGGATACACAGAGGTATTGTGTCAGTGCAGGGTGTTCAGAGGTGTTCTGGGGTGCTACTTTTTGGGGAGCTGTGGCGGGCATCTCCACGGCCTCTGCAAGGATGGACACCGAAATCAGAGAGTTTCAGGTGAATACACCTGTCTTCCAGGTCCCGATTTCTCAGAGTGGTCTGCTGACCACGCACCCCCCCCCCCACCTGCCCTGTTAGAGTCACTGTAAGCCCTGATTGAAAAATGTCATTCCTTCCTTGCTTTAAACCTATTAATATGGGATGCCTGGGTGGCTCAGTTCGTTAAGCAGCTGCCTTCGGCTCAGGTCATGATCCCAGCGTCCTGGGATCGAGTCCCTCATGGGGCTCCTTGCTCGGCAGGGAGCCTGCTTCTCCCTCTGCCTCTGCCTGCCACTCTGCCTGCCTGTGTGCTTGCTCTCTCTCTCTCTCTCTCTCTCTGACAAATAAATTAAAAAAAAAAAAAAGATTCTAAACCTATTAACATGAATGGGGTAGGTTTTTAAAATGCAGATGTAGAAAAATCTGTGGGTTATAGTAAATAAAAAAAGAAAACTATAAAACTGGAAATAATACCCTTCCTTTTGAATTAAAAAAAAAAAAGGAACTGTTGGAAAGGACATATTTTTTTCCTGGTATTAGTGTGGTATTTTTTTCTGGAAGAATACATTAGAATCTGTGATGGCTGATTACCTTGGAAAGAGACACTTGGGGCGGGGGAGGGAGACTCCTGGTTTTCGTCTCAACCCTTCCTGTTTGCATTTCTAACCACGTATCTGTGTTACTTTCAGGCTTTTAAATGTCATCAGGGATTATCTGGGCAGTGGGATTACACGCCATTTTCTTTTCTTCTGCGTGCTCTTTTTGTGTTAAGAAAATCAATTTTTTAAAATGCACTTCCCAAAAATGAACCTGTCACTGGCTGACAGGACCAGATTCTCTGAGGAGGGAATCCCAGTGTTGCATATTTAACAGGCACACGGATGTCTGAGAACGTGGTGGTTCGGAGCCTGCCCACGCCTCCCCCCCACCCGGAAAATGTGCCCCGCAGCATTCTGATGATTTGGAGCAGGCAGTTGAGAAATGGGCAGATGGAGGAAGGGCTCTCCGACCTCCCCCATCCTACCTAAAAATGGGACAGATTTCCTGGGAAGCAGGTGCCTTCCTTGCACTGGGGAGGGCAGAAGGCCTGAGCCTCACCAGAGATGCTTGTCCGTCCAGGGAGACAACCCCTGTCTCCCATGGGTTCCTGCGTATATTTACCTTCCCACCATCTGTCACCCTGTTTTGTTTTGTTTTTCTTTTAGGCTATTTATTTATTAGGAGAGAGAGAGTGAGTGTGCACACATGAGTAGGGGGGAGGGGCAGAGGGAGAGGGAGAGGGAGAAGTAAGCTCCCCACTGAGCAGAGAGCCTGACGTGGGGTTCAATCCCAGGACCCCAAGATCATGACCGGAGCCGTAGGCAGCAGATGCTTCACTGCAGATGCTTAACCAACTGAGCCCCCCAGGCGCCCCCCACCGTCTGTCACCCTTAAAGGCAGATTGCACTTTCCTTTGTCTGGTCACTTTCCTACAAATCTGTCACTGTTTGTTAAGATGCTCCCTAAGCCCCAAGTTCTAATCACCTCTTGAGTTACTCATCACCGAGCTTCCCCCTCGTAGATACGATGGGCTGTGCATGTTCATAAACTTTGCTTTTCTCTTGCCAGTCTGTTTTTCATCTGTTTAATCTCTGGGCCCCAGCTACAGAACCTAGGAGGATGGGGGAAATGTTGCTCTTTCTCTCCTATAAAAACTTGATGCTTCCCAGATCCTTCCAAATGGGCATCTTGACAAACATCAGAGCAAACACTGTCTGGTATTTTCTTGTTGCTTTCAGTGCTCCCACTTGGGGATGGCGACGGAGCACATTCATTTGGGAATGCTGTCTTCACTTGCTCGTTTCTGAGCCTACCCCCCGAGAAAGTTGGCTTCCTCTTCAGGAACCGGCTGGAGAAAACTCTTCTTTTTTAAAGAGCTCGTGTGATGAGGCAGCTACCTGGTCAATCTCCCTATTTTAAGGTCAATTTTTGGTAATCACAGGAGTGGAATCCATTGTATTCAGAGTCCCAGGGATTATGCAAAGTGAACATACAAGGAGGAGGGAGTATTTTGGGTGCTATCTTTAGAATTCTGCCTAGAACGCTAAAGAGAACTCCTCTATTTTTTTTTTAACCATTAATATATTTACTATAGGTTTGTGATAGATACCTTTTGATAGGAACTCAAGATAGGCTCTTTTTACCCGCAGTAGTTTGCATCTGTGTTCTTAAGTGGAAGTGGCTTAAATTTTTTATTTATGTTTCGTTTCTCTTGTTTGAATATTAAGGTTATACTAGTACAATCCAGTATTCAGTTGTTGTCCTACGCCCCCCACCCCACCCCCAACTAATTCTCTGGAATGGTTAGCATGGAATTGGGATTATTTATTCTTTGATAATTGAATAGTGTAGAGGGAGGGAAAAATCTTTACCTCTACTCTCTTACGTTCAGTGCCTGCGACCTGTGAATCAAACTTACAAAGACAGGCTAACAGGAGAAAAGCATACAGATTTTAGTTTTAATTTTACGTGCACCAGGGCTGCATAGAAAAGACACGAAATCCCCTAGCAGCGTTTAGGATTGAGAGCTAATATACCATTTTGACACAGGGTAATTCATTGTGGAAAAAAATGACTAGATAAAGGAAAAACAGATCTGAGCTTTTAGGGGCCATACATTGTAGGAAGAAAATATCTAGGGGAAACTAATGGGAAAGAAGGCTTATTCTATAAATTTTGTTATACAGACTGCTGTCATCGCTGGCGTTCCTTTTCTGGGACGGGGATGGGAGGCACCATTATGCAGGATGATATATCCCCTGTTTTAGGCAGAGGGGGAGAAGACAGAGAGTTCTTCCTGCCTCTGCTGGTCCTCAGTGGCGCAAAGTAATCCTTATCCCAAAGGGTATGTTTTGGAATGGATCTTCTGGTTCCCTTCAATAGTTTTTACCACTAATACCATCTTGCCTTTAATGTGCACGTGTGTCCGTGTGTGTCTGCACTTTCTCAGCACCCCGGGAGCCGTGCACTTTGGGACACATGCTGGGGATGTTGGGAAGGCCTCATCCAAGATCGGTAGTACTTCTCCATTTTTTATATTGTTCTTTATATTTACCAAGTATCTTCTCCCCTCTTTTATACTTTATTGGGTTTATTGACTTCGTTACATGATTTCCTCCTTTGTTCCTCACCCTTTATTCGTTTGGGAGTTTTAAATTCAGGTTCTCTTTCGAGACTATCTTTAGTGTTTTAACATGCATAGTAGACTTAAGGATGTCCAGAATTAATGAGTATCTCTCCCCTTTTCCTTAGCAATCTTTCAGGACCCGGGATTGCTTTAAGTTGGTTCACCCTGGAATCCTCCGTATTATTATTTTTCTAATGTTTTAGTTCTGCATTTTTTCTTTTGATACCTCCAAATTAGCTACTAGTATTGTTGTTGTTGTATTTTTTAAATTTTATTTATTTATTTATTTGAGAGAGAGAGAGCATGCAGGGAGAGGGGCAGAGGGAGAATCTCAAGCAAACTTCCCGCTCAGCATGGAACCCAATACGGGGCTCAGTTTCATGACCCATGAGATCATGACCTGAGCTGAAGCCAAGAGTCAGATGCCCAACTGACTGAGCCACCCAGGCACCCCTTATTATTATATATTCAAAAAAGAGAAAAACTTTATGGAGTGTTTTTTAGAGCGATGTTGGGGTCACAGCAAAACTGAACTGACGGTTCGGAGATTCCGGTGTATTCACTGTCCTCACTCATGCACAGCACCATGACCAACACCCCCCACCAGAGAGGTACGTGTGTTCCATCTGAAGAGCCTAGAGGGACACATCATTACCACCCAGAGTCCACAGTTTGCACGAGGGTTCCCTCTTGGCCCTGCACCTTCTTTGGTTTTAGACACGTGTATAATGACATGTATCAACCGTTACAGTATCACGCGGAGTAGTTTCACTGCCCTAAAAATCCTCTGTGCTTCACCTGCTCAGCCCTCCCTCCCCGTCCCCCCGACAACCACTCATCTCTGGACTGTCTCCATATTTTCGCCTTTTCTGGAACATCATGCGGTTGAACACAAACGGTCTGTGTTCACAGATGGTCCTTTCATTATTGGCTTCTTTCACTAAGTAATCTGCATTTAAGGTTCACTCATGTCTTTTCGTGGCTCGATAGCTCATTATTTTTTCAGGGTTGAATAATATTCCATCGTCTGGATGGACTGACATCTGGATGTCTGTCCATTCACCACCAACTCAAGGCCATCTTGGTTGCTTCCAGGCTTGAGCAATTATGAATAAAGCTGCCGTGAACATCCTTGTACAGGTTTTTATGCGAATGTGAGTTCTCAGCTCCTCTGGGTAAACACCAAGGAGCGTGGTTGCTGGGTTATCTGGTCAAAGTGTGTCTCGTTTAGTGAGAAACTGCCAAACTGGCCCAAGGTGGCCACGCCATTTTGCATTCCCACTGCCATGAAAGAGCTCCCTGCTGTGCCGTGTCCTCACCGGCATGTGGTGGGGTCAATGTTTTGGATTTTGGCCATTCTGATAGGTGTGGACCCGTATCTCATCGCTATTTTCATTTGCATTTCCCCGATGACATACCACAGGGAGCATCTTTTCATCCGCTTCTGTGCCACCTGAAATCTTTTGTGAGTTGCCTTTTGAGGCCTTGGCCCATGTTTTAACTAGGTAGCTTGTTTCCTTACTGTTGAGTTTTGAGAATTCCTCGTAGATCTTGGGTAACTGTCCTGTATCAGATGTGTCTTTTGCAAAGAGTTTCTCCCAGTCTGTGGCTTGTGTTCTCATTCTTGACGTTGCTTTCAGCAGAGCCCGTTTTTAATTTTAATGATACCTGCCTATCAGTGACTGTTACTGGTTTTTTTTTTTAAAGATTTTATTTATTTACTTGACAGAGAGAGATCACAAGTAGGCAGAGAGGCAGGCAGAGAGAGAGAGGAGGAAGCAGGCTCCCCGCTGAGCAGAGAGCCCGATGCGGGGCTCGATCCCAGGACCCTGAGATCATGACCTGAGCCGAAGGCAGCGGCTTAACCCACTGAGCCACCCAGGCGCCCCGACTGTTACTGTTTTATATGATCAGTATTTGCTTGTATTTTCCAACACTTCTGCTTATTTCTTTCCTCACCGTCAGTCCTTGCAATGCCCTCCTCTCTGCTGTCTTTCTTACTTTAATACTTCCTCACTTAGGATCCATAGGGATAAAAATCTCTCATCTAAAAATATCTCTATTTTGCTCTGAGCCTTGAAGGAAAAACTGAGTTGCATCTAAATGCCTCGGCTGACAGACATTTATATTTCCTTCGTCACGTTGGCAACATCATTCCATATCCTTACTCGTAGACCGCATCCGTCAGACAAAGAGTTGTGTTGCATGATGTGTTCTCGGGGAGCATTATAAAATTGTACCCGGCAGTGACCTCATTTGCATTTTCTGTCTTTCTTTCCATTGTGTATCCGTCTTTTTCATGTGTCTGTGCTGTTTCTCGGTTTCAATAGGATGTGGTTTTGCGTGTGCTTGCGTGCACACGTTGTTCTGCGTAAGTCTTGGAGTGCCCTTCTAAGCTGAATACGCATTATTGCTATTACTATTATTATTCTTATTCTTCCTGGAAACTTTTTAACAATTGTCACTTCAAACTGATCTTTTCCTTCATTATTTATTTCCTCGGGCAATCCTTCATGGTGTTTATTCCATGCTCTTACTTAGCTCCCACCTGTCTTAATACTTTACTTGTTGTCTCTCCTTTTATCTCTCTGTGGCTCTTCTCTGTGAATTTTTTTTTCCAGATTTTATATTTATTTATTTATTTAGAGCATGAGCAAGGTGAGGGGCAGAAGGAGAAGGTGAGAGAGAATCCCAAAGAGATTCCACGATGAGTGTGGAACCTGACGTGGGGCTCAAATCCCATGACCCCTAGATCATGACTTGAGCTGAAATCAAGAGTCAGATTCCCAATGGAGTAAGCCACCCAGGTACCCCTTGTCTGTTAAGTTTTTAATTGCAAGGACTACAGTTTTTGTTTTTTATTTTTTATTTTTTTTAAGATTTTATTTGTTCGTTTGACAGACAGACAGCAAGAGAGGGAATATAAACAGGGGAAGTGGGAGAGGGAGAAGCAGGTTTCCCGCTGAGGAGAGAGCCTGACACAGGGCTTGATCCCAGGACCCTGGGATCATGACCTGAACCAAAGGCAGATGCTTAACGAGTGAGCCACCCAGGAGCCCCAGGACTACAGTTTTTATTTCTGAATTGTCTTAGTGGGTTCTTTTTTTACTATATCTGCTTTTCCTTTGTTACAACTGGTTCTTATGGTTTTGATTTCTTCTTTTATTTTTTTTTAAGATTTTATTTATTTATTTGACAGAGATCACAAGTAGGCAGAGAGGCAGGCAGAGAGAGAGGAGGAAGCAGACTCACTGCTAAGCAGAGAACCCGATGCGGGGCTCGGTCCCAGGACCCTGAGATGGTGACCTGAGCTGAAGGCAGAGGCTTAACCCACTGAGTCACCTAGGCACCCCTTCTTTTATGTTTTTAATCAGGTTAGATATATATTATATTTTCAACCGTATATCTCTTACAGAAAGCCATGTTTCTCCTTCTTTGTGTGTTCACAGACTCTATTTGTGGTGTGTTATTTTCTCCTGGGCTTTGTCACGTTTTAGATCAGTACTTCTCTAGTGGGCCATGCTTTTTTCCTCAGAGGATTCCCAGGGCCCTCGATCTTGAGAAGGCCCTTCTGCGTGGTTTTGCATTTACTTCCATAAGACCCCTTTATAGCAATGTTAGCTTGGAATTGATGGTTACAGTCCTGTCCAGGTTGGGGTTTTCCCAGCCCACGCAGAAATTAGAAACCCAGCACTCTGAACTGTTTGAGGTAAAAGCCCATAGTTTTTGTGGGCTTCAAGCATTTTTTTCCCCTCCAGAAACCAGGCAGAAGCATGTCATCGTCCTTTTTGTCTCTCTGTGCAGCTGAATGGATATTTTCTTCTAGTCCCTACCCCTCCATATAGGGACAGAATTTTATGACGTTTGCATTTATAGAATTTCACCTCCTGGCTCGTGTGGCCCAAGGGCCTCCTCTTTGCCCCCTGTGGACAGTCACACCCAGAACCCATCCACGGGATCTCCTTAATCCCTCCGCAGCATCTGAACTGGTTTTGGTGTTTGAGTTCCAGTTTATAGCTTCCTTATCATTAATGATCCCCTTTCTTTGCTGCAAGCGCCGATGTGCTTTTAAAATCCTTTTGTTCATTTCATCTGTCATTTTGAGGCCATGGTAGAAGGGAGATTTTGGTTTTATCTTAATCTCTAGTCTTGCTGGAAACAGATGTATCTCCAGGAGAAATTTGCACAATTGTGCCAGTGTCTGTCATCTGTCCTTCACCAGCCTCTGCCCCGTAAAACAGGCTGAGCCCCTTCAGTGTCACTGAGATCACGGACTTGTATCTCTTCCATGACTGTGACTTGACCTTTCCACAACTTTGGCAATGAAATGAAAATACAAACGAGTGTTTGCCTTCAACAGGACTGACACGAGCCGCAGGTTAGGACTTATGTTAGGCTGTTTGGCAGGGAGGGAGTTTTTCAGCGGGGACTCGTTTTGTAGGTGGTGGGTACATTTATAACTATTTTGGGTTAGGAGCACGTTCGCTTTCCTGTGCCACCTTGTGATTGGAGGTGTTTTCCATCATATTCAGAACCACGTGGTACGGAATCTGGCATTGCAGGAGTGGGGCTGGAAGGGTGGGAGATCTGTTAACCCTTTCACGACCCATGGCTAGTTTGGTGGGCCACTGTAACTGAGCTCCGCCTGCCCCATAAAGGACAGGTCTATGGGAGAAGCCTAGATTGGTGACCCACATTTCTCAAGGATGGATCTTGATGTGTTACCATTGGGATTCCTTGGGTGTTAGAGAAAAAAAAAATGCAGATGCTTGTGCTCTGCTCCTGATTTGCCTAAATCACCTCTCTTGGGAAGGACAGCTGAAGTTCCCCCAGGTGATTCTTGGTCATACTGCAGTGTGAGAATATTTGTCCCAGGTGCCTCAGGGACAGGACGATGGTGAAGCCAGTGCGTGCCTAAAACTCTTTGGTAAGCCATTTCCTTTGGGATGGAGAAGCTACTCACAGAGAGAACTGGGATCTTAGGCTCTGCTTGAGTACGGTGTAAGGGAGGGAGATTCTGCTCAGTGGTTTATCAGAAGTGTTATCTTTGCATGGGATTTTCTTTTGGGGAAGAAGGGAATGGTTTAAAGTCACTTGGTGACATGAAAAAAAAGAGGGGACAGAGGACAAAAGCAAATCTAGCTGAGCATTAACTTCCTTGGGGCTGATGCTAAAATGTTGCCCAGGTTTCAATTAGCAGAGCACCTTCTTCCCCGTCCCTGGTCTGTCTTGAGTTGCCATGGCGGTAGGCACCCTCCTCTCTGGAAGGCCCACCCCGCCACCTCCCCTTGGCGAGGGCTATCCTGTATTTTGGCTGAGCCCGGATCTGACTTCTCTACAGACTCAGGGCTGCAGCGGCATAAAGTGGGACAGATTTTGGCAGGGAGGTGAGAACCTGCCACTTCGGGTGATTTATGATTTTGAGATGTGTCAGGCAGCTCTGTCTTGGTCAGATGTTCTGCTCCCGTTCATATGCTTTGGACTGGATTCAGGAATGTTATGAGCAAAGGCAGAGCAGGTTATCCCACGCACAGACACACCTCTGTGTCACTTCCCTTTGGCACTCACTTGCCCAGTGTCCGTCTGTGGGTTTCCTTTGGTTGGGTCCTCCTAGAACAAGGTTTTTCAAAGTGCGTTTCCACAGGCTTTCCACAATGACGCTTGTTCCCATGTTTTCGGTTTGGTGAGTGAGCAAAATTATGGAGTCTGTCATTCTGATAGGAAGTGTGAGAGGAGGACATGCTTTGGGCATAAGGGGACATGTTCCCTTTGGTGCAAGGTGGGGAACAGGATAAGAGCCCCAGTGAAGATTGCTAGTAAACACTTGCCAGGAGATCTGGGCTGAACATAACAAACTTGGGAGTCCATTCTCAGTGGTTTTCCATTGTGTTTTTCTGGCTCCATCTTTCTCTTCTAAATTGTGTTCCCTAGCACGCCTGTTACACTTGCTGACTCCTGAGCCTGGCTCAGCTTCTCCCATAAGTTTCAAGGAGCTGCACTTCAGAAAAAAAAAAGTTTTTTTTTAAGATTTTATTTGTTTATTTGACAGACAGAGAGCACAAGTCGGCAGAGAGGCAGGCAGAGAGAGATGAGGAAGCAGGCTCCCTGCTGAGCAGAGAGCTGGATGCGATTCTGGGCTTGATCCCAGCACCCTGGGATCATGACCTGAGCTGAAGGCAGAGGCTTTAACGCACTGAGCCACCCAGGCGCCCCCAGAAAAAAAAATTTTTAATATGATTTTTGTACAAGCTATGTGGGTGACACGTCTTTTTAAAATGTTATTATAACCTGAGATCCACCTGCTTAAATTTCAAAGCATATAATCCATTATCATTGGCTTTGGTACGGTGTTGTCCAGCAGGTCCCTACAGCTTATGCATCTTGCTTCACGAAAAGGTTATGCCCATAGATCAGTAACTCCCTCTTGGAAAAATATGGAATGCTCCCTTAACGGGGGTGTCCTCTTTGGACAGGGGCTGGTCTAATTTTCTTGGTATCTTTCCAGTTTTAGGATATGCACTACTGAAATGAGATTTACTTGTCTGCTCATGTATGTGTGTACATATGTGTTTTTGCATGCTCAAGTTTGAGAACCACTGTGGAAAACCGAACACTTGGCTGCGTCTCATTTAGGGTCTTCTTACCATCTGGCTGTTTCCGGACAGCCCCCAACACATGCCCACGCATGCGCATAGGCACGGGCTCGCGTGCTCATTCGCTCACACACGCATGCGCGCATGCATGCACACGCGCATGCGCACACACGGCTTCAGCCCCGCCCCTGCCCGTGTAGTAAGAGCTCCCAGGTAGGTTGAAACAACTGGCGGCACCTTCCAGCTCTCTTTCCTGTTGGTCCTCTTTTACATTCGTGGCCCATCGTAATCCGGGCATCACTTGCAGAGTCTGTCCTTCTGAAGCCTTCACTTCCATGAAAGCATTTCTGCTTTGAGCGGAAGCATCCACCAGCCGCGGGTCTCCCTTTCTCCAAACCCTCTCCTGGCTGGTAGTTGTCACCCCCCTCGAGACCACGCCATTCTTCGGTGTCCCTTGTCGCTGTTGGAGTACGAACCGCATGAGGAGGTCTGTGCCCCCGCCCGGCAGACGTTTCTGCTCTTCTCCGTTTAATCTTACCATTTCACCAAACGGGGTTGCCCTTGAATGTGAGGGCAGCAGCGCTGGTCTTACAGGGGAGCCCCTCCCCCTGCCCGTGGGACTTCCCAGGGTTTTTATCCCTGCTCTCTCAGAACCGGGGTTTTCGTTTGCTTTTGTGTTTTTTTCTTTCCTTTTTTAGCTCCAGGCGACCTCATGTCAGTACAGATAGCTTTACCTGTCCGTCTTCTCCCGTCTGACCCAGCTCTTCTGCCTCAGAAGGCAGAGGGCTCAAGAAATAGGCTTCCCGCGCTGGGGTCCAAGGCAGCTGGGCATCTGGGCATAGTGCCCTCTGCCCCCCGGGGTCCTTACACAAAGACAGCCCCCCTCTGAAGACGTGGTCCTCTTCAAATCTTAACCACAAATGGTAGAGGGGCGCCTGCATGACACTGTCTTTTAAGCGTCCAACTCTTGGTTTCAGCTCAGGTGGTGATTTCGAGACTGGAGTTGGGTTCAGTGTGCAGTCTGCTTGGGATTCTCTCTCCCTCCCCCTCTGCCCCTCCTGTTCGTTCTTTCTCTCTCTCTCTCTAAAATAAATAAATAAATCTTTAAAAAAAAAAAAAAAAGTAGAGAAAGAGATGTGTCTCCTTCCTGGAAGCTGCATTGGTTTCCAGAAACCAATTTTCCTCCTGATCATTGCGCTTCTTACTTATGTTTATGGCAAATCTAGGGGGTGAAGAATGGTGTTCGTTATTCCTAACAATTAACTGTTGGAGGCTACTTGACCAAACCATTATGTTTTCATTTCCAAGGTGGCTTTCTATAAATTATATAGTTTTTAAAGACATTAAATTAAAAAATGGAAATATAATGACTTAATGAAATAGCATTGAATATATGATCCATGTAGAACACGGGTCGTGTGTGTATGTATTCACGTGTGTATACATGTATAGTTTGTCAGTCTATCTATCCGTCTGTCTATGGATTGATAGTAAGCAATCATCTAGCACACTTTAGAGATGCTAGCTGCCTACTTTATCTCCATCTCTCTGGTAGTACCATTTTTTTAGGAAGTGCAAAGAGGTATTAATGTTAGTCTACGTAAATTACATTAGATGAATAAATCTGCTATTCAAAAAAAGAAAGAAGGAAAAGGAAAGAAAAAAAAAAAAACTAGGAGAGAGGAAGTTATTTTGTATTCCAAAGCAGCATAGACGAACTTAAAGGGCACCAGCCCGCTCCTCGTATTGATGGAAGGTCTCTGTTATCTTTAGCAGCTGGTGACCCTTTGTGAAAGTTGAAAATGTCAACATTACTGAATCTTAAAAAGCACTCCCTGTACAGCCAAGGCTCGGCTCTATTCCACAAACATGGAATACGTGGATCTGAAGGTATTTGAAAAATCTGCACCAAATCCTAGGATGGTCCAACTTTTTTCTCCCACACCATGGCCTCCTGCCCTTTCGGGTTTAAGTTAAGAATGGATTAGGTGTACCAAGCAACGCCATTAGCCTTTCTTTTTATATTTTTATAAATGCAATACAAGTTCATCGTGGGAGCCACTAAAATACGACTTGTGCTGGATGCATGCCAGCCGTGGGGGGCCGTGCCCACTCTCATCCCCTCCCCACCACAATCCTTTTATGTCCTTGCTCCTGCCTGCCCACACCGTCCGTCCATCTCTGATTCACCGTCCCCAAGAGAGGATCGGGAGAAACTGCCAGGCCGCCTCAAATCAAATAAACTCATGATGATCTGCATGTGGGCACACGTGCATATCCCCCCCACCCCCGCTCTCTCGCACACACACATGCACACACAGCATGCACATGCCAAAAAAGGTGAATAAAAGGAAACCTTCTGGGACTCACACCTGCTGTGGCTTTCCTCTCCTTTAATTCTGGTGAGGGAAGCGGGGCTTCCATGTCGCAGTCGCTGTTAGTCCTCTGGCGAATTGGGAGGCAGTGGTGATGGTAGGGGACTGGTTCCTGGGCTGCCAGATGTGTTTGCCATGTGTTCCTCTGGCCGTGCCACCAGATTTTCCTCTTTGTAGTCCTCCCCGCCACCCGTGGGGAGCTCCCATGAGTCTGGGAGAGTGTTTTTTCTATATTAGTTTGATCCCCGTTCTTGTAGAGCTGTTTGGTTTTATTTTTTTACGATTTTATTTATTATTTATTTGAGAGAAAGTGAGTGAGAGCAAGAGAGATCTAGTGAGAGAGAGAGAGAGAGAGAGCATGAACATGGGGAGGGAGAGGGAGAAGCAGGTTCCCCGCTGAGCAAGGAGTCTGATGCGGGGACTTGATCCCAGGACCCTGAGATCACAACCTGAGCTAAGGCAGACCCCTAACCAACGGAGCCACCCAGATGCCCCTAGAGCTGTCTTTTTCTTAACGGTAGGTGGCTTTGCTGAAGTTTACCTTTGCACTCTATCTGAAACGTTTCTGGAACAGATTAATAGCCTGAGAATACTGCTGGGGGAAGTAGTGAGCTAATTAAGAAAACAAACTTTCAGAGGCAAACATGTAGCCGCATTTCCATGATGTGTAAATTATTACATCTCCCTGATGTGCTAATCGCTCTTTACTTCTCAGCCCAGGCCGACTGGAAATCAGCCCACCCAACCTATGACTGCCCTTGACGGGGCTTCTCTTTCCTGGTTTGTAGGCTGCAGCAACCACAGAGGCTTTTCTCTTTTCTCAGGTGCTCCTACCCACTGCAGGTTCTGTGGCCGGATATACTTTGTCACCAGAGCATCCTGTCCCCCAGAAAAGAGACTGTCTGTGCTGATCCCTGGGGGGTGCTGTGCCATTGGCTCCCACCCTTCATCTGCTGGGACATTTTCTTGGTCCGTAAGCTCGTCCACTGAGACACAACCCATCCACAGTCCCACCTCCGGATTAACCTTTGCTGTCCTTCACGTGGCTTTCCATGAACCTGATCAGCATCTGGAAGGCTTCAGTCTTGGCGAGGGGGGGCTTTCTCGAGGCCAAGGAGAGGAAGGCATGGAGGGCAGCGTGCTTACTGGTACACACTGTCCTCCTCAGCTTCTCCAGGCTCTTCCCTTCCCGAACCTGCTCATCTCTGGCTAG
Source organism: Mustela erminea (assembly GCF_009829155.1). Lineage (NCBI taxonomy): Eukaryota > Metazoa > Chordata > Mammalia > Carnivora > Mustelidae > Mustela > Mustela erminea. Next base: position 54,135,101 of record NC_045631.1, on the reverse strand, counting down.
GCTTTTGCACTGGCTTGAAATGTGGGAGGCCAAAGACCTGGGCCGAGAAGACTGGCTGCTTTCAGGGGCTGAGTGGTTAACATATTCAGAACTCATGGCCGGAAGACCACATGGGCAACTGGGGATTTGCACGGGCAGCAAGCACTGGGTGAGAAGGTGGACCTCCGTCTGAGCTGGCAGGCCAAGTTTGAGCCCTTCAAGTATCTGTTCTGTTGGGCAGCACGGGGCGAAGTTTACAGAGCTAAGTCACCTGCAGCTGGCCCGTGGCTTTGGAATTGCAGGGTGCTGGCAGAGACTGGTGATAAGCAAGGCTAGGAAGATACAAGGAGCCTGAAGAATGGAGAGTGTCCAGAGCACTGTGGGGAGGGTGGTCTCAGAAGGAGACCCGGCAGCGGCAGGGCTGATGAAGTAGGCCTTCCCAAGCCTAATGCTGGGGAAAGGCAAGGATGTTAAGTGATCCAGTGGTTCTCATGCTGGTCCCCAGGGACCCTGGGGGCTGCATCTGCCCCCACCCGGGGCCTTCAGAGATGCCTACTAGTAGCCTGCTCCCAACCCGCTGGGTCTATGGCCGAAGCTGGGAATCTGGGTTTTTGAAAAATTTTCAGATGATTGCCACTTGAGACCTGTGTTCAGAAGTATCATTCCGGTCCTTTCAGGAGACATTTCCGGCAGCAGGGCTCCTGGAGCACATGCGACCTCCCTAAAGCCCTTCCCTGTCCTCGCTTGGGAGTGAGCACAGGGAACCCCAAGCCACAGCGGGCGTGGTGGTCAGAGGGTCCTGCGGCAGCTGCGTGGTAGAAGGAGCTTTTGTGCCCCAGATGCTTTGGAGAGTTAGTAGGCTGAGGGGCCTTGGGCATCTTGGGGAGGTGGAGGCTCTGCCGGAGGAGACAGCGGGTACCGGAGGGACAGGTGGAACCAGCCGCAAACACACAGTCAGGAGCTCAGGGTTGGACTCTCTGTCCCGCTACTTGCCGGCGGGGTCATCCTCTGGGTCACTCGCCAGCTGAAGGCTTCCTGTTTTAGTCAGACCATTTTTTTTGGCTTCTGGTGACAGGAATCCGCTCAACCAGCTGGAGCCAGATCAACTTGGGGAGAGATCCTGAAAGCTCTCAGAGTTGGGTTAGGGGGGCCAGCAGCAACAGGCCTCGGGCTCTGAGCAGCGAGGCCACACCATCGAGGTGGCCTCTCCAGTGGGTGTGTTTCCTGTGTGTTTGCTCGCGTGACTGGGCTTCAGCCCATGGGCCAGTGTCCATGGCACAATGTCCATAGCCCAAGGACTCCAGTGGGCGGGCTTGAGTCACACGGGTCAGCCACTGAGCTGACCACCGTGTCCCATAGACTAGATCAGGCTTACAGTCAGCAGCTGGGTTTGGAGAGGCCTCATGCTGAACCCAGCCCGGTCTTTGCCGGCTGGACTCTGTATCCACTTTCAGATGCAAGGGAGGCAGAGGGGAATAAAAATTCTACCCTCATTGCCAGCGAAGATTGGGTTAGAGGCAGCAGCTTTGATATGCATCAGAGTGGGGTTTGTGATGGTGGCTTACAGAATTAGGCCGATTTGCCCACCAGTTTGCAGACCTACTAGGGGACCCTGTGCACCGTGTTGCATGGAGGCCTAGACCAGAAGTGGGGCACTGTGGCACTCAGGGCAAGGGGGTGCGGCTGGGTGGATGTATTCATCTCTCAAGAAACTCACTGTGTCTCCACAGGAAGGTGTGAAGGATGGGACAAAAGACCAGGAGTATTTAGGGGAGAGTCCCTCCTCAGGGAAACAGGAGTGGGAAAGAAGCGTTCTGTACCCCACCCAGCAAGGGGTAGAAGGGTCAGTTCTATGAAGAAGGCAGAGCCCGGAATAATGGCTCCGGAATAGTGGCTAGTGGAAAGGGAGAATGTTGGGGTAGATCACCGAGCTAACCTATTCTGTACCTGTAACATAGGATTTGAAAGAACCTTTCTCATAGGGTTGCTTCTAGGGTTAAAGATAAGTTCTCCATGTGGCTACACATGTAAGTTCTTGCAAGTTGCAGAATAGGCACTTAGTGACAGTTGAACTTGAATTGGGGAAGGAGAGGAGGTCACGAGGCAAAGTCCTGGCGTCATCTGGGGCGGCCGTATGTCATGGTTGGGTCGGTGATTACATAAGCCTTTGAGGGTTAGATTATCCTTTTTTTAGGTGGTTCTCTACCGTTCCTGGAACTGTTCCTCCCTCCTCTTTGTTTTCTTTGTCCCCTGGTAGGGATGCGGTCTTCTGTTCATGGGCACCTCTACTAATAAGCCAGAAAACGTTCACAGTGAGGTGTGTCTAGTTCCACTCATTGCACACTGTTTCCTAGAAATGCAGGTGTGCTGATCTCGGGCTTGTCCCTTGGTTTACCAAGCCCTGGCCAGTTTGGATGGGCCCCACAAAGCTCGGAGTATTGGGGGAGAGGATAGACAGCCCTCAGCGATGTCAAGCAAACCATGGCCTGGGCACCACGAGGGTGTCTTCTCCTTAGAACACAGCATTCTGTCATGGTGGTCACTCTCTGGACCCTTCTTCCATTAGTCAGACTGACCAGTGACATCCGTGGTGACTTACATGGAGCTGGATTATCCACACCAGCTGCTGGGTGGACCCAGGTAATTAACTTCCTCGAGGAACAGAGAGGCTTTGGAATAATTCTCATGTGGGTCACCAAGGACCAAGAGATACGAATCTTAAAGAAATCTTTAAAATCCTGCTTTGAATAGTCTCTATCAGGAGCCGGCAGAGGACAGCCTGTAGGCCCGATGTGGGCTGCTACCAGTTTTTGTAAAAGGAGTTTTGTTGGAACACAGACACACAAACTCATTTCCGTGTTGACTCTGGCCCCCTTTGGTGCTACAACGACAGACCTGAGTAGTTTTCCAGAAAGACGGTACGACCCACAAAGTCCAAAATATTTATTATCTGGACATTTACCAAAAAAGTTAGTTGACCCTCAAGAAGAATGGCTATAAAATAGGCATTTGGATCAATTAATGTTGGTCTTTCAGTGGGTAGGATGCTGCAGAATGAGGGTCTTAACCTTAAATAAAAGCATAAACTCTCTGAAAATATGTGCAAAATGTCTATGTAGATGTATGTGGACACTTTCCTGGGAAAGAGCGCTGTTGGCTTTCGTTTTCCATTCCACAAATACTTAAGTACCTCTCTGTGCCAGGCACTGTTCTTGGCACTGGAGGTACAACTATGAGCAGATGTACTCAGGCCCTCCCAGTGCTCACAGACCCAAGAGGTCGTGGACCTGCACACAGACAGCAAACAAGTGATGCCCTGGAAAATGCCTAAGTATCATGGAAATCAGGCTGCAGAAGAACCTTCCCCACCAGCCTCCTCCCCACCTCCACCCCCCAGCCTCCTCTCCACCCCCTACCCCCACCCCCATTCTCACCTCCTCCCCACCCCCTACCCTCACCTCTACCCCACCATACACATATTCTCTCTAATACAGCATTCACATTGAGCCTGAAGAAGGAAGGGCTTAGAAGCCACCCTGAAAATAATACTTATATCACAGAAGTCTCAGAACAACAAATATTGACCCTTATAAGTTCAACCAACATTTAGCCAATTGTAAAGTGCCCATTTGGAATTCCTTCCCAGCTTGCTTTTATTACTCTTAACGCCAAAGCCCACTGGAGCCATGGGAGGTAACTGGTTGCCCCAGACTCTGAAATGATTTGGACAATCCACACATCTCTTCTTCTAATGAGAAATAAATCTTGAGTCTATATTCTTAGGTTCAATATAACCTAAATTATAGGTTTGGCTGCTAAAACTTCTGCATCGTTCCCGTCTTGACCTCTGGCAGGTCATGGACATTTGGTTGAGCGCCATTGACATGGGAGACTACGGTATGATCTGGACTGTGTTCACACTTGACTGCTACGTGAAGTCACATTTCAGGACCATATGGTCCACCTAACGTGTGTGTGTGCGCGTCTCTACAGATACCGTAGAAGTAGAAACAAGATTGTCAGGAGTTTTTTGAAGGTGGTCCCCTCTGCATAGTGAAGGTTTCTCTCTCTCTCTCTCTCTCTCTCTCTTTTTTTTTTTTTTAGTTTTCTTCTGCCCTTATCCATATATTCTGTATTTCCTGTAACGTATGGGGAGTTCTTGTATTGTCAGAAAATATTTTAATACATTCAGAGGGAAAATAATGCTTTTCATTTTAGGGCACAGAGAGATATCAGTTCCTCTGGGCAATGAATTTGCTCCCTGTGTGGTGGACGTTCTTACTTTATGAGCAGTTGGAACGTGCTGTCCCCGAAGCTCATCGTGGGGAATTTCTTGAGCTGGAACAGAGCTCAGTGAACACCGGTGATGGAAATAGCTTCTCTCTCCTATTCACCCTGGATGACTGATCAAGTAGGCCAGCTGTGGCAGAGCAGAGGATCTGGAAGGGGCCCTGAAGTCTGTTCATTTGCAGTTGGAAGAAGCTGAGACTCGTAGAGGTTGAAACCTGTGTAGGGTTGTATATATAAAACTGGAGAAAGAGCTGACCTGAGAATGCTATGTTATGGTTTAATTCATTTAATTGTGGCTTTCTAAAGAAAACAGGAAACCTGGTGCAAACTTAATAAAGGCCTGCGTGTCAGAGACATGGATGTCCAAGAACAGGCGTAGAGCTCCCATATGGTAGTCTTCCCTACTCCTTCCTTCCTTCCCTCTCTCCCTCCTTCTCCCCGTCTAGCAGCTTCGCTTCTGAGCTCCTTGACTATGTTGGAGACTCTCCCTTCCCCCCATCTCGGGCATCCTGGTGGAAGACAGAGCCTGTCTATCAGGATAGAAGTTGGACTTCCAGCCTCCCTTGGAGCTAGCACTGACCGTGGTTTGGCCAGTTGGTGCACCTGCTAGCAAAGTCACTGCAGCAGGTGCGGCCCACATTCAGTGTCAGGGGCATTTGGCGTCCAGCACCGAGGACCGAGATGCTGCCACGCGGGTGTATGCTGGCATTTTGGACATGGTCTCCTTTGGCTTTGTCAGGGTTCCAGGGTCGGTTCTGTGGTGTTCCACGAGCCCCCCAGCACACTGCCGGGGATTGACTTGGCTTCTGTTGTTCTTCACTGTGCCCGATAGACTGTCCCTGCTGAACGTGGACGTGGACTTCGGTTCTCCCCAGCACCCAGGTGAAGTCTCAGCTCTCTGTCCTTCTTGTAACAAAGACAAAGAACAAACCCTAAAACTTCAGACTGGTGCTTATCTTTTCCTTTCTTTGTTGTCTCCAGCGATTACCCTATGTTCCAGGCTCACCCGTTGTATCCTGAAAAGGCAGAAAATCCCCTCAAACTGAGAAATGTTTTTGCAGTTTGAGTTACACCTGAACCTTTCCAGCACCTCATGAAGTTACGTGGCCTGGGACAAAAGGAATATTTCGATTCCTCTAGTCATTTGCAGACGGTGGCACTGTGTGAGAGCGCCAGCCATGCATGCCCTCTCTGGCTGTAGCAGCTGACGCTGCTGCCTGCTGGTGTCAGGTTTGATTCCTGGTGACTGGCTCCGAGGACTACTGGGAGGCAGAAATAGAGAGAGGGTTTATGTAGACGGAAACCCTGCAGAGACCCACGGAAGATGAGAGGATACCTTGGTTTTGGGGAATTGATTTTTCTCTCATTTCTTCTTCTGGTGGTTGTCTTTCCTTATGATGGTCCGTATCCTCTTAAAAAAAAAAAAAGGATTTTCATTTGATAAGGAAGTGATGGTTTCTATCAAGACAATGCAATGACTTTTCACCTTCTAGTCTTAAATTGCTTTGCCTTCCCCACTGTGTGTTTGGCAACGTCCTGTCTTCTTAGGTGCCCAGAGAGAACTAAGGATCAGGCATATCCCTGTGTATGACCTCGAGATCTCTAACTGGGTGGTAATATTTGGACTGACACGAATTTAGAGACTGAGGAAGTACCTGGATTAAGTAGTACTTTTGTGGTCTCAAACATTAATTTTCAAAATTCATTCTATATCAGAATTACCCTGGGGGTGAGGGGAGGGGAGGGCACACAGCAGGGGCAGGTTCCTGGGCCCCTCTCCCACAGGTTCTAACGCAGCAGCTCTAGCATGGGCTCTAGAAGCTGGGTTTTGTAAGTTCTCACTGTGACCTAGCAATGGATGGCGTTTACTCCACACTAGGAGATACAGTGGTCTAGGCTGTTAATCTTTATTCTCAGAACCAGAAGGGATGGCAGAACAGTATTACCTCAAAGGGGAAAGTAAGCCAAGAGACTATAAAGTTAATGTTAGCTGTTGGATGGGAGCCTTGAAGTGGGTGCTGTTCTGCTGGACGCTGCCTCCCTGACCTGATCGTTGTCAACCACGTAAGTCAAGTGCATGGCTCCCATCTTTTTGGAGTCGGCTGAGAGTCCTTGGCAAAGCTCTTCTAAGCACTGGTGTTCTGCAGGATGCCCTTTCTCTCTCTCTGATGGGCTGGGACTTTTTGACAGCAAATGTCTTTTGCTGGTGCACTCCCCCGAAACCTTTGATGACCCCCTTTCCCATAGGGCATTTATGCTGAACACACAAGTGCAGGGTGAACTAAGCGTGGGCGAGACACGGCTCTGGAGCCCACCTGGGATTTATTCTTAGACCCCAGTCCATTCATCAGGAAGGAGTTCCTGTTGATTCACTGGTCCTCCGTGCCTTCCCAGCAGAAGCGCTGACCGGGTAGGTGGCCGTTTCAGTCTTACTGGGTGTTTCGGCTCCCTTGCCCAAGAGTAGAAATTATTACCTTAGGGGCACCTGGGTGGCTCAGAGGGTTAAAGCCTCTGCCTTCAGCTCAGGTCATGATCTCAGGGTCCTGGGATCGAGCCCCGCATCAGGCTCTCTGCTCAGCAGGGAGCCTGCTTCCCCCTCTCTCTCTGCCTGCCTCTCTGCCTACTTGTGATCTGTCTGTTAAATAAGTAAATAAAATCTTTAAAAAAAAAAAAAGAAAGAAATTGTTACCTTAGTTAGACATCTGGAACAGGCAGTGTTTTAGGAGGTAGTCTGCTTAATGGATGAGAAATCTCTCGCTAAGAGTGAACCCAACTCTTCTTCTGATGTATATTTCATTTTTACCAGTTATGCAGATCTGTTTGGGTCTGCGTTGTCACTAAGCAGTTGCTGGCCCAGTTGCAAGCGTCATGGGTAAGGCGTGGATTGCTTTCAGTGCCTGGGAACTATGGACGGATAGGACAAGGCAATCAAGTCAGCCTCCTTACCCGGGCAGCATCTGACCCTCTGATAATCGTGTGGCTGGTGATCTTTAGAATGATGAATGGAGATATCTATTCTAGTTACAGAGATTGTAAATAGGTTTTGCATCCTATTTCTGAAACTCCAGATGCTTCTCTGCTCAAAGATTAGTAGCTAAGCCTAATAAATGCCTCCATTATCTTCTCATGAAGTTCCCTTCATCTCTAGTGGCATCTTTTCCTGCTCCGGCTTACACACGAGCCATGCAGTACCTTCATGCAGAACGGAGTATGTGACTGCTTTCAGAGTAGTGCAGTGACTCAGTGCAGCATCTTCCTACCCTAGAACTCAGACCCTGAATGGGGCACAAGTAGGACTGTCTGATAAAATACAAGTATCCAGTTAAGTTTTAATTCCAAGCGAAGAATACTTTCTAGCATAAGTATATACCAGGCAATATTTGGGATATACTTTTACTAAAATGAAAATTTCATTTTATCTGAAACTCCAGTATAGCTGAGCACCCGGTCTTTTTGGTTGCTGAATCTGGAAGCCCTCGCAAGGATCCCGTCCACACTAGATTCGTCTCACCATATATATAATGTTTATAGGACTGTTGTGTTGCTTACAAGAATCCCCGGTTGTTGCATGGAAAGAAGACTAGAGAATCAAGAGAACCTCTCACATACCCTGCTTTTGAAAAACGTAGTGTTTCAATATTGAGAGAGAAAAGTAGCTTTCAGGCCATACCAGCTAGTGGCATATATAGAACGGATGACCCCCCCCCCCAACACACTTATTTTTTTTTAAGGCACTATGCTGTCTTAAGGAATGTCAAAGAGGAACTTTTAAAATGGAGGCTAGAGGGGCGCCTGGGTGGCTCAGTTGGTTAAGCAGCCAGCTCTTGGTTTCGGCTCAGGTCATACCCTCAGGGTCATGGGATTGAGGCCCACGTCAGGCTCTGTGCCGAGTGGAGAGTCTGCTGGAGGATTCTCTCCCTCTCTCTCCCTCTCCCTCTGCCCCTCCGGCCGCTCATGCTTGCATGTGCTCTCTCTCTCTCTCTCTTTCTCTCTCTAATAAATAAATAAGTCTTAAAAAAATAAATAAAATGGAGGCTAGAGCCCCAAGTTGGCCAGGTGGAGACATCTGTGTGAGATGTATCCGGCATGTGAGAATTCCTGCTGCTCTCACTGGCCATCGGTGGGCAAGAGTGGATCACTGGAAAATTACCCATGGAGGTGAGGAGTTAGCTAATGGTGTATCATTAGAGAAGGCTCGTTTAGACAGAGGACCTTGCACAAAGGAGGAAAGAAATATTCCTGAAACTTTGAAAAATGTTCAACCTCACCTGTAGCCAAAGAAACACAAACTAAGGGAAATGTCATTTCCTTCATAAAGGAGTACATTTATTTTTAAAGGCGAAAGACCCATGCTGACCGAGAAATGCCAGGATGAGAACTTGCAGACTCTGCTTCACAGGAGTAGAAATGGCATGGCCTTTCTGGAAACTAATTAGCCAAATGTATCACGGCCCTCTGATCAGCACTTCAACTTCTGGGAATTTTGTTCAAATTTCTCATTGTTTATACAGGTAAAAGGTTTTGCAGTGATATTTATAGAAATAAGATTAGAAATAGCCTAAATGCCCAATAGTATGAGAATGTAAATAATAATGTGTATTGCTTGAAATGCCTGTTAGAGTTTCCAGTCACAGAGGGGAAATGCTTATGTTATGTTTAGCCAGAACAGAAAGCAGTCTACGGCTGTATAACAGGATATCTCCGTTAAGTGAAAACCGTACAAAAAAGGCATTGAAGGAAATACACCAAACTCAGATATATAGGTATTTTTAGGTGATGTGATTATGTGCGATTTAAATTTGCTTCTGTATATTTTCAGGGTTTCCAAGGTTGCTTTGATACGCACTTACATCTTTATAGTCAGAGTGGGGTTACCGGCGGGAGTTACTGCATTCGGGGGTTACTGCAGTGGTTGAGGGGGTTGAATGGCTGGCCAGCCCTGCCTTGACTACTGAAGCCCATCAAACTTATTAAATGGGCAACACTTAAATGAATGGCGTGCTGTTGGCTTTCTGCCAGGACTTCACATTAGCAGCATATACGCTGGCATTTCCAAGGGCTTTTGGAGGACCTACAGGTGCATAGCCTGGTAGGGCTCAGGGAGGCTAAGGAGCTTCTCCCCGGGGGAAAGGCACCACGAGCATCCCCTCTGCTGCCCAGTTTGCATGGAGAGGGAGACTGTACCCTATCGCTAGCCTCCAGCACTCAGACCCTCCCACTTCCTGACAGCTGAGTCCCACGGCAAGTGCCCAGTGGGTTCTAAAGACGGCATTTGAGGAAAAAACGTCCAAGAGTCAAAATGACCCGCTCAAACATCATTTTTCTCCCTTAAACCACCAAGACCTGCCCCTCCCCGAGAACATCAAAAGCCAAGAATTAAATTTTCTTACCATTTTCAACAAACACCTCTCTCTCTGGGAACTTGAAGCCTAAATCATTTTGAACAGATAGTGGAAGGGAGAGGGGAGCTATGGATCCATGAAGGGAATTTTCATGTTTTACCTTCAAAGGTGTGGGCCTGCGTTTGCATTTGTAAAATGCAAATGAGGCATCTCCGCTGTGGTTCAATTTTAGCAAACCGGTTCTTGGCCAGCAGAGAGTTACAAGCAAGCACCTGGAAGACGGAAGGGTTATTGCACAGAAATTACCCGTCAGCAATAGGAACTTTTCCTCACATGCTGGGATGTGTGTCCTGGGATAGGTCATCCCGATGCTCCCATGGTCCATATGAATCATGAAGCCATAAAACATTTAGTGCCTGAGGTCAAGAAGGTACATCCCCTGGGTGGGTGCCCATTCTGGGCGGGCGGGAGCAGAAAGAGTATGCCCCTCTGTGGCAGGACGGGGCACTGCATCTTTTAGTATCTGGAAAAGAGTGCCCATGACAACTTGAATAGAAAGGAATGGTTTTGCAGATGATGGGCTCAGAACTAAGCAAAATTCCCTCAAGGCATTAAAAACTAAAGCCACAAAGGCTGAGGGATGTAGGAGATATTTCTGTAGTTTTATGTGAAACAAGCGGAATATGAAACTGTACGTTAATGTGCGTCATCAGTAGGAATCGCTAAACTTCATTGTGCTTTTCATGTGCGAGGCACTGTGCGCAAGCACTTTACCTGTATTTTAGTTCTCTTAACAACCTTACTAGGAAGATGTGATTATTAAACCCATTTTAGTACAAAGGCAATGATACACAGAGACAACATTTCCTTGAAGCCTTATGGCTAATACTTGACAGAACCATCAGCCTGTGGTTGACAGAGCTACAATCCCATGTTGGCAGAGCCATGATCTTATGGTTGACAGAGCCACATCCTGTGGCTGATAGAGCTGCGTCCCATGATTGACAGAGCTGCATCCGGTGGTCGACAGAGCCATGATCCCATGATTGGCTGAGTCACGATCTCATGGTTGGCAGAGCCATGATCCTGTGATTGACAGAGCCACATCCTGTGGTTGACAGAGCCACCATCCCATGGTTGGCAGACCCATGACCCCATAGTTAACAGAGCCACAGTCCCATCTTGGGAGAGCCAGGATCCCATGGTTGGCAGCCACGATCCTGTAATTGGCAGAGCCACATCCTGTGGTTCACAGAGTCACATCCCATAGCTGACAGAGCCATATCTCATGGCAGGCAGTGTGTCATGCTGCAGTCTTCTCCTCACCATTTGCACTGACTGCAAATCTGTAAAATGTGAATGTGCATGAACTGGACAAAGGGTGGGAACAAGCGATAGTCATTGTGGTAGGGATATTAGGGACTTTTTCTTTAAAGGAGTTATGTTTACAGCTTTACAAAAGGGAAACAGTATGCAAGTGGGTAGGTTTAGAGATAGTCATAGTCTTTAGTCTTGGATGTCTTTGAGCTGAAGGGTCATCTGCCAAGACTGGGAGAACCACTGGGCTCTTAAATTTCCATGGGACTGTCAAGACGGGGCTCCATGGGCCTTGATTTCTCTACGTGCCAAGGCTGGTGCTAACTCATTTTGAGTCATTATCTCATGTTCAGATTCAGCACTAATTACATAACGGAAGTCATGCTAATCCCATAAATGATTATAGAAACAGAACCAAATACTTCGCAGTCTTTGTCACACTCATGATGATAATTGGATTTCTTTCCCCCAAATCATTCTGATTCTCTGGGAAACAAGAAAGAAGAGAAAATAGATGTAAATAGATCTTCCTCTCTTCCTGCTCCAGATCAGTCTTTCCATCCTGCTTGTGCATATCTAGTACATAGTGAGTCCGGATCGCTGACGACTCTTCATTTTATGGTTTATAAATGGGGTTTAGAAAGAAGGTGTTTCTCTAGAGGTTTGAAGTTTTCTGTTCTTATCCGATGAGGAGTTGCCTATTTGTGCTAATTCAACTAGATCATTTCTATTGATGTCTTGGGGGATATTTTTAAAGCTCTCATGGCTGGTGATCTGTTAATTAATGTTGCGGCATTCACTGGGGACTGAGGTTCCATCATTGGGCCCTATTAGATTTGGCCGGTTACATTAGGACAATATCCTGTGTCCCTAGGGGGACTGAGCTCATGGGGTATGAAAATAGAGGTTAACATAACTTTCATCTTTTTTTTTTTTTTGAAGATTTTATTTATTTATTTGACAGACAGAGATCACAAGTAGGCAGAGAGGCAGGCAGAGAGAGAGAGAGGAGGAAGCAGGCTCCCTGTGGATCAGAGAGCCCGATGTGGGGTTTGATCCCAGGACCCTGGGATCATGACCTGAGCCGAAGGCAGAGGCTTTAACCCACTGAGCCACCCAGGCGCCCCATAACTTTTATCTTACATGGTATTCTCAGTCTGAGGTCCTTGAATCCATAAGGATTCAAAAATTTTTTCAAAAAAATTATTTTTTTTTTTGGAGAGAGGATTATAGCTTCCACCATACTTTTCAGAGTGGGTGCTGATGCCCAATGGTTCAGAGCCACTGATCTAGAGGCTTCAGCACTTTCTGCTTCACTGGGAAGGAAGTCAGACCCGAGGAGGATGGGGTGTCCCCAGGCAGCCGGGTTCAAGATGGCCCGCCAGACAGCTTTGCCCTGTGATACGATGTGCTGGGATGAGAATCACACGCGTGATTATGTGAACATGTCACCTAAGTTCACTCTGTGATTCAGCAGGAGGAATGAGCCTTGGACAGATCTCTCTGTTCCCCTGTGGTCCTCAAATGCAGCAATGCCGTGCCTTGCCAGAAAAGATGAAATTGGGGGACGACAAGCCAAACCCCAGTAGTGGGTCCCTTCTTTGTGTGGATTCTTAGATGCTAGAGCCTAAATTTAAAAAAAAAAAAAAAAAAAAAACCAAAAAACTAAAAAAACCCTTTTGATAATGGACAGCTTTGTAGTCTTTTCTTCTACCTTCCTGAAAGAATCGTAACCCTGTGTTCCATGCCTGGTGTTTTCTACTTACAGCTGTTTTACACTTGGAAATAGTAGTGCTGAGGGGTTAAGAAGGTTTTGCATCCTTTTCAGGTTTGTCTGTGAGTGGGAATGACTATAGACAGGAGATTTCCACAGAGCCTTTCCCACCTCTGGGATCATGGGATCCAAGCTCACCCGACCCTCTGTGCACCCTGAACATTTCCACACTAACTCTCTGGGATTTCAAGCCCCCAGTCTCGTGGCAGGGACTGCTCTCACTGTCCTTCTTGGGGAGTAAGGGGGCAGATCAACACTCCATCCCCACCCCAAATCAACAACGGGACCCTGGTTGGAAGGTTGCCTCTGCGGGCAAAGACCTGACTTGACTCCAGTATGAGTCCACCTGGGCAGGTTGTGCGGCCGGGAACCAGTTCACTCTAGCTCTCAGCTTTTCAGGCTCTTTATTTTTTTAGAAGGAATGGGCTCTGCTTAATCCTCGGAAGAATTAAGGAAAAGTTCTCAGTCCCACTGATCAGTTGATGTCACTGACGCCATCTTGTATTTCTGAGCTGACACTGGCTGTTCCATTTCTGAATGGCCTTCCTCTTCCTCCTTCAGAAGTGCCCAGGCCTTTCCCCTCCCAGCGGATCTCACACGGTCTGGTCACTGTGGCCCACCTGGGGCTTGGCAGTTGCCTCCGTGAGGTGGTCATCTTTAGCCTCTGATGCTGGGGTTCTGCTTCTTGGCATGCGGTGGTTGAACTCATCTTGCCGGGAGAGGCAAGAAGACGCCTTGCTCAGGAGGTGTCCGTACTCTCTGTAGTGATTTATTTGGACTAATTTTCCTCATTGCAGACTCACTAGAGGCTGTTACTGAATCGGGGCTTATTGACCTTGAACAAGTACGTGAGGTGTTCACACCCCCCAACCATGTTCCACTGGGGAAGGTGCCAACAGCAGCTTTCACACGCTGGGACCCCAAGGCAGAGCGTGCAGTTTTACCTCCGTTAACAACTCTTTCTGCTTCTTGATCGTTCCTACTGAGCAGGAGTGCGCTGCTGGAATTCTCGAACGGCGCCCCCATCCCTGTTGCTCTCTGTGTATTACCTGCGGGAGAGTCAGAGTCCGATCCTTTTGTGACCCTGACAAAGAGAAGCTCCTGCTTCAGAGACTGTCAGAAAGTAGGCATTTCTGCCCTTGAATTGAAAAGAATTCTCCTTGTCTTCCGTGTCTATTCTCTTTTAAATTGTAAACCCCCAAAGGGAAGAGTCGCATTACCCTGGCCCCCCACCCCATCAACTCCCCCTGGAAGCCTGGGGCCGGTGTGTGTACTCAGAGGAAGCCCCGTGAATTGGTGGTGTTTTCGGACTGGTCCGGGAGGAAGGCACGTGGCCTCCACCACCATATGGCATAGGTCCTGGACAGCCCTCGGGCCTGCTTTGCTTGTATCTTTAGTGTTCATGGGCTTGAGGTCGCACAGGTTTACTCTGTTTTCTGCCCAGCCTCTGTGACCTGAATCGTCAAGTATTGTCACCATAAAAGTTGACCCTCTGGGTGTCAAGAAACAGGTGTGTGCACGTGCACAAAGGATGTGTGGTATGTGAGGTACCAGGTGACACTCCCATGCTTGTGTACACACACACACGAACACATGCATGGTGTGGAGACCCCGCTGTGAGAGTTTAGCTCTAAAAGAAAATGGGTCGGGACGTGGGGATGCCAGGGTCTGCCTGCCTTTGGCACTCGCTTCCTCCTCCAGCAGACCTGCTGGATGTGAGGGAACAAACTGGTCTTCAAAAGAAGTGTTTTGGTTCTGTTTTTATTTTTGTTCTTTTCCTGTTTTGGAAATAGAAAGCAATGTTCACTTAGGCGGGTTCCTCTGAAAAGGGCATCAAAGCCCCGATCCAGTTTATGTAGCGAGATTTGGTCTTTAAGTGAAGTGCTTGAGAGGGAAAGGTAAACCACCCTACCTTGCTTTATAGCAAAGCAGTAGGGAGAGGCCCGCCAGAGGCCCACGGTCAAGGTCAAAGGAGTCCTTACAGTTGCCCTTTCTTCTTAATTGACTTTGGGAAACATTTTTGCGACTTTCAGCTTAGAGATGAGAATTCTTTTGCTTGTGGAAAATTTATCAAGAAAGGAAGTAGAAGCACCATGGAGAGTCCCTCCTACCGTTCAAGTTGATGACCATGGACTTCTGTGACCAGGGGCCCCCCACACAGCTGTGTGTCCATCAAGCTTCTGCTGTTTCCTGCAGTCATAGGAGCCACACTGTTTATTGTCCCAACCAGGACACTTAGAGCATGAAAGGGGACCCTCCTAGTCTCCCTGGGATGGCAAGCCCAGACTGGGAAATATGGTTGCCCTGCTCATGGTGGGGGTCGCGCAGACACGGTCAGGAGTCCCATCCGTTATGACTCTCAGGTTCTCGTGTTCACTCAGGATAGACTCTCCTTTCTGTTCCTGCCACCACGTGTCTGCCGTTTGCTCCTCTGGCGCCACTCCCGCAGACGTACCCACACTGCGCGCCGCCGTGGGCCGAGTGCTCAGCCTCGGACTCAGGCCATTTGCCTCTGTTAGGAATGAGCAGATAGGACCCGGGACGCCATAGGTAGCTGGCGCAGTGTGGCTCTATGAAACGACACCCTTCAAATATACCCCCCAAAAGGAAGGTTTGGAAGGAAGGTTAGCTCGTGAATCCAGTGGCTGGGTACCATAGTCAGCCCACGGGGGTCAGAATGTCCTGTGACACGCGGGCTGCCAGTTGCCTGTCTGTGTGTCCATCTGGCTGGCCGTCCAGCTCCATCATTTCCCGTCTCAGCGTGCCTCTCTGCTTCTCCTTCCTTCTGTCATCTGTCAAGCTGCGTCCTTGTTCGCTTCCTGCGTGGGACATCAGGCTGCCCGTACATGACCTTTTGGATTGAGAATCCGCACTTGAATCACCGGGCCCGTCCCCACTCCAGTCCCCCAGTCCCTGGGGAGGGAATCTGATTGGCCGGGCCTGGCATGTGGATGGGTTCCCGTGAGGTGACGTGGCTAGGAGAGCAGGGTCACCTACGGGGCGGGATAGAGGGAACACGTGACAGCCACCACAGTCCACACCTGCACAGTAGCCGTTAAGCCCTTGCCTGGTGCCTCTCATTTAATCCTTGCATGACCCCGTGGGGTAGGTACCATTATTGTCTCACTTTGTGACTCTCGAAACTAGGGCACAGAGAGGGTAAACAGCTAGTTTAGTGCCACACAGCTGATAAGTGGACAAGTCAGCAGGGAGCCCGGCAGCCTGGCTCTGGGATCTGAGCTCCTAATCACCACTCAGTATTGTTTCTCCCTAATAAGCATTGCCAGGACACCCCCCAGTTTCATCTTTTTTATCCTCTCCTGTCCCTGTACACTGGGCACCGAGTGTCTACTCAGTGAGCGTTTGCTGAGTGAGTGGGTGAGCTAGCAAAGGAAGGGGGAGGCAAGACAGAAGCAGAAGAACACTGATCCATTAGGAAGTTAGGGTGTAGACCCCTCCCCAGGGTGGAAAGCGTCCTCCTGCTGCTGCTTGCCCTAGCACCAGGGTGCACATTTTCAAAGTGCTCTCTCTCCCCACCCCTCTCTCTTTGCTCAGACAAGAGCGAGAATGGCGAGGCCTATCAGAGGAAGAAGGCGGTGGCCACCGGCCTTCCTGAGGGCCCCGCCGCCCCAGCGCCTCCTCGAGGGAACCCGGTGCAGCCCGGCAGCGGCAGCTGGAGGAGGATCGCGCTGCTCATCTTGGCCATCACCATCCACAACATTCCAGGTGAGGTCCTGCCCCTGCGCGCTCCAGCCGCCTGCCCAAAGGGAAAGTCACTCCTGCCGCTCAGTCACTCCGTCTTGGCTGGAAGAAGAGCGCGGACCTTCGTGACATGGGTCCTTTTTTGGAGGGACGCGGGGACAGAATGCAAATCTTCCTCGACTTTATTTGCAACTTGTGTTATTGCTGTGGGGTGCAGCTTGTAGGAGCGCGGGATGTCTCTGGTTCTAACGCCCTTTTAAAATCCTGCGTTCCGTACAGGTTGGCACTGATGGTTGCCTTACCCGCCTTCTCCCTGTGGGACACCTGTCCGAAAATGCCCTTGCCAGTCCTATGCGTTCTAGCATGCTGCGGTTAATTTGTTTTGTGTCTCTGGATTTAGTTTAATTGAACAAAATTTGTTGGCGTTCTATTTCAAATATATTCTGTTTCGCTTAGAGTAACGAGAAAACATAGGTATGCCTAAAAAGGAACAAAGATACTCTTTAAAAAAACGAGGGAACCTGAGGAACTTGCTGGGTCACATCTTGGAATTCCAGCTCTGCCACTTACTCACTAGTGTATCTGGACAAGTGACTTGAGCCCTCTGAGCCTTGGTTTTCTCGTCTGTGAAATGGGCATAAAGCTACTACTGAGAGAATCAGGATATCATTTACAAAATGAATCACATTTCTTTCCATACTTAAATGAGATGCTGTAGCACGTGTGTGCGCACACACACAAACACACACACACACACACACACACACACACACACACACATTTTGGCACCTTACTTGGACTCCATGAGCATTTGGAAAATGGTAGCAGTGATTAGCATTAAGAATACTCCTGTCCTCCCTTCCAGCTGTGACTTCCTCAGCCTTGAGTTCTTCAACGTTCCATCATTGGTTGTGCCTGAGCTCAAGTTTTAGGAGTAACCTTGCTGAGGAAGTGTCCCCCGGTGATACGTTCATTATTTGAGCCCTTTGCACAGTTCCTGGTGCCAGGAGCTTGTTACCTTGTTACAGGGCAGTGACAAGAGGCCCCTTTTTCTCTTCCAAGCTCTTGTAGATGTTGCTGTATGACCCTCTGGCTTCCATATTGTGGGATCTAAGGCCACGGCCAAACTGAACTTATTCCTTGCTGGGTAACTCAGTAGCCTTCTGCTTACACAATAAGGACTTGTTTTTTGTTTTAGGGGTTTTTTTGGTCATTATTTTTTTTTAATGATTTTATTTATTTATTTGACAGACAGAGATCACAAGTAGGCAGAGAGGCAGACAGAGAGAGAGGGAAGCAGGCTCCCTGCTGAGCAGAGAGCCTGATGCGGGACTCGATCCCAGGACCCTGAGATCATGACCTGAGCTGAAGGCAGCAGCTTAACCCACTGAGCCACCCAGTACCCCTTTTTGGTCATTATTAAAGAATGAAAATTTCGATAACTTATATATTCTGATATAGATAAACCTGCCTAGAACACTATGTTTCCAGTCACTTTTTCAAAAAGATTTTGTCCACTTAGTTATTTTAGAGTGAGAGAGTGTACATGAGCAGGGGGAGAGGGAGAGGGAAAGCAGATGTGGGGCTTGATCCCAGGACCCCAAGATCATGACCTGAGCCAGCCACCCAACTAACTGAGCCACCCAGGCCCTCCCTTTCCAGCCAGTAAAGCTCAGATCATCTTCTGGATGAGAAGCACCATCATTATTTATATCCTGGTCTTGGGAATTTTTATCATATGGTTTGCCCCCCAGTTTTTCTTCAGCGTGTTTTCCTCATTTCCCTCTTGGCTCTCTCCCTCTGGGTCACGGGCAGACTCTTTGGTTTGTCTAGAGCCAGCTATTAAGTATTTCTTGAGATAGAGTCTTATGTGGGACCCCAGTGCACAAAGCTGACCAAAGCAGATCTGTCCTGGTGGAAAGGCCTGGCCACATTCACCCGCAGAACCTTAGCGAGCTCACTGGAAGACCTAGGGCTTGGCAGAGAACAGCTTGAAAAACCTCCACAGTCATCTTCAGCCTGTTAAATGCTAATCGGTAGAGAAGAGAAGGTGCGTATCTTGTCTATTCAGTCATAACAGTAGCGATCTTTCTGCCACTCAAGGCTCCTTCTCTAACCAGTTGGAAATGAATAAAGATCTGTTCCATTGGGTTTACAGTCACATAAGATAACTGTACTGGCTTGAGGTGTCCCGTGCTGATTCTCTGTCTCCCTGAAGAATACAAAAGTGTCCTAAAATCTAGCTCTCATAGCACTGGGTTTTGAGAAGCCGGGAAAAAGCTTTCCTCTGATGGAGTCCTGCCTGTCTTCTGCCAGCCTCTTGCCTTCTGTGTTCCCGCGCGCTCAGCGGGGACCGTTTCGGGACTCATTTTGACAGAAGGTCAGGGAGAGTCAGAGTTCGCATCTTCGAATGTTTATTGACTTCTGCGAGAGCTTGGATTAAGGTGAGAAACAAGACCATGCTAGCAGCAAGGCGTATGGGACGACACCGACATTTGATGATCACATTTGATGGTCAGCACGGATTCAGAGGTTACGTCTCCCCTGACAGTACACCTTCTTCTGGATCCTGGGCGTTCCCAAGTTCGTGTTCAGCCTATGTCCCTATTGTGGTGAATGTGGAAGTGTCTTTTGAGATGAGGGTTGTGAGGCTCGTAGGAAACTCAGCTGAGTCAGTTTCATCGGGACCCCAGCGTAACAGTCCGTGACCTGGGCAGTGGCTGGTTTGTGTGGATCGGGAAGTTTGAGGGTAAATTTCTTCCCCCGTCTTGCCTTTTATTAATTGCATTTTAATAATGAATTCTAGGCACTTGAGTTATATCAGTCATAAAACAGACCAAGATACCTAGCCTCTGTAACGTGAGGGCAGGAGGATAGACAATGGAAATAGTAGTGATCAGTGGATTATATGTTACACTCAAAGGCGGTTGGTGCTGTAAACAATGGACACGTCCAGCAGGGCTGATGAGATGCTAAGCTGTTACGGAAAGGAGTTGCACTTGACCACAAATAGAGTGACCACAAATAGAGTGGACCACAAATAGACTGAGACCTTGCATTCGAGTGAGACATACAGCTCTTTGGGGCACAGTGAGTGTTCCAGGCAGAGGGAGCAGCCAGTGCAAGGGCCCTGAGGCAGAAGCATGTCTGGACCTCCGAGGAGTAGCCAGGAGTCTGGCCTGGAGTAGGGTGAGTGGGAGGGAGAGGCACAAAGGGAGGATAGAGAGGTCAGCCCTACCCCAGGTGGAGCACAGAGGCATTGTAAGGATTTTCCTTTTAACTCCGGGAGATGGGCCACTCCGGGGTCTTGAGCAGAGAGGCATATGATCTGAACGGTGCTCTCCAAGCTTCTCTCCAGGCACTGAACTCAGACTGGACCCAGGAGGGGCGAGGGCAGCCACGGGGAGACTGGGCAGAGGCCATGGTGGGGGTGCGAGCTGCAGACAGGGGGCTTCGTCTGGGGCGGTTGTGCTGGCGGGCCTGACAGGGACCCCAGTCCCAGCGTCTGCTGAGGGTGGAGCCGTGGGGTGTGCCAATGCAGCAGGCTGGGGTGTGGACATGGATGGGAGCCAGGAGGGACCCCGAGGTTTCAGGACTGACCAGCTGCCAGCCTGGAGACGCCACCAGCTGGGACGGGGAAGACCCTGCGGGGGCAGGTTTTAGAAGGGCATATCAAGAACTTGATTTTGGACGGTGAGGTCTGATTGTCGCCAGACATTCAGGTGGAGATGCCAGTCAGGTGGCGGCACAGACGAACCGGGAGACGGGAGCAGAGTCTGGGCCACTGAGAGAAGTCTGGAGCGGATGGGAATCGTTGGCGTGTGGGTGTCGTGGCAAGCCTGGCGCTGGTGACATCCCCAGGGTCTAACTGCAAGCAGATGCGTCTCCCCGCCCCTCTGGGGCCCATCCCCGGGGTCTCGGGCTGCTAACCTCTGTCCAGATCAGTTGGTCTGCCCACGGTTACAGGCAGTGGCTTCCTGCCCTTTGATGGGAACCGTATCAAGAGCTTGTCTGTCGCCGGCTTATCTTTGAAAAGGTCTCTTTTTTAACACTATCCTTATACTTTATTAAAGATTTAACTAGAGCTTTGACATTCCCTGAGACTCTGGGTTTGAAGATAGACTTTTCACAATGACTAAAAGGATAATTGATTTTTTTTTTTTTTGAAGTTTTTTTGTCTTCGCTGGTTCAGTTTTATATGTCCTGGGGATGGCATTTTGTTCATCTTCTTTTTTAATTTGGAAGTAAAAAGGAGAGCTTGTTAGCGAGTATCCTGTCCTCCAGAGGTTTCTGGAGTGCGAGGATACACGGGTAGACACACACACACACACACATGCACCTGCGGCAGTGGGTTAGCCTTTAATACACGTGTGCAAGGACGGATGTGTTCTTGGACTTCTGTGACTTACCGTCATCCTTAAGAACCTGGGAAGAGCTGGGGACCCCCTCACACACAGCCCACAGGCAGATCTGGGTAGGCCCAGGCCTCATACAGTCCTGAAACGGGAAAATCCTCACTTTCGAGAAACAAAGGCACAGTCTTGTAAGCAGCTTAAATGTTTTCGGAAGAAACTGTCCTGATTAAGGAAGAGACGCGAGCCCCTCCGGCTCGAGTGGCTGAGGCAGAGTCCCCGCGGGGGATGGGCTGCTTATCCGCATTGTCCCTTCTCTGGCGTGGCCTGTGTGCATCAGTGGCGGGTCGGGGCCCTCGCATCCTTTGGAAAACAATACCCCGAGGAAAGGACGTGTTTTCTGCGAAAGCAACCCTGTCGCCTTTGGAGCACTGTCACTTAAAGTGATTTTCATGCAATATCTTGCAGACTCGAGGGCTCTGAGCCTTCCAGAGGTTCCCGGGCCTGCGGCAGACACGCCGCCTCTCAGCGTCTGAGTGGAATTAAAAACCACCCAGCAGTCGAGTTCCCACTAATATCCTTTCATGAGTGGCTTATGTTCTCGACAGTGCACTACAGCTTTGCTTTCTGTGCCAGAAAGTTCAATTTTGAGCTTAAGGGGATCTTCCGGAGGTTCTCTCTCCTTCAAACACTAGTCCATTTGGTGATTCAGGGTGTGTGTGGGCACACGCGCGTGCATACACGCACGTGTTAAATTATCACTGGGATTCCTTTCAGCCCCGGCATTGGATGAGTCTGTGAACAGTGATACAGATCGTGCAGTATTCTTTCCGTGTATTCTACGGTGTTAATCGTCCCTTCCTTTGCGACGCCGTGCTGTGTCCTGTGTCCGCGTCTGTCGTGATCTTACCACTCTGAGTGGCAGTCCTTTAAGCGTGTCTCCCCTCCCCCAGTGCCGTCTGCCTTTTCTGAGCTCACACATTACATGTTGGAGCTCAGGATCTATTTGCGCCTGTGGAATGGGGGTGCACTTGCTACCTGGCCTCCAACCTAGGAGGATAGGGTATTGTTCAAGACCAGGGTTGGCGTGGGGGGAGGGCCCAGTTCCCCTTCTCCCTTGACTGATCAGGCGGGCTAAAGGCTGGCTTTCAACTCCTGTGGGTCTCCGGGACATGGCGAGCTTTCTTTTGCATTTGAAATTATTTATTAATCCATAGAAGAGGCCAGCGGAGTCCTGTGCTTTTTATTTTCCTCTCATTAGAATCAAGAGTCAAGTTCACTTTGCTGGTTGCTGCTGTGACCTAGAGGGAGCTAAGGTCACTGCCTCCCTCTCCAGAACAGCACGACAGTTGGTTTTAATGATTTGGCTCGTCTTCATCTACGGTTCCTATCTCATGGCTTTAATGAAACATTTGAAATTTTAATCAGAAGGGCTTCCCTCCCCCCACCGAGGAACAACATCCCACCATTTGCACACTAAAATCTGAACGCTGGTGGGTTATTCCTGGGACTGTGGCTGATTTTTATTTTCTAAAATGTTTTTGTAAGATTTATCAACTTATCTATCGTGAATGACTCAGAGGATAAAAATGGTTTTGGGAAGGAGAACCTCCATCACCTGACCATCTCAACATCCCGAACCCCCCAGACACACAAAAAAGGGTATTATATATTTTTTAAAAAAGTAACAGTTTCCCTCGATGCCTGAGATGATCTTATTGGGGTTCTTTAAATGACAGGTTGGGAACAAAACGGAGGATTGTATTAGCTCCCGGTGGTGCTCTAACAAACGCTCACAAACGCAGGGGCTTAAAACAGCCCAAACCTATTCTTTTACTGTTCTGGGGGCCAGAAGTTTGCCATCGGTTTTGCTGGACTAATGTCGTGGTGCTGTGCGGGCCCAGCTCCCGCTCATGATGGGGAGAGTCTGTTCTTGCCCCGTCCAGCTTCTGGAGGCTGCTGGCCCCCGGCCTTGTGGCCACACCTGATTCCAGTCTTTGCCTCCGTGGGCGCATTGCTCTCTCTTCTGTGTCTGATCTGTTTCCCTCCTTTTTTTTAAAAAAAAAAAAAAAAAAAAAAAAGTTTATTTACTTATTTATTTGAGAGGGAGAGTGAGTGCATGAACAGAGGTGGGGAGAGGGGCAGAGGGAGAGGGAGAGGGAGAAAAGCAGATTCTCCAGGACAGTCCTGTCTGCCAAGTCCCCTTTGTCACAAAAGGCAGCGTTCGCACGTCCCCGGGCTGGCTGGTGGCACGAGTCTGGGCATCCACTTTGCCCCCACCTGGTGTCCTTGTGCTGCAGGGACAGCTTCGGAGGGTCAGGGCTTCGAGCTTGCAGGGAGGAGGCTGGGAGCTGGAGAGGACACGTTCTGACTTCATTTTCCTGGGACCAAGACCGGATAGAAAAGTCTGTCATTAGAAAGGGACCTTTCCTATGACATCACTGAAGCAACAGCCTCTCGCTCACATTGTTCTGCTTCCAGAAACTGGAGGAGACCCAGGCTTGGGTAACGAGTGAGCGGAGCACCTCTCGAGGCCACGGTCCTTGGCAGTAACAGAAGCCGCCGCTGATGCTGGAGGCTGCCCCTCGCCGGGGCCTTCTTAAGGGCCCCGCAATATACGAGTTGGCTGTTTATACCCGTTTTACATCTTAGAAACTGAGACCCAGGGAGGCTGGCGTGGAGGCTCGAGGCTGCGTGAGCAGGCACAGACAGAGCCTGACTCATGCTCCGTCCCCCCGGCGTCCAGCCCACCGGCGCGCTCGCTAGGCTGAGCTGAGTGTGCTTCCTCCGTCCAGAGCCAGTGACCGAGGCGGTCAGGAGATGCTTCTCTCTTCTTTGAAGCTTTCCACATTAAATGTGAAACGTCTGCTGCACCGGCCGGGCGCCTTGGTGTGATTATCACTCCAGATGCCCCGACTCAGTTCAGCAGGGAGGTTTCGGCGGGGACAAAGGAACCGCCTCTTTGGGGGAACCGCCTCTGTGGGTGCCCTGCCGAGGTGTGTGCGAACCCCCTCGGGCCCCGGGCACCTCTTTTAACACCACCACCTCTGCCCAGGGAGGGCCATCCAAGACCAAGGCAGGTGGTCAGCCCTGATGTCAGTGAGGTCGACATGGGGGAGGGGACAAGCCCAGGATTTAGAATCAAAAAGGCCAAGGGCGTGGATCCTGGAGCCACCCAGTGCTTTCCCAGCTGGGTGACCTTAGGTAGGACTCTGGGAGCTTCAGTGTTCCTGGCTTTAAACTGGAGATAATCTCCATCGTGGGGTTCAGTGTTAAGGGAAAGGACAGTGCTGGCCACCAGCGGGGCCACTCACTGTTTTCTTTTCCCCTCCCCCCACTCCTCCTACTTTGCCTGCGCTTTGCTCTGATCCTGAAAGATGGTTCGGCGCTGGCCTTGGGGGTCTCCCAACGGAACGTCTCCAGCCACTTTAATTTTTATCTCCAGCAGGTTGCGTTTGAAGAGGCTTCTCATTTACCCCAGGAGTTGGGAAACACTGTAATATTCTCCTCTAATTATCTGTGTCTCGGTGGGAAGCCTGACATTATAATTAGCTCAGGCTCCTGTCTGGGATGACATTTTGCTCAGCATATTGTGTCCCTGGGTGTGTGCTCTAGCAGAAGCTGGTAGCGCGCTCCCCAGTTACGCTGTTGGGTTGGAGCATGAGAATTGGCACAGACACCCGGAGGGCGAAATCCCAATGTTGGGATTCCTACAGGATCTGCCACAACCCCCGCCCCCACCGCCACCCCCGTAAAGCCACCGGGCAACTTTCAGATTGGCTGCAAGCTCCCGCCATCAGCTGCAGACCCCTGCCCGTGCCAAATCGGCTGGCCTTTGGATCACGTGAGCTGTGTTCTCAAGCTGCGTGAGGTCTAGCGTTGAAATCAAGATTCATTTCCACATCTATTAGAGTATGTCATCCTCCTACCTATTATGTAAATGAAAGGAAAAAATTAAGGCAAGAGAATCTGAACATATTTTTGTATTAAGACTCAAAGTTTCCGGTAACTTCCAGTTGCCTTGCTCCTCTAGCCCAGCAGATGCCTGCTAGAATGTGGTGTTGCTGTCCTTTTGGACCTGCACTGTCCAGTATAGCAGCTAGGTAGCCACTGGGACAGACACGCAGAGGCTCTGGAGTCAGAAAGGCATAGATCCCAGAGCCAGCAAATGCTGTACTATTTGTTGATGAGATTGGAACTCAGTCAGACCTCGCCGCGTGTCACGTGCTCAGTAGCCAGCCATACACAGCTAGTGGCTACAATATTGGATAGCACAGATATAAAACAGTTCCATCGCGTCAGAAAGTTCTAGCGGATGGCACTGTTCTCAATCCTTGGCCAAAAAAAAAAAAACCAAAAAAAAAAAAAAAAAGAGTGCAACTTCACGAATTACTCAGATCCTGCCGCTCAGCCCAAGCTTGCCTTGGGCTGAGTTCTGTCTAGGAGACATGTTCTGTTTCCCCAGGCACCTGTTCTTAGTCATGGGGTGTGTCAAACATGGATTAGGAATAAAGTGCCTTAAATTTCAAAATTTGAAAATAATTCATTTTTTAAAAGATTTTATTTATATATTTGACAGAGAGAGAGATCACAAGTAGGCAGAGAGGCAGGCAGAGAGAGAGGGAAGCAGGCTCCCTGCTGAGCAGAGAGCCTGATGTGGGGCTCCATCCCAGGACCCTGGGACCATGACCTGAGCTGAAGGCAGAGACTTAACCCACTGAGCCACCCAGGTGCCTCCCAAATAATTCATTTTTTAACAAAGGGGTAGTACAGCGTCACCACTGTGATGCCCTCATCTTGTTTCCGTTGGCTCTGACCTGGCTTCTTGTCTCTCGAGGTGGGAACAGCACGGGGTGGGGGAAGGGCAGCAGGCTCATGACCGCGGCTGAGGTCAGGAGGATGGAAAGAGCTGCTCCAAGAGTCACCGTCTCCCCTGGGTGACACACACCCGCCCCCCAAGCAAGGCGGCATACTGGGTTCGTGCCAGCGTAGGCCTCTCACAGAACACCTTCTCTTGCCTCAAATCGGGTTTCAGAGGAAGGACATTAGCTGTCACGTGAAAATTCCCCCAGCATTTATTGTCTCTTTTTCCCTTTCTCTCTCTCTCTCTCTTTGTTTTTTTTTTTTTTTTTTGCTGGGGAAAATGTCCAATTCATCCCCCAGTGCTCCCAAATAGGATACTGATTATAGAATGCACTCGCTGAGAAAACTTCGCCCTCCTCACGGAGACCGTATTCGTAAGTTATACTGTGTATAACCTTTCCTTTTCTCCCTTGGCTGCTAAGAAGCCGCCGCGACGCCGAGGGAGGACGTTCTCAGGGTCTCATCCTCTGAGTTCTTCTCCCCTCGTACAGCCCGTTGCACTGTGTTTTCTTCCTTCTCCAAAGGAGGGACGTGATCCGTTCATCGGCACACGCGCTTTGATTCCTTTGTCCCCGGGGTTCTTTTGTGTCTTGGGCACAGATTTGATTTCTAATCCCGATACCCAGCCTGAAAAACGCTTTCCTCTGGTTGTAACGGAGACTGGGGGCCAGGCGAGAGTGATGGAATCGTCTGTTTATGATGTTCAACCAAACAACCGACTGATATTCTCCACGTGGGAAGCTGCCAGGGCCTCCGCACCAGTGGAGCCACCACCGTGCAAGCCGCAGAGCTCTCTCCTCGGCTTTACAGCAGCCGTGTTTCCAAAAAAATTTTAAAAAAAACAAGTGAAGCTAATTTTTAAAAATCTCCCTTCTTTAACAGAAAATAGTCGAAATAATATATTTCGACAGAGAATCAGTACAAAAAATTGAGACACTGTGCATTCTTTCCTTCTTTTTATCTCACACTAAGTCTTTGAAATCCAGGGTTGGTCTTGCGCTCTGGCGCATCTCAGTTTGGATGCTAAACTTCTAATGGTTCGAGTGAAAAGGAGCCCGGCCGAAACAAAGCTGTGTATAGTGGAGAAGAAAAAAATGGTTTCTACTTCTTCAGTTTTTAAACTTAAATTTAATTTTAATTTTATTTTTTGTATAAAAACGAATATTTATTTTTAAATTTTAATGTTATTTATTTTAAATTTTAAATTTAGTTTAAATTTAAAATTAATTTTAACATAAAATTAAATTTAAATTCAAACTTAAATTAGTTCAAACGCAGTAAAAGTCTTCCTTTGCTCCGTCCCTCCAGCCAAATTCCAAGTGCTTCATGGCCACATGTAGCTAGTGGCCACCACGTCCGATGGCACAGTCTCAGCGCTCCGAGAGATACAATTGTGCCATGAAAGAGCTTCCGTTCTGACAGAGGAGATACAGTTTACACGTACACCAATTATAATGCAGTACAGAACGAATCCATCATCCCGGGAAGTCAAAACAAGTGCAAGGCCCCAGACCAAGGGTGTAATTTCTTTTGGCTCCATGCGTTTTTAACATTAATATTTATACTGCCCTTAGACTTGGGATTGAACCCAGGCCTTGGAGGACTGATGGGCTGCCAGGAATTCCACCCCCACACACAGCAGAGAAAGGATGGAGGAAGCAGCAGGATGCCAGGCACAGCGGCAGGCAGGAAGGGTCAAGGCCACCAGCTTGACGGGCAGCGGTTCTCTTTCTTCCTGCGAGTTAATGAGATAAGGAGGAGGTATCCGGAACCACAGCACTGACCCACCTGCAGGGGGCCGGGCAGATCAGTCTGCATCTGGAAGCATCCTTCCCACCAGAACTGCACTGCTGTGGCTCTGTCCAGCTAGGCACCTCCACCCTAGGCCAAGGCTGCCTTCAGACCCTTTCCTCCTCCCAGAGAGGCCACACTGAGGACCGAGGACTGTTGCTACTGCAAACTGGACCCTAATTCAGAGACATTGCTATGTGCAGCGTCTCAACATGACCTGTGCTGGCTTTCCCCCCAGAGCTTAACTTGTCTTTGGTTCACCTTAAAGAGGACTCTAGCTTCTCTAAAACGTTGGGTTCTGAAAACACCGTGAGCCTGGGCTCTCGGGAGAATCCTCCGGGGAACGTCTCACCTGCTGATGAGTCAGTCCCTGGCCCCTGGTAAGACGACCTCATTTGTTCAGAAGCTGTAGCAGATAGAACAGGTTTAATCAGGTGATCGGAGTGGAGATGCAGACTCTGTAACAGTCCTAGCTCATTCGTATTTATATATGCTAATTTTAGGACACATTAATTATGTATTTAATAAGTCCCTGTTTATCCTGTTTTCTCTCCGTTCCCTTGATAGCTGTTACGGTGTGGAGTTGAAAATAATTAAAATGTTACTTGTGTTCTGCAAATAACAATTAGCCAAGGATGAATTCTGAAATCAAAATTCCGTTCTCTTTCCTTTTCTGTCGTTAAGTACAGCGAGCGAAATGAAACCTAAATGCACCTGTAGGTCCGTGCCACGTTCCTCCCTCAGCTGGAGGGTAATTTTTTCCTTTTCTGGGTGGTAATTGCCAGAGACGCATGGCTGACCTGACTGAAACAGCTTCCGAGGCCTTGGGCACCTCTCTTCTTGTTGGCCTGGAGACACACATTCAGGGTGGTGAGCTCAGCATGAGGCCGTGGGAGAGGGCAGGAGGAGGGGGGCTGTTCTCCCCAGAGCACACGAAGAAGCTGGCGAGTTCTGTCTCTAGGAAGCCTGCTGAGTGGGGGGAGGGCAGGGTTGGGCCCAAGCTTCCTCCAACACCTGGATTTCCAAGCCAAGTCAGACCACCCATCCTGCTGCCATTCGGCCTCCTGGAGAACAGGCAGCCCCACAGTCTGTGCTTTTTGCATTTTACCTGCCCAGAGTGGGGCACCGCATCCTCTCGTAGGATCTTGTCCTGGTCTGTCCCTGTTCTGCCTGCTCATGCAGTGGTTGGTAGCTGCTGGGAGTAGACATTGGGCCCCATTTCCATTTGTCTTGGATCTTGCCTTGCCTCCAATGTCCTGCCAATTCAGTGCAGGGGAGTCACTCTTCCAGCCCCTAATCCCCTTCTTCCTGACCCTGGGAGTGGCCCCAAGCTGTTGATCTTTGCAGCCCATCCCCAGGGCTTAAGCCCCACTGTCAGCAAGCCCCGCTTGTAGAGCAAGGATTCCCCCCCTCCCAACTTTAGCCAAGTAGCTATGGGAAATGGAATTCACATGAGCGCTCAAAAAGGGATTCATTGCCCCTAGCAGTCAGTAATTCTACTCAAGGGAAAATAGACAAGGAGAGGAGTCTCAAACAGATCCATCTTGCTGATGTGCTACCAGAAAAATTTAATGAGAAGATAACTCAAAGCTCATGGAATTTGGAATTTGAAAACTGCCTTCGTATGATAACAGTGGAGACTAGCCAAACTCTCCCTTACGATTGTGGCTTACGGTGGGTGAGAGAGAGCTAGGACTCAGGTTCTGTAGTTTTTACCTTATTTTGAAAATAACCTTGTGGTTGTGCTTTTAACAAGTGATGTCCAGATCTGTGAGGGTGGGAGAATCATTCTAGCCTCACGTGAGGATAAACTCGGGTCCTGGATGTGAGCCTGCCCGAGGAGTAAAGGGACCTGAGAGACAGCAGTTTCCCTGACGATCCGGTCCAGCAGCTGGGCCGCACCTTCTCCTCGCGGATCCCTGTTTCCCTTCGGCCGCTGAACTGTGTGCTCATCCTGTCTCTCTCTGAAAGTTCAGAGCTGTCATTTCCAGGGGTGGTGTTCATTTGTTCCTCTTCTGCTATGTTCTTAGAAATCCTTCTCGGTGCAGAGTTGTTGAGGGAAGAGGTAAGGCTGTGCTGGTGGAAAAAAAAAGATCTCTGACTCCCTATTTTCAGGTGCAGAGTCTCTCAAATGACAGTCCAGCAACAGAGGCAAATTGTCTCATCTGCTTTTAATCAAACACTTTTCTCCAGCAAAGCCGTTTGTTTACAAGATCAGCAAGTCACAGGAGTGTCTTTGCTTTCCTGCCTGAGCCCTGGTCTCAAGGGGCAGCCTCGCCTTCACACGAGGGCCACGCAGGGCTCTCCTGTCCGGAGTGGGGTACGTGATGAACTCAGCCACTGACCCCTCCAGAGGACAGAGGAGAAAGCCAAGGGGAGGAGAGTAGAGGGCTGCAATGACAGGCAGTAAGGATGTGTGTGTGTGTGTGGGGGGGGGGGGGGTGCCGGCTTGCCTGTGGGGTTTGGTGAGAGAATTTGGGCCATTCACCTATCCATGCTATTTGGGCTGTGCCCCATAAGGGACATGCTCTGCCCTGATTTGCTTGGTCCCCGGGGGGCTCAGGATAAGCTCTGGGTTTTACCTCCCTGTCATTCTAAAGAGTGCCCTGTTGCTTGGAGACAGGGGCTGGTGCCTGGAGGCAAGATAAGGTTGTCAAGGAAACCAAGCCACAAATTCCCTTGTTTTTCTCCAAGTTGCTGGACAAAAGAGTAAAGGATTTTTGCTCTGACAACTGGAAGAAAAGTATCTTCTTTTCTGTGTGTGTTTTAGACAAATAGCAATTCGTTGTTCAAGACACAGCTGAGTTAGGACCAGAGTCAACAAACAGGCTTGAGTTATGCTTTTTTTTTTTTTTTTCATGGATGAGTGCTTTTTATTTTTTTAAGTAGGCTTCATGCTCAGCGTGGAGCCCAGCGTGGGGCTTGAACTCACGACCCTGAGATGAAGATCTGAACTGAGATCAAGAGTCAGATGCTTAACCAACCCAGCCACCCAGGTGCCCCAGCGAGTGCTTTCTGATAGAGACAGAATTCAACAACCATTTTAATGGTTTTTTTTTTTCTTTTCAGATGTATGGACCCCCAGGACCCAGTCCCTCTCTATGACACAGCTGAGCTTTTTTGAATTCTGAGTTTTTACCTATTTGCCCCAGCTTTTCCCTTTATGTGTCCTTGCAATGATCTTTCTGGAAAGTCACAGCAGCAGTGACCCCCTTTCTATCCTCGGTCTCTGAATTATTTGCATGTTTCACATGGTGGGGACCAGTAAACCCAGACCTTTTCCCCTCAACTCCAGGGTTCATAATTCAGAAAAAGAAACCCCTTTTGGAGTCATCCTTCAAGGGACCCATTGTTGAAGCCACAGAAATTCACGTCTGCTCTGTGCTCTCCTGTCCCATGGACGGCAGAATTGGAGGGTCCACACAGTGTTGCCTCAAATGGCGCCTTGGGCCCAGGGACTTCCAGGCTAGGTAAAGGGTTCTTCATTTATCCGTGGTGGTAATTTTAGCTGTTGCTGGGAGCGTGGAGAATCATCTGTGTGTGTCTCCCCTAACTTTCCTTCTGTAGACTTGTACCTTTACCTACTTGTTAAGAAATGCTTTCTTGGCCTCTCTGCTTTTCTCCCCAGCTTTAGCCTGTGTATTCGTCTGGAGCGGTGACAGAGGTTTTCTGAGCCCCTCTGATCTGTTTCTCTCTAGCAGCCTCTGACCTCACACAGAACTTCTGGGCCATTCGGTGACCTTCCTTAACACACTCAGTCCTGCCCCTTTCCTGGGTTCTCGGGGAACTTTAGGGCTCCCTGCGGACGTGGGAGGGTCACTCAGCCAAGTGAGGGGGACCGAAGCCGCCACCCGTTGGTGACCTAGAGAAAGGACACTAGGGGCAGAGAGGAGGCACCCGTTAGCTCCGCGTCAGGGCTGTGAGCACAGCGGGGGCTGCGGAGGACGAGCAGACTCGGGGAGTCACAGGGTGAACGATGAAGAGGGTTTTAATGAATAGGAAGGGGAGAGGGAGGAGGGGCCTGGGTCTCTCTGGAACCTGAGAAATGGCTTGATCTTGGCTAAAATACCCCTTCAGTGGAACACACTGTTTTGTCCTGACCTCCGGCGGGGCTGAGGCGGAGTCCTTTCTCAGGTTTTTGCCCCTGATCCACTTGATTCACACGCCAGCCCTAGCAAATGTGCTGCTCGGGGAACCCCGTGCTCGGGTCTGTCCAGAGGCTGCCACACTCCCACTTTTTTCTGCCCCTGCTCTTTCCTTCTGTCCCCTCATCCCTGGCCCCCCCCACCTTTCACCTAGCTTTAGATTTCTAGGCTCGCCACATCCAGACAGACGTTTGCAGACAGTGGCTCACCTTACGTATGCCTGGGCTTGGTTTTGTTCTCATCTGAAATGGGGAAGAGCTTCGTACTGTCCCTGGTGAGCAGGGAGGGGGGACAGGGGAAAAAGATGTGCGGAGCTGAGAGGGGCCCAGGGCTGCTGAGCAAATGACCACAAATGAGAGTGGGGGGTCCTTAAAGAACAGATTCCCACCGTTCTGGAGGCTGGAAATCCAAAACCAGGGTGTCGGCCCGGTGGGCTCCTTCTGAGGGTCCCAAGGGAAGGACCCGTCCAGGCCACTGTCTGGGGCTTGCAGGTGGCTGTCTTGTCCCTGTGGCTCTTCCCGTCTTCCCTCTGTGCATGTCTGTTACAGGACACCTGTCCGGTTGGGTTGGGGCCCACCCCACTGTGCCACGACGTCATCTGAAGTGATGACATCCGCAGCAACCGTATTTCCAAACGAGGTCACTTTCTGAGGTCCTGGGGGGTTAGGACTTAAACATATGAATTTGGGGGGATAGGATTCCAGCCGTAACAGCCTCCTTCCAGGAAGACCAGACAAAAATGTCAAACCTGCCTCTCCAAAATTGCAATATGAACAAAAGCCAAATATAATCCAATTAATCAACTCAGAGCCTGTCGGTGGCGTGCCAGTCTGCCGCTGACATGAAGCTGGGAGGGACAGGTAATTTGTGGGATGATTAAATCATTAAACCAAAACATCTCCACATGCTGGAATTCTGATGTACCCTAACGGTGTGCACGAACAGACACAGGGACTTAGGTACAGTCCCCAAATTAGATCCCCCCCGCCAGCCGCCGCGCCGCAGACAGGGGATAAATGTGTATTTAGGAGGAGGAAAATGAATCTGGGTTCTAGTTCAACAAGGAGCCTCATCGTTCACTCAGTCACGTCTCGATCGAGGCGTTCGATGCTCACCTCTTCTCGGCGAGGCGTGAGGTAGCCTTGGGAGTCGGAGTCAGCCTGGTCAAGTCGTTCCTCCCAGGATTCCTCCTGTGTTTGCCATCACGTGGACAAGGGGAGGAGCCAGAAGGGCCCCCCTCCTCTGAGAACCCAAGAATAGAAGAGCACCCCCACATCCTTGGACTTGCCTATGAGGACCTCCCGTCCCCCTAGCATGCTGGGCTGGAAACTAAGACGGCAGCAGTGACTAAGATCACCGGACCTTGGAGGCCAGAGCGAAGAAGACCAGGGTGGTGCTGGCTTCCTGAAGTCCTGGGAGGACCATCGTGGGGAGAAGGGTCTGGGCTTGTCCTGTCCTCCCTTCCAAGCCAGAAGTAGAACGAAGAAACGAAAGGTACAGAAGAGCCGATGTGAGCACAGCGTAAGGAATGACTTGTTTACAGTTAGAACTGTCTAGGAATGAAATACTCTGATTTATCTCGGTAGTGGTGTCGGCAGAGCTTGCATCATGGAGTGCTTACTGAGCGCCAGCGTGCTCTTAACACTTCCCGGGGAAAGAGACCCGGGGTCTGCCCTGGTCAGCGGTTCCTCCATCTGATCTAATGCAACTGCTTTCAAGAACCGCTGAAGTCAGAAAACGATCCTGATCAAGCTAATTGCTTTTTCCCCAGACCGCAGAGTTTAGAAGGAACGCACTCCTTGTTTCATAGTAGATTTGAAGTAAATTTTTTCTTTTGGAGAAAGAACTCTCTTCCTATCTCTCTGCGTAAGCCTGGGCCGGGCTGTGGTGTATGAAATCTAATCTCCTACCAGGAAATGATTATTTATTGGAATGCTCTCCCCAAATCCATCAGGCACTCCGGAGTGTTAGCTTGGGACCATAGCTCTCACAGCTGCGCTGTTGACACTCTGGGTTCGTTCTAATTCACGCGGGCCCTTCTTACACGCGCGGCCAGCCCTGAGTGACAGGATTAGGAGGGCCCCCAGCCGTGACTGACAGATGCCTCTGCAGATTGGATCACCTTATCCATGAGCTTGGAACATGTTCTTCGACCCCCATTGCTTTCCTTAATACGCTAGCTTTGCGCTCGTGGGTAATTAGCAAATGCTTTTCGAGTGACTGCCACTGGCTTTTCAAATGCTCTGCTCCTTCTAATTAAGAAAGGGAATTGGATGTACTCTTGCCTAGCTAATTTTTTTTTTTTTTTTCTTCCCAGGCATGGGATGGGGATGGGAAGGAAGAGCAGAAGAAATTGCTAAGAGGGGTGCCTGGGTGGCTCGGCTGGTTGAGTGTCTGCCTTCGGCTCAGGTCATGATCCTGGGGTCCTAGGATCAAGTTCCACATCGGGTTCCTTGCTTGGTGGGGAGTCTGCTTCTCCCTCTTCCTCTGCCCTGCTCGTTCTCTCCCTCTCGCTCTCTCTCTCAAATAAATAAAATAAAATAAAATAAAGAAATAGCGAAGAGATGCTTAAGAAAAGAAGTGTGATGCCACCAGTGAGCAAAGCTGTGTCAGGGAGTTCATTCCTATGAGAGAGGTGTAGGGACCCCCAAGTTCAAGTCTAGTCTGAGAAGGGTGTTCGTGAGACAGGAATTCACTGTGCAGCTGGGTATCTGGCTGCAGGCATGTCTCTAGGCCCAGGGAAGTGTGGGCAGATGATTGTGAATGGAGCATACAGGCTCCAAAGACCAACATGTAGAACCTCACTACAGCCCTCTGCCTTCCCAGCTAGGGTAAGAGGTCAGCTGCATTTATGGAGAACCTGAAGCAACAACATCTGGTCTCATTTAGAAACCCAGAGACAGGCAGGTCTTCACGGGTATGAGGACTACCAAATGCGTTTAGGGACACAGGTCCCTTTTCATTCTCTGCTTTGCATGTGGCTTTGGTCTTGAGTTACCTCACAGTCCAGGTTGCTATTGGAACTCCAGTCATTCCCCCCTCCTTCAGGTGGTACAGAAGACAACTTCAAACTCTTGCTTTGTCTTCTGGAAAGTTCTAGTTCACAGTGTTCCCGTGCTGAGGAAAGAGGGTGGGGAATGAATATTGGAAGGCAGGAGCAGTCTCTGTCCCGCGCAGACAGTGGTCATTCGGAGAGTCTTGGAACCAGTCGTGCGCTTGAGTGACCTTGTGGAAAGGGGTCCTCATTCAAGACCACTACTTGCGGAAGCAGCAAAATGGTGGTTTAAGAGCCCACCTGAATTTGAAGTCTGCCTCACTGGCTCACTGCAGTCATTGGGCAAGTTATTGAACTTTTTTCGAGCCTCCAAATTTCCCTTTACATAAAACGGAGCAATTACCCATGCCCCCCAATGTTCCCGTGGCTGGTAGTCTGTGTTCCAAAGCTGACAGGTCACCTGTGTCATTGTTAATTTAGTGCTCCTACCATCGCCTCCTTGTGGGCTAATTGCATCCCCACAGTCCTACCTAGGCTGCACCTCTCTCATACATTCCTTCTAGAACCTTCCGAGTCCATAGGGTGAAATCACAGAATAGCTTTATAGTCTATCACTGTCTACCTAACTGCTCTAATGGCTCTCCCTTCCTGCCCCTGGGTGATTTCATGGGCAGACGTCTAAATTTTCCAGCACATTCGAGGTGAATGAGCCCTTTGGATTTTCCTGTTTGATGCCGATGAGCAGGTCTGGTAATTTCAGTCTCTCATTCAGGATAACAAAGGTCCTTCTCTCCACTCACAGATTAGCCTTAGAAACCCCGTGGGTCAGAGGTGGATAGTCTGTCTTTTCCTTGGTTTTTTACCCTTTACCCTGCTCGCCTTGCTGGGAATGGCTCAGCCATGCCCAGGAACTGGAGGAAGAGGGAAAGAAGAGGCAGTGAGGGGGCGTACAGAGCTGGTGGTGCCACAAGGTCTTCCCTAAAGTCATTTAGTGTTGTGTTCTCAAGTGGCAGGCCCTTTGTCTCATGGGGTCCTAATTTTGAGGGTTCTCGAAGCCTCCAGTGGCAATATCTACCCGGTGGTTGACCGCTTCCAAGTTCCCTCTCCTCCTCGCGGCACAGATTCCACTAGACATTCCATTTGCCCTTGTAGGTGGGCCTCTGAGGGGAGAACCTTTACATGCTGTCCCCGGTCACCTTCCCAAATGTCAAGTTGGCCCTTTGCCCTTTGGAAATGCAGGCTGCTTCCAGAGCAGTGTCCTCTCCTCAGTCAGCCACTGGAATTCTCCAGGCCTTCTCATGCCCCTGGGGCTCTTCCAGGAGATGGTCGGAGAGCAGTTCTACAGGGAAACATGCCAAGCCCGGCA
The DNA here is from genome assembly GCF_009829155.1 of Mustela erminea. NCBI lineage: Eukaryota > Metazoa > Chordata > Mammalia > Carnivora > Mustelidae > Mustela > Mustela erminea. The sequence goes on along the minus strand of NC_045631.1, from coordinate 54,099,185 downwards.
AGCTCATTTCTTGGAGTGGCTTTTACTTGGCTTGAGTGCAGAGAAGCTCTCTCATGCTCAGGGCATACTCGGATAGCTCTCTCTGAGGGGGTCCTTGATACCATGGTCTTCCTTGCCTCCCCCACTTTGCATGGGGCCACTGGGAGCAGCACCCTTTTGGAGGGATGACCCCCTTTTGGGTCCGCATAGAGTATCAGGCACCTCTGTGTAGATCAGTACTGTCCAATAGAACTTTCTATGATGATGGAGATATACAGTATATGCACAGTCCTGTATGGTAACCCCTGGCTACCATATTGGATATAGGAATACATAATCTTGTGACATTGTAATTAATTCACATTTAAATAACCACAGGAGGTTACTGCATCAGACAGCACAGTTTTAAGAATGAGAAGGTAATGCTGGCCATTTTTCTTAGCAATGGTTCTGAGACCAGGTAAATCCTGTTAGATCTCTTGTTCTGCTCTTTCTAGAAAGTCATCCTCCAAGTCTCTCCCAGCCACAAGTAAGTAGCACTGTCAGTGACAAGTTTCAAATGTTGGTTCCCAAAGCCACATTGTTAGGGAGATTGACTTTAGTCTTTGTTAATGGGGAGCAGGTGTGTTTCTTTGAGCCTCCCTCTCCCCTGACTGGAGGCGGTTTACTCTTCTGAGAGTAATAACGGAAGTCTTAGCTCTGGCATATCTTTTGACCATCTATTAAAAGAAGCTCATTATTTTCCTGGAAGAAGTACTCCCAGCGGTGCCATAATGGGTTTTGGCTGAGTGATCAGCTTCTGTTTTTCTCTCCAGGAAATGCTTGGTAGATTGGAGGCTGCCCAGGGTTGCATGGGATTCTGGTGACATCCGTGATCACAGGGAAGGATGGAACTCGTTCCGGCGTTTGATACTTGAATGCACTTGACCTTAGTTCGGGTCCAGCATGATGAACGATGCTGTTTGTCCAAATTAATCTTGTAGAGTCTACAGTAGCAAAACTCAGATTGTGACTCTCAATGTGCAGTAGCTCTGTGTATACTAGAGAAAATGTATATCTTGTAAGACAAAAAAAAATCTAGTTTTTTTAGAGTACTTTAAAATGAATTAATGGGCATCTTTTGAAAGGGCTGACACCAGGATGACTCAGGAACAACTCTTTTCTGGCTCTGTCGTTGAGCTCAAGATTCAATTCTGGAAGAGAAAATCTGACTGAGCTAGTCCAGTGAGGTTGGGAGTGGGGAAGACATTCTCAAAGAAAAGCAGAGTGCCATCTTCAAAGACAGGAGCAGGGGTTCTGAGCACATGAAATCTGAGACCTTCCCAAACACATTGCCTCTTTAATTAGTGTTGAAAGAGTTACAGACCCAGGAGGGAGTTAAAAGAATCAACTTTGTGTTTATCTTTGCAATTTTTATGCATGTATCAGGCGAGAGTTAAAGTTTGCCATAAAAAAGAGACTTTGAAAGTTATTTCATTTACCCTAATAAGCCCACTCTACAGATCAAGAAACCAGATGACTTGTCCAAGGTTCCACAGCTGGGTAGCAGCAGAAATGGGACTGGAAGCAGTTCTCCTGACGCACTTAGGATGTCCCTGCCGCTAGACCAACTACTCTGACCCTCCAATGAGCACGTGCTTCTCAGTTGCTTAAAAATTTTTTTCATGTGTGGCTAACCATTCCTCTTTCTTTCTTTCTTTCTTTCTTTCTTTTTTAAAGATTTTATTTATTTGAGAGAGAGAGAGAGAAAGAAAACGTGAGAAAGGGAAGGGGCAGAGGGAGAGGGAGAAGCAGACTCCCCACAGAGCAGGGGGCCGGACATGAGGCTCGATCCCAGGGCCCTGCAGTCATGACCTGAGCCAAAGACAGGCACTTAACCCACTGAGCCACCCAGGTGCCCCCAACGTTCCTTTTTCAGTGTCACACTTGCAGTTCCACTGCTTAGGCTTCTTCGTAGCAGTATTGTCCAACCCTAGACTCTAGATTCTAAAGCATTCAAGTTCATATTACTTGTTGTTATTGCTTTGATTTCAAATAGCAACCAAGATGTCTAGGATACAATGGTGATAATTCTTAAACTCGCCTCTGGGGGAAGATCTGCAGAGAGAAAAAGGCTGCCAGGCCCTCGAATCGGCAGCCCAGATACTTTTCCCCTTCACAAATGATCTCTGGTTAGAATAAGACGACCTTGGGGAGTAGCTTTCTCTCCAAGCATAATATGTGTTGTTTTTCTTGCTTCTAGCCGAAGGTAATAGAATGTCATGTCTACTAAGGCCAAGTTTGGGGTTGGGCGGGGGAACAGGCAATTTCTTCAGTGGCCCATTAAGTTGTCCAGTAGAAACAATAACTCTCTCCAAAGTCTTGTATTGTTAGATGCATTTGCTGATGGGACTTCTATTGTGGATGCAATTTCATAGCTTTATAGACATCCGGCTTTGTTCTAGATCCAATATACTTTGTGGCAAAATAGGTTCTTTCACCTAACAGCATCTGCTATATTCATCTCATGAGATCGTTGAGTACAAAAAACTTGAGCGATGCGGTCTCTGACCCCTGAGTGCTTTATCTGGTCTGTGCTAGAATCATGTGTTTGGTTGAAAAGGAGGAAAGAGATAACATATCTTTTGTTTAAGAAAAAAATCCCAATTTTTCCCCAGTGGTCATAGAATTTTAGAATGGACCTCAGAGGTAATGTACATCACCCCCTCTGGTTTAAGAGAAACTCAGGCCAAGTGTGGCTTGCCAAGGATCACAGTGCTGATAGCAGAAACCGGAGAGGGAGAAAGATTGACCTCTGTGTGCCCGTCACAGCATCTCAATGACCGCAACTCCCTCCCATACACAGCAATGCCACGCCCTCCCCTTACTTCTGAGATCCGGGCAGGTTTCTGAACACATCAGATCTCTTTTTTTTTTCCTCCCCCAAAATCTTTTCCCACCAAGCTTTAAAATTACAGTCAGTGATGTTTTAGTTTTCGTCTTATTTTATTGTTCTACATTTTATTTATTTGTTTGAAGAGAGAAAAAGAGAGCATGGGCAGGGGGTGGGTGAAGGGAGAGGGAGAAACAGACAGGACCCTGAGATCCTGACCTGAGCTGAAGGCAGACACTTAACCCACTGAGCCACCCAGGCTCCCTAATTTTTTTCTCTTTTTCAAGTCAAGATATAACCTGTGCACAGTAAACAAATCTCAGATATACAGCTCAGAGAATTTTTATGTATGTATGCATTCCCGGAACCACTACTGACATCAGGATGCAAAACATTTCTAGCAAAACAGAAGGCTTCCTCCTCTTCCTTCGCCGGCGGTAACTTCCTCTAACAGAGAAGTACTGTCCTAACTTACCTTACCCACAGATGGGTTCTTCCTGTTCTTGAGTATCGTTTCATGGTATCATCCCGCATATTCCCTTCTGTATCTAGTTTCTCTGGCTTTGAGATTAATTTATGCCCCCTGTTGCATTAGTTGATTAATTTCTTCTTCTTTTTTTTGCTATGTAATATACCATTGTGTTTATAGACTACAGTGTATCCATTCACTATGGATAGATACTTGGCTGTTTCCAGTTTGGGGCTATTGGGAGAAAAGCCACAGTGAGAGTTTTCTGCATGTGTTTTCTTGTGTGTGTGTTTAGCAGGGGAGCTGCCTGGCCATAGGTTAGACCTGTACCTGGCTTGAGCAGATTAACCAGTACTGTTTTATAATCAGGAAAGACATTTTCTTACCACTGTATTCAGCGATGATTAATACTGGTGGCTCTTCCTTTTTTTTTTTTTTTTTCACTTAAATATAAAAACAATAGAACATTGAGGCCCAGAGTTAAGCTGACCCCCTTTAAATGTAGTAGATTTAGCACAGGCATTTCTGCCTCTTCCCCAAACCCTGCTAAAATGACAGTAAGGAATTAAAAATCGGAACCTAGAAGGACCGAGACCCGGAATGGTGAACAGATGTTTGATCATGGAAAACAGAGGAAGAAGTGCTAATTAATTGGCTTCAAGTGAAGAAAGATGAAAGCACCTGCTGAAGGGAAGCCACCGAGAAGCCATCCATCCCGGGAAGCCTTGAAAGTGCTGGGACTGGGGTGGGGGCAGCATGGGGCAGCCAGCAGGGGGGCTGGTCATTGTCATCCTTCTCAGGAGTAGTTAGTTCTTCATCCCACGTGTCCCAACTGGACGGTCACCTCCCCTGCAGCACGGCAGGAGAAACATTTATTATCTGCATAAACGAGCCCAGCAGGCATCTGATTGGATGGACCAGGAGAGAATAAAGATGATGATCCAAGTCGGTATAGGGAATGATAGTGAAACCAAGAGTGTAGCATCCAAGGAGGAAAGGGAGGGACTCTAGCCTGGGAAGCAGAAGAGTCTTGGGCAAATGATCTTCAGGCACTGACACATGGGGAGTCCGCCTACCAAAAAGCTGCCGCCACCATGCAGTCCTCTGGGCCTTCCTCTAGTACTGGACAACCGCCATCTGTCCTGGGCCTCCAGGGAGATTTTTAATGTCTTGCAATGAGATACGAGTGGACAGCCAAAGTTACTCAGACTTCTGAGGAATGCCTTCCTTATGGAAGATAAAGTCCAAAAGTTAATTTGGAGATCACAGAAATAATGCAGCATTCACAAGAAAACTTGCAAACAAACAAAAGGGTTAATATCCTCAGAGGAAGAGGATGCTGAAGGCATGATCTGATGAAGAAGGAGCTCTTGGAAATTAAAACAAGGTAGCTAGATTTGAAGAACAGAAAGGTTTGACGAGCACGTTGGGACAGTCTCTAAGAAAATAGGATAAAAGACAGAATCCACAATACAGGAGAAAGAAAGAGAAGAAAATACACAGGTGAATCCAGCAGGACCAGCTGCTGACTAATCCGCATTCCAGAAAGAGAGAAAACGGAGTTTGGTATGTGCCTAAGTGGTCTGATAAAAATGTGTCCAGACTGAAGTAGCCTCACCTTGCAGACTGGGAAGGAGTCCTGAGCGCTGGCCCCATATGTAGCAAAGGGACCCGTGCCAGGAAGTGACTTCATGGACTTTTAGGGTGCCATCAACAGAGCTTGCAGAACCAGGGACATGGTTCCGAACAAGAAGGACGTCAAACATCCCAACAGCAGCGTGTCAAAGCAGAGGACAGTTGAAGGAGGTTTGCACGCTCCCAAGTCTCCAGCTTCCACAAGTCCGAGGATTCTGAAATGGACACAAGTCTCTGTTCTTGCTTCCGTGCTTTGGAAGACCAGAGGCCAGAGTGGTTTTAGTGCAAGTTAACACCGTGTCACTTTTCCTGGTCTCCACTGTTCAGGTGTCAGCCTGACCTGGGAATCCACCCCATCCTGGAGCAAACTAGTTAGGCAGTGCGATGAGCGAGGCTTGAGCCCACGTCTCACTGGCCAAGGATGAGAGGCACCACCAGCCAGGCCTTTTGCACTCGTGAATGTGAGCGCACCACCCTGGGGGCCTGACAGGATGTCTGGCAACCAGAACATCAGGCATCTTACGTGGCCAACTCCATGTGCTAACGGCAAAGCTGCTGTCACCCAGGTTTGCGCATCAGCCTCCTTTGCGCTTGGCCTTTGTGGAGGCCGGGGGTGTCTCTCAGGCTGGGGGCTGTTGGTTAGGGTGGGCGAGGGTTCATGTGTGATCTGGAAGTCGGGGTAGGGGTGGGGTTTGTTCCCCAATTCCATCAAGACGGCATGGGATGGAGGTGGGGGTCCTACAAGAAAGATGGGGTGCTGCCACCAAAACAAGGGGGTAGGGATGCTGAGTATATGAGAACGAGCTCCCATCCGAAACCCCCAATGCCTCTTCCAATAGTATCCGAACCGTTACACATCCAGGAAGCTGACTTTGCATTATTGTAATTTCGTATCATAGTCGTAAGGTTCGTCATCATAAGGGTCTTGGGGAATTAGTCTACCCTAACAGGCCCAGCTTACAGATGACTCCTCCAAGCTTCCAGGGCTAAGACATGGGCCCGGAAGCAGGTTCCCTGACACAGTATGTTCTCGCTACTCTGCCAACCCCTCCGTGTCACTCATCCGCGAATGCTGTTCCGTGGCTTGAAAGCACATTATCTTCTTGTTCCTTCTTCAGCCTGAGTTCGCAATTAAATGGCTCAGGTGTCTTTGTAATAGATTCTTTCCCACTCTAGGCTCCAGATGCTCAACCTGGCCCCCCTCGCCTGCCTGGGAGTGGGGGTGAAGTGGGGGCACCAGCTGGAAAGAGGGTGTGTGTCCCCTTGTGGTCCTTAAGGTGCCAGATCTTTCCATCCCAGTGGCCAGTGGGCGGAGCTCTGTGCAGGATTGGAGGGAAATAGGGGGCTGTGGCTCTGGCTTCCTAGGACTTCACACTCAAATGGGGACCTGAATAGAACTGTATCAAGACAAGGTTTACAAAGAAAAGTAGAAAGAGGTCCAGTGACTCTGGGTGTGAAATGGAGGCCTTTGTCTTTGAGAATACATTTCGTTTATCAAGTTGGTGTGAATGGCGTAGGATTGATGACGCCTGCTCTCAGAAAGGCCTCGGACTCCGGGGCAGCAGGACCACATGGATCCCAGGAGAACGGTCTTCGTCCAGCCAGCCTCCCGCCCCCTCCAAGGCCATTATGGGAGAGCTAGGCCTGGAGGGTGAAGCCAGACTCCCTTTTTTCTAACCAGGTACCTATCAAGTGTCTGCTGTGTGCCACTGCAGGAGATGTAAAGCCGAGAAATCAATTGAGATCCGCCTTCCAGGAGCAGAGGACCTGGCTCAGGTCGGCGGGTGGGGGAGGGTTACTGAGCTATCAGGGGGTTGTTTCCAAGCAGTTGAAAGGAGACACCAGAAGTAAGCTCACCCCTCTCTTACAGGGCTTGCCTCTGCCTTTTAAGCCCTTGAAGCCCTTCACCCCATGCAGGAAGTGGCACGTGACAACTATCCAGAACGTCACAGTCCACACAGTGCCCCCTGCTTCCTGTGACGTGACTGCTTTGCAGCTCCTAACAGTGTCACTTTGTTCTGCCTGAGAGGTCACGCCCCAGCAAGTGGCGCAGATTCTGGGTGATTTCGTGCAGAGATCTGTGGGGTCCCTTGCCAAGCCCTAGGCTGGCGGGAGCGTGGGGCCCCATCACGACACTGCTGGCCCAGGAGTCGGGAAGTGTTTCTGGTGCTGCACCCTGGGGTATGGGCTGCACTGGGGGTTCTCAGCAAGCGGCGGCAGGGGCTACAGGAATACCAGGACTCTTATAGCAGCAGACCCCTTCCTCCAGCCTTCCAGCCCTTGGGACTCTGCCCCAGCCTCCACTGTCAGTGCTCCCGGGCAGGAGGCTCCCCGCAGAGGCAGCGTGGAGGACTGGTTGTGTGCATATGTCTCGAAGCAAACCGGGTTTGGGTGCTCACTCCACCACCAACTGGCTGGGGCTGGACACTTGATTCCCACCCGCTGCGTAGATCTGGACGGTGGTGGTGGCGTCTGGAGTGAGCGGGGAGCACCGGGCGAGGTGGTGCGGATCCGTGTTTTGTACGAGGCTGTTCCAGCACGTGACACAGGCCTTTACCCGCTGAAGCCCCGCTGTCTGGGAGTTGTCTTCCCCAGGGCCCTGCAGGCTTCTGGAAGGCTCAGCCCTGGCTCCCCCCGGGAACTCTCAGGGACTGCCTTAGTCTGCGGACAGCTCCCTCCTGACAACTCTGGTGTGAATTGCTTATTTGGCCTGTGGCATCTGCCGTCTTGTATATATTGTCATTCATCTTCTTGCATGTGTGTTGTTTTCCCAAGTGACTGACGATCAGGAGGTGGGGGTAGTGTCTTTTTTTGATACCGGACCCTCCCGTTATCTCGCGCAGGGTCCACGCGAAGTCAGTCGTGCGTATGATGCGGGGATGCCATGGGACGTTAATGTGTGTGGTTTGTCCCTGGACACACCCCCACACTCTCCAGGGTCCGGGTTCTGTTCTCCCAGCCTCTGCTTGTAATACGTCCTGCCCTCTCCCTCCCTCCCTGCCACTGTCCACCTCCGCCTCCTGCCCTCCGTCTCATCTGGCATTTCCCCAGGGGAAGGTAGAAGGCTCTGCCTGCAGAGGCCACATCGCAGGCTGCTGCTTCATTGTCGATGACAGCGCAGCTTCCCGGGGAGGGCGTACTCCCAAGAGTCTGGGACAAGGATGCTGGGAACAGCAGAGGCGAGCCCCCATTCGTATGGGGCAACCCAGAGTAAAGGGGGCACCGCACGCCCACCCGCTGGCTTCACTGGGTGCTGTGGATGGGAGCAAGTGCGTTTGAAGCCCGCCACTACCAGGAGGAGCAGGGTGGAAGCCTCGTTTAATGAATGAGATGTGACTTCCAGGCTCCTGTCTCATGTATTGGAAAAGGGGTTTTCTGTTGTGCCCAAAGGCCTGCTGAGCCAATCTGAGACACCTCCTGCTGCTTGAGCTTGAGCCCAGGGCTCCCTCCTCATCACTGAGCGCATCTGAGCTGCTGGTCAGAAGACAGGAAGGCTGATGGGCCTGCTGCTCGGCGTGGAATGGCATTTCATGACATGACCCTTGCACTCTATCAAAGTCATCCCAGTTTTTACGTCGTTCTTTTAGTCGTTTTCTGTGTCTCCTTCTTTCTCCTCCTTCCTCATTCCCCTCGCATTGTGTCATCTGTCCCATTCAGTCACTCATTTATTTTTTTCAGCCGTCCAGGAAATCTGTGTTGACCCCTTATTTTGTGCCCAGTGCTGTGTTATCTGCCAGGGGCATGACCTACTGTCCTTGACTTCATGGAACCCTGTATTTAGAGAGACCGCACCCTGTAAATCACACACGTACTTAGTTACATGCCGTTGCAACAAGTTGTGAGAAGCAGAGAAGCGTGGTATGGTGTGACTGCTGAGCCACTGAGCAGGGAATTTTGACCTCCCCTTCCAGGAAGGTGTGGCCGCTTTAGAAACTTGTCCATGAATTCTTTGACTTTCCTCCCTTTAAGGTGCAGCCTAATTCTCCTTCCTTTGGAAGGGCAGCCCCAGACTTAGTGATCAGCTTCTAACCAAGGCGGGGAAGCAGAAGTGATGGTGAGCCACTCTGGAGACTAGGTCATCCAAAGTCTGTACAGTTTCCACCTTGGCTGCTCTAGTTGATCTCTTTCCCTCTTGGATTACTTGCTCTGGGGAAAGCCAGCTGTCACATCATGAACAGCCCTGTGGAGAGACCCATGTGGTAAGAAATAGAAGCCTCCAGCCAGCAGCCATTTGAGGGCGCCATCTTGGAAGGAGATCCTCCAACTGAGTCTAGCCTTTAGGTGACCACAGCCCTGGCCAACTGTGTTGACTGTGTCCTTATGGAAGGCCCTGAACCCCAGCCACTCAGCTAAGCCACTCCTGAACTCTTGACCCTCAGAGCCAGGAGATAAGACATACAGTTAATCTTGGGCTAATTTATTACCCAGTAATAGATAATTAACACATGGTATGATGGAGATTAATTCTTTGATACCTCACTTTCCTGAAAAGTCTTTTTACACCCTCACTTTGGACTGTGTGGACTCACTTTTGACTGTGTGTAGAATTCTTTTTGGTGTTGGAAATCCTCTTTCCCCAGAATTTTGAGGGTGTCCATCCATTGTGTCCAGTGTGGGTGCTGATATGTCCAGGGCCTCTCTTTCCCCACCCCATTCCACGGAAACTGTGTGAGGTCATAAATATTTGTTGTTTTAAGCCACTAGATTTTGTGGTGCCTTGGCATAAAGCAATAGGTAACTAACCCAGGCAGAGAGAAGAAGGGGTTGATAGTGGGGACTTGCTCAGGGAAGTGGAATTTACACAGAGCCTCGCAGGCAGAGAAGGAATTGACCAGGTGAGGAGGTGACTTGGGGGGCAGGCCAAGGGCACAGCCCGGAGGAGCCCTACACTGGGAAGGAGTATGGTGAGGCGGAGTTAGAGAACAGAAGGCTCGTTAGCTGTAGTAGAGAAGGAGGGGCAGAGAGTGGCTGGCGAGGAAACCAGGGATCTAGGGGGAGGACAGGACACCAGCGCCTCAGGGACACTACGCTGCCACCCTTGTGAGCAATGAGAAGCCGAGGTTTTCGTAAGGAGAGCAGCATTACCAGATTTTCTTACCAAACTAGAGAAGTGATTGCCTGCGACCCAACAGAAGAGGATCCGGTCCTGCGCTAGTCGCAATCTCCCCGTAACCAGCACTGCGGCTGACTAGCCTTTGCAGCTCTTACCGATGGCAAGATGCTTTTCTGTAGTAACCATCCGGAACCTTTTAAGAGAGAGGTTTATTAACTACTGATATAATTAATAATATAATAAATAAAACAATAAATGGGGAATTAGGTAGCCCTCTAGCGACCAGGAGCGGGGGCGTGGGGAGAGAGGAAGAGCAGAGAGCTAGCAAGGGTAGGAGAGCCAGCAGCGCCTTGGGCACTGGGCCTTGGGTTCTGCTCTTCGGGGGCCCAGGGCTCTGCGGGTTCACTCTTTATTGGCAAATTTAAAACCCGAGAGCAGGAATTTAAAGTGTGGGAAGAGAAAGACCAGCCGCCCAAATGGCCGGACATCAACACCAACCAGGATCTGTAAAACACAGGAGTCTCGCTGTGGGAAGGTGGCCTGGCTCTCCATCTGTGTGGCTGGCAATGTGTTTATTCCAGAAAAATCTTGGAAGTGGATGCCTCTTTTTTTTTTTTTTTAAGGTTTTATTTATTTGACAGAGAGAGAGAGCACAAGTAGGCAGAGCAATAGGCAGAGGGAGAAGGAGAAGCAGGCTCCCCGCTGAGCAGGGAGCCCAATGTGGGACTCGATCCCAGGACCCCGGGATCATGACCTGAGCTGAAGCCAGCTGCTTAACCCACTGAGCCAGCTCAGAATCGCCGTCCCCAAATGGCCAACTTTCTCCATCCCCCGTGAGGGCCTCCACTGACGCGCTGGGGCCTGCAGGCTGCAGGGCCGGTCTCAACACTTCGGAGATGAACTGAGGCCCCCTTTTCTCCCAAAGCTCTGTGTGTATCTCGGCTGGGAGTTTCTTGGGGCCCCGTTGTCTCATGTTGCCTGGGGATGCCTGGCACGGAGCACAGGCCGGCAAGAAGGATTTGCAGCGCCCACGGGACAGCAGGTACGCCCTCACCGACCTGCAGTAGGGCGTGTGGGGCGAGGAGGAACTGCAGCCACCACGGATGGGGCCCCAGACTCCGTGGAGGGAGACCTTGGACCTCAGTGTCTGCAGCCCCCCGACATGCCAGCTGCATTACCAAGTGCGCATGGGCCCAGGAGCCATCATGGCGAGTCCACCAGCTGTGTGCAGTGTGGTTCAGGGAAAGCTGATGGGGACTCCGGTGCCTGTGGGCTTGGGTTCTGACCCCAACACTGTCCCCCCCACCCCCGCCACGTGACCTTGTGTATATGAAAGCCTGAGGTTCTGCGTGCTACCCTGACCTTGCCGAGCCTGACAGGACTCCAGAGTTCTAGCTGTGACTTCTCTACTCTCGTTAGATGGGCTCCACACCCTGCGGGGTGGGCGCCCCTCCCAGCCAGCTGGGCTGCTCTCCACCTGGTCCCCAGCCTGCCTGCACACACATCTGCCGGCCGGAGTCCAGAGCCCCCTCTTATCCTGATGAAGCCGGACTTTGTCCCTGAGTATAGCCCCCAAGTTGCCCTTTGTGGCAGGTGGTGTCCCCCTCCCCTGGCTATGAGCCTATGTGATTAATGAGCTGCTGTGAATCTGTGTCCAGCGGCCAGTGTCCTGTGTTTGTTCCAGTACGTAAGGTGAGGAACCCCTCCCTCACGACCAGGTGAAGAGGAGGTGGTCAGAGCACCTTGTGAGAACAGTCTGGCCTCTCCAAGCCTCCTTCTCCGTGAGAGGTTGTCCTTGCACGTCCCTCGTAGGGTGGCTGGGAGCACTGAACGGCGTCAGTATCTGTGAAGCACCTGAAACTGTGCCTGGGCCACAGGAAACACTATTATTGACCTAGTACAGGTGTTGTCAGACTGGGGGCGGCATCAGGATCACCTGGGGGTCTTCGGTGCACCCCACCCCTGGAGCGCTCATTCAGTAGGTCTGGGACGGGGCCCAAGAATTTGTACTTCTAACCAGTTACTATGGTGCTGATGCTGCTGATCTGCGGACCCCCCCTTGGAGAACCTCTAGGTTCATGGGGAGATCCACCAGTGAGGGAGCCGGACTTGTCCTTGACTTGGCTGTGTGACTACGGGGACCAAGTCTGGCTGTTTGCATTTCAGCTTCCATGGCACCTGCTGCTCAGTGTCCCCCTCGTTTAAAGCGTAGATGCGATAGAAATCTCCGAAGTCTGTCACTACCTTTGAAAGACAGCTTTTTGTCATATGACCTGTCTACTCCTTGGACATGCAGTTGTGGGTCTCTCCACGGCGTACAGAACATGCTGGCCGGGGACCGCGTGCCGCCACCTGCTGTCTCCCTTCCTGCGCCCTTGTTTTTTCTGGAGGGAGGGCCGCCTGCTTCCTTGCCAGGTTCTGCTTGTTACGTCACTTTGTGTGCATTCTGCACATTTGTTTGTCTGAGCTTCGCCACAGGCAATCAGGATGGAGTCTTTTCACAGTCACAAAACCTCTAGGGGGGCACCTGGGGGCTCAGTTGGTTAAACATCTGCCTTCGGCTCAGGTCACGATCCCAGTGTCCTGGGATCAAGTCCCGCATCAGGCTCCCAGCTCAGTGGGGAGCCTACTTCTCCCTCTCCCTCTGCCACTGCCCCTGCTTCTCTGTACGCTCTGTCAAATAATAAAATCTTAGAAAAAAAAATTATAAAACAAAACCTCTGGGATTAGCCCAGCCCAGAGTCGCGGATGTACCAGTCTGCTCTCCTGGGGGTACAGGAAACGTTGGCACTGCCTGGTCCTCAGTGCTCTGGTCTACAGAAGGAGGAAAATAAACAGAGACTCGCCCCAGTTCATAACTGCCTACTCTCCACTGCCTACTCTCCGTGTAGCCACAGGTAGACAGGCTTCCTGGCGCAGAGTGCAGTCCTGTCTCCTTGTTGAATCTTTGGCAAGGAGTAGACTTGTTTCATCACAGCAGCCTGATTTCCCCCAGCCTAATCTTCTGCCCTGTGGGGAATGGCAGAAAAACCAACCTAAAGTCAGAGTCCCTGCACAGGCACCTCGGTTCGTCAGAGCAGACGTGGAAGGTGAACCTTGGTCAGGTTCATTTGTGATTTATTCAGCATGGTGGGCAGCCCGTACCTGTCAGCGGGGGTCTCCCCCTTCTCCAATAATGCTCGAACACCCGGCTTGGACTTCTGGAGGGCGATGCCTTTATTCCCCAGGGAATGAGGTTCCATAGATTCCCATGGAGGGAAAAGCTTCTGTCTTACAGCTAATTCAGATGCTTCAGAGTGAGGGTGACTTTTGCCCGGGTTGCTGTTTTAGGCCACATGTCTAGACTACCCGGTATCTGCCACTTAGCATTGCTCCTGTGAGCGAAAGGGTGGAATCGGAGGGCTCGCCATTATCTTCCGGGTCGTAGGCCTGCTTCGGGGGTGGTTCTCACCTTGATGACACTGAACCTGCTGCCACATCCAGTTCCAGGACCATCCTTCATCTCACGCCTCCTTTGCCTCGATAGATCCTTCTCGGACTCGAGTTTCAAGGTGGCCAGTCCTGTACCGTTCTCCGTGGTCCCCTGGCATGTGTGCAAAGGTGATAGCAAATATGGAGAGATTCTGTGGTGTGGGTGGGGTAGAATATTGCTCTGCCCGCCAAGTCTGTCTCTGCCGGAGACCAGGAGGAAAAAGGAAGGCTGATCCCCGAGAGCTCGATACTCGGTCACGCGAAGATACTGCCATCGGGACAGACAAGAGAAAACGGGCCAGAGTGAGACAGCCGTGCCCTGCATTCCCTCCGCACGCGGCCTTCATGCAGCATCCTGTCCCAGTGCTTGGGATCAGGGTCTCTGCCTCTGGTGTCGTCAGGGGCTTCTGCTTGGGGTGGGGGGGTTGGGGGGGCAGATTTCCTCTCCAGTGCGCTCCCCTGATGCATGTCCCTTCCATCAGCTTTGGGATGGGGCCATTGTTTGGCCGCTGGGATGATAAGCCGTCCTGTGTCTCAAAATCATCCGTGTCTCATTCTTCTCCTTTTCTAGGGTCAGGTTACGGAGCCTGCCTTCTTAAAAACAAACAAAAAAATGGAACTTGAGAAAGCGATACAGCTAACGGAGTTGCAAAATTGAGGGTAGAAAGCATAAAGGGGAGCTGCCAGCTGGTGTGAAAGCAGGCAACTGCCTTGCTTTTATTTTTTTCTTTTCTATATAAAAGTAAATGGATAGGAGCACCCAGTGGGCTCCGTCAGTAGACCGTGTGACTCTCAAACTCGGGGTTGTGAGTTGGAGCCCCACGCTGGGTGTAGAGATTACTTAAAAATAAATAAATCTTTAAAAAAAAGAACAAAGAAAATGGATGAACAGTAACTAATCTTCAGAAACGCTCCAGATGCTAACATAGTGTCATTCTCCAATGGGAAGAGCACTTGAGGAAACTTTGCACGTGGGGACAGGGAAAGGAGGGGTTCCGTCAGAAGTAATGGCAGCGAGCTATCAGGAGAGCCTGCTGCAGAGTGGATGCTAGAAAGGGGCTCGGTCAGGATGATTCTGATTGAGGGATCCAGGGGGTATGGAGGAAATGGCCCAGGGGGCCTGTTGGGGTCTAACCAGTGAGGAGAGGACCTCAGTGTCCCAGGCCCAGAGGATGCACTTCAAGGCGACTTGACTTGCAAAATGCTGGGGAAACAATGACTCATAAATTAAAGGTCACTTGAACGGAGTGTTAGGGATGCAGCAGTTAGTAAAACATGCTGTCCCTGCCCTAATGGAGATTTATAGTTCAGTGGAGAGGGGAATGCTAATTAAAGAATCATACAAATAAATGTGAATCTTGAACCCTGAGAGATGTACAGCAGAGCGGTGCCATGAGAGCACCGGATGGCAGGCCTGGCCCAGAGACCGGACCCAGGGAAGGGGGAGACAAGTGAGCTGGGGGAGGCGGTGCACCCCAGGAGGGAAACGGGGTGTGCGAGGGGAGAGGTACACGGTGACTTTGGTTTGGGCAGAAATACGGCTGCGGAGCTGTGTTCAGCTGGAGAGTCTTTGATTCTCTGCATACTTGATTTTGGCTACTTTTGTATTACCTTTACTGCCAAGATTCAACAGATATTATTGGCTGAGTGTATGATGGTCTGCATAGTTGGGAGGAAGCGCTCCAAGAGAAGGGGAAACCACTGCAGAACCCCAAGATTTCAACTTAAAAGAGGAGACTTGCCTGGCGACTTTGGTTGCTTATGGCGAAGGGGACAAATTGTAAAGGCTGGAGGTCTGCCATTTCAGAGTCTCTTGAGGCGCGTTTGTCCCGAGAAGCTAATACCGCACCCCTTGCACTCCATCCCAAATGTAGAGAGAGGCTGGCTGCCTCTGGGACCCGGGTCTGTAGCACCCGTCACAGCTCCTGGCGTCCCCATCCCTTAATCTCCTTGTCCATTCGGAGGCGCCTCCACCTCCTACCCCTACAGGAGGAAGGGGTCCGAGACAGATCAAGACGCGGCTCTGCCTGGTCCTCGAGGAATATCCTGGGTGTGTTCGAATCTGGAAAAATACCCCAGAGTGCCTCCTCACGTCTTCTGTTCTTGTAACCACTTCAGCATTTAGAGGCACAGGGGAGGGGGCTTTCTTCGGCATCTAGGACTCCTTTCCTATCTTGTTGAAAAGGCAAGATGGGATGTATAAAATAAGACGTATGTGGGAGTCTGGATGGAGCATTTGCCTTTGAAATTGGGTTATTTACAGTAAGACAGGAAGACAAATGTAAAAATGCCTCTGGCACAGGCTGTAGGTTAATTGTCTGGAAGAGCCAGGATCCAAGGCATCTGTAGTTACAG
Organism: Mustela erminea; assembly: GCF_009829155.1. Taxonomy (NCBI): domain Eukaryota; kingdom Metazoa; phylum Chordata; class Mammalia; order Carnivora; family Mustelidae; genus Mustela; species Mustela erminea. The sequence goes on along the minus strand of NC_045631.1, from coordinate 54,083,351 downwards.
TATTAACTAAGAATAGAACTTTCCATTGGCTCTCTTGGCATACTCAGAGTCTTCACGGAAGCTCCCATATGTTTGCAGATGGGGTGGGGTGTCGTGTCCCTCAGATCCCAGCTGGGTGCCTGGGCCCTGACTCCTGGTTCCCCACCCAGTAAATTGCCAGGATCTGAGTTTATACCAAAAACCCTCAGCACGTGCACACCACCCTTTGAGGGTATTTTCAACTTCCCTGTGGGTTTCCGATAATTCTGATCCACGGCTTAGGGAAAGAGCTCATCGGAGGAGGCAAAGCAGATGAATATTCAGTAGCCTGAAGAGTGGGCTTCAGTCAATCCAATTAAACATTTTGGGAGCATAAAAGATCATTTCCAGCCGTGCTAATCTATTTTCCGGGCTCGAAGTGTTTTTCGTACCTGTATGTGACATGCATTTAGCATCTTCGAGTGACAACACAGAGCCGGGAAGACACAGGTACGTACATCGCTGCCCAGCTCTTCCGGTCCATCTGGGATCGCAAGGAAAACGCATGGAAGAAAAGGAAGGCGTTTGCTCAGCCCTCCTGTGCTTGGCCTCTCGGCTCTTGTCCCCCTCCCAGCAGACCCCGGACGCCTCCACTGAAGTCCTTGCTCCTCTTGGAGCCTTGTCTCCTCTTGGGAGCCGGAGAAGCCCGACTGCTGTGGGGCTGTTGCCTGTACACGCCTGTGGGCTTTCCCGCCTTCCTTCCGTGATTCTCTCTCGCTCCCAGGTTTGGTGAGTTACTCTTCCTGCCTCGTCCGTTCTCCTTCTCTGGCTTCTTACATCAGCCTGCACACAGCTCTTGGAGCCTCAGAGCAAGGAGGGAGGCGGGGAGACAAGACGGAAGGAAGGTGGAAGGAGGGAGAAAGAAGGGGAAAGAAGGAGAGGGGCTCATCCTTGGGGTAATTGCTCCTCAAGCCCTCACCTTATCTCCTTGCTTCCTTCCATCTCCAGACTTTGCCAGAGGAGCTCAGCACCCTAGAAGATGCTCCCTCCGGCTGTGTTCCCTGCGTTGACTTTCTGGTGACAAGCCCTCTCTTGGATGTGTTTGCTCTCCCCTGTTGGTCTTCGGAGCCCTTCTGAACGCTGCATTCTTATCTCCTCTGCTCGTCCTCGCTACCCAGAGTGACCCCCGCAGCCTCCCGTTCCCACCGCACCTGCTTCTACTTTCCACCCAACCTGCAGTCATGGCTGCGATTTTCCCCACCGGCGGACGGGGGGCTGGGGAGGCACGAGACCACCTAGCTCTTTTGGAAAAGTTGCCCTCATGACTGTTTTTTTCTCTTCCTAATTCTTCCATCCATCACATCCTGACTCGGCCACTTACGTTCTCTGCCCGTGCCCTCTCCCTTCCCTTCGCAGAGGGTCCTCCGCCTGCCTTTCAGAAGTTCACGTTCTATTTGATCTGATCTGTAATTCTCTGGATTTATTGTCACGTCCTGGGCACTTTTATCTGTCGCCGCGGTCTCAGACTGCCTGGAGGTTGATGACTCCCAAATCAATGTCTGCCATTTAAACTTGTCTCTCCTGGTCCAGGTCCTGTGCTCGTTGCCTTCTAGCTACTGGGCTGGGGCGGATGCGTCCGAATGTTCTACACGCTTCAAACTCAACGTGCTGAAACCTTGGGCCTACTTCACGGGCCGTAAGCTCAGTTTCGGTTCCTGTCAAAACAGTTCATTTCCCCGGGAAAGAAACATGTGGTCCTTGATCTGTTTTCCCTCGTGTATACTAGACGGTTGATATTCGGGGCCTCTCAGTGACACCTTATAAACGCCTGTTACGTGCATCTCCTACCTCCCATCCCTTCCGCCTCCCTCTGCCTTCGGTTAAAATCGGCGGAGCAGGCGATTGATGGGTCCGCCTCTGCACTTTGCTGCAAAAAGCTAATGAGATACGCTCCCCGTACCTCAAGGAAAGGAAAGGATCCCCCAGATCAGTGCTATCATATGGGGGGTGTGGCACAGAGGAGGGGGTGGGGGGAAGGCCAGAGAGGGTCCCCTGGAAGTAGGGACATCTGTGCTGAGTCTAGGGGGGATGAAAGGTAGAGAAGAAGGAGAATCTTCTCCTCATGGGGGGTGAGGAACAGTGAGCGCTGTCGGCCAGAAGTAAGGCAGCCCGAGCTCACCCTGTGGCCGCAAACGGTTAGGACTCACGGAGCAATGAGGTCTGAGGGAAGGTGGGGCTGGGGGACGGCCTGTGCCCAGCTCCGGAGGGTGTCCTGTGCCATGCCTGGGAGGCTTTCTCCCGTATAGGCAGGAACCGGCCCTTCCTGCAGGTCCCGTGGGCAGCGTCATGGGGAGACACCGTCTGAAAGGAGGTTGGGAAGCCATGGCAACAATTCGCCAGAAGTTAAACAGCTCCAGTGTTATTTAGGATCCTGGCTGAGGGGCTCTCACAGGCCCCTGAAATACAGGGCCTTATGTCAGATAGAAGTGTTTGTTTGTGTTTTGCTAGTTTATATCCTTTATCGCAGTTACCAAGGAGGCTAGAAATAAAGTCTTGAGCTTGACAGCCCTGTACTCAGCGAAACTCTGCTCCTGGGGAAGCGGGGGAAGCGGGAGGGAAAACGAAGGGACTGGATCCCACAGTCACGCTCTTAGGGGCGACTGCTGGGTCGAGTCAGCATGCACTGGGCTTGGCGGTCTATAAGGGCAGGAAGCTGGGGAGAGGGCGTCCCTGAAAATGGCCCCTGTCCGGCTCGGGCAATCAGGGGTTGCCCTCAGGAGAGGCAGGAAACACCGCAGAAGGAGGGGGCACTGAGGGAAGACCAGGCATGCTGGGTGGGGTCCTTTGCTCAGATTTCCAGTTCCTCCTTGCGGGGAGCCCTCTAGCTCTTAAACTTGAGAAGCCCATCTCGAGCCCACCCGGAGGATGGTCCCTGCCAGGACCCTGCTAAGAGCTCGCGCTAAGATGGTGAGCGTGGGATGGGGAGCAGAAGCTTTAGGAAAGATATTGGAGAAACAATGCTGATCTCATAAAGGATCTCACAAAGGAGTTCGTGCTGCCATGAACTTGCATGCTTCCTGCCCCCAGCGCGTCCAGGACAGTGCCAGGTTGGAGGGGACGTGGAGTGGTCCCCCACCCAGCGAACACTGCCCCTTTCCTCCTGACTGTCGGCGCTTAAAGCAAAATGGAATGTCCTGTATGCTTCTTGCTGGGCCTCTCAGGAAGGCAGTATGTCCTCTTGACAGCTGGCTCTGCCCAGCTCGGGGATATACAAGTCGGCCCTCAGACCAAGGAGACAGGCGGTCTTGCCTGGGACGCGTTCTTGGAGAAGGCCTGCTGGGCCAAGTATTTACCATGTAGTGAAATCAGTTTCTCCTTACTTCTTTTTCTGAGCAGGGTTGGCCCACTCAGAGCTCTTCCTCTCGTCCACAAACTGTTTGGGTTGAAATAAATTAGGGTTCAGGGGCGCCTGAGTGGCTCAGTGGGTTAAAGCCTCTGCCTTTGGCTCAGGTCATGATCCCAGGGTCCTGGGATTGAGCCCCGCATCAGCCTCTCTGCTCAGCAGGGAGCCTGCTTCCTCCTCTCTCTCTGCCTGCCTCTCTGCCTACTTGTGATGTCTGTCAAATAAATAAGTAAAATCTTTAAAAAAAAAAAAAAGAAATTAGGGTTCAACCTCCTTCACCTTGGACACTTGGTAGGCCTGGGGTGCACAGACCAGCAGGATAGTCACTGCTCAACCACAGTGAGAAAGAGGTCCATGTTGGCCTTGCACTTGGGCCTTGGGCCTATGGGAACAGCACCTCCTGTTGCCACATACTCAGAGGAGAAGGGGTGTGGCCCATAGGTCATTGTGTACCAGGGCCCTGGACTCCTTGTCCTCTTTGGAGGGGAGCAGCTGTAGGACACTTTAGGAGGAGTCCTGGTACAGGCAGGGCCAAGAGCAGGCTCGGTGGCCCCGGTCTGTAGGCAGTTCTGGGTTTGGATGCCCCTCTTCATGGACCATGTGTGCCACTGGGACACACTCTGGGGACTACCCATTTCAGCATAACTGAGGCAATTAAAAGAGATACCGGAGATGTGACTCTCCCCTTGAACCTGAGATGCTGCCATGACGATGTTGGGGTCGGGGGCGGATTCTTCCCCAGCAGCTGCATTGTGTGCGGTGAAGGGTTGGTAAGGGTAGACAGACCATCTCTTTAGTGCTTGTGCTGGAGAAGTAGAAGGCAGCCCAGAACTTCTTAAATAACTCTTGTGTCCCAGGATTGGGGGGGGCTCCGTAAGCCAGCCCCCCAGTGCCTTCCAAGGGCCAGCCTGCCACCTGCTGGACACCAAGCAAACACCTGTTTTTCATTCTTCGAGCCCAGTATGATTCATCGTCTGCCCCAGAAAGTGGGTGCTTATGCAGCCCAGCAAGATTGGGGGGTGGCGGTAAAAATTCTTCCATCATGAGTGCTGCTGGATAATAGGAAATTAAGGATGGGGTGCCCCGGTGGCTCAGTTGGTTAAGCGGCTGCCTTCGGCTCGGGTCATGATTCCAGGGTCCTGGGATCGAGCCCCGCATCAGGCTCTCAGCAGAGAGCCTGCTTCTCTCTCTCCCCCTCTCCCTGCCACTCTGCTTACTTGTGCTCTCTCTCTAGCTGTCAAATAAACAAATAAAATATTTAAAAAAAAAAAAAAAAAGGATAAGAGGCCTCCACATTCCAAGAGAGAGATCAGAAAAATCTGGAAGCACAAGGATTTGACCCGTAAGAGAACCTGGGTCTCTGCTCAGTTCTAAGAGTTGGTTACCCACTCCCTGAACCTTTATCAGATGAAGAAGAAAAACTAAACGAGACATGAACGGGGAAGGTCTTGCTCCGTGTGAATCTCCCGGCCACTGTGAGATAGGAGAGCAGATACCCTAATGACAATGAACGGGACATAAAATCGATGACATGTGTCCTTCAGGCAGATGCCACCTCAGTAAACAGGCCAGCTGGGGGTGGCTCTAATGAGGGACCTGATGTCCCTCCTCCCTCCGGATGTCCGAGCCCATCGTGTTTCATGTCCGCACACAGTAAGGGATAGCTCCGAGATGGGTCTGAGTCATCAGCGCAGAAATTAAATTTAATTAAGGATGCAGGGAAATGAGGGTCGCCTTTGAGAACAACTTGTGTCAGCATAAAGGACAAGATCCGTGCTTCAGGGCGGACGCCCCGCTGTAGGGAAAACCGCGTTCATTAGGCTGTAAGGCTCCCCTGTGGGTCTGAGTCACTGAGTTTCTCTCCACCCGCACGGGGCGTGGGCACTGGTCGCTGGCCAAGGCCGGCCGGGACAGAGGCAGAGGTGGCCCCCCACGGCCACGAGGCCCGGCAGCTGAGCTCAAGGCCCTGGATCAGGCCTCGAGTCCCGCCGTGTCTGCAGAACTGGATGAACTGGGCCGGGTTCCAACGCCTTTCTGAGCCTCAGGTCTTCTCTGTGATGTGTGGCTCTGACACAGTCTCCCTCGTCAGATGAAGAGGCTGATGTACCTGAAGCACAGAGCCTGTTCCAGAAACTTCCATGACTGTCTGTGCTCGTTTCCTACGGCTGCCAACCCGCGCGGCTTAAACGAACAGAAGGTCTGTTTTCCCGCAGTCCCGAGGCCGGCACCTGAAGTGAAGGTGTCGGCAGAGCCACGCTCCTCTCAGAGGCTCTGGGGGTGAGCCTCCCCCAGTTCTTCTGGCCTTCAGGGGGCTGCTGGCAAGTCCGTGGCCCCTAAGACGCACCCCTGCCATCTCTGCCCGAGCTCATGTGGCCGGCTTCTCTCAGGGTCTGGTGTCTTCTCTTCTCGTCAGGACAGCACTGGTGGCTCCAGGGTCCACCCTAGTCCATGACAGCCTCGTCTTCACTCCTTACCTCTGCAGACACGCTGATCCCCAGTACGATCACGTGCTGAGCCTCGGGGTGCGTGTGACTCTTGGGTGAGGGGGAGCCTGTTCACCCGGGTGTAGAATCCCCTGGTAGGATTTACGGTTCCTGAGAGGGTCCCGTCCAATGTCGAACGCCCTTCCCGTCCCTACCCCAGTCCTCGTCACCTCCCAGGCCATGTGAGACCTGAAGCCTGGGCCTCGAACTTCCTTCATTTGGCCTAAAGCTTTGCCCACCCCCCCCTTACGGTGCACACGGGTCAATGGGGACGCCGTCCTTGTGTTCATTCGGGCCTCATCCCATAGAATACCAGTAATGCGGTCCTCAAAGCAGGTCCGTGTCACCCCGGGCCCTCCTCCCAGCCTCCTGGAGATGGAGGCAGGTGCCACGTGACAGACGAGAAGGCGGTTGAGAAAGGTCACATCCCATGAACTGTGAAGGTCAGCTGCAGAGCTGTTACTCCAGCAGGTGTGGGTGACCCGGTGAGGGTCAGGGTCCTTGCTTTACCAGACCAGCAGATGACCCGCCTTTCCGAACCAGTTACTCTGCCTGGAGGATGGGATGGAACACAGCTTGGAAATGCTGCCCTGAGAATTAGACACCCGTGTGTAGTATCGCCGATTGCCCCGTGAGCACTAACTTCTCTCTTCCTCATTGTTACATTATCAGCAGTCTGTTTCCTACTTTTGCTCACTGCCTGCCTTGCACAGTCCCAGGAGGGTTTGCCTTTGGGAAATGGAAAGTGCGCTGGTCCAGGAACATGGGAAGGGGAAGAATGGATGCCACGGTTGTGGCTCCCTACCCCCACCAGTGGTCCTGGCAGCTTTCTGGGGTGGGTGCCAAGTGGACTTCCTGGAGGGGGTGACTCCACCGCCATCTGTCATTTGCAAACGCATGTCCCGGTCCCGCTGTTTGTAATCACATCTCCCCCAAGCCGGGGAGCTGGCCCATCTGTATTTCCTAATTCTTCCCAGACCAGCCTGATCCGAGGAGACGTAACATGTGGCCGCTCTGTGGGATCTGCCTGGGAACGAGAGTTTCATAAATAACATAGAGCCACAGGGTACCGGGGGAAGGGCTGGCAGAGTTCTGTGGGAACATGCAATGCTCGTTCAGAAAGAAGTGAGCATCTGATGCAGATGAGCTCCAAGTAGAAGCGCGAGAGCCAGAATCTCGTCCCTCATTTCTAGCCCAGCTCTGCAATGGGTTTTCCCATCCCTGGGCTCCAGAGAAGTGGGTCCTTCAAGGCAGACTGGCATAAGGGCCTTGGGGCGGAATCCGTCCAACCCAGAGCTCAGGGCGAGGTGGTTCCTGTGTGTTGAGGCTCGAGGGTTCACCCACTGAAATGAGCAGGACCTTGTAGCCCAGCTCCCTGCAGCTGCCCCCCGCCCCAGGTAATAAACCCATCTGATTGGTGCAGTGCCGCCGCGATCATCTTTGCAGGCTGTAATCCTTTAGGAAAGACTGATTCTGGAGGCTTCTGTTCACGTACAGATCTTCCTGCTGCAGTGGATAGATATAAGCTCAAGAGTGTTCGCCTTTTTACCTTGCCAGGTTGTGCCCTAGGCCTGATGCGCCTGATGGGACTAGAGTCACCCCGACATGCTGGTGACATGTACAGGGTTCCTGTCCCTTCCGTGTCCCTTCACGGATCCCAGGGTGTCTTTCTGGGGCAGGTCGCGGATGACTTAGAGTCACCCCGTCCAAGGACGAGCCAGCGGACGGCTCCTAGAATGGTGGCCAGTGGGGCTTCTCAGCTGCTGAAACTGGGCTGCGAGGGGCCGGAGTCTGGGGAAGGCGCTCCAGGCTTAGAGCCACAGAAGCTCTTAGCTGCTTGGGGTGAGCTCCGCAGAGGAGGGTCGGGGCTGGAAGTGGGTCTGTTGAAAGTGAGTGGAGGAAAGAGAAGGGTAGGGCAGCAGGAGAAATGGGTGCCCATAATACTAAGCGGAGCTGGGGTTTTGTGTGTGTGTGTGTGTTTCCTTTCTTTTGGTGAGGTGTAGCCAGGCACCATTACTCCTTTGACAACGAGTGCCTGCAAGTTACACAGGCATGAACAGAAGGATGGGTGAGGCAAAACAGAGGGGAGGCGTCTCATACCTAAGTCTAGTGGAGAGAGAAAGAAGAGCAAAGAGCGTAAGAAGGGGGCATTTTCCAGCCTCCAAGTCATCCTGCGCTCCTGGGATGAACCCCTGACCTTGACTTGGGAAGAAGAATAAAGCAGTCTAGCGTCAATGGCAACAGTGTGCAGGTAGATCCAGACAGGGGGGCTGTTCAAGCCAGGGGCCAGGGTTTCCTTTTCAAAGAAGATTTTTAATTGTTTTAAGTAACGAATGGGACACACCAAATGGCCCATTTGTTGGCTGTGGATGGAGTCACCACCTGGCTGATTGGATCCCGAAGGCCAGCTGACACACCCAGTTCTGGCAAGGCTGGGAGCCACACACCCTCCCCCCCACCCCACCCCACCCCGCCTCCGCCCCGGGCAAGACTTGAGACTAGTTTACCTTTATTTAGTGAAAAGCAGTCTTCGCAAGGTTTAGGTTATCCGGGAGAGATGTCGCCTGGGCCAATTTAATTACATGCCTCTCTGGAGCTGCTGTTCTGCAAACGCAGAGCTGTAACAGAAGACCTGTTATCTGGTTGCTTGGAAACTTGTGCTTTTACTACCTAAAGTCGTGACCAAGCCCTTCTGGGGCGGCAAGACAAGCTGCCACAAGCCCTCCTAAGTCATAAATTTCTCAGGAGCCAGGCATATACTGTGCAGCAAGACAATGGAGATTTGGTGGTAATTGTCCCCTTCCGGACAGCTTCGGTCCCTGCAAGGTACACGAGCCGGTCTGCTCCCGGCTTCTGGCTCTGGCCATCTGCTGTGCAAGCGCGCCCTTGTTTGTTTGCATTCCCCGAACCAAGTCCCCATGCCATGGGAGGATGGCTGTGCTAGAGGACATCAGAAACAGGGAGCGACTCTGTGACCTTCTGCAACCAAAGACACACAGAGGCCCAGAGCTTAGTGAGGAGCCCAAGCAGCTTTGGCTTCCAAGTTGGTCCCCACGTCTGGACTCACGAATACCATCCCCTGCTCTTAGCTTTTTCAATTACACGTCCAGGCCGATAGGGGGTACAGATGCCTCCCAGGCCAGGCTACCTCCACGGTCCAGTGTGCTCCCGCCAGTTCAGAAGCTGGCGGGGGTTGGGTGGAGGTCAGTCTCCTGCAGCCCCCACCTCTCCTTGAAGGGTCTCCAGCCTGGAAAGGTTTTCTGGTCCTCAGATCAGGGATGGTAGAATTGTTCAGGTCCCATTCTCGCAGCTGTGGAGGTGCTCACAAGCTGAGGTCAACCTCTGCTCTTGGCCACACCGCGGTGCACACGACGCCATGGTGCCCTGTGAGCGTGTGTCTCAGCTTGTCTACAGAAGGTATCGTTTCAAACCAGCAAACCCGTCTAGGGCTTATACATGCCTCTCCCCAGGTGAATTTCAGGGTCGTTTGTGCCAAGGCATAGCTTCTAACCAACATTTCCAGATCCAAGAATATCCGTGCGTCTTTCCTCCGTCTTCCCCTTTTTCTTTGCTCTTTTCATCATTCCTTCTGTTCATTTCACTCCTTGGCTTCCTTCTTTTGTTCGTTCCTTAGTGGGTCTATAGTGTGGGTAGCGAAACAGAGGAAGTCCCCTCTTTCTGTCTCTCCTCTCAGCTGAGCCCCACCACATGGGAACTGGGTTCCCTCATGCACTTTCTCACTCCGCCAGAACCATGGACAGTATTTTGTCAAGCAGAATCAGTTATTCTGCCCCTGAGTTTTGAACACTCACTGTGTGGCTTCCAGAGCCATGGAGGTGTAGGGGATGCCCAAGGCATAGTCCCCAAACCCAAAGGAGCTTAGAGGAGGTATTAAAAATTAGAGAAAATTGAAGGGAGAATGTGTATATCATTGTCCTAAGCCTGGGGGTACTGTTCGATTGGATAGCTCCAGAGGTCTTTTTTTAAGATTTATTTATTTGAGAGAGAGAAAGAGAGCTTGAGTGAGGAGAGGAGCAGAGGGAGATGGAGAGAGAGAATCCAAGCAGATTCCTTGATGAGCGCAGAGCCTGATGCAGGGGTTCCATTCTAGGACCCTGAGATCATGACCCAGGACGAAACCAAGAGTTGGCCGTTTAACCAATTGAGCCACCTAGGCACCCCTGGGAGGTCTTGAACTTGGATGTACAGTTAAGGGAGCAGAGTGCTCAGGTATAATGAGGAAGGAACAGGTAAGGCATGAAGGATGGGAACCCCAAATCGTGCCCTTACTGAGGAGGAAGGATGACTGCAGATTTCGGTGGGGGTACCCAGGAGTAAAGTATAACCCTTTCCAAATGACTCCGTGTTGCTCAGCCCTGAAGCTCAGTCTTGCAGTGAAGTTTTGTTGAGTGAGCCTTTACCCTTGCACCGTGTTGTTGGAAAGGGCTCACGGGGAGGGGGTAGAGCCCGAGGAAATAGCTTCTTACCTCGGGTGTGTCCCCAGGCCAGGGGGTGAGTGACCCGGAAGAAGAGAGAGCCATGTGTTTGGATGCTCATATTTCCAGGGGCGGGGAAGCATGAAGGACGTGGCAGGTCAAGATGGAAGAAAGGTCTGCAGGAAATGGAGCAGTAGCCAGTGGCCATCCTCTCGACGTGCGGGGCTGAAGGTCAGGACGCGCTCTCCGCACCATCACTTTCTCTCTAGGTCTTTGGCACCGGCTGCATATCTTTCTCTGATGACTAGTTTATTGCATTTTAAAAATTAACATGATGTGAGATGTCACATTTTCCTTGATCGCCTGACATCTAAAAGGTAAAAATCATTCTCTCTGTAACTCTCACGTGGATTTTTCTCATTTCTGTGTCACAGTCGGCCTCCGCCGTGGCTGACGGGCCCATTACAGCACAGTCTCGTTTTATTAGGAATCCGCACCACGGGCTTTCTTCCCCATTGTCATGTCTTCTCATTGAAGTCGTCCGGTGTGAAAGCAGAGGCGGCTGCATGAAACTTTAAAGATATTCCGTCAGACCCCAGAGCCTCTCAACTCCGCCTCTGTCACCCAGGGCAAAGCTGATTCACAGGAGTGTAGGCGGCCTCCTGCCAGGTGAAGCTGCAGGTGTGGGACTGCTGTGACTCCCCGGTCCCTCCTCCAGGCCAGCTCCCAGAGACCACAACACGCCAACCAACTCCCTGCACCCATCTGTGCTTCTGGGTCCTCATCGTTTCTTGAAGCACAGTGCTATTTTGGGGTTTGTTTTGTTTTGTCTTGTCTTTTTTGTTGTTGTTGTTTTAGGTGAGCAGCCTATGGAAAGTATAGAACAGCAACTGACATAGAGTAAAAGCTAAATGACGTTGACTGTTATTTTTATCATCATTAGTTATCACCAGATTATACACTGATAGTAATCCTTTTAGGGTTTGCTCATGTGAAAAACACAGCTGAGACTGCCAGGCTGCCTTGGAAATGGAGGATATGCACGCACATGCCATATGCGGGGGCTTGCTGCACGTTTATTGAATGGATAACGTAGACGTCAAACTGTTGAGTTCTGCAAAACATCGAAGGCAGTCTTTGCTGTTCTTCCAAGTGCGTAGTGCTCACTCCGAGCGTGTCTGTTGTCCTGCTCGGCATTTATTGATTTATTGGGCATCTCACTCTCTTCTGGCCAGCGTGATGGTGTTATCAGCTCAGGTCCTTCGAGGAGCAGGTGCCTCGAGAAGGGAAAGACCTGCAGGAGATGTGTCGGGGGACATAGCTGTCAGGATAGAGGGGAGGGAGTGGAAGGTGGTAGGGAGAGCCTTCAGCCTGTGATAAAAGTCTGGCACCTGTGAAAGGAGATGAGGAAGGAAGAGGCTTTACCTGTGGCACACTTCCAAGGACGTCTCGGCCAGGAGAACATCGGGGCAGATCCTCCAGGCACGGGAGGCCTCTAAGAAGTGCCCCGCATCCTGTATTGGTCACCCTACACTCAGTCACTGGCTGGGAGGGGCTGGGAGGGGGTGTGGAGATGCGGTGGGGGGTTCTGAAAAGCAACAGCTGGGGCCACTAGTCACTGTCTCCCCACAGCAGGAGATCTGAGGGACACATTTTCATGGCTACTGCAGATGGTCAGTAACCTCTTGAAGACATGGAACTGATTATCTCTGGTTTTCTTTTTTCCCCTTTTTTGGTTTCTACTGCTCAGCTGTGATTGGTAGACAGAGCTCTGAGTATGTTTGCTGAGGCTTCCTCAGGAAGAAGCAAGAGACCGAGCACGTCTCTGGGGTGGGCTAGGGATGGTTAGAGACAAGACAAGGGGTTATCACAGATTGGTTGCAGGGCACTGTCCGGCAGCCCTGGTGCTGAATTCTGATAGAAGGAAGCTAGTGGAGCACCTGCGTGGCTCAGTCAATTAAGTGCCCGACTCCTGATTTAGGCTCAGGTCATGATCTCTGAGTTGTGGGATTGAGCCCTATATCGGGCTCCGCACTCAACACAGAGTCTGCTTGACATTCTCTCTCCCTATCATGCTCTCACTCTCTTTCTCTCTAAAATCAATACATCTTTTAAAAAAAAGGAAAGAGGAGAAAAAAAGCTAGAACTAACTGCTTCTTAAGAGAGTTGGTATTCCAGGAAAACACTCCATAAGGAGACTGAGGCTAGGAGCCAGAATGACGCATCTGTTTTGCCTCCCCGTCCACTGCCTGAAGCGCTCTGAGGGTCACTGTAGTTTAGCCGTAGGGTGACTTACTTAGAAATCCAAGTATTTGGAGACTGGCATCCTGACTCCCTAATGAACTTGCTGAGTGATTTACTCAATCACATGTCAGGGTGGGAACCCTTCTCCATCGTGATGAAATATATAGAACGTAAAACTGGCCACTCTAACCATTTTCAGTCTGTAGCTCTGAAGCATTAAGGACAGTCACATTATGGTGCAACCATCACCACCGTCCGTCTCCAGCATCTTTCCATTTTCCCAAACCGAAACTGCACCCATCAGACAGTAACTCCCCATCCCCTCCTCCCGCCCTGTCCCTAGCAACTCCTCTTCCATTTTCCATCTCTATGAATGTGGTTTCTCCAGGTGCCTCATGTACTTGGAACCTGACCATGTCTGTCCTTTTGTGACTGGCTTATTTCACTTGGTATAACCTCTTCAGTCTCATCCATGTTGTAGCAGGTGTCTCCGTACTGTTCCAGTGTACATAACTCATGGGTTTTTAAAGGTTGTGAACCTCTGCTCTGTTGTTGTCCTAGATGAGAGATACGCTGGAAGGAGGCGCACTATACAGGCCAAAGGGCGGTTGACTGTCATGGGCTCCGGGATCTCACTGCCTGGTACTAAGGTGCTTTTCTGAGTCCGCGCCAGCAGCTAATCGTGTGAACTCCGGGTCATTTAGGGAGGGTGGTGGGTGGTGAAGGGTTGAGGGGAGAGAGGGAGCAGAGAGAAGTTTGGTCTGGAAACCAAGCAGCAGCCCTGCTAGCTCACACCTGGTCATCTCTTAGAGGCTGGCTGGGATCCAGGCGCTCTAGTGACTGTGCCATATGCCAGCATTAGCGAGGCGAGAAGAGGCGCAGAGAATGGAGGGTGGGTATGGTGGTAGGAGCAGGAAAGGTCCTGGGCTCAGGGCTGGAGACTGCTCTCTGACTCTGGGATTCCTCCAGGTTACCCTGTGGGCCCAGAGGTGGCCATGGGGACAGAGAGTGCTAGGGCTCCTCGGCAAGGGCAGGGTTATTTCATTTATCCACTTACCTATTATGTGCTGGGCATTCACGTTGGTGCTGGAGATTTGCATGAAGACACATGAAACACACACAGGTCCCCCTTGCCCGGAGTTCATGGTCTCCTGGAGGTGACAAATGTTTATCTAAGCCACTATTTCTACAAGGCTCCAGGGTGATCCCACTGAAAATAGCTCCCCGTGAAATACTTTTCCCAGCCCTGGATTGTTTAAGACACTCCATTACCTGACCTTATGTTCTATCTCTTTGTTAATCTGGTCTTCTCTTCCTCCTCTACAAATAAGGCAGACCCCCTAATGGGCAGGGCCTGCTTTTTTTTTTTTAAGTTTTTTTTTTTTAAAGATTTTGTTTATTTATTAGACAGACAAAGATCACAAGTAGGCAGAGAGGCAGGCAGAGAGAGGAGGAAGCAGGCTCCACGTGGAGCAGAGAGCCCAATGTGGGGTTCGATCCCAGGACCTTGGGATCATAACCTGAGCTGAAAGCAGAGACCTTAACCCACTGAGCCACCCAGGTGCCCTGGGGCCTGTTTTATTAATTGACGTTTCTCAAGCACCTAAAGCAAACTCCAGCCCAGTGTAGATGCTGAAAAAATCCTTCCTGAGCCGATCAACAAAAGAAACCCTTGCAATCAACATGTAATTCACACTATGGTAAGGGACAAGTAGAAGGTACTGTGGTGGCCACATATGGGATGTGCCAAGCTAGCTGGGGGAGGTGTGGAAGGCGTCTCTGAGGAAGTTACATGAAGACTGAAACCTTCCAGCCAGAGGAAGCAGTGGCCCAAAGGCTGTTGGAGGAAGCCAGACTCCTGGCAAAGTCCACGTAGCTGGAAAACAGAACATGGAGTTAAGATAGACAAGGCCAGATGTGCGGATTATTGTTTTCACTTCCCCTAAGTGCAGCAGGAAACCACTGGAAGGTTTAAAGCAGAGGAGAATGATGTTGATTTCTGTTTTCAAAAGTTGCCATCAACCCAGCAATTCCACTCCTGAGAATATGCCCCAAAGAATTGAAAACAGGTGTTCAAAGAAATATTTGTACCTGGGTGTTCATAGCAGCACTATTTGCAGTAACCAAAAGGTGGGAAGGAAGCCAAGTGTCCATCCGTGGATGAGAGGCTAAGCAAAATGTGGTTTTCCATATAGAGGGATATGGCTGAGCTGTAAGAAGAAAGGGGTTTCCTCAACATGCTGCAAGATGGGCAAGCTTCAAAAACCTTATCTCCGTGACAGAAGCCAGACACAAAAGGTCACATCTTGTGTGATCGCATTTATGAAATGTCTAGAAGAGGCTAATCCACAGATCCAGAAAGTGGGCTGGTGGTTGTCAGGGCTGGGATAAAGGGGAGGAACAGGGAGTGACTGGTTCTCTTAGGGCTTGGGAGCAATGAAAATGTTTTGGAACCAGACAGAGGTGGTGATCATAAAACATTGTGAATGTACTAAATGGTACTGAACTGTATACTTTAAAATGGTGACTTTTCTTTCTTTCTTTTTTTTTTTTAAGATTTATTTGAGGGGGGGAGGGGCTCAAGCAGACTCTCTCCTGAGTGTGGAGCCTAAAACAGGGCTCAATCTCACGACCCTAAGATCAGGACCTCACCTAAGCCAAGAGTCATGCACCCAGTTACCTCCATGGCACAAACACGACCCTCTCGAGTCCATCCTTGAGAGCTTGGGGGCAATGGGCTGAGCCCGCCATGGCCATGAGTCTGTGACCCCGGGGCCTTGCTGACTTCCTGACCAGCCCACCTTCACCATTACACAGTGAGGGTCCCGGAAGAGCAGCTTCACCCCATCCACGGGTGGCCTTACGGGGGGCCTCTCTGGGTGGATGCAGGCTACAGTGGCTTCTTCTGCCCTTGGTCCACAAGAAGATAAAGAATGATCAAGTGGTTTCTTTACCCCTCTTTCTAGAAGAAAAGTGAGCCCACGAAAACCAAGAGTTTCAGGGACTGGAAAATAAGACCTTTACTCAGAAGACATGTTTAAAATGACTGAATCCCTGAGTTTGCTTCCATCCAGTGACGACTAGGCTACCATTAGACCGTGGCTTTGGCCTAAGGTCCCTTCGGGAATAATTGTCTTTGCATCTTTAGAGCTGCTGAGCAAGGGATGGTGGTAACGGCTTGTGTCACATAGTACTTCACAGTTGGAAACCTTTCGGACACCTTTTGTCTCCCTGCATCCTAACCCCGACCTTGGAGGGGAGATGCTGCCACTCCCCACCCCCCAGCCTAGTGCTGAGGCCCTTGCATAAAAAGGGACTCACTGAAGGGTGCTCAGCTGGTGAATGATCTGAGGCCACTTGTCCTTACCCTCATTCTGAAATGTACGTCCCACTTCCTGCCATCAGGCCTTGTGGCCTCTTCTGCCAAGAGTTGCTCTGAGCAGCGTGGTGATCCCCGGCTACCCCCTAACTGCCGGCCGTGGAGGATCCCGGACAGGCTGATAGCTGGAGGGGTGTCTGGGCTCGTGAGGCTGATGAAAAATTTTCCATTATCTTGCAGCCAGCACTGGGTCAAGTCCTGAGTCACACTGTCCTTTGCAGGTTGGAGGGGAAGGAAAAAAAAAAAAAAGAAAGAAAATCTCTCTTTGGGGAGAGCCTTAGAACGCGGAGATAAAGATAAAACTGACAAATATGTCATTACCAGATGAAAAAAATAACCAGCTTGTAGTTGACCTGCTTTTAAAAGTTTGTGGCTGCAGGGCAATATTGCTTTTTATTGTGATTTTATTTGAAAGGAAATCTCCCCAGCTCTGGCTGGCGCAGCTGCCCGGAGCTCCTGGGCAAGGTTCCCTGCACGCCAGTGGTGGGTACCCCAGCCAGCCTGACCTGATTCCACCCTCACTGGACGTGACCCTTTGTGGCAGAGCTGCAGAACTTTGTACCTGAGCCTCGGCTCCCACCCCCGTTACTCATTTTTCTCTCCTATTTCTGGGCTACAAATGGTATACATGTAATACAACTCCCCAGGATGCCGGATCCAACAAAACTCTTGGGCTGGGAGCACCGAAGTTGGGTAACGGGCCCTCCTGCTCCCCTGAGCTTCTGTCCGTCCCTGTCCCCTGCTCACGGTGTCCAGCCCCAGCCATCCATGGGCTGCCTCACTGGTGGTGCCATGTAGGTTCTTCTCATAGCACAAGAGAGATCCTGGGGCTGCGTGGGGGGCAGGGGGAGGGTGGCAGAGGGGCATTGAAAGGGCACAAGTGGGCTGGCAAGGCCCCGTAACCACTCCTGTGCTTCCCACTCAGAGCGTCCCCTTCCATAATGGTTACGGATGAACCAAGAGAAAGTGAGGGAACGTTGCACTAAGCTGCAGAAATTTCCCTTTGCCCTGGGCAAGTACAGAAGAGCTTTGCCTTTGTTTCTACCACAGCTTCCTGGCTAGGAAGGTCCAGGGTTTGAAAACCAAAGGGGGCAGAGCAGCGCACCTCTCCTGTAAACTGTCTGCCTTCTGTGTCACGGTTTCCAAGACCCTACATGGTCTCCCACCTCCCCGTAAGGTCGGCATCCTGAAAGCCCCTCCTCTGCCCCATGGAACTGCCGGAGCCAGATACCTGCACACGCTCAGAGAAGGACAAGAAGAGGGCAAAGGGGTCTGTGGCTAGTGACCCTGGAGTCCCCGCTGGACTCTGACTTGGGAGTGTGTGGCATAATAGCACCACACCTGAAGGAGATCAGGTGCTGAAGCCACATGAAATTGAATAGACTTTTACCAGGGCAGCTGGGCGGGGACAGTGGGAGCAAGCGGTGTGTTGTCACACTGCCTGGCGACCTTGAGGCTCTGGCAGTGCACTGAGGCACGAGCAGGTGAGCTGGGTCTGACAGGGCACTGGCCATCAGCCTCCTGACCTGGAAAAATCCCCTGAAACCCCAGCTCAAAACTCACAACTCCTCGCAGACCTTCCTGACTCCTCCGAGCCATGCTGCCCATTCCACCTGAGAGCACTGTTCTTGACCAGAACATGCCTGCTCCCGCGTGTACCCAGTCCTGAGCAAATGCTCGGGTGTAGAGCAAGCGCGTAAGACATGGTTGAGTGAATTTCCTTTTATTCAAATAAAAATGATGGGATAGTGGCAAGGGCGGCTTTGCAAAAGGCTCAGAAACCTCTTCATTGTTTTTGATTCTCCCAGACAATATTTTCCCAAAGGAGTTCCACAAAGCAGAGGTTCTGAGAGAGGTAGCGGTTGTCACCTAATAAAAGGGTTCCGTTGTCAAATACGTTTGGAAAAAAAAAAGCCATGCAGTTTACTCTATGAAACAGCCTTTAAAATGTTGAAACGGTTTCTGAATCTTCGAGAGAAGATTATGCAAGTTTTCAGAACTCATTAGGTCGGGCCAGATGAAATTGCTGGTTTATAGTTTAAAAAAATATATATATGGTGCTTAAGTAGCAGTAATTTCATAGGATTCAACCCAGTATTTGACTACTGGATCTTTTAAAGTTGTTCCTGGTGTTCCATGGAACACAGTTTGGAAAACGTGGATCTAGGATGTTGGTTTTCCTCTGGAGGTGAGGGAGGAGACGGAGGTGCATGGTTCATGGAGGAGAATCTAAATCCCACTGAAAGCCTTTTCACAGGGCACATCCCTAGACTCCTGTCCAGGAAGAGTTTGCTGTGCCTCTGGGGTTGTGGGCGGAGTGCGTCCTAGAGAATTCTCTCCCTGGAGATTCTGGTCTGACTGTCCCCACCCCCACCCCACAGCAGCCCCCTGAAAGCCACAGCCTGTGGAGAGAACCCCTAGACAGGCCAGGAGCACGTCTGCCGGAGTCAGGACCCCTTTCCTCACCCCAGACAAGCGACAGTCTAGCTGGGCCCAGAAGTCAAGAGCCACAGCGAGCAGTGGGACACGGGTGCTCCGGTTTTCTGTCTGTCGTTGAAGAGGGGCGTTGTGTTTGCGTACAGATAGTGGGAGGACTGCGGTGGGTCCGAGGGAACAAGGTGATGGCAGCACACACCACTCCTTTAGGGGAGCCCCAGCAGCAGCTCCTCCACAGACCCTGGGGTCCTCACCAGAAGGCCGGGCGTTGCCAGCTCGTTATCTGTGGAATACCGCAGACTCCCCGAAGACCGGCACTGCATCTCCCGTCCACACCCACTCACAACTGGCCCCAGAATGGAGCTCTCGTCCTTGATTCACAGCGGATTCCCTGTGCTCTCCTCTCCTCATTGTGGAAATAGCGGGGAGCTGCCTTCCTCTTGCTTTGTCCTCGCCCTTCAGTGCCTGTTGATCCGAGTGCGTCTCTGTGCTTGTAAGGGCCTTGCCATCAGCCAACACACGGAACTCCTTGTCCCTGGGTTCGCGTGGCGATGGCTGTGAATTCTAAACCAAACCCACACTTGGAGGTTAGACAAATGGAGAAGAGCAGATGGTTGGGGCTGCCCAGACATGGGTGGGGAGTCTTGTAAGACCCGGAGCAAGTTACTTGCTCTCTGCTTTGGGCTGTTTAAAATGCAGACATTGATCATATGTATCTCCTCCCATGGTCATTGGAAAGATTATGTCTGAAAATGTAAAATAAAGGGGCTTAAAAATAGTGCTCAACAGACATCACTGTCCCCTTCTGTGACTCCTCTGAGGTTTGGCCTGGTGTTCCATGCCAGTGAGTGGGTGTGGACGTGAGATGTAGAAGCTGACATGCTTCAGCAGAAAAGTTGGGAGGCCTGGGGTAGAGCTTGGTCAGTATGTTTTAGTTGACGTCATTTGGTTGACTGTACCCGGGGCGTGCACACTACAGTTTGCATTGCATTGTAGATGAGGTCGGGAGTGAGGACTGCGGAACAGATGACACGAGGCTGTGTGACAGAGGGGCGGTCGTGGCTGTTGAAGGAGATTCAAGCAGAAGAAACTGTCAAATACGTCGAGCGGGTGCCTTTGCTGGATTATACTCTGGGGGTTTCGCCAGTGGAGAGGGGGAGGGCGGACCGTGGAGCCAACCTGCGGCACAGGGGCTGGTGTGAGTTGACAGAGCTGGTTCGGACGTGGCCGTGGGGTGGGGGCTTTATTGCGGGCTTCCTCAATCAAGAATACCCTATCTCTGTCCAAATGAAAGTCTGCCTCGTGTGGTGATCCCATCAACCCCACTGACTTCTCCAGGCATTTTTAAAATTGTTTCCCACAGGGGGCAAAGCTTATGCCAAATCAGCCCCATTTTCACACTCAGCACCTCTGAGAGGATAGCGTGTGGGCTCTAGGGGGTTGGGCTTAGAGATGGAGCCACGGAATGGCCACAGAGCTGCTCAGTGTCCCACGTGGGAACCACAGCTGCATGTCTGTCTTACAGCCCAGGGCCCAACTTCCCAAACAGGAGGGAGCAACCGGCGCAGACATCTTCACTGCACTCTTGGCAGAATGGAGATTGTTTTTCTAAGCAGCGTGTGCTAAGTAGGCTCCACAAAATCCATATATCCTGGGATCTGTGAAGAAAACTAGCAAAAAGGGATTCCATGGCCAAAGACATTGGGACAGTTGCATACTCTACTTCTGTGGGAGAGTCACAAAATGGGCATACTGGTTAGACTTCTGCTTCCATACCCACACATTTATGTGCATATATATGTGCACACCTAAATACATACATGTACAAATGCAGAGAAGTGTGCATGTACACAAACACCTCTGTCCGCACATATGTTCATACGTGTACATACATATGGTGTATGTGTATACATACATATCTACCCATATATACATGCACCATATATATTTGGGTGGATGTGTGTTTAGGGTCAAATATATTTGACAGGCAGATCCATGAATTGTTTGTAAACATGCACCAGACCTCACAGTCCCCAGAATTCTCTTCGGGAAATGCTATCCCAGACCATCATTCCCGGTGGGTTGCAGGCGAGCCAGACTGCTGACCAGAAATCTAGGCAGTGCCGGGCTGATTTGGAAATATGTCCCCTACTGGACATAACCTTAAAGGCCCATCCAAAGCAGTATTCCAGAAGGAAAAGCCTGTCGATGTCAGGCCGGTGAATAGAGACTGAGACTGGGCCAGACGTAAGTGGTTAGGGAGTGGTGGCTCCTTCAAGGACCGGAGGGGACATGCACCCTCTAAAGGCATTTGGTGTTTTAAGCCCGTGAATCCCCTTGTCCACCGAGCTGAAGTCTGCTGTGAATCCTGCACAGCCTGCAGAGAAAGGGCCTGTGGCCTTTCCCCTACTTCAGCCACCATGGGAAGTTTCACAGCAATACAGGGACGTATTATGTAGGGTTGGCGGAGACGTCAAATATCTGAACTTCCCGTAGCGATATCAACCGTGACACCCCTGAGGTTCTGTTTTCTGCCTCTGCCAACACATTTCTGGTATGGAAAGCCCTGATTCCTGAGGCATGTGGGTCTGTACAGATAGCTCTGATCACCAGGGGCACGTCCTTGTACAGAGCCGAGGCTGGCCACCTCCGTCTTCTCTTGGCCCGTTCTTTATACCCAAGTGCGGGATGTTACCCCTGCTTTTCTTAGATGCCATATCTGAGCTAAGTGTCTTCCCTCATTGTCCGTCCTTTATGATTTCTCTGTCGCGGGTCTGCGGAGCGTATAGTGTTCTCAGTGTTGCGTCTTCTCCCAAGTTTTCCTTCTGTGTCCCCACCGAAGCTATTGACATTCACACTGGACAGACAGTAGCAATAGCCGAGCCGTGTGGCTCAGCTCTCCCTGCAGGGCCACACGAATTCGTGAACTTGACACCTACTGAGTGTAGTCATTTGACCAGTCGTGAACACTGTTCACTGTTCGCGCCCCAGGATGCATTGTTTTGTCTGGTTCATATGGTATGGTGAGAACCAGGAGTGATGATGGCATCCAGACACGTGACCGATGTCTATCCCTTGCTTTCCCCTGCTCTGCCAGTTACATTTGCGTCAAAAGAGTTTTCTACTTTGTGTGACATGAATTGTTCATGAATCCATGCTGGTTCCTCTTGATTGCCATTCCTGTTTGTGTGTTTTAGAGATTCGTGAACCAGATTTTTAATAACCTGGTTTTTTTTCATTCTTTTGGTAGAAAATCACTAACAATTTCTTGGTCACCGTCTGCTGTCACCTAACTCTTAGCTCCCTGATGCTCTGGGAGTGCCCCCTCTGTTTTGGATCTCCCTCATAAAAAAAAAAACAAACCAGGATTTCACCTGCCAGACACAAGAGCGGATCGTCCATGTGACTGAGAAGGGCAGCCTGCATGTGGGGCCTCCTGATGAAGCTGGCCGGGAGGGTTCTCCCAGTGCCTGCCAGTCTGTCGTGGGAATGTCTTGGATCAGATCTGACATTAATTAAAAGAAGGCCCCAGGCTTTGAGCACCTTGCTAGCCGAGTTACATATTTTATTAGTTTTTGACATTTACACTGGACCTTAAGTGGGCCAAATGTTTCACCGTGATTTATGAGATCATCTGTGCTGTGGCTCTGCTGGGTGGTGCCCTGTGCCGCTGCTGTCCCCCACCTGGTGTGGGAGCCCAGGAAACCCAGGGCTGCTCTCCCGGCTCCCCTCTCCCCTGCTCGCGGGCCGCGCCTGCTTATGGGTGCTGGGTTTGTTTTGTTTTGTTTTCTAAGATTTCATGTATTTATTTGACAGACAGAGGTCACAAGTAGGCAGAGAGGCGGGCGGAGAGAGAGAGGAGGAAGCAGGCTCCCTGCCAAGCAGAGAGCCCGATGCGGGGCTCGATCCCAGGACCCTGAGATCATGACCTGAGCTGAAGGCAGAGGCTTTAGCCCACTGAGCCACCCAGGTGCCCCGTGGGTGCTGGTTTTAAAGACACTGTCGCTTCCTCCTGAGCCATTCAGGCTAAGCTTCCTTCTTCTGGGGCATGAATCTAGAGTCCACACTCTAAATTCCTTGTCCTTCACCCCTTTGTGATCTGGTTTCCATCCAACTCTGTTATAAACACTTCACTTGCAAAGATTTCCTTGAAATTCTTTTCAGATGGATTCCCCGGCCTTTCTCATTTCTCATGTGTGACCCCAGCAGCTACTTGAAATCAGTTCCTGGCCCCTCCCACCCCCCCCACCCCCCCCACCCCCGCTGCCTCTTAGTTCTTTCTCCCTCAGAGCTGCAGTTTACATGCGGGCTGGAGCTTGGTTTTCCTAGTCAGAGACACCAGCACTGAGTCTAGATGAGGGTCTGGCCCCGCCCCACCATCAGGGTGTTGTGTGGACACACAGGGTGGGCTTTGTGAGGGGGGAGCCCAGTGTCTTAGCATTCAGATGACTGATCCACATTTTTGTTTTCATGCATTGAGGCCATCGTGCAGCTGTTTCTGCTCATGTCTGTGTGTGAATTTGTGTGTGTACACACTCAACGTCTACACAGGCTCCCTGTCAGTCATACCATTGCTGCATTCCAGTGGGTGTGAGCTCATACCTGCTCACACCATTGTTGGACCCTTATGGGTGTGAGTCACACCTGTTCACACCATCGCTGTATCCCCGTGTGAGTCACACCCCTTCACATGATCACTGTGCCCCCTGTGTGTGAGTCATACCTGCTTACACCATCACTGCATCCTTGTGTGTGAATCAAACCAGTTCACACCATCACTGCATCCCTCTGTGGGAATGCCATAAAGTTGTTGTTTGTTTGTTTGTTTGTTTTCAAGTTAAATAGACAAGTTAAATAGACTGGATGAAAGGCCAAGCTGGTCATCAGGGAAGTTAAGTAGAAAACAATTCTCTAGTTCACAGACACAAAGTCCAAGATGTAAAATATGAGTAGAGATGCCAAGAAATATTTAAGTTAAAGAGAACGCACAACTTGCAGATTGAAAGGGCCCACCTAAACCTGCGGATGAATGAACAAAGCCTCCCCCTCAGACAGATCTTGGTGGGATTTAAAAACTCCAAAACAAAGATGAACACATGTAAGAGCTTCTGGAGACAAAAATCAGTTTAACTTCAAGGAACTGAAAATTAAATTAACATCAGACTTCCCAGCAGCAGCCCTGGATACTGGAAGACAGTGGAACAATGCTCTTGAGATGTTGAGGAGAGGTCATTTGGGACCTAGAATTTCCTATCAGGCCAAACTATGAAGTTATGAAACAAAATCAAAATTTGACTTTTACACATGGCAAAGACTCCGAAGTTTATCAGCATTCACCCACCGGCTCAAGGACACCCCGTAACAGAATGAAGAAGGAACACGTGGCATCTGGAGAAGTTGCCTGTGTGATTCCTCTTATTTTTTAAAATATTTTATTTATTTAAGATAGCAAGAGTGCAAGTGAGCGTGGGGGGGAGGGGCAGAGGGAGAGGGACAAGCAGATTCCCCACCCCCCCCCCAGCGTGGAGCCCAGAGCAGTGCTCAGTACCTTCACCTGAGCCGAAAGCAGACGCTTCACTGACTGAGCCAGCCAGGCGTCCCTGTGTGATTCCTCTTACATGAGATCACTAAAGGAATCACATCATAGAGACAGAGCTGGGGTGGTGGTTGATGGAGACCAGGCTAGAGGGGGAAATGGGAATTAGTGCTCAATGGGGGACTGGTTTCAGTTTCACAGGAGAAAAAGAGTTCTGTAAAGGTGGTGGTGGCCAGTGCACCAGTGTGTGAATGACCTCATACACTTCAACATGGCTAAAGTGGTAAATTTGATGACATTTGTATTTACTGCCATTAAAAGAAACAAGAGGGGCACCTGGGTGGCTTAGTGGTTTAAAGCCTCTGCCTTTGGCTCAGGTTATGATCCCAGGGACCTGGCATCGAGCCCCACGACGGGCTCTCTGGTCAGCGGGGAGCCTGCTTCCTCCTCTCCCTCTGCCTGCCTCTCTGCCCACTTGTGATCTCTGTCTGTCAAATAAATCTTAAAAAAATATGTGTAAGAAAGAAAGAGAGGGAGGGAGGGAAGAAAGAGTGAGGAAGGAAGGAAGAAAGTTACTCAATTAATATCCAGAAGATAAGACGGTCGCCAGAAAGAATCAAGAAAGAATCCATTGGGCCTTGATTCCTCGGACCATTTTCTTCAAATGGGAAGAGTTTAAAGCTTTAGGCTTTAAAGCAATAGCAACCTGGTTTGTAAAGAACATACGTTAGCACCCCACTATCGTAAACTCCGTTTTTATTGGATTGCCATTTTTTGAACTGACCTGGGAATGTACCTTAGATGAGCTGTATCTGCAGAACAAGTACCAAATGGGACAGCTTTCATACAGCAGAGGCGGGAAGAAAGGACTCTGAATTCTTCAACTTTTTCAAGGCTGAGCACAGTAGAAAGCAGCAGGGCTGTCAGCCAGCTACATCAAGAGTGTGATACATTAAAGAAACAAAGGTATTAGTATTTAAAGTTATGTAAAGTTACAGTGGTACCCACTGGTGATGGAGAAGCTAGAACTTAGAAAAGTACCTTGCCCCTTAAGTGTGGAACTAGAGGTAGGGAGCGGACATGGGGAGATTTATTACTTTAGACTTTGCTGAACATGATGTTTTCTTCCACTTGTAGGTGTATTGCTTTGGTTAAAAAGTAGTGCATAGCATAACTTAAAATAACCATTTCTTAGGTTCAAAGTAAGAATATAAAATGAGGGGCATCTAGGTGGCTCTGTGGGTTAAAGCCTCTGCCTTCAGCTCGGGTCATGATCCCAGGGTCCTGAGATTGAGCTCCGCATTGGGCTCTCTGCTTAGTGGGGAGCCTGCTTCCTCCTCCTCTCTCTCTCTTTCCGCCTACTTGTGACCTCTGTCTGTCAAATAAAAAAAATCTTTAAAAAAAAGGAATATAAAATGGAACATTTTGATACACCTAAAGTCTTAGGAAAAGAAAAGGATATTCGAATATACGGAGATAGTCGCAGCGGAAGTAGTGGTAGTGGGAGTCATGGAAGGCTATATGGGCAAGGAAGAGCGCGTGCAGCCTTAGATACCAGTCCCATGTCTCTAAAAGGGCTAAGAGCAGTACCCATCTCGTGGGGTTCTTGAAAAGATTAAATTAAATATGGTGCCCCAGTGGGTACTCTTGCTGGCATTAATGCCACTCTCAGTCCTTTGAGTCCTAAGCAGGAGAGGAGGCCTGATGGTCAACTAAACAGAGGAGTCAGTGGGGCGCGCTATGAAAAAGCCTAGGAACGTGTAGGCTAAACCTCTTAAGGGCTGTGTGACTTTGGGTGTGTTGCTTGCCCACTCTGAACCCTGGTTCACCTCTCTGGAAAAAAACAACAACAATAACAATATCAGTTTTGCAAATTAGGGTTAGATTAGACCAATTTAGATAATCAACATAGAGCACCTAGGGCAGGCTTTGGCCTAGTTATTGAGTCTGTTGGCTACAAGTTGCAGAGTGAGAACCCAAACGGCTTTAGGAAAATAGTGGGGTATTGAAAGGATGTTGACGTATCTCGCATACCCACAGGAGGTACGGAGGGGCAGCCAGACTCCAGCTTCAGGGCTAAGTGAAAGACAGACACAGACACTTCCAGGATCCAGTTTGCCTTATCTGTTGCCGCTTCTCTTCCCATGCCCAATACACAGTCTCCCTGGCCAGAGGGTGGGTTCACACATAATGGCCGTGACCGCCCACACTGCAGAGCCCACCAGCCGCCCCTGGGCACATGGCGATGGCAGAGCTGGGTGGAGAAGGCAGGCAGTTATTTTCCTCCTCTGTTTACATTCTTGTGAAATGCTGCTGCTCCCTTTAAGAAAGATACGGCCCCTGCCTTCATACAGGCATTGTTTTACACTCCCTGCGGTCGGCGGAGCAGAACACAGCTGTGTGGTCTGAGCCGTCACCCCCTGCCTGGCTGTTAGAAATACTTGGGTGGGAGTCGGGTACATGAACCCGTGCCTTAGGTCATCCATCATCCCAAAAGAGCTGCCAGACCCTAATTTCACTTGTAAGTCCTTCAGGGGGGTTTAAGTGCTTCTCCCCTCCCCCATTTCTTTCAGCCTCCGGTCCACATGAGTTGCAAAACCAGGAGTCAGCCCCACCTCCTACCTCCGAGGGTCCCGCATTCAAGCATGTCCAAGAGCTTGCCGTACCCCACACATGGCCTACGGGTGCACCCACTCCTGCAGGCAGGTGGGCCCCAGGCTGCCTGTTCCTTTGGCAAGGCAGCTCTGCCCTCCGTGGACGGGACCCTTCTTACAGAACACGGGGAGGGCAGCGGGGGTCAGCTACCTCCTGCCTCCCTAGGGCCGCGAGGTCCTCTGGCCAGGGTCATTCCCATGGAATCAGGAGCAGCGACCCTGGCGTGCTGATCCCCTGGCTTCGCCTGTTCCCAGGAGTCCCCAGTCTTTGTGGGGAGAAGTCCATGAGACGCTGGGCTGTTAGCTGTGTGTCCGTGTGTGTGTGCTGTCCGCAGCGCACGCTTCCGGGGGCCGGTTCTCGGGCTCAGTTCCTGCTGTGACTTCCTTCCAGCGGTTTGTGAAACTCTGAGACAGGGATGGTGCCCTGGGATGGCTGTGTCCATGCTTCCCGCCTCTGTCCCGGAACTCTGTCCCACCTCAGCGTCGTTTTCCCCGACTGGGAGTTGGGGAGAGGGAGCCTTCAGACTCTGGCGCGGTGCTGGGGGCCTCCTCAGTGCCTGGGGTCAGGCAGCATGTAGTGGAACTGCACTCCCGGCTTCAGATGAGCCCATCCATCGTGGGTATGCTTGTGCCGGGAATTCATTCGACGCCGGCCACGCCTGGGCTGCCTGGTGTCCGTCCTGCCTGGTCGTGGTTGTGGAGCTTCTTAGGTTCTCGGTGCTTCTCGAAGCCCCACAAGGAGTTGTTGGGAAATTACAGAACAGAACCTTGTGTACTTAAGTAGTGTGAATTGGTCAGATCTGAGCAACCAGATGCTTCCCTACATGCCAGAGCTTTGGAAGTGGGAGAGGAAGCTCAGAGACCAGGTGACTGGGCAGAGGCTCAGAGAGCAGAGACCACCGTGCTCTCTGGCCTCTCTACTGCACCTGGCCTGGCCCCTCTATAGCACCTGGCCCGGCCCCTCTACCGCACCTGGCCCGGCCCCTCTACTGCACCTGGCCCAGCCCCTCTACAGCACCTGGCCTGGCCTCTCTACTGCACCTGGTCTAACCCCACTACCGCACCTGGTCTGACCCTCTGCTGCACACCTGGTCTGGCCCTGGGCCTGCAGGTTAATCCTCTAGCTGGAGGGCACTGCCCACTGTGGCCGCAGGGGTGCAGGGTGAGGACCTGGCTAGAGGCCTGCGTCTGGGCATGACGCAGGGCTTGTGGGTTGGAAGAGCTCAGCATTATCTGTACCAGCAGAGACATTCCCTCCCTTTTCCTCCATGGGAACACGGGGATCTGATCTTTGTCTGGCTGCTGAAAACTGAAGCAAATTGAAATTGACTCTTGGACATGGGTATTAAACAAAGTGCCTTCACTTGCTATTTAAAGATGTGGCTGTATCATCTCTCCTCGTTCCTACCAATGAGAGGCCTCCTTCTCTGCCGTCTGCTGGGGTGGGAGGGGGCAGCGTCTCAGGAAAGCAGTTTCTTTGAGTCTTTCATTGGAGACAGTAGAATATGCTAAAAAGCACACTTGCAAACATTAATTACGGAGTGCTTGTTATAATTAGAGGGAGACCCGTGTTGGAGTTCTTCAGTTATCAAGATCTCTTAGTAAACTCTTAAGGTACGACTATTGACGTCTATAGGAAGGTGTGTTAAATTGGACTCTTCTGGAACACCTGTGTTTCTCTTCTTTCCCAGCACTTGACTTTACCCAATACGAATAGCTTGGCTAGTCATCCGTATTAGAAAGTGAGTCGAACTACTTTTTCAGAAAAACGACCCTAAGGAGATCGTTTCTCTCCTTCGCAGGGCGGTTGCCAGGCTCCACGGGGATCCTGTGGCAGTACGTGGCTGGTTGTACCAACATCCTGTTACGTGAACATGTAACACGATCAGAAATCCCACCTTCCTGGTTTCCCTTTCTGCTGGAACTCTGTGTGCGGCCAAGGACGGGCCAAGTGGGGGAATCAGCCTATTGTGGGCCAGTCTCCCCAGAAGGCTCAGCCAAGCTGAGGGTTCAGAGTAGAAATACAGACAGCAGGTGTGTCTAGGCCAGATGGGTCAACCCTCCCGACAGCCAGAAGCAAGCCCTTACGGCCAGGAAACCCCCCTGGAGTGTGATGGACACTGCCCCTCTCCGGGCCCAGCGACGGTGCCCAAATGGGCAAGAACAGGGAGGAATCAGCACTGAGCTCACCCAGCAGCCCTGGAGGCTCGCGCTGCCACTGGGAGTGGGCACACCCCCTTCCTCACGGCCCCCATTGCCCACATGGTCCCCTCCAACTACGGATGTTCCAGATGGTTATATCTCTATCTTTTTTTTTAAAAAAAAATTTACTTACTTTTGAGAGAGAGTGAGCAAGCACATAAGCAGGGGAGGGGCAGAGGGAGAGAATTGTCCAGCAGATTCCCCGCTAAACATGGAGCCTGACGCAGGGCTCGATCCCAGCACGTTGAGATCATAACCTGAGCTGAAACCAAGAATCGGATGCTTAACCAACTATGCCACCCAGGTGCCCCTCTCTGTTTTTCAGTAAGTAGCCCACGAGGACCTGGGAATGTGGTATGTGGTTGCTCGACCTCGCTCCCAGGACTGAGCCCATACTTAAAGTTGCATGTCATCTGGCCAGAAGGGTCACCTTGACAATGCCAACCTCACTATTCCTTTCAGCCCAGCCTGCTCTCAGCATCCACAGACATCTCAGCCTGGGGAACCGCTCAGCCGCTGCAGTCACCCCTCTTCTCTTAGGGAATGACAGTCTCAATGTCCCTGTGGTCAGACCTTTCAAAGCCCTCCTTCCTCAAGGTAATTTCTCCCCGCCTCTGGCAGCAACTGGAGAGTCATCTCCTCTTGTTCTGTCCTCAGTGGGGATGAGAGCAAGGAAGCCATCCTATTTCATATCATTTCTCCACCTTTGGGATCGGTGGTGGGTATGTTGTTGGTTGGTTTTTTAAGATTTTATTTCTAAGTAATCCCTATACCTGACGTGGGGCTCGAACTCACAACCCTGCACATAAGAGTCACCTACTGTACGGACTGAGCCCGCCAGGTGCCCCTGTGGCCTTGTTTAATAATACTGAGCCCTCACGGGATGGGAGCCGCTGTCTTACTTTTCATACTTTGTAAGTCCAGGAGAAAGCGTCCTAACCTCCCCCTTATTTCCTGCTCGTCTCTGTGCTGACCTTCTCTGACGGCTTTTGCCTGTGCTGTCTAGAACTGATAGCACGAGCACATCTGCCAGAGACCCCACCAGAGCACCGAGTGGCGCGAACCCCAGAGATCCCGTGGCCCCCGCAGGGCCATCCTGAGATGCAGGGAGGGAACAGCATGGATGCCGGAGGGAGAACTGAGGCTTCTCAGCAGCGCAGACGTGAACAGACAAGGTTTCAGCTCGCGGCGAGCCCGGCAAGAGCCCCCAGCACGAAAGCCACCCCAGAGGCCTGTGATCAGGAGTTGCTGGGAGACAGTCGCAGAGCCCAGAGCAGGGACGTGAGACCCCCGTCGTCTTCAGCCCTGCCCTGAGTGCCCCTGGACACCCGGATTGTATTTCAGAAGCATCTCTCTGCTGAGACCACATGACAGCTCTGCGCACGTGCGGAGGAGCGTAACCAGGCAGGGAGAGGAAGCGTGTCCCCACAGCTGCCCTGCTGAACCAGATACCGCATTTATCAGCACTCCTGTCCTGGCGTTCCCTCCCATCCCCCGCGAGACCTGATAGCCGTGACCATCAGGCAGCACTGAAATGTCACAGATGTCACCGTTTCGGAGGCTGGCAAGGTCTGCTGCAGAAGACCTGCGAACTCCCCCACCATCCCACCCCCGACACCGGCCGTGACTTTGAAAGTGAAGAAGTGGTGAGCCCGTGATGGAAAAAGAAAATACTGGCTGCTGTGGTCTGAGTGTTTGTGCCCTCCCCAAATTCATACGTGGAAATCCTGCACCCGATGTGATGGTATCAGGAGATGCTTAGGTCACAGGAGTGGAGCTCAGGGATCAGTGTCTTACTGCAGAGGTTCATGAAGGGTCCTTGTCCCTTTGACCACGTGAGGACATGTCGCTGAACCAGGAAGCAGGTTCTCACCAGAGATCGCGTCTGCCAGCATCCTGGTCTTGGGCTTCCCAGCCTCCAGAACCATGAGAAATGGATCCAGAAATGGATCCGTGTGACTTATCTGCCATCCCGTTCATGGCATTTCGTGATGGCAGCCCCAATGGACCAAGACACTCCTTTTTAACTGTTCACTTTCCTACCACCTACTTAAACTCTTAGAATGTTCTAGAATAGTTTAAAACGGATGAAGAGTACCTCTTGGTCTGAGGCCGGTGGTTCTCAACAGGGTACGGTTTTTCCCCAGGGGACAGACATGTGGCCGTGCCTGGAGACATTTTGATTAGCACCCCTCGCGGGTGTTGCCAGCATCTAGTGGCCAGAGGCCAGGGACGGCACTTGGCATTGGGCGACACCCAGGCCAGCCTCCTCTGACGCAAGGTCAACAGTGAGGAAGCCGCTCTGAGCACTTCATCGTTTTCCTTTCATTTTTCTAGGACCCTTGAGCCATCTACCAGGACCTGAGTCGCAACTCCTTTGTTCTCTTCCCCAGTGGGTGACAAGGAAGGATGGAGATTCGGAAGGGCGGGCAGCTGGAGGGATGGGCACCCGCGCCCCGCCTCCGTCCCCTACACCCTCCCCGCCCACCCACCCCAGGCCCTTCCACACACCCCTCCTTCCCGCAGAAGAGAGGAGTGGGTGGGCCGGGCCGCGGAGCCTGTTCGCCGCTCTGCATCCAGACCCCCACTACAGGGCTGGCGTTTATCTGATCTCTTTGCACCGAGTTAATAGCAGGAGGTGCGAAGACAGCCAGTGGCTTCCTGATAATATTCCAGTCACTTTGGTTTCTTGTCTTAATTACCTTCCTAATTTGCACTTTTGGGGGACACCTGGGGTGTGAGCTCCAGTCGGCGCTTTTTTCCTCTGCTCCTTTTCCACCCAGCGGGTTCTTTCTACCATCTGTGGATCTCAAGTATCTGCCTTAATTCTCTTATTTATGTTCCTTCCGTGCGGGTAATTTGTCTTGGTCTTTCGTTGGTTTCTCTCCGGGGTGTTATCCTACGTTCAGACAGGGCAGCCACTGTGTTCCCTTTGCCCACTGCCTCTCCTTCCCCTGGCGGAGGTTGGGGGTGGGGTGGGGGGGGGAGGGCTTTGGCCCCCTCCCCTCCCATGGCAGCTTGCGCTTTGGGGGCTGGGAGAATGTGTCCCCCTCGCCCCCCCAGCCCAGGGCAGAGCCAAGAGGAGGGACGGGCTCATTTTGCAGTTCTTCGCAGCAGGGTGGGGGCAGAGGGACTGTGCATTCATTTTGCGCCAAACCTCTTTGGGGCAGGGATTCAGAAGCCAGCTCCTGCCACCCGCCCCTGGGAGAAAGCTGCGAGCGCAGGTCTGCAGGGTGGGGGCGGGGGAGAGTGGGGGCCTGAGATTTCAAGGGTTGGCTCTGCTTCTCGAGGCTCCTGTCCCTGGGAGTGGCTGCTTTTTCTCCTGCCTTAACTGGGTACTCCCCTGCCCAACCTGCCAGAGCTACTGAGGGCATTTATGTTAGAGTGCTGGGACTTTCTCCAAATAACAGGAAGGCCTTAGTTTGCTAATTAATATAGGTCCCATGCCTCTGGTCTGCACCATCATTTACTTAAAATGACTAATTAGAGCAACATCTTTAACAAAAGAGTAGACCAACTGTTGTTTATAGTTTAGAAAAGGAAATTTTTTTCAAAGGAAGGGAGGGATATGCCCTCTGGTGTCGTAAAACACCCCTTAGGCCCTCCCTAGTTTTTGACACCTGGAGCGGGGGAGAGGAGCAGGGGTCCCTGGTGAAGCTCTCTGCCTCGGAGACCCACAGTTACCTCTGAGAGTGGGTTGAGGTCTCGGCTGTGTTGGCACGAAACAGAGTTGAGAACAGCTCGTCTGTAAACAGTGGACTTGCTGATGGTAGGAGACTGGCCAGATGGAGGCAAATCGAGGTCCTCCAGCTTCTGAGACTCAGAAGATGCATAAAAAAGGGCTTCCTCCATCCTTTTTTTTTTTTTTTTTTTAAGATTTTATTTATTTATTTGACAGAGATCACAAGTAGGCAGAGAGGCAGGCAGAGAGAGAGGAGGAAGCAGGCTCCTAGCTGAGCAGAGAGCCCGATACGGGACTCGATCCCAGGACCCTGGGATCTCGACCTGAGCCAAAGGCAGAGGCTTTAACCCACTGAGCCACCCAGGCGCCCCTCCATCCTGCTGAAAAGGATGCCCGGAACCCCCAGACATAGCCTCCCAGCCCAGCCTGAAATCCCTCTCTCCCCACTACCCAGCCCCTGGAAGCTTGTCGGGTACATCAGGCAAATCTGGAGATGGTGAACGTGCATCCAAGGCCCTCCCTGGAGTTGTGGTTTCCTCTGCACCCTCAGAGGACATTTCTGAAAGAGATAGAAAAGAACGCACAGCCAGGGAAAAGGAAGAGCTTGGACCTCAGAATCAGAGCCCGCCTGGGCTCTCAGACCAGCTCCCCCTCACCTTTCCTCTCCACTGGGGAAGCAGAGGGGATGAGTCCCACCTTTTCTTCATGTGTCTAGCCCAGCGTCTGGCTGCAAGTGGCCACCGGCCCTCCCATTTCTCAAAAGAAAGACCACAGTGACACTAAGGTCTTGAATACAAAGCTTAATATAGAATCAGATTCATCTCAGGGGAAAGACATGCTAAATGGAAGCTCGGCCTTTGTGAAAAATTTACATTAGGAGCCTTAAAAATTAAACAAACATAAATCCATTTTTAAAAGCTCAATTTTGAAACGTCTGGCAGTGTTGGCTTGGCTGGCCGTCTCAGCCCCAGAGCTCATTAGAGGCCCTGTCTCGGGGGCTTGTCGGCGGTTGGCTACGCTGCGTGCCGTGCGTGCTGGAAGGGTGCTGTCTGGTTTCAGAAACACACTCCCCCAGACCCCTGAAGTCTGAGTCTGATAGTGGCCCAAGAGTCATGCCACATGATCCATGGGGTTTCCTCCCCTCTGAAGTCCTAGGATTCTGTATGTCGTCATTAGTCATTATGAGAAATATGGGAAGCATCGAAATACGGTGTATCAGAATCCCAAATTCTCAGTGAGCAACCTCCAGTGGCTATAGCCTCCAGGAAGCCCCCCCGCCCAGAAGACTGAAGCACAGAGGGGAAAATGAGGCAAAAAGAGCGCTTTCTGCCTTAGCAGGGTCTGTGAACGCCATACCCCACTGCAGTTTCTTGGTGACCCAGACTGGGTTATAGGCGAGCTCTTAGGCCTTAACATGGGACCAGTCTGAGGAGTCCTTTGTCTCCGCGTGCCTCCTAGAGTCACCATCGCAAGCCCAGTGTGCCCCCAATGAAACGAAACAGGACAAAAAGAGGCCTTTCAAAGAGGCAGTGAATCCTAAAAGAAGACAAGCCCTTCTCACTTGGTTGATTTTCCCCTCTTCCCTCTTTACAACACAGAAGTTCCTCCTGGCCCCCAAACCCCTTATTTCTTGACTCTGACCAATATTGGTAGTCCCCTTTCCAGCCTTGATTCAGACGGGCCTCTAAACTCTCCCACAGATATCAGGAAGTGTTTTAACCTCATGGGACTACCCCTCTGATCCCAGGCCAGTTCCATTTTTCCATAACGTGTCCCTCTGCGTCAGGTTCTTATAGACCAGCATTGTCCTCCACATGTGATCAGGGTCAGGGTGTTGGTAAGCTTGGAAGGCTCGCTAGTCCTTCTGGAAAGGCTTCAGGAATCATCTTGTCTTTCCCCAAGCTTAAGCTAGATGATAGCCACACCGTCTCAGAGGAGATAGACTAGGACTGTCTACCATTTCAAGATGGCTCCTCAGACGTCTGGGAAGACATCACTGGGCTACCCCATCAGCCTTGGGTATCGTGTTTGTTGAGAAAATAAATCCCTCTGTGTTTAGCTCAGGAGTCAGTAATCAAGCTCTTTCTGCAAAGGGCCGGACAGTAAACATTTTAGGTCTTTGGGCCATACAGTCTCTGTCACAGCTACTCTTCTCTGCTGATGACGTGCAAAACCAGCCATAGACAACTTGTCCACCGACAGGCATGGCGGTGTGCCACTTGAGAGCACTAAAATTATGTAATTTTCATGTGTCATGAAATACTATTCTTTCCTTGATTTTTTTTCCCCAATTATTTAAAAATGTGAATATTCTTAGCTGGCTAAGAACAGAAATAAGCAGCGGGCTTGGTTTGACCCACAGACCGTCGCCGACCAACCCCCAGCGGAAACTCCGGTTGTGCGGATTTTCTGTTCGGATAGCCTCAAGCGGTCGCACTCAACACAGTGAGGGCAATGAGCCTCATTCGAAAGTTGCTCCTAACCCCTCACGGTTTTTTGTGTTTTTTTTTTAATGTCTGTTTCAGAGGGTCTCGCTGTCGGCGTTGGATTTGGGGCCATAGGGAAGACAGCATCTGCCACCTTCGAGAGTGCCAGGTGAGCCAGCACCCGCCGCCCAAGGGCACGGGGTGCTCTGAAGTGCGTCTTACCTGGATGGGCACCCCGAGCCCCACGGATGGAAGTGGGGGCGAGGTCAGGTAGGCTTCCCTGACAGAGGAGCTCCGTCAAAGAGCAGGCGCACGCCGTATGTGAGAGGAGCTATCTGACAGGCAACCACTTTGAAAACACCCACGCGCGTATAATCACCTGCATCCCCCAAATTCTTTAAGTGTATAAAGACTAAACACCAAAAAAAACCCCACACACAAAAAACAAAGCCAGCTCCGGTGCTGTCTGCTGCTCCCTCCTTTCGAAGCTCACCCCCTTTCTCTCTCCGGACACTGCACTGGTTCCCCCCGGGCTCCCCCGTGCTCGTCGGTTCCTCTGCAGATTCTCCTGAGGGCTTCCATCCCGTGGCCTCTTCTCAGATGTCTGTGTTGCCCAAGAGCCATCGCTGGGGCACCCTTTCTCCCCACTTTCTTCCCCACTCGGGGAGGCTCCTCCATTCCCGAGACTTTATTTCCCATCTGTTTGCTGGTGATGCCCACAAAGGTCTTCAGCCTAGATTGTTCTCCGGAGCTTCGTCTCCGGGTCCAGCTGCCTTGCAGACAGGTCCGCTTCGATGTTTCTCGGGATCCTGTGCTCAGCGCATTGCCTCCATCTGCGCTCCCGCACAGCCGCTTCCCCGGCCCCCCCTTGCCCCGCCACCGACCTAACCAAATTCACGGCTGTCTCTGTCTCTGACGCCTCATTTCCATAGACGGTCACCACACCTTGTAAGTTCTACTCCCCTGCCTCCTCCCTGGCATTACACGGGGCTTAGATGACGCTACAGCCTTGGGACCCCCTAAGGGACTTATCCTTCAGCCATCACAGAGGTGGATTCTACATGGTCCCCCTGCATCCACAGAACCATAAATACTACAACCTTCGGGCTGGAGGAGAGTGGGGGGAGCCTTCCGTCCAAGGCTGGCCAAGTCAGGTGCCTTCAAGAGACCGAGGGGCGCAAAAATGTGTGCACACAGTCATCGGGTGGAGACAGCTGGGAATGGTGAGGACGGAGGCGAGCCTCAGCTAGGCAGTGCGGGAACTCTCGAAAGGCACAATTATTTTAAAAACGGAACTCATGTTACAGAGGTGGCACAGGGGCTGCTGGTTTCGAACCCCCACATCTAGCTCATTTCACTGCAATCTCAACATCGACACCCCTTGCCCCACCCCAAGGCAATGGCCCCACCTCCTCGGGTGATCGACTGTCCCCCGTGCTTGTCAGGAACTCACTTCTCCCAGAGCCCCTTTCGCGCGCTTCCCGGGCAGCCAGACCCACGTGAGGCCTCTTTCTGCCCCATCACCTCCGTCCAGCTATTCCCTCAACCGACGCGGGGTCCCTGTGTGTTAGGTGTCATCTCTGCCCATCTTCAAATTCTAATGCTGCGTGTTAGGGGACATGTGTGCTCCTTGAAGCCGCAGACGTGAGTGTGGGCTGGCATGTTCCAAGTCGAAATTGTCCCTGTTCTCAGCTTCTCATTCCCGCCTGTCAGGCTCGCAAGTCACTCCAGCATCATCTGTTACCGTGATGTCTGTTGTGAAAACCAAACGAGAGGTAGATGCAGGGGGCGGGGGAGGACTGCATAATGTGAGCAATGTCACCCACATCGGGCGAATGGTGACTCACAATGCCCGGCAGACTGCTCTTCTCGGGCAGTGGGAGAGGGTCGGACCGGTGTGTGGATTTGGCTTTTCTTAGACCACGAGAAACTTGAGAGTCTGTGGGAGCTGGGGCCAGGGGGTTAGAGCAGCCCCGAGGCACTGGCCCTGGAAGCATCTGCAGGCCAGGTCCTCCCAGGGCACAGGCACTGCACACATTGTGATAAGTCTATGGCCCACAGGTGACAGCCCTGTTTCCCCCACACTCACCCTCCACCCCTGGCCCTGGGCTCACAGGCCAGGCTTTCAGTCCAGGGGCACCGTGTCCCCCGGGCACATCAAGATATCAACTTGGATGGCCCTCTCTTCTCTCACCTGTACTCTCTGTTCATCTTGATAAGTATTTTTGAAGAAAGTAGAGCAAAAACCCTTCCAACCCGGCTCCTCTCTTCCCTTTGAGCAGGCTGTCCCGGAGTTACGTAAGCCCCGCAACAGGACCCTCCCACTGGGATGAGCAGGGGCTGAGGCCCCGGGATTGTCAGCCTCCCAAGCCCCCCGCTGAATGAGCTGCTGGGGTGTGCTCCCACCCCCGCCCTGCACCCACTCCCAGCCACGGCCTGTGGCAGACATTGGGCCCTTCTGCCCAGAGGCTGTCCCTCAAGCAGACCCCACCCTTTAGCCCGGTTTCCCCCACCCAGAGATCCGCATCTAGTTGGTCCTTTGGGTTCCTCCTTCCCAGATGCCTGTGATCTTACTCCTGGGTGGGGGGAAACGCACAGCAACCCCCAGGCCGGGCTTGTGAACTTTCTCGGCCCTTGGCTCACGGTTCAGTTGAATTTCCAGGGGAGCATAGGGACCAGCGGGCGGACGAAAGGGAGCGAGGGAGAAGGAGAAAGAAAGCGACAGGCAAATAATGCCAGAGGGTGGGCGCACGAGCTAAGTCATCAGATGATTAAGCACGTCGCGTAAAAGAGACAGGTTTTGCTTGATAAAATTCCAGCTCCGAGTGGTGCAGAGGCGGCTTGCCTAATGCAGGCCACGGGAAGGTTGGAAACAAAGGCAGGAGAGAAGATGCAAGGTGCACGCTGACCCACACAGGTGGCAGTTTTAGAGTCAGACAAAACAGACTTGGAGGCAGAAGCCGCATAAAGAATAAGGTCAGTGGTTCCCAAGGAGAGAAACGGCGCCCCAGGGTGCTAGGACCCCCCTGTGTCTGCACGCACCTGGCCTCGTTAAGTCTCCAATCGGCTAAGAACCATGGGGCGGGGTGGGGGGAGGCAAAACCGCCGTCCTGGTGAGGGCTTACGGCTCCCCTCTCGGCGCTGAGAAGACATGAAAAGTGAGCACTGGGTACGCCACGGACAGAAGTGGGGTCCCGACCTGGCGATTAGAAAATCTCCATCGTGTTGAAGCACACACAGGCACGTGTATCCCAAAATTGAGGAGAGCGCTGTGTGCCGCCGAGAAGGTCAGAGCGCCCCCAGATCAACACCGCTCGGACCACAGGCTGTGACCTCGGTGTGACATTACTGCAAATCACAGAAAAGAGCCCAAACACTTGGTTAGCGGGCAGCGAACCCTGGAGGCGCCGTTAAGATGAGTGGACGTGAGCTCCGGGGCTGGGGGACGGGGATCCAAACCCAGCGCGTGTCCCTTCCCCCGCGTCAGGGGCCCTTCGTGAAACGTGGGGTGCTTCCTCGGGACTGTGGGGGCGGGCCGCCGGAAGAAGCAGAGACGACAGAGGCAGGGAATGCCATCAACGGGTGCCCAGGTCGGTCCCGAGGGCGTTTTTAGGGCCAGGGGAGGATGGAGTTCACATGGTGCTTTCTAGAAGGTAAGCTGAGGAGATCCATCATTGAGCGAGAGGTTGGTAGTGAGGCTGGGTTCTGACGCAGGAACATGACAAAACCCAAGAGGTGATTTGAACAGCGATCTGGCTCTGATGGGATAGTTTGGGGGCAGGAGGGAGACGGACCAGTGTGAAGAATTCAGCCCCCGGACAGACAGGTACTGACCACTGGCAGCTGTGCGCCTTCGTAGCTCCCAGGAGAATAAGGGATACGGTGACAGCGTGGGAATGAAGGAGGAGGTTCTCGATGCGGAACCGCCCGAGGGGGGCTGTTGGCTGATTTTGTGGTGTGGAGGGGAGAAGGGAGAATTCAGTTTCGGGCAACAGGGAGACGTAGGTAATGTGCTGTGGTAGGGCCCAGAGGGGGACAGTACGCATTTGCACGGACTTGGGAACGTGTCCCTGGTGTGAATGGGTCAAGCTCACGGCTGTTCATTTCGTGCAGGGCGTCAAGCACCCTGTAGCCCGTGGGCCGGGGCCAGCCCAACACCCGGGGCTGGAAGTGGCATTTTCTTAGAACACAGCCGGCACCTGCTGGTCTCACCTGTCGTCTGTCGCTCCGTCTGTGCTGTGATGGGTGAGTTGGGTCATTGCCACAGAATCTCGAGGCTGAAGGCTGAGAATATTTATCATCTGGCCCTTCGCAGGCAGCCTCTCCTCTAATGGAAGACCGTGATGTTAGTTCAGATCCATCATCTAAGGCTTGGACACCCACTGCGTTTTGTGCGGCCTCTTTCTTGGGCTCTGTGTATGATGCGCCTGACAGCGGAGGGTCTCTCCTCGCCTGCCTGGCTCCACAGCCACCAGGAGAGAAGAGAAAGGTGCAGAGTAAATACTCCCCAGCCAGCGCGGTCTTCAGTCTTCCGTTCCTCCCTGGACCCCGGCAGGACGCCGGTGCGTGACTTGTGTGTGCCTCCTGCCACCTAGTGTTCTGACGCTGTCACTTCACCTTCACGGCGCCCTCCCAGGGCCCTCCGGAGCTCCCTCCACCTTCGCCACCCCACAGCTCGCCCCACGCTCTCCATCCCGCATGCAGTGTCCCCCTGAATTGTGAAGAATCTTAGGCGTCAAGGGGCAGCCTGTGGTTTCAGGGAAACACGGTGTTCTTCTTTCTGATCTGCTCCCGTAGCAATTTCTTCTGTTTTCACCACAGAGAAATTCTTCAGACCGCGTGTCCTTGGGGAGTTTGCTGCTTAATCAGTTTTCCTTTCTGAAGTGGCATGACCTCCCAAGAACGTGTTCCCTGGAGAGGAAACGTGCCCTCCGCTCTCCCTTGACTCTGTGGCAGGTGTAATTCGAACCGGCGGGGAGACCGGCGGGGAGAGCGCGGTTCGCTTTCATAGCAACTGTTCTTTACGCTTTGAGCACGCTCCGTGGGAGGTGTCTGTCGTCCTCGAGCACACCCGGCCGGCAGGTACAGCAGGCTGTGTGGAGCTGAGGAGGCTGACTGGCTGTGGATCCCCAGATGATCCAGAAACCACATCCCCAGGGCGCGCCTGGGCCGGCTCGTGCTAACCCACACCCAGATGCTTCCAGGTCCATTGGCCTGCGCTCCAACCAACTCTGAGGTCATTAAGTTACAGGGGGTGGTGAGGACATCAAAGTAAAATTAAAGTGTATGTTTGCCTACCAGATCAAGGAGCAGGTTGTAAGTCAGGTGCTTTCCCCGTCTTAAAAACCACTACATGTGTTGGTATAGTCGTGATCACTTAAGACAGCGGTCATTGGTCAACTAAGCAGCCATTTGTTTAGGAACAAAAATGGCAGGAGACACGTTTTCCTCGTCCTTAGTCGGCGGTCCCCAGTTGATGAGTATGTGCATGTATAGAAGTTATCTATTATGTATGTTTTTCTTTCTGTCCAACTAGTCTCCCTACTTTGGTTCCAGTAAATTCTTGAAAACGGGTTTGCAAGTTAAGGGTAGAGAAGAAGGTCAGGAACAGGCGTCCTGTAATGGTGGGGGAGGATCTTGGAGATCTTGGAGATCCAAAGTGTAAACTTCTCCATCTTGGAGATCTTGGAGATCCAAAGTGTAAACTTCTCCATCGTAGTTCACTCAACATCTGCCGTGAACCAGCTCCACAGGTCCAGCCACTCTTACATGGCCCCTAGACCTCCCTGTGGCAGGACCAGCTCCCAGACTTCCAGAAAGTTCTGAAGAGACTCTCCCTTCCTCAGGCGGCTGGTCTGGATCTCCCCACTCACCCGTGGAATTGGGTCTCACCATTCCCTGCAAGGGGAAGCCAGAGCACAGCCCAGTCCCTCTGGAGAGTGGACTTCAGCCTGAAAAAGCGGAACCCCGGTATGGGGACAGAAAGGTGCCTGGAAGAGGAGGTACTTCCACACCTTGACCCAACCGCCGCAGAGTGGCCCACACCCTCTCCCCTGCCCCGTGCCACATACCACCCCTCCCCCCAACTTATCACTCCAGCAGAACTGGGAATGAACTTTTGTGCTGT
Source organism: Mustela erminea (assembly GCF_009829155.1). Classification (NCBI taxonomy): domain Eukaryota; kingdom Metazoa; phylum Chordata; class Mammalia; order Carnivora; family Mustelidae; genus Mustela; species Mustela erminea. The sequence continues at coordinate 54,042,385 of NC_045631.1, read as the reverse complement.
TCTGTATTTGCAACAGCAGATCGTGCACTCAGTTTTATTTTCTGCCAGCAAGTTCTTCTCTTGAACCCATCAAGCTGCCTTGCCTGGAATTCTAGAGTTACTGACTGGCCACGCTGTCTCAGAAATGTTCCTTCCTGCCTCACCCGGCACTGAGCGCTGTACCCTGAATGCTGGAGAGCCCCGGGAATTTGCAAGAGGCAGGCAGCAAGCAGGTGGTGCACAGCGCCCCCGTGCGGTGGCTGGACGTTGCGGCCACGTGATGAACGAGCCGTGAGGGAGGGACGGAGGGAGGGGACGGAAGGCTCCGGAGACCCGCGGATGTGTGAAGCCCTGAGTATCTTCCGCAGAGGTCATACCTACGAAAGCTGAAACTGTGTACTACATAGATACAAGTTGATAGTTTTCATGACGTCTTTATATTCCAGCTGATGGTTCAGCAAGGAGGGCTCTTTCCAGTGGTCTTACTTTCCAGCGTCTGCTTAGCAACAAAGTTTTTCAGTGGCTCCCCCCACCCCCGCCAAGCCGCCCCCCAGAGAGGAGGGGGAGATGCGGAACGACAGGGAAAGGGTAGGAAGCCCCTCTGCGCCGGGACATCAGCACCTGGAGGGAAACAGCAGTGCGGACGGACACCCCAAAATCTGTTAACGTTTCCTTTAGGGTGTTTTAGGGGCAACACATTTATTTTCCTAGTGACTTAAAAAAAAACAGTGTTATAAAAGTTATTATACTGGTTGTGAACGTAAGGAGGATGAGCCTAAAAGCCTGCCACACCCTTGCACCGAGCCAGACGCAGACAGAGCCGATAGCTCCGTAGAGCTGTGCCGAGCACTCCCTACAAGGTTCTGTGTTGGATTTCGGGGGGATATTTTTTCCCCTTGTCATTGTGCACCTCTGGAAGTGCCCCTCCCATCCTGGGAACATCTGGGGGCTCTCAAACCAGCCTCCACACAGTCTGCAGGCGCCTCACTCCAGGAGGCTGGACGGCCGGGAGCCCGGAGGGCTGGGGGCTGGGAAGCAAAGGGGAGAAAGGAATGGTCTCAGCTCCTTCCTCAGGGTCCTCGTCCAAACCCCGGCGTGCTTACTGTTCTCTGCATTTCTTTCCCAGCCCCTTCTTCCTTCCTGTGGGTCTTTACGCTCCCAGCAAGAATGGCGTGGGGCAAAAAGCATGAAAACGTAAGGGCATCTTGTCCTTAAGGCCCCTCCAGCTCCTGTGTTTTGTCCCCTAGTCCTGCCAGGCTTTTTCTCTGGCCGAGTTGTCCTCTCAGAGGACAGGGTGTTCTCGCACAGGCTTTGCCCTCCATGTCCCCGGGTCTGTGCAAACAAATGTCATTGTTCCCTGGAGACCTGAGAACTCTCCAGCTGATGAGACGGAGAATCCGGACCTTCCCAGCCAACTGTCTGCGAAACGTGCCCATCGCGGGGCCTGCTGCCCTCACGTGCGGCGCTGGCTGGATGGAGAGATGCACAGGCGGAAGAATGAAAGTCTGCTGGTCACCTGCCTGTCACCTGAGATGGTCCGTGAGAAGCTGTTTCATCTTGGTCTGGGTTCACCCACGTGCCTGGCAGACTTTGCGCCCTTCTCAGGACCGCTGTGATAAGTAACATCATTTTAACGGAAGAGCCACCAGAAAGGAGACAAAGAAAAATCCGATGGATTTGGGAGTGTTCTAGAAGTCGGGACTCTTCACTCCTCTGCTCGCCTCTCCTGGCACACATCACCATGGCTCAGGTGACCATCAGCTGTGCTGGGGCACCCTCCCAGGAAGGCCAGCCACGTCCCTCATCCCCTCCTGTAGGCACGAGAGAGGGGCTACGTGTCTCCCTCGGAAAGCTGGTTTCCTTCGAAGGGTGGGGACATGCTCTGACGTGAATCTCTGTGTGTTTCTATTCATATGCCCATCCCTCCACACACACGGTGCGACAGAGACAGAAAAGCACCCACAAGGATTACTAGGAAATGTGCACCTTTCAGGACACTGTCCTTCCGGTGGCACCTCCGGGTCAAGCGGGTTGGACTCGGGCGAGCAAGCACCTGGGAATCTGACCGTGTCCTTGACTCTTCCTACCCACACCACAGTTTCTGTGGACATTTCATGAAGAGAGGTGGCTCGTCTCTGGGGTCCCAGCACTGTTGGGCTTCGTGGGACACAAAAATGTCCCCTGTGTAGGTGAAGATGGGCCCAGGACTGCCACCTTCCATGATTTGCAAAGTAAAGACATTGAGAGGAAGCCTCGAGCACCACTCTCACTGTCGGTCCGTTCTTTTAGGAGGGGTCTCTCTGTTCAAGGCTTGTATATCACCAGAGAAATTTGTTCATATACTCTGGGAAAAAACGAAGTCCTTTCTACCATCCAGATAGGAATTTACTTTGCTTTGTATCTCTCTCTCTTTCTCTCCATTCAAATTCAGAGCAACATATAACATGAAAACCTTGTTCAGTACTACCTGAAATCTAATTATGTTTTTCATTCACATTAGTGAGTTTGAGCCCCCCCGGGCAGTCCAACAAGAGGAGGTTGGCGGTCCGCTGTATTTCACTGTTGTGTGACAAGCTCTGTCGGAAAGCTTACAGTGTGGTCATCTGTGTTGAAAATCAGTTTCTCTAAATCGGGACGGCGTATTTGCAAATATTTTCCTGTGCATTCTCCTCCCCTGTCCTCTTCCCTGGGCGCAGCAGCCATCCTGGAGAGGGGGCAGGGCGAGAGACGGAAGTTTGCCAGGGATCTTGACTCTCGAATTCCTGGCACTACCCAGAAAGAGACAACTTCTCTCGGAGAAGAACCTGATACCGAAAGGCACTAATTTCCTTTTAATCGACGAATTCTGTTTCTGCTACTGTGTGGCAACAGGGGCTCCAGGACAGGATAATGTCATAGGGAAAAGACTCATTTTTAACTCACATCTGAATTACAGGGTGTAATTCTAGATACAGACACACACGGGATGTGGGCTTGTTTGCCCGATGTGGGGTATGGGGTGTGATCTGAGAGAAGGCAAGGAACCGCCACACGGTCAACCCCAGACACTTAAGCACCTGCTTACAAGACTGGGAGGAAAGCAGGTGTTACTCATGGGGAGGGAGGTAGAGCGCCCCCTGCCGACAGCTGCTCGCATGCGCAGGGCACCGTGACACCCATGAGAAGGCATCTGGGGGAGCAGGGGGCTGGTGCTGCACGCACTCCTCCCCAGTGCGGCACCTAGGAGAACAGGTGGACTATTTGAGAGCTGGAGCTAGACCACCCAGGTTCGAATCCCGGCTCTGCCACTTGCTAGCCGTCCAGCTGAACAGGTTGATGTTTGTTCTGTGCCTCAGTTTCCTAATTTGCAAATTCCCACAATAGTAATCATCGTCAGTAGTCATAGTAGTAGTAACGATCATAGTGTCTTTGGCCTGCCCATTGCAGACACTCCAGGCCGATGCCCAGCCCATTTCTCCCAGCCCAGGTTCCAGAACAAGCGCTCCCAGCCCCCTGCCTCCCCAGAAGGAGAATTGGTTCGGAAGTGGATTCTGCAGTCTACCTGGGGTCACACAGGCCTGGAGGCCCCAGGCCAGGAATATGGGCATCTCTAGGTGTGCGTGGCTGGGCCTGACATTGCTTCTTCTGGCCTATGTCCTGGGTCCCATGCCTAGCATCCTTTCCCTGATTTCCCCTTGGCCCTCTCCGGCTGATTTTGCGGCTGTGTCTCAGCGCGGAGTCTTCACATGCACTGTCCCTTGCTCTGGGACTTCCTAGCCTTTATTGTGTGGCACATGCTTTTCTCCGTCCTGCACCCTTGCCTGGAACACAGCCTGGGCCACCTTTTCTGTTCTCTGCACAGGACCCAGGTTTAGACCCTGCCTGGTCGACTCTGCACCCAGGATGGTTTAGGGGGGAGGGAGGGTTGACAGCCTGCCCGGAATTCTGTAGGTAGTTTCATAATGGACAGCCCCTGCCAAGGGCCTGAGCCACTTCCCCCTTGTCCCACAATCCATGGACTCGCTTCCAGGCCTCGAGTTGCTTGTCCCAAGCTGTGCAAGAGGACGGACAGGGTGGCAATGGGAACGGGGCAGAGAAAGGTCTGTGTCATCTCCTGCCCCTGGGAAAGCCACAAAGAAACCACACTGCTGTTCTCAAAGAGCTTTGTAGGGTCCGTGCCTCCCCCCAAGCCCGCCGCAGGCTAAACAGAGTGCACGTTGTGTGGAGATCAGTCCCCTGTGCCAAGATGTCCAGCCCTGTCGCCAGGGACTTGGGTGGGGGTGGCTGGAGGCAGTGGTGGGGGAGGCGGGGGCCACAGCATAAATGGCCCCTTGTGTGGCCGACAGGGAGAAGCTGCTGCCCCGCAGACAGGAGGCAGTGTGGCCCCTCCCTCCCTGTTCAGAGCGCGTCACTCACGTGGGTGCGTCGGAGGGGCCTGTCACTGCCCTGTGTGACCTCCCACTGTAAGGAGAGGCAGAAAGCAGTAGCGTTTTCCAGAGCAGACGCGCTGAGGGCGCTCGAGACCTGGCTTGGTGGGGGTGGTGGCCTTCATTTCAGCTCGTCTGCCCTTGGGGCACTCTTAGGGTTGGCTGTTGTAGTCCCCCCACTGCCATTCCAGTATGGGACGAGGCTGCAGAGCCTGGGAACTTTCTGTGAGGGCGTGCTTAGGGCAAGTGGAGACTCAGGGTTTAACTGAGATCCGGCCGATGCAGAAGCCCGTGATTAGCCACCTCCCCGCCCTCGGCCTCTGGCAACCGTGGTCTTGAAAGCTGACACTGACTGACGGCTTTCCACGTGCAGACCCTGTGTTCCTCAACTTGCGTATCTGCCAGTCCTTGAGGGCCCTGTGAAAATGCCCTCCCCATCTTACAGATGCGGAATATGCCAGAAGCACACAGCCAGGGAAGGGCACAAGTCGGATTCGCACCCCGGCAGCCTGGCTCTGGAGCCTGTGCCTTAAGCCACTGCCCTGTCCCCCGACCCAAGTGACCTACCTGCTGTGACCATGCAGGTCACGAAGCCACATAGGCTTCAGGACTGACCCCCCCCCCAGAGTGGTGCAGAAAAGAGTTGCAGCTTAGCTGTAAAAAAGCGTCTACATCCTGGGCAGATGTTCTTGAGTTGGCCGTAGGAGGTGTGATTCCATGGTCATTCACTCCTCGAACATCATGTCTCCCAGGGCCTGTTGGGATTAGAGATGCATGTAAACTCTCTGCAGTGAGGGACAGAATTTTTAGACGGTGCCACCGGCAGCAAACATTTGTGTCAGAGGTCATGCTGAGCATCTCTCCAGACATCTGTTGCCGTGGTAAGAACTCTTGCCCCTTGCCTGGTGTCTCCGTGCAGCCAGGTGCTGAGGGAAGGAACTGGGGAGAGGAGAAAGCGCCGAAGAGAGGGGACAGAGGTCATCTGGTGGCCATGATGTCACGATCCACTTCCCCACCCCACCTCCTGGAAAGCATGGACGATTAGGCTGTGTCGCGGGAAGATAGAGCCAGTTACCTGTCCCATGGGTCCTAGAACAAGAGGAGGTGGTCGGCTGCTTGGATGGAAGCCCCCGGTTTTTTGAGCAAAGATGTCGTGGTCGAATGGTGCCCTCCAGAAAGGTGTGTTAAGGTCTGAACTGGGAGAATACATCTCTGTGGTCTGAAGCCACCCTGTTCGCGGCACGGGGCTCCGGCGGCCGCGGGCAACTCCCACGTGGGGTCTCCGCCTGCCCCATCCGCGCCCTCCCCATCCTCAGACCCCACGTGGCTTTCTTCGCCTCCCCCCACGGAGGAGGACACGGGGCCCGGAGCGTGGCTTCCGATCCACAGTGTTCTCTATCCGGACGCGTGTTGTTTCCCTCACCCGCTCGGGAGCTTGCGCTTTTATTTCGGGAGGAGGTTATGGTTCTGTTTTGTTGGATTCCTTAAGTCTCCCTCGGTTCAGTTTGGACCAACTGCTGGAAAGCGGTGGCTTTCTTCTCTGCTCAGCCGCCGCCGTCAGACACGGGCCCATGGGAGAGTCAGGGCTGTCCCCTGTCTTGGAGCCATTAAACCGTCGTAAGAAAGACGCCTTTGTCACAGGGAGCACGGCGCTCGGCTCAGAAACAGAGACAGATTGTGCCAGAAAACAAACAACAAAAAAAAAAAGGTTCAACCACAGAATTCTTTGGGACTTCAGTCATCAGCCCTGTCGCT